>NC_057851.1:73553049-74290549 GCF_015237465.2 Chelonia mydas
TTAACCATGTATTTTATCATGATTTGAATTTGCATTATCTCTGGTTATTCCCAATATCTTTGTTCACGAAATTTTGAATTTTTACAGAAGAGATAAAAAGTAGCTTATCTCCATGAAAACAAAGACAAATTGGCTACATAAGACAATGCTGAACAAAAAAAGCAAACCAAACCAAAACAAAAATTTATGATGGAACAACATTGTAACAGAGCTCAGCTCAGAGAGAATTTTTTTTCACGCATCAAATTTCATGAGTGAAAAATGAGAAATAAAATAAGATGGTCCCAATATTATTTTTAAAGTTGTAAGAATCAATGGAAATGTATATTTGTCACATTCACCTATGATAGATAGGAATGTTTAGTTGATTAGATGCAACAATACTTGTTTGAGCAGCAAGGGGCTATGAAAATGTTCTTTTTCCAAAATCATTTAGAGAAGTGTTTCCTTAAACTGTGGATCCAAAAAGAAAGAAAGAAACACTCCCCTTTGATCTGAATAGACACAACAGTTTAATATAGAACTCTGTGTGGGATGATTATCTATTTCTTTATACAATTTCTAGAACTAAAAACCACAAATCCTTGCTCAGCTTAGCTCTCTTGTGAAACATGGGCATTAGGCAGACTATCAAAGATGTATTCCTTGGAAGCCTGACATCTCTGGAATGTCAAGCAGGTTCAGGAAAAATGATAATACCAAACACAGAGACTTTCTTTCATGTGATCTGATTGAGGAAAAAGGAAATTTATAGGGAAATTATAACGTAAAACATTGTACTGTTGTTTTATGGTGAGCTGCTTTTAATATAAATATGTTAAAACAGTATCTATAAGAAAGAACTTCCCAAAATAAATCAATTCTTTAAGAGATAAAGTCAACCATTTAAATGGCCATGAAAATCTCGATAAAACTATGAAAGAAGATAGTAAAAAGAAAAAGCATAAGATTAACCCTTGAAGTACATTTTACCCATTGACAAAATTAAAAGAGCATGCTTTGATAGTAAAATAATTACAAATCGTTCTTCTGTAATTCTAAAAGAATCCTGGGCTGTAATCTAGAATATTTATAATGCTATTTCACCCAGAGAATTCAAATTAACCCTAGGAACTGTCAGAAGGCCAGAGTTAACAGACAGAAGAGAATAAATTCGATGTCATTCAGAGATTAAATCAATCAAATATGGTAGAATTTTATTACACTTTCAATATATTACAGCCAAATCCTAAAGTCCTTATTCTGGGCCAGATTCTGCCACCCTTATTAACTGAACAGTACCTTACTCCATGGCTAGTTCTTTTTTCTTTAATGGGGCTACCTCTCCTACTCACTATAAATCAGAGTGGCAGAATCTGTCCCACAGCTTTTATTCATTCCTTTGTCAGGCAAACTCCCAATAAAATCAAGGGGAGTTTATGTAAAAACTAACAAAAACCTAAGGATTTGTCCCTTATGTAAGTTTTAGTGTGAATTTTTATTTTTAAATAAAAAGCCAATATTAACTCTTAATGTAGTGGTACATTTTCTGGTAAAATGCTTTTTCTACCACTTTTATTCATAGATCCATATTGTGTAAGGCCAGAAGGTACCAATAGATCACGTAATCTGACCTCCTGTATGTCACAGGCCATTAAATTTCACCCAGCTACGCCTGTATTGAGCCCAATAATTTGTGTTTGATTAAAGTATATCTTCCAGGCTTATTCACAGACTACGAGACCAGCATGTGGTCTCTGAAACAGGTCATAGTGAAGCTATTCAAGGCATCCAGTATTGATATCAAGTCATCAAGAGATGCAGAAAGTCATCTATCTGATTTACTCCAAAAAACTAGTTAGAGGATTATAAATCTTTACCAAGTTTGGCCATACCAGGACCCAGTTTCTAGGATCTGGGCTAAAAGAACAGATATTACATGTGTGTGCAAGTCTGCAATTAACTAGGGTGACCAGATGTCCCAATTTTATAGGGACAGTCCTGATTTTGGAGGCTTTTTCTTACATAGGTACCTATTGCCCCCACGCCCGTCCCGATTTTTTACACTTGCTATCTGTTTACCCTACCATTAACCCCTTCTCATTTAAACCATGAGGCTATCTGATCAAGGTCTTCCGCTGATTTCAACTCTTGTGGCACCACAAGAGGAAAGAGCTTGCCAGGACCTAAGAAAATAGGAAGCAAAATTAACATTTTCCATTGCGGCCAGAAATAGACATAGCTGGAAAAGACTATAGAGTACAGCTCTAATGTGCTTTCTGAAAGACATTCTGCTAGCAAACTGGCAGCTGCATTTTGCACCAGCAAAAGTTAAAGTTATTTGAGAGTAGTCCTATTGGGCATGGGTCACTGTGGCAAAGATTATACCCAAAAAGAAAGGTTGAAATTGCCTTGTCAAGAACAGATTTTAAAAATTCTTGTACCTGAATATCCAGAAGAAGTCAAGGATCCAACAAGACCTTTAGAGTGTGAATCTGAGTGACAAAATGTGGGCAATCTCTCTGTATGGAAGAATATGAAAACATGTTAGGAGACAGACTTATTCACAGACTAGGAGACCAGTATGACCAGTCTTTGAAACAGGCATTAGTAGATCTGAAGTGAGGCCATACATCAATAGAGTTCTTCAAAACAAGCAATAAAAAATGCTATGAACTCTCAAATTTCTTCTGGAGCAGTGATGGACAGAAACTCCTAAATAATTCCTGATGTGCTATGTCCCCGAACAAAGGGTTCCTTTATGACTTTCTAGCAATCACCTCCAATTCCACTGGTGGACAGAAAACATATGATGAGATAGAGCCTAGGCCATAATCAGGCTTGGGCCAGACAATATTGGCACACAGATCTCTTGGATCTCTCAAAAGTCTCCTTATCTTCTACCAGTGTTGTTAGACTACTTGACTTAAAAAGCTGGATTTGCCCTTAATGCCAGTTTAGAACCACTGCACTTTGTGGCTTGAATCACAGGGCACTGACTGGCTCTGACCCAGCCTGTCCTACAGAAGTACAGAAAATCTTATTATATTGTAGAAAAGCATCCATATTTAAATGTTATTCTCTTGTTAAAAAAGTTCTCACGATGGACAACTGATAACTTTCCTCAGCATTTGCTTCATCCATCTTTGACTATTTGCTGCACTTAAATCTTTCAGCTTTCCCTTAACTTCAGATGAACCTCACATGCACTAGGGTCCCTAGCACATAACAGAATATCTGGCATTCGTGTGAGACCTGTTACCCAAGAATCTTAAGGCTCTTTCAGGGCCCGTGAGCATAGGGCATGGAAAAAAATTAGTGGGTGCTTAGCATCCACCGGCATCGAGCTCCCCCCCACCCTCAGTGCCTCCTGTCTGCTGGCAGCCCTGCTGATTAACTCCTACCTCTCTGTCCCACCACTATCAGCTGTTCTGCGGCAAGCAGGAGGCGCAGAGCGGAGGGGGAGGAGCAGGAATGGGGCACACTCAGAAGAGGGGGGAACTGGGTGGGAAGAGGTAGGGCAGGGGTGGAGCAGGGGCAGGAAAGTCAGGGTGGGGGTGGGGGTGGGGGGATGGGAGAAGGGGTGGGGTAGGGCAGGGCCTGGGGCAGAGTTGGGGGATTGAGCACCTCTGGGGCCTGTAGGAAGCCAGCGCCTGTGCGTTAATGTAAGGTGCCATTACTATCCCCATTTTACAGAAAACAAAACTGAGGCAGTGGTGAAGTGATTTTCCCAAGGTCACACAGGGAGTCAAAGGCAGAAGAAGCAGCAGAACTCAGGTGCCCTGCTTTTTAATCATGCACATTAGCCACAAGTTCAGTCTTTTCCTATTTTTACCCTAGCAACCTGGCCATCAGGCTTTATGAAAATATTCACCTGATTTAAAGGAAGAAATCAAAACTATATTCATCCCCCAAGTAGAGAAAGTACAGCAGACATATGTACTATTGTTTGTTTTATATAATAAAAGTTACCATTGCATGTACCCATCATATATTGTTTGTATTGTGATATATACAAACTTCACATAAGAAAAGATTTTGAACAAAGTTCAAATAGCTTTGCTAGATCAATTGAACATAGTGTAGCTTTTAAAAGGCTTTTGGTACATGTCAAAATAAATAAAGTTCAAAATAATATAGATTGGAAATATTATACTATAATGGTCACAGTGGTCACAATAGTCTATCTAAAACAAAGCCACTATCTTTAAACCAATCCATGGTATGGTATCTTTAAACCAATATTCAGCTTAATTTTTATTGTATGAGATATCTAATAAATGTTCTACATTTTAAAGAGAAAGAAAAATAAAGGCAAAAATGATTTAACATTAATGTGTCACCACCTTTAGCTCCATAGACCTCTCTGTTCAATAAAAGACTCACAGAACTATACTGAGCAATGTTTAATATTCAAAGCATAGAATGTATTTTACTTGGCTTCAAGCAAGTTCAAACATGGAGATAATTTACAAACCAAGGCATCTGAGCCCATAAATTTCCACAGTGAAATATACAGATTTGACAACCTCACTTGAAAAAGTTAAAAGGGAAGTCTGGATTTTCATGCACTAGTAAGTTGTCTCTTAGTTATGAATGAATATAAATATATAATCGTTATCAGCCAAGTCTTGGGAGACGATTGCTCCAACAGTTCACTATAGTGGTGTGAATTCTCTGGTACAGGAATGTGTCCATGCAGCCATGAGGATTATATCCATTAACTGAGGGCAACAGATCTGTAACACTTATTAAACAAATTATTAAACACTTATTAAACAACACAGTGAATGACTTCAGCAAACTTATGTATTTTTGATGTTCCATTTCAAGCCATCAACATTTGGACGCTTAGAAAGTACAGAAAGCTTTCATTTTTTGTGCAACAACCCAAAGTCAAGCTCTGTCCAAATGCAACCCTAATCAATCGAAGGGATCATATTTTAATTTCAGTTACAATGGTACAAATCTGGAGTAGATCCATTTATATGAATGACTTTACTCCAGATTTCACTACTGAATCGAGACCAGCATGCGTTGAATGGGATGTGACGGAAGATGTGAGTCACCAAGGTCAAATTCAATGATGAGTTACACCCATGCAATCCTACTTACTTCCATAGGTTTTCACCCAACCCAATGCAGAGCTGGACCCTATGCTCTTCAAAGAGTTAAACCCACTGAGATGTGGTTCCTTAAATTCTGAAAAGCTTAGTATGCTTAGTATCTCCAGTACTATGACTAGTTGCCTTCAGAGCACTACTATGGAGTATATTTAAGCCCTGTTCTTTCCCATGCAAGATGTTCATCTGAAGACTTTTTTGTTTTGCGTGCTATGCCAAATACTAAAGAGCAAATCATTTGCTCACAAATCCAGCAGAATAATTTTAGATCCCTCAGATATGTTACCCAGTAGTCAGTGGGACACATTAGCTTTTTCTTTGGTTTGAATGAAATTACCAAATATTACCACTAACTTCTATGTTACCTAAAACACATAATGCAAACTGCTTCAAAGGAGCGATTGAAATCTTAAAGCGGAAAGAGACAGACGTTTTGTTGTTTTTTCTTGTAGATACGCATAAATCCAGAGCAACTCCACTGCAGTCAATATAGTCACTTATTTTTGAGTCTAATCAGAGTAACTGAGAACAAAATTTGGCCTTTCCTCTGTCACTTTGATATCTTTCAGAGTAGCAGCCGTGTTAGTCTGTATTCGCAAAAAGAAAAGGAGTACTTGTGGCACCGTAGAGACTATCTAGTCTCTAAGTACTCCTTTTCTTTTTTATATCTTTGCATGCCTTAACCTTACCCCAAATACATTCAAAAGTCCTACGGATTTCGTGGATTCTCCACCACAACTGGAAGTCTTTAAGTCAAGAATGGAGGTCTTTCTAAAAGATGTGCTATAGCTCAAATAGAAGTTTTGAACTTGATACAGAAACTGTTGAATGAGGTTCTTTGGCCTTGATCTATCATCTGGGAGGCATATGGCACTCAAATATATAAGCAAGTTTCAAGTTTGACAAGTTTACACCAATTCAGCTGAGATTGTTGGTTTGCTAGTTTGCTGGAACCAGAAATGGACATATTGGAAAATTGCCACATGTATTTCTCCAGAGAACACAGTTCCATATCAAATTCCACTGGTAATCAGAAGCCTTAGAAAATGCACGGATATCCAGATAAAACAAAGAAGTTCATATCCAGTTCAATTAAAAGCTCTTGGAAATGACCAAAAATTGAGATAACCAATTCTGGTTCATGAACATTGTTGCAAGTTGAACCAAGGCTGATTTTGAGAGTATTTTAAGGTTGAATCCAAGGTTGTGTTTTCACACACCACCAATATGCTTTGCTCCCTGTGTTGGAATGAGTCAGATGAACAGAAAAATTAAAGGCTATCAAATAGAGGAGAAATCAGTTTACTGATAAGAGAGATTAACTCTGTGGAGAGCACAGTATCCTCCAATCTTGTGAACTCAGTGCTATGTTCTCATAAGTCATTCATCCTGCTCTCAGGACTTAGAATCATAGAATCATAGAATATCAGGGTTGGAAGGGACCCCAGAAGGTCATCTAGTCCAACCCCCTGCTCAAAGCAGGACCAAGTCCCAGTTAAATCATCCCAGCCAGGGCTTTGTCAAGCCTGACCTTAAAAACCTCTAAGGAAGGAGATTCTACCACCTCCCTAGGTAACGCATTCCAGTGTTTCACCACCCTCTTAGTGAAAAAGTTTTTCCTAATATCCAATCTAAACCTCCCCCATTGCAACTTGTACTTCTTGTACTTGTACTTGACTTCTTTGTACTAACCAAGTTTGCTATGGTCAACAGTGACTTAAAGTTTAGGTTCTGGAGATTTAAGAAAAGAATGATGTCTTTGTTTATTCACAAGTTTTCATGAAAATATTTTACAACTTTTTGGTATTCATTTCTCTCCCCTCCTGCAACTCTTCTTCTCTCCCCCCCACTTTTTCACCTTCCCCCTCTTTTTTTCCTACTTTTTCTACTTGGGGAAAGGAAAAAAGAAAAAGGGATGGAAAAGATGGAAATAATATAAAAAATCAAAACAGTATTTTTTCATTTTCCAGTTTAATCCATAAAGTATTGAAAAAGAGAAAAAATCACTAATATTTCAAGTTTCAAAAGCTTATTTTTGAATTTTAAAAAATTATTTTAAAAGATTTCAAGCAGCTCCACAGCTTTAATGCCTGATTTTTTCAGCCTGGTTTTCAGGCTGAACACCACAACTGGTCAGCATCTTTAAAATCAAGCCATCAGTAATTAATCCACACAAAACTCTCGTTAAGTAGGTAAACGACAATAGTGGGATCACTTCACCCAGGCTCTGACATGGAATGCAGCAACTGTATAGCAGCTCACAGTAACACTACATGGAGGAGGAGGAGAAGTGAAGAAGGATATCATATCCAGTTGGGACTTGACTTTATATACTGCATACATGCAGGGAATGCAACTAGGCAGAATGTAATTACTTACATTGGAATGTGCTCACTGATGTGCTGAGGCACTGTTTCAGTAGTGCTTCATAGACAAGAGTGCCACCTACTGAATGACCAGAACCACTTCCTGCTGCACCTACATGTTTCTCAGAGGTCTCTCCTCCAGGCATTGAGCCTGTCTGGTGGTGGTGCTTAATTTGAGAAATCTGATGGGATCAGACACAAGTGGCATAGATGCAGCAGGACATAATGATTGATTATTAGTTAGAAAGAATTTTTAAGTAAATAGACTACACTTGACTTAATTTGTTTTAAAAAACCTAAACTCTCCTTTATTTCAAATATTGTAAATACATAGTTTAAATGTTTCTAATGGTAATAAATTATATTTACAGTATAGGGAATTGATTCATATTGCAAAATAATACTAGACCGTTAGCCTGCCGATACAAAAAGGTTTAACTGTCTTATAGCATATATTAGTCTGTTTCAGAACTAATTAGCGGCAATCTTGTGTATCCTGATGAATGGGTCGTTCTTGGAAGTAATGATAAACACTGGACAAAGAAAATAGGAGTTGAGCTGTCAGCATGAGCATCACTACAGGAGAGCTTGCTGTGGCTTTCATTATTTCAACAGCCAATGAATGTTGCTATAGAAACTATATTGTTAGCAACCCATGTAAGGAAAAGGGATAAAACTAAAAAAATGAGAAAGTGAAAAATATGTCTCTCATAACCACTGACCAACAATGGATTACTCTTCCTTGGTTTTCCTTTTAATATTGCATGGGTAATGGATGATTGAGGTTAATAACATCATACATTCATCACAACCTTTACAAAAGTCCCTTTGTGCTTTACAAATAGATTACAATGAAAATCAGCATCAAACCAAAACCTTTTCAATTTTGATTTAAAAAACTAAACACATTAAGTTCTCTGTGTAAAGCTAATATGTAGTATCATAAAAAAATATTACCTGTACATAAACACTAAGAGCCAATTTTTAATGTTCCGTTCATAGGGTCTGCCCTAACTTAAGAAACAATAGTATTTGAATATGTAAACTATCTTTTGCATATGCAAATAGGTACTTGCACACACAGTTACCTGATTTGTGTATGTAAAAACGGGAGATTACCTTTGGATTCATTTGAACATTTTACTTGTTGTATGTTGATTTGAACATTTGACCCTAAATAGTGAAGCCTACAAACCTCTTTCAATTTAATTTTGGGCAATCAAGTAAATGCATAGAAAGTGGGTTGGAATAATGTTTGGGCCTAATATTATTAAGGACTTTGTAAGTAAGCAACAACATTTTGAAATCAATGCAACACCTCACTAGTAACCAAACTGGAGATTTAAAAACTGGAATAGGATTAAAGAACAGATTTAGAAATCTTCTTGCTGTAAAAGGGAGACTATAAACCATAGAGGTAGTTTGTATTTCACTTTGTGTATGTATGGAATGCATTTTCTACATACTGTAAACTGAATTTTGTTGTTACTGTTATTTTTCTATACACCTTTTCCCTTTGTACTGAATTCTCTCATGCATCCTGACAGTAACGAGACAATATGAATTTTGGCTTTGACTTCAATAAGGAGAAAGATTAATAGATACAGAAGAGGACCAATGATGGAACCTATAATGCTTTTAATTCCCTGCCCTAGTCATATGATCTGGGTTGGGTGACAGAAGTAATAGCTTTGCATTATGGCAGAAGTTAGGTGGCAAAGGTTCAGAATCTGAAGGGCAGCACAGTACGAAGATTTAGTGATAGATAAGTTTCCATTGCTAGTCACCAACAAGGAACAGTTAGGTAGGAGCAAAACCAGGAAAGCAAATAGCTAGAGATTTGAGGGGAAAGGAACTATGCCAGTTACCAAGAACAACATCAACATTAGTGGTGTCAGACAGAGAAATGAAGAGAGAGAGAGGGAGGCACAGTCAGACCATATAATAGTCACCCTCTAGTCAACTTTGACTTACTCAGCATGGCAATGCTATGTAACCAATAACCTTTCCATTGTCATATTGTCTTCCAGATCTACCAAGAATGAAAATCTTCTCAGCATTTAGAAATTATCACTAGTGTTGTCATTGAAAGTACTGAGTTCCTTTACCTCAGTCTCCCAAGAAAGGGCAATAAACCTTTGCCAGTACTATGCAATAGAAACCTGGCCCTCAAATGGTATACAAATGATCACTTATACTTTATGCAAAAACTTATACAAATTATTACATGGTAAGAAAAAAATTGGAAATGTGTTTTCTACTGTAAAAATAAAGTACAGTAGCCATAGCTGGTAATTTCTAATAGGACATATCTTTCTTACATTGGTCCACAGTGAGTTCAGTTTGGTCACTCTAATCTGACTCTAAATTGACTCTAATTTGGTCAATCTAGCTGAAAGATTAAAAATAATTCAGAGATCTGGCCCATTTTACCACTGAGTTTTTAGTGATCCTCACTCCCTTTTCTAACCATTCTGGAGGGCTGAGATTAATGTCCACTATGGGACTGTGCCAGGAACGTGGTCTTTTTGTGTTAATGCTGCTCCTGGAAAAGAGAAAAACTATTGTAAACCTCTTAATGCCCTTTTCTCTTGCCGTGTCTCCCAACCCTGTCACACAATTTGAAAGGATATTAGAGGAGACAGAAAGTGAAGCATAAGTCTTCATTCTGTGAGGGCTTTGCATATCACTGGTTCACTGCTATGAAACGGTCAACCAGCTCCCCTCAGTCCCCATCCATTACAGCCACCGAAAAAGACAATCTTATTGTCAGAGCTGTGCAAGCTGCGGGATGCTGCATTAAACTGGCAGCACAGCAAAAGTGCCTGCCAAGGCTACCTTGCTCACTATACCTAAAGGGATTAAAACTGATGAGTAAGACCAGCTGGAGGACTCAATCATTTGCTATAAAAAAAAAGAGGACCCAATCTTTCCTAGGAGAAAAATATTTAATGTTATAGTAATACTGTTACAGCACAGGTGTTATTAAAATGCTTAAGCTTTGGATTTGGGTTCTCCCACATACAATGCCCAGAGCCTGGGGCAGGAGAGAGAATAGAGTGCTCTACACTAACTAGTGATTAAAAAGGGGCAGAGTATACTAAGGCAAATGGAGATGAAGAGGAACAGTGGCCAATGCAGCTGTTTCTTGGTAGCAGGACAGTGGTATTTTGGGTGAAGCTACTACAGAAGGGAACTCGCTGTGTGCAGTCAATATAAAAGCTGGACTAGTATACAGTTTATTAATAAATAAATGACATTAGAAAATATCCTGTTTCTGTGTCACTGAATTCTTTACCAATGGGAAGCTGACCTACTGCAAACCTCCAGAATATGCTACCACTTAGGAGATGGGGAAAAATATGAGACAGCTGTACAACACTTGCTCCTGGGAGGCTCTCAAAGTGCTCTGCTACCATTAAGTAATATTCTCGACCCCTCAGCGAGGTAAGGAAGTAGCAGGGACTTTAAGGCACAAAGAGGTTAAGTTATTTATCCAGGGTCATACAGCAAGTCAATGTTGCAGCTGGGAATAGAACCACAGAGACCCGACTCCCAGTTCTTTGGTGGTTTGGTGCTGCTGCTGCGGCTTATTAGGTAGAAAATGATTATAAGGAAAAAAATCTCCAGTAAATCTGCCAACTCCCATGAGTAACTTCCTAGAATCACTCTTGGGAATATCTAAGGGCCTACTCCTGCCATGAGATCCATATGGGCAGACCTCTTATCCACAGAGAACCTCACTGACTGCAAAAAATTGTCTTTACTGCAGTGGGGCTCTGTGTAGGCACACTGGTCTGCCCAACATGGATTCTATTGTATGATCGGGGTCTAAAAGAGCAGGGCTAATTTAATGTGACTCTGTTTACATCTGCAACAACCTACAGGCCAGTCACTAGATTAACAGATTTTAAGGCCACAAGGGGTAATTATGGTCACCAAGTCTGACCTCCTAATTTTTGCATCAAGCCCATAACTTCTGTTTAAGATATAGCATATATTTTAGAAAGATATCCAGCCTTGAGTTAAAAACTTCTAGTGACAGGGAAGCCACCATGTCCCTAGTGGTTAATTTCCCTCACTGTTAAGAATTTGTATCTTATTTCTAGTCAAATTTGTCTAGCTTCAGCTTCCAAACATTGGATCTTGTTATGCTTTTTTCTGCTAGAATGAAGTGCTGTTCCTCTCTCAGAAATCTCTTCCCCAAGTAGTGGTTTGTAGTCTGTGATCAAGTCCTCTTAACCTGTTCTTTGATACACTAAACATTGATCTTCTTTATGTTCTCACTATAAAGCATGTTTTGCAGACCTTGAATAATTCTTACAGCTCTTTTCTGAATCTGTTCCAATTTTTCAATATCCTTTTCGAAGTCTGGACACCAGAACCGGTAAGTATTCCAGTAATGGTCCCCTAATGCCATATCTCTGTGTCATACTCCTACTTGATATTTCCCAGCTTACACAGGGGAATCCAAGGGGGTTTGTCCTTTAACTACAGAATCTCACTGGAAGCTCATGTTCAGTTGTTGGTTATTCACCAGGACTCTCAAATCCTTCTCAGTATCACTGCATTCCAAAATATTATCTCCCTTCTTATAAGTGTGACCAACATTCTTTGTTCCTAGATGGATGGCCTTGCATTTGGTTGTAATATAACTAGAGCTAGTCAGAAGGAAACATGTTCCATTGGAATACGCAATTCCATTTAAATCAAAGCACTTCATGAAAGCATGTCAATTTTGCCAGAATTTCATTTTCTCATTCCAATTTTTCATTTTGAAATTACTTTTTGTTTCCATTTTCAATTGTTGATTATATATTATATTCTATCATTCAAAATTTAAAAATCAAAATTGAAATGAAACAAAACCTTTTGATTAACCAGAAATAAAAAAAAATGGACTTTTTCTTTGTGGCAAATTTCAAAATTTGGAGGGTTTGTTCCTATTTAGAATTAAGCTAAATTTCAAAATCCATTGTGAAACAGAACTTCTGTCTTCTGCACAGGTCTAAACAAAACACATATTGTTCAAATGAGCCCACCTTACCAAGAGATCCAATAAGTCTGTATAACTGACCTCTTCCCATCAATTTTTGTATCATCTGTAAATGTTACCAGCAATGATTTAATATTTTCTTCCAGATCATGGATTAAAATAATGAAAAGTATTTGGCCCAGAGCAGATCTCTGAAGGACTCTACTAGAAACACCCCACTGACTGAAGATTTCTCATTTACACTTACTTTTTCAGATCTATTACTTAACCATTTTTAATCCATCTTTATATGGACTACACTGATTTTGTCTAGTACCAATTTTTTATCAAAATGTCATGCAGGACTAAGTCCAATGCCTTACAGAGTCCAGCACAGTTACTTTTAATGTAATTTAAAAAACATTATCATTTGTTTGACAAGAACTACTTTCCATAAACTATGTTGTTATGACATTAATTGTACTATCATCTTTTCATTCTTTACTGATTAAGTCCCATATCAGGCTTTCCATGATTTTGCCCAGGAATGGTGTCAGGCTAACCTGATCTAGCCTAAAGGAAACTTGGCTTGTCCCATTTATCCTTTTTAAATATTGGCACAATACTTATGTGATACTTCTGCTTTTTGTGCATCATGAGTAACAATTTTGCTATCCTTGTGACCTATAACACTGTTAGGATTTTGTTAGCTTCTGGTGTATTTAAAGAATTCCTTCTTATCATCTTTAATGATATTGGCATTAGAGTTTTCATTGATTCCTTTAGCTTCTCTTATCAATTGTCTGCATTTCTAATTGCTGATTTGTACTCATAGCTATCAAGTTCTTCATTTTTACATTTCGTATTGTAGCAGGGTATAGCAGGTCCGTCTCAGCTCCTGCCCCTGCTGTGCTGACAAAGTCACTTGGAGACCCTGCGGTTCAGTAATCACTGGTGCCATTTATTTACAGGTTGTGCTCCCACCATCTTTTTACCATACACAGCTTGGGTTCTAGTGTCTGCCCCCAGGAGGGAAGAGCTAGCTGCTCCCTCACTCCTCCTCCCCCCGGCTTCCTTCCTCCCAGCCTTTTCTATAGTCCCAGCCTAACTGGATGGGCAGCTGTCTCTCATTCCCCAATTAGGCGCAGGTTTTCTCTAGCCATCTCCAATTTAAGAACATAAGAACGGCCATACTGGGTCAGACCAAAGGTCCATCAAGCACATTATCCTGTCTTCTGACAGTGGCAACTGGCAAGTGCCCCAAAGGGAATAAACAGGTTAACATCAAGGGATCCATGCCCTGTCACCCAATCCCAGCTTCTGGCAAACAGAGGCTAGGGACACCATTCCTGCCATCCTGGCTAATAGCCATTGATGGACCTATCCTCCATGAATCTATCTAGCTCCCTTTTGAACCCTGTTATAGTATTGGTCTTCACAACACCCTCTGGCAAGGAGTTCCAGAGGTTGACAGTGTGTTGCATGAAAAAATACTTTCTTGTGTTTGTTTTAAACCTACTACCTATTAATTTAATTTGGTGGCCCCTTGTTGTTGTATTATGAGGAGTAAATAACACTTCCTTATTTACTTTCTCTATACCACTCATGATTTTATAGACCTCTATCATATCTCCCCTTAGTCGCCTCTTTTCCAACCTGAAAAGTCCCAGTCTTATTAATCTCTCCTCATACGGAAGCCATTCTATACCCCTAATCATTTTTGTTGCCCTTTTCTGAACCTTTTCCACTTCCAATAGATCTTTTCTGAGATGGGGAGACCACATCTGCACAGAGTATTCAAGATGTGGGCATACCATGGATTTATAGAGTCAATATGATATTTTCTGTCTTATTATCTATCCCTTTCTTGATGATTCCCAGCATTCTGTTCGCTTTTTTGACTGCCTCTACACCTTGAGTGAATGATTTCAGAGAACTATCCACAATGACTCCAAGATCTCTTTCTTGAGTGGTAGCAGCTAATTTAGACCCCATCATTGTATATGTATAGTTAGGATTATGTTTTCCAACGTGCATTACTTTGCATTTACCAACATTAAATTTCATCTGCCATTTTGTTGCCCAGTCACCCAGTTTTGTGAGATCCTTTTGTAGCTCTTCGTAGTCTGCCTGGGACTTAGCTATCCTTTAATGGGAGCTGACGTGACAGAGGGCTGAGTCAGCAGTTCTTGCCCAGCCCCTGTCACACACATATATACAGATATATACATTTAGATTTCTAGATATAGTCAATAACTCTAAAGCAGGTGTCTTTGATGTAGGGTGCC
Source organism: Chelonia mydas (assembly GCF_015237465.2). Lineage (NCBI taxonomy): Eukaryota > Metazoa > Chordata > Testudines > Cheloniidae > Chelonia > Chelonia mydas. The sequence continues at coordinate 73,567,781 of NC_057851.1, forward strand.
AGCTCCCTCTCTATTCTAACTGGATAAATTTCTCTAACATAGACAGGGCCCTAGACGGTGTCAGTATCCTGGGCTTCCCCAAACCACAAACAGGCACCTGAAGACCAGTTTATTTCTTTCTCATCAGTCATTTCCTTCATCCCACAGGTTAATCTTTCAGATACAACTCCTCAAGAGGGGTAGTGTGACCCCTGAATCTTCTCTCTTCAGTTTTAAAGGGCTGGTATACCCAATCACCGAATGCCTCTGCATACGTGTGAAAGGACTGCAAAACTGAGCCATGCTCAACAAAATGACCAGCAAATTATAATCAACGCATGTTAAAAACATCTTGAATGGACTGGAGGATTGAGGAATGTAAGGAGCTGGGACTTTGAAAAGTCAAGATATGACACATTTCCTTTGGAGATTTTTGATCTAATTTGGGTGCAAGGCCCCAATAATGGAGAGTGGGAGAATGGAATTGTCTCCTCAACACTGAAAGCAGGGTGTGGGATACTCATGTGATAAGGTAGTGGCCACTAACTTGCCTATGGACAGAAGTAGTAGTTGCAGCCCTCGGTACAAACCCTGGGTGGAGCAATGCAGAAATGAACTCCATGCTGCACAGGGTGTGTATGAGGTGGTATATTCCCTACATGCACCCTCAGAACTGTACCCTCCATGTATGTCAGAATTGCACCATTGCCAGAGGAGCTTCCAGAACGGTTGGGCAGAAGCAATATTACCCCTTGTTTATTTTAGACAAAATTTTCAAAAGTGGTCTCTGATTTTGCAATCTATAGGTTTTCCATGCCCAGCTTGAGACATCTGGGGCCTGATTTTCAGAGGTGCTGGTAACCCACAGCCTTCATTGAATTCAAGAGTGCCTGCTAACACTGCAGAATGTTTTTGTTTTATTTCTTCTTTCTCTTTATTTAATATCAAAACCCTCACTAGAAGTGCACACTTAAAGTACCCACCCACCACACCTTTATCAAATAATAAATGTTTATCTTACTAGTCATTCAGAATATTTTATGAAATGCAACCAGAGAAATACGATACATTATTTACTACTTTTTTTTTCTTTCACAGCACAGATGCAATATATACCCAGAATAAAGGAAGAAGTTGTACACGTATGGTTCCTAATTTACTGTACTAACTGGTTTCCTAAGACCACATTTCCATTGGATCCTAGATAGAAAATTAAGGTACTGTCAGAATGACCTAGTGTTTCAGTGAAAGAAAAGCATTTCAGACATCAACCACTTAAACAGTTGTCACTGCAGGATGCTGCATTAAGCACAGATGTAGAGTGTCTTTGGAACTGCAGCGAGAGAACGTCAGGCTATTCAATTTTTTCCATGGCACAGGTCTTGAAACCCACATGCCGTTAAGACTTTGTATCCACTGTGAAAGGAACATTTGGGTGAAGTCCTGATTCCATCAATACATTTCACATGAAGGCTTTATTTTTTCAACAAAGCTCCTGGCTGTGTGGGCTCCAAATGGACATTAAGGCTGAATACCAAAGTAAATAGGGTAGACAATGAACTTCATCATGCTAAACACCTGATGACTATCTCCACCAGCCCTTTCCTTCTCTGTCTCTGGCAGACTGCCTATTATTTTAGTCCTCTTTACTCAGTTGGCTGTCATCAGTCTTCCTCTCCAGGCATCACCCACCCTCTTAGCCTAAGACCATTCCCTGCATCCCAACCTTGTCCATTCTCCTGTCTGTTGCTGTCTCTTCTGGGAAACACCATGTGCACTGAATCAATTAGTGCTTAGTTTAAGGACTGGCTCAGCCTGTTCACAGCCTCAGATGAGTACAGCTGTTTTTCTGTAGAAGCTGTTTTAGAAATATACTTTATAATGTGTCCAAATTAACCTTAGATTTTTGGCAATACAGTTGGCCAAGAAAGTTGATGACATAGGTCTGTTTCGCTTACCTGTCCCGGAGGACCCAAGATCAATTTTCTGCAAAGCTATAGGGTTAGTAATGCTTTGTTCCTAGTATCAAGGGGTGGCTTCAATATCTCATGTGTTGCTGGGAGGTCTATTGCCCTAAATAAAGCAGAAACATCTGGAATCACATGGGCAGTTTGTTTGCTGAGTTCAGCAGCAAAGAAGCCTGTAGTTACAGCTCCTCCCTACTGTTAGGGGACCCAGCAATTACAATTTTTACTATAGGATTACTGGTGCATTAAGCACCCTAATTATAGTAACATTCCACAGATTCAATGCAAAGATATTCTTGAAGTGTAATTTACATGGAAATGCATCCCCTGTGAAATAACCATCATTGATGGTTTAATGAAATTTAGTGAATTTTAAGGTTCTGTGTCATGTTTCAACACCAGAATAATAAATGAGATCTGAACATACCAATATTCTTTCCAGCCTTTCACTGTAACCCAAAGAATCCAGTCTTTCTGAAGATATACAGTGTAATCCTGCTGCCATTGACAGCTATGGGAGTTTTGCTATTGATTTCAGGGGGAGCCGGAGCAGCCACATAAAATGGCAGGATGTATCAGAATTGTGAGACTTCAGCCAAAAAGTTCAGAACCATGGGCTTCATTTAATATCTGTCCAATGCACTGAACATGAAAAGCTTTATATAAATGCCAAATATTTATTATTACCCAACCATAGGATACAAGTAATTCTCATCAACTTCAGTGAGTTACATGTTTCCTGCAGTGAGCTAATAGAGCCCTGGCCCACTGGGGGTAAATTGCCATTTTAGGACCTAATCCTGCAAACACTGACAAGCATTTAAATCAATAGGACTAATCAGGGCAGCAAGCCTGCAGAGTGGACCAGTTAGTTTATTTTAGGAAATCTACAATTTTTAGGGGCATGAAATAAAATGGAAGCCTGATCACTGAAAAATGTGTTTTCTTGTGTTTATTTTTATTTTCTTCTGTTCATAATTCAAATATTTTGGCAGATCAGAAATGTTTTATCCATATTCCTTACAAGTCCAGTCACCTCTTTTATCTATGTTAGGCACTCAGATAGCCCCTATTACCATAATATTGGAGCACCTTACAATCTTTAAAGTATTCTCCCTCACAACTCCCCTACGAGGTAGGGAAGTGCTATCTGCATTTTACAGCTGAGGAACTGAGGCACAGAGAGGCCAATGCCGAGATCCTCAAAAGTATTTAGGTGATTATCTTCCTGTTAGGAGCCTAATTCCACCATTTAGGCACCACTAACATTTTCAAAATCACTGCTCAGCAGCTGCCTAACCCCATGGGCATCTAAGTCCCCTAGGCACCTACATAGCCACTAGTTGGCATTGCAAATCTGCCTGAGTGCTGATGCTGTTCCACAGCTAATGAACGCCTAAGCGCCCTGGCTCAAGTCAAAGCCCCACAATAAGATCCTCAAACTACGCAGGGGAATGCCTAACTCATCAGCAGGGCCTGATCCTGTAGGCATGTTCTGAGCATGCTTAAGACCTAATACCTGCCAGACTCCACAACAGGAGGGCTGCAAACAGGCCATCAATATGGGGATGGGGGCAGCACAGCACAGCACTCACAAAACAGTCATCTAGGAGTAAGACAGGTATTGAGCATGAGCAGGAGACAGACTGTTTCAGCTGCTAAATTATGGGATACCTAAGCAGCTGACCTGGCTTCGGTGCCTAACTCCAGGAAAGGGTTTGTGGCTGAAGTTCCCAAATGGAGAGAGGTGCCTATCTCAGTCTGTCAGTGAGATGCAGGAGGTCATCTACTTAGGTGCCAACCCCCCTCTTTTTGGCCTTTCACTGTTGCGGATCCGTTTCTTGGCTGCCTTACTCTCTCCATGCATAGTATGGGGAGTCTGGGCAACTAGCCTGGGGCTGAGGGTTCCACTAGGTAGCAGGCCACCTCGGGGTTAGCACTGCAATGTGAGCAGGGTGATGCCTAAGTACCTTTGAGGATCTGGGCTTAAATGACTTTCCTGAGACCATAAAGGAAGCCTGTGGTGGAGTAGAGATTTGACCCCAGGTCTCCCATGTCTAGACTAGTACCCTAATAACCAGACCATCCTTCTACACTATTTGGCCTCAGTTCTACAAAAAGGCATTCCTAGGAACTTGCTAATGTGTCCAGTTGCAAAATGTTGGCAGATTTGCAATTTAATTTGTTTAGATTGTGAACGCGTGGGGACCAGGACTCTTTTTGATGAAATGGGTGTAAGTGCATAGCTCAATGCGGCCCAGATTCCTGAGGCCTGTAGGTGCTATTGCAATCATTGTCATGGTAACTTTGTGTTTGGAGTCAATGGGATTATTCTCATATTTAAAATTAAGCATGTACATGAGTGCTTTCCTGGATTGGGGCTAAAGTACTGAGCTCCTCCCAGGAACAAGCCTATTGAAATGAAATTCAAAACTCCTACTGACTGGTGGGAGCAGAAATGTATCCTTAGTTTTTCCATATTTTAAAGGAGAAACCACCCTCTTGAGGGCAGACAATTTTTGGCATAAATTATGTTTGCAAATCACTCATGAAAAATGCATTACATTATCACACATGCTGTTTGTAAGCAGTAGCAGACTAAAAGCCTTTGTGAGCTGCCTTTTGAATGGGAGTTATTTAGTGTCAATGGAGTTATATGAGCGTAAAACTGGTATAATACAGTGGAGAAACAGGCCCTGTGATATAACAGTAAACATATTAATTTAAACTCAGCTGTATTAAAAATAAGAAAAATAAGATAAAGAAAATATTTGCAAATATTTGCTTTCATAGAGCCTGAGCCTGCAAACGCTTGCACCTGTCAATAACTTTGCTCAGCAGAGTAGTCTCATTGTGTTCAGGGGCACTGCTTGAACAAGTGAAGTCATCAGAGAGTTCGGGATCAGGCCTGAGGCTTGTACTTGCTATATATCATTCAAAAGCTTTCCAATCGAAGTAAAATACTTTTGCAATCCAACATGTTAGAAATTTAGGGTTTTTTTATAGAACAAAATGCATGTGTGCCTGTGGACCCTGCTATTAATAACCACTGATTTTTAGGCCAGAGCTCATTGAGAGCTTCTGTACCAATCTTTCTAGATTGACAGGTGGCTGATTAAAAAAAAATAAAATCTTATTCTGAAGGTTTTTATCATGAAAAAAACCCCTCTCCAATGGCTCAGAGCATTGTGATTTCTGTGGTTCTTTTTCTTCTGAGCTGTTCAATTAGTTGGAAATCTCTCTCTGATGGACTGAAGCAGCTTGAGTGAACGCCTGAGCGCACAACCAATTAGGCTCATTTGAAGTTGCAGAATTGCCTTCTTTGGTGTTAAAACCCCATGTCAAACACTGGGTCTAAGATCATTTGTACTACAAAATGAGATTGACAGAGCAGCTGCAACAGGGGGCATGCCTGCTGGACGACTTAATTGTGGAGACTGAAGGGCCATCATGAACTGGCGTGTGGAGATTGTATCACCACTGCTGCATTTCAAATGCTCTTTATTAACAGCGATCTGTAATCAATGAGCTCAGGCTTTTTGCCAGAGCTCCAAAATCAGATAGACAGCCCTCCTCACAAGGAGTAGGAGGAGCCACAATACCTGGCTCTGGTGCTGAAAAATGAAGCCGTAATGGGCTTACAGTACCTGACACTTTGTTGGGGCTGTGAATCTACAGAGGAGGAAATAATCATTCGATGTCACACAGCTTTCTTGATTTGGTAAAATACGCATTAGTTCAGTTGAACATGTATCAATATACACAACGTTGTATATATATATTGGTATGAATGAAATGTGTTTATTTCAACAAAAGCAGTTTTTAATGCTCAAAGAATATACATAATCAGCTTGAACTGCCACATACGGGTTTGGGTAAAATTGTTTGTGATAGTGGATAGTGTGGCCATAGTATGATGATAATTCATGGATAAAAATGACATGAAAACTGAATTCAGTTCTAGCAAATTAACAAGCGAATTAATATCTTTCACTTTTTTTGGAGGGAGGGAGGTTTTTTATCTTGTTTTTTTTTTTAAAAAATAAAACTAGTGAAAACACCATCCTTTTGGAGAGAATGGCCAGGGGGTTCACTGACAATTCTTCTGAACCAATACATTTGTTCATTCAATTACATTTTCTTTTCTACTATGAACATTTTCTTTTACTTTATTTGGGCACCTTTATTTAGAGAAATCAATAAAGTCACATGAATATTCAACAATTTCTTTTTCTAATCATGGATTGTTTTAAAAAATCTCATGGCAGTTCTCAGAGTGTACAAAAATCAGCAATGGTAACAATCATGTATATAATGCTGTTCATTTAATAGGCATTTAACACTGAGCTTAGTCTCAGAGACTTCACTCTGTCAAAACACGCAGTGAAGCAACTCCTCACGCCTGAGTGAGAAGTACAGGATCAGGCCTACTATCTAGTTAAACGAATCATGTGTAGAGTATTACAGTGACAACAGCATAATTAGGACTGACTAGTACATGAGATTAGCCATAGAACCAAAGGCAGAGAATAGAGGCCAAAGCGTGCACTCCTTATTTACCTGAATAATCTCTACCTGGGTGAGCAGTAATTATGGGTTATTCACATGAGTACACATGGCAGGACTGGTCTCAGTTAACACTGGAATCTTTCTGCCTGGGTCACAGTTATTTTTTTCAGAATATATAATGAGCCATGATCAAATGTTTAAGTATTAGAAATGTTACTCACAAAATGAGTAATTTTTTTCCATCATAATTTTTGAGTAATAAAATGAGTAATTTTTTTCCTTCTGTAAACACTGGTCAGATGAGACAATTCAGGTTGTACCATTCTACATCAATTATAATGTGAGCCCCAAGTAGTGGAGACCACAGAACAGCTCTTGTTCCTATTTGTAATGAATTCTGCTCAGGTCCTAGCAATTCTAATGTCCAGGACAAAATGAAATTTTATTCAGTTATTTCTATACAGTTTTTCTTAACCTGGTGCCAAACCTGTTCCCACTACCTGCTTGGAGCTTCAGGTACTCTGGTAATGGGAACTTTATAAGTCAATGAATTACCATCTTATCTGTCTATCTAATCATAATCAAGACCTTCAGAAAATGTTATAAAAAAATCTAATTTTAAGTAAACGAGTTCTTATTCAAAGTATTCATCACTTTTATTTGATCATCCCACTCTATCTTTGCTAGAACCAGTATTTTTTTCACCAGTATATGCCAATAAAAGTGAGCACCTAAACTGATATAATAGCCTAACCTAATAAAATAACTAATCAATAAATATGTGATTGAAGATAAATGGATATGTGTTTGCTCATACTAATGCATCTCCAACCAACTAATACTCCTCCAGATCAATAAAGCTGTGTGGTGTTAGTTGATTTTTTTCCCTTCTATATGTAATATCTATATATTTGTTTTACATTCTCTTCCCTAGTTATCTGAAAGTATGGCCTCACAACTAATCTGGAGGAATTGTTTCTTAGTGAAGCTTTTCTGTCCTAAATCTCATTGCCTCTTTCTTATTTATTCATAAAGGAGCAAATCCCTCCCACTATCTTCCTTCCTGCACTTTATTCCCAGCATACAAGATCTGAAAGATAGTGGACAGAGCACATTACCACTCCACGGGGATCAGGATCATCTGTCCTAATAATGTGTCTTGGCTTGGCTTGTTGAAGCCTCATCTTCTTCCCTTCCTCCACTCACCTGTCTGAGATGTTTTTAATTTGAGACGATTAGAATTTGATTGTCATTTTGTTGGACATGGTCCTCTCACACATGTGCACAGCAGGGCATTGAATTTGGAACATGGCACCAAATTCAAACTATTGTAATGATCAGTGCAGATAGCACCCCGAGCAGTAAATGGTGCTGTATCTTTATCTTTGTGTTAAGTTGTTATCTTGTCTATTATGATATTGAAAATCTGACCCTTAGTGGTTAGCAAGAAGTTAGTTCTGTCTGTGTGTACTTGAGTTGGTGCTTTCCATGTCCTAATAAATCTTGGTGATTCTATAAGTGAGTATTATCATTGGTGGTAGTGGCTTCAAGATGGCAAAAGCAGTTTTGCCTGAGAGTAATTTTGCTGGTCATGCACAGGAGGCTGGACTCTGAGTACCTGAGACTTTGAGCTGTTGCTCTCTGTGAATGAGTGGACTGATGAGAAAGCAGCACGGTACCTAGCAAAGTTTTTGGATGATGATGCCAGAGCATTTTAACAGCAGCTTTCCAGTGCGGATCATGAGTCTTATAGACAGTTACGCAAACACTTACACGACTTCTATGAGTGGGGATTGGCCCTTTTGAAGTACTGGCAGGAATGGCAAGCCAGGAGGATGCAAAGGGGAAGCCCTGCATAGATATTTGTTTGCATTGAGGATACTGTTTGATAGGGTATACCCTATCCAGGAGATGGCTTGAGTGAAACAGAACCTGCTGCTCCAAATCTGGAACTGGCAATGCAGAGACACATATGCCCAGTACCAAGCCATGAGAGAATCCTACGTGAAAAGCCAGTTTATAATTTGTTTAGCAGAGGACCTTCATCATTTGCAGGTGAAGGAGGATAACATACTGGATAAACCTGTGGACCAGATTATACACAAAGTTCAAAATGTGAAAGAAATTGGAGTGTCCTTAAAGGTACCAGCCGTTAATTTCCAGCCTCAGGATGATTCCATGATACCAGATGCAGCACTTCAAGAAATGATTGCTAGTGAACTGGTTAAAACATTGGAGGAAGCCCAAGTGCAATCTACTCACAAGTATCCCATGGGTCAGAAGGGAGAGACTGTTTCCTGAGTCGGTTCTGCCAGTTGCCATTTTTGAGCCTGGGCTATGGAGGCAAAGGCCATTGGAAATGGAATTTGCCCCAACAGAGGGAAGCTACATCAAGAAGTTGCTGATGATATTAGAATGGCCCATGTGAAGAGCTGTCCAGATACCTGTTACTATGTTTCTGGAAACATCAACGGCTGGAAAACCATAACGCTATTGGACTCAGAATCTGAAATAAGTCTGAACCAGGGTGAGCAAGCAGCACTGAAAAGGAAGAATATTTGTTCTTCAGGAATTAAATAAGTGATTATTAATCATCAGTAATTGTAGATAACAGGAGAACTCCAGCTCCCACTGAACTTGGGGTCTCTGCATGTTAAATGGGCATTTGTGGTGACCAATATTTCTAGTGTTGGTGTATTAGAAATGGATTTCATCTGATGGCATCACAAGAATTCCTGGTGTATTAATAGAAAAGATTTGTCCCTGGACAATATTTAAACAACACAGCTGGATATGAGTAGGAAGAAATGTGGGGAGCAACTCTTGGGGCCTTGGAGGTGCCTCTACCATGCCTACATGGTGACAGAGAGGTACTGCTCTGTATGGTGGCTTGGAATAAAGTTGTGGTAAAGCCAGGTCCGCATGCAGTAATACCCTAAAGATAAAATACTGTTGCAGTGAACCTCTAGGAGTGTTTGAAGCTCCCAATATCCAGGCAGGATTGTTGTTTAGCAGAACTCTGTTTCAGGCTGGACCAGAGGGGGAGTTCTGGATAAGAGCAATTAATGTGACTGGCCAGGAAGTGCAGCCAGTGAACAATTAGACCCTGGAAACAGTATTCAGTTTTGGTGTCTCAAAGACTCCCATAGGGCAGAGATCAAGAGCTGTGAAACAGCTGAGTCAATAAAAGAGGTGGGGACTGACTTAACCGAAGTAGCCATAGAAGACAATGAAAGAAAGTGATTAGAACAGCTATTTTTATTATATGCTTTTGTGTTCTTCAGGAATAATGAAGAGCTTGGGAGATGTGATTGGATGCAACATCAGATTGTGCTTAATTCAGGGAGTGTTCCTCTGAGGCAAACACATGTCAGTTTGCAAGGAATTGCATTACCTTCCTAGGACAAATAGTCAGTGAAAATGTGTTGGAACCCTAATCTCAGAAACTGAATGTTATAATGCACTGGAAGGTTCCTACAAACCTGGAGGCGATAAAGTGGTTTGTAGGCCTCTCTGGATTCTACAGGAGATTTGTAAAAAATTTCACAAAAGTAGGAAGCACCATTGTACTGCTAACTAAAAGCAACTTTTCCAGGACAGAGAACACCAAAAAGTGTGTGAGTTCCCAGATCCATCTTGTCCATTCTTCGTAACCTATGATGACTCAAAGGTTGCTGTCAGATTTGCACTTGAACAAATTGGAAGAGCTTGGTAGGCACAGATTGGTGGCTTTTTGGAGATTGCAAGTCAAATGAGACAAAACCCAAGTATTCATCTACGGAACTGGAGTGCCCGGCTATTGTGAAGGCCCTTGATCCATCATCCCTATTTATTAGGTATGGAATTTACAATATACACAGACCACAGTAGCTCATTATGAAGCACAACTCAGAAAGACACCTGTGGAGAGGGCTGTACAAATTGTTTGAATATACATTAGAGAGACAAAGTGGGTCAGGTAATATCTTTTATAAGACCAGCTTCTATTGGTGAGAGAGACAAGCTTTCAAGCTACACAGAGCTCTTCTTCAGGTCTGGGAAAAGTATTAAGAGTATCACAGCCAAATGCAAGACCAAACAGATAGTTCAGCATATGTAGTTAGCACATATTCTAAGGGACCAATCAAAGTGAAGTATCCTCTAATGCTAAACTATTTGTGCAATTTGGATGTACCCCAGAAGGTTCCTGTGGTCATAATGCAAGACTGGTTGGGGAGGAGGAATTTCTGGGGTGTTCTCAGGATCTCTACACACTGTGGTCTTCAACAGTCTGTCCACAATAGATAGGCCTGACCTAAAGGACATGAACCCAGCATTCACTGATAATCTAGATCCAAGTACAAGTGATATGTCCACGACTGAATATGGAATTAAGTTAGCAGACGAACATCAAAACCTGAATGGGTAGCAGACTACCTGGATTCCTAGGAGTTCTGTTTAAATTCTTATTTAACTAGAGAGGGGAAAGTTGAATTTGGAATGTGGCACCAAATTTAAACTATTATAATGATCAGTACAGGCAGCACCACAAGCAGAAGATGGTGCTATATCTTTCTTAGTGTGAAGTTGTAGTCTTCTTTATTATTAGGTTGTTGATGTGATGTGGGGGATTAGCGGGAAGTTCAGTTCTGCCTGTGTGAACTGGAATTGGTATTTGCAGTGTCCTAATAAATCCCTGTGGTTCTATAAGCAAGGATTACATAATATATAGTAAAATCAAACGATTTTAAGGTATAAGTTGGAGGGGACATCTAACAAAATTAGAGTAACAACATAAATAAAAGCCTTCCCTTTTGAATGATAGAAAAATATTGTGAATTTTAAATATAATTATTAAGAAAATGTTATATAAAACATATGTTAGAATCCACAGTAAGGAAAAAGATAGAATTAACAAGATCACACTTTTTCTTCTAAACAAGACAAATGAAATATAACTGTTATACTTCCACTTTTATAGTTTTGCTAAATTTGACTCAAAATCTCACTGCAAAGTCTGTGGTCCAGTTGGCACAAAGCTTAAAACATTTAAATAACTGCAATCTATATCTATTTTCAACATCCAAAAGGTCAGCAGGACAGAACTCGCTCTCATTTAAGTCAGTGACAAAATTCCCACTGATCCAATGGGGGTAGAACCGGGTCCAAACTCTTCCATACATTTTTGTTTTAATTTAACTGCCTTTATACAAAGTTGTTGGCTACTTACTGGATACTTTTTCCTAAGAAAATTATGTGAGTTTTAGCCATCCAATTCCAATATGCTTTAACAGAAGTCATGCCACTAAAATCTCATACAAAGCTTTGAAAAGACACCCCCTGAGTTCCATGCTCTGATATCAACAGATGCATCTTCTGTAATCTGGAGTAAATAAGGAAAAATCTATCAATGCACAAACACTCCCTTTTTAAAATGTATTTTGCTTGGTTAAATGTATGAAAATACATCCAGGGATTATTGTCCTTAAACAATGTCACAGCTATAAAAATAATTAATATTGATGCTTCAAAATTTTCATGCTAATATTGCAAGCTATGGATTTTTTTGCAGTGAGAAATCAAATTGTGCACATGTGGGAGAATGCCACATGCCAAACTTACATGCAATTTCAAATAACGTAGTTAAAGCTTTAAAAGCAAATCCCATTAAAAAGAATGAAGAGAAAAGAAAACAATGTATAGCAGTTGTATAATATTGTTTATCAGTCTGTGACAACAATATATTTAACTGTTACGATGAAATACTTTTTCACACAACAAATAATTAGACCGAGGAACTTGTTGTGGTGTATTGAGGACTGTGGTGGAATTGCAAACTATCACTTTAAGAATGGAGGTGTAGGATGTGGAGTGTTGTCTCAGTAGCAAAGTGTCAGAGCCCAGGCAGTTTGCAGACAGCCAGTCTACAGTAAGGCTGGGTGAGTTGTGTCTCTCTGTTTTACGGAGTAGCCTGCTTTGTCTCTTTCTGGAGTTTTTTGGGTTCTTGCGCATTCTGAATTCTAAGAAATAAAGTAGTGTTAGCAAGAATATTTTATGTTTTCATCTATTTCTCTGTCTGTATGCTGTGAAACAAAACAATTATCACAGGATGTTGCTGAAGCCAAGATTCAAAGAGGGATCTGACATTTACAGGATAACAAGAATATCCATTCTCAATAAGTCTGATACAAATGGTTACATAGATGGTATTGGTCAAACATAAGTCAGATTTCCAGAAGATCAGTTTTCAAATGAGCTAATACATGCATGCAGAAACAGAAAAAGAACTGGCACATCCTCATCCTGTATTTTTACCTAAATAAAGTATCCTTTCCATTTAACCATTTTATGTGTCCACCAACAGTCTTTAAATATATATGGTCAGCCTCATCCCTGGTTTAGCTCCATTGAAATTGATGCCAATTAGGCAAAATTTGAAGGTGACATGAAATTATACCTGGGTGAAAGTTGGTCAGGTAACAAGGGTAGGTGTGTGTAAATTACATGTAGAGATAGAGATCAGCAAGCAAGGCCACCCAGGGAAACGTAATATAAAACAGTCATGCCTTTTAGATGCTTACCTGCTGTTTGCCACCTCAGCTTGTAAATAAATTACATCCACTGAATGCCAAATCAGTGCAAATTACATTATTTTGCTACTTACATTCTAAATCCCTCTGCTTTTAATTTTGGAGGGGGTGGTTTTCTCTTTCTTTCCCAAACTGTTAGCCACATATAATTGCTCTGCACTGTCAAACATCCTTGCCAGAGGTAATTGTCTTTCAATGGTGGATGAAGATATTCTCTCACTATATTTTTTACAATATTGATGTTGTGGGGCTAATATTTGTAAAAAACCTCGTTAATCTTGCAATGAAAGATGCTAGAGAAGTACATCCAATGGCCTCTTCACACAACCTGAGCTTGCAGCCTTCATAATTTCCTCATCCGACATCCGACATTAGCACCACTCTATACTCTTTTGTTTCACTGGTGACCACAGCAATGCTTGTTCTTCTCACTAGGCACTGTGCCCTTTCTTCTCCCTTACCTTGTCCCATACTTCTTTCTCTCATGCCACTTCTTCCTTTACCCATCATCATCTCCCAGTCCCTTCTCCCCTCTCCCATAGTCTGTTTTCATTAACTCTACTTCATCTCACATTATGATTATCTCCTCCTTTTCTCCCACATCCAAGTCTTCATCTGCCCGTTTCCTTCTGCTGGTGACCTCTTCCCTGATCCTGGCTGCCAGGGCATAACCACATTCTCCTGCTGCTACTATCCCTGCCTCCCTCCCTCCCGCCCTGCGGCAGCTTAAAAGGAGAAAAAGATACAGTGCCTAATTAACCCTCTAATCATATTATTATAATCTTCATTTTCACTTCTCCATTCCTCCTTCCCCCATCCTACAAACACATTCACTGTGTCATGACTAAAATTAGACTGCAGACTCCCCAGGCAGAGATCAGGGTTAGTTTGTTTGTTTGTTTGTTTGTTTGTTTGTTTGTGAGAAGAGCCTAGCACATTTTAGACACTGGATAAATACAATTCAACAAATAACAGTAATAAAATGGGGAACATGCCTCACAGATCTGTGTGTGACAGGGCTGTTCCATGCAGAGTTTTTCCTGTTGTGTGGAAGAACGTGCTTAGCTGTCTTTTTGAGTCCAGGTTACACAAGAGGAGAGTGGGGGACTGATCATACCAAGGGAGGAAAGGGCAGGATGGCCCCCGGGGAGATTCAAAGAAAAGATAAAACAGCCTGGGGCTATATTTTCTTTTCCACAGAACCCCCTTTGCCATAGGGATCCGAGAGATATCCATGGACCAGACTGGGACCCAGAGGCACAGACCTGCACTTGAAACATGAGGCCTCCATGTGGATGGCCCTGGCCTCTCATGGAGCCCTGAGGACGTATGTGGTTTCTGTCCAATCTCCATGGCCTATTCCCCATGGGCCAAACTCTACCCCTTGATGGGACAATGTGGGGGTAACTCTGTGAAAGAACCTCATGGAAATTTTCTCCTCGTGAGGCCTCTTCCATGTTTTTTTCCACAGAAAGGAGCAATCCAGTCAATTAGGATATGTCTGCACTGCAGACTCACACTAACAAGCTTTAGCTAAAACACTAAAAATAGCAGTGTGGACTTTGTGGCTCTAGTGGCGATTTGGACTAGCCACCCAAGCTCCAAGCCTATTGGGCCAGGTGGGCTTGAACTTGGATGACTAGCCACATTCTCTGCCAGAGCTGCAACATCCACTCAGCTATTTTTAGTGAGCTAGCGCGAGCCCTACTAGCACAAGTTTGTTAACCTGGGCAGGGAGGTTTACTCCCAGCTGCCATGCAGACATACTCTTAGATGTGCTGTATTTAGTTTGGAGTAAGCAGGGGACATTCCCTTGAAAGGGAGGCCTGCTTTATCTGATAACCACCAATTAATTCATTTCACTACTACACATCATTTAAAATTCATTTTACATACCTACAGAATGCCAGATCATGAAAAGTTATGTTGCTTTACCACTTACAGCCATTTTTCTGATCACCTCCAATCCAACACGCAACTTTCCCTGCCGCTTATGTCACCAGTGAATATAGTCAGAAACTACAAGGGAACTGCAACTACTTGCTTCACGATGAATTTGCTTAACAGACTATATTAATTAATACTTGGACCTCTAAAACACCTTCCACGTGTTGGTTAACTGAGTCTCCAAAAGCCCAGTGAGGCAGATAAATGATATATAGTGAATCATTTCCTCCACCACTGAAATATAGTGGAACAAGGTAGCTGTTTAACAGCACATAATGCACTATACTATGAGTTTCAGCAGTGGCCCTTTCTTTTGATTTAATGGGCGGGAGGTCCCAAAACTACTTTGGGTAGGTCATGAATATTTTTCACTTTGTAACATGGGTCTAGATTATGGGAACCACTGCACTACACAATAGTTTAGGACAGAAATTGAATAATACGCTGTCCCACAGAGAATGGGGGCATGTAGGTAGGCAGAATGCTACCCACTTTCAAAATGGCCAGGGCATTGCAGTTATGAAGAGTGCCATGGAGTTTACTTATCACAGGTGGTCAAAGCTTTAGTTCTGAGGAGGGCGTATATTTCCAACCATGCATATTATACTGTATTATTACATCTGTCTTGACAATACTGTAGTGTTAAAATGTTTTAAAAATAAAATCATAACAAAGAGAGCATAAGTATTATTTTACAAAGCAAAAGTGGGTCTTTTTTTGCCTGTGCATGCCTCCTGTCAGGAAAAAATAATTGCAAAAATAGCCAGGAATTTTACATTGCCTTGTAGTACCTACAGATAAAAAAAAAGAAAGGAAAGTAAAAAGAAAAATAGCAAGAAGATATTTCTATTTATTTGGTATTGGGAGGGGTGGGAAGATTCTCAGATTGTAGTGTACGCATTCTTAGTCCATTATTTCTTTGCCAGCTTGAACTTCATAATTTAATTCCACTGCAGTAGGGCTGAGCTCAGCCATACATTTCATAGAAACAGTAAACTTTGCAAACATGACATAGAAGTTATAACGCAGCATATATGTATATATATAGAGAGAGAGAGGCATGCTGACTCTGAGGTATCATTTTTATAACACAGCATTTTCACTAGAGGGACACAATGAAAAACAGATTCTTTCTATCTGGCAGTCAACTAGCACTAGCAATTAATTCATTCTAATGGTATTTTTCTCTCAGGAGCTAATTTTTAATTGTGCTGAAAAATGCAGCATATATATTTTATTTTATTTAAAGAAAATATGCTAAACCTTAGCACTAGGCTTTAAGCAACTGAAGCATAAAACAGATAACTATTTTTAGGGTAAGTACTTGTTGAAACATGAGTAAACTTGAAACTTGTTGAAACACAATTTTTGGGAGGGTGGGGCAGGTGTCCATACTATGCGGTGTAGCTGCTAGGGTGTAGTAAACATTATATCTAGTATTTGTTTAGTAGTCACAGTGCCTCAGTCCAGAACAATGCACACATGTAAAGCTATGCCCTGCCCCTAATCTAAAACCTAGACACACAGAAGACAGGTTACATTGGGAAACCCTGAGGCAAGGCTAACTTAATGCTTCCTTTTCCTTCATAAATTCACTTTTTGTTTCTACCACAGAAGAAGTGGAGTTCTAAGAAGGCTTTGAATGAGGAAGAGGTGGTGGCTTAGCAAACTGAGAATGTTCCAGGCATAGAAGGCAACACGGAACAGTGCATATAGAGAGGAAAGGGAGAATTGGGGGACAAGGCTGCCTTTGTTGGCAGAGTAGAGGGGCAAGGAGTGGAGATGAGATAAAATATGGAATAACTTCCTTTAAATGATGAAACTGGCATTTTCAAACTGAACACTTCTGTGCACAAGCTCCAGTGAGGCCCTGATCCAAAGCTCACTGAAGTCAATGGAAATGCTCCACTGAGCTCTGAGAGCTTTGGATCAGGCATCTAATGAAGAATGCAGCTGCCTGCCTCCTGAATGGGGTAAGCTGCTGAGAACACATCACACTACTGCTCAAGGCTCTGCTATGGTTTGCTGCCAGATACAATTCACAGTGATACCCTGAACATGACACAGGATCGGTTACTTGAGAGACCTCCCCTCATCCTATGGATTGACACTGCAGTTATGTTCAGCTGTGTGGCTCTTTTTCTTGGTGCCCTGCATTGAACTCTATGGCCAGGGTGTGCAGTAAGGCATTTTTTCTTGTGGACCCCAAACTCTGGGATTTGCTTCATTTGCTGGCCTTTCAGAACCAGAGTCTTAACTTCAGGAAAAATTAATTTTTTTGGTTCAACTTTTTTTCAAATTTGTTTTTCTGTATGATTTTAATTTTTATGCATAAAAATAACAACTAAAGACCTGTTCCTGCATTTTTTGTGCAGCAAAACTGAAGTTAATGGAAGTCAGTCAACAAAGCCAGCTTCAATGTCCCATTTGTCAGCTTTCCCCACAATCAACATTATGTCTTTTTTCTGGGCCATTCCCTTTCCTACAATGTCCCCTCACCCGCTCCAGTTACTGTCTATCAAACCACTACCCTCTCCTTCAATTCACTGTTAACATCTCTCTTGTTCTGTGATGCACAAAAAAATAAGTTAGCTCTCATTATTCTGTCCTTTGAGCTTCCCATTGCGTCCTGGTTTTTGTTTGTTTGTCTTTTTTCATTTTCATGTTATTCCTCCTCCTCTGTGTCACAATTACTTATTAGAACTAGTCAGAAAATGAGGGAAGCTTCCATGGAAAATGTTAATTTTGGGGGGCAAAACTTTGTGTACTGAAAAATTTTGGTCAAAAACCAAACTATTTCAATTTGGAAATACTGTTATGGGAGGTTGTAGTTTAGGTGTCTCATGCTCTCATTCTCCTCTATAGACCAGGATCCCTGGTCAGACTAAATCTCCCATAATGCACCATGCTCTCCCCTCTTGGAGATGGGAGGCAGTGCGTCCTGGGAATCCCTGGATGTGGTGCCTCATGAGAGATATAGTGCAGCTAGGAACCTGGCCTACAAAGGAGCATGGGGATATGAGGCAACCAGACTACAACTCCCAATGAGTCATGGAGGGCAGTGTCATGGTTAGAGGGATGGCTATACCGCTGTTCCTTTTCTGGTCTCTCTGAGTGTCCGTCCTCAAGAGTCAGTTCTCCTGCCTTTACTCATCTTGGCGTAGGGTAGAGTTTTATAATTCTCTGACTCTTAGACCAGGCCCTCAGCAACAGAACTTTGTGTATCCACCCTTCTTTCCCTGAAGGGTAAGGACTGAGTTTGGGCACCTGAGGTTCTTCCCTTCAGAAGTCTGTGACCACAGGTGTACAGCAACCAGACAGGCTTCTCAAAACCAGTGTAGTGTTTATTTTAACAGTAGGAACAAAGAGAAAAAGGATTTTAAAACAACAAACAGTCTACACCCATATTTATCTGACCTAAAGTCTCACCATCCCCAAATGGTAATTTAGGGCTTGTCTTCACAACAACCGACTGGATAGCTGCTCCCTTCGGCCTAGTTAATCAACCTCCCTAAGAAGCAGTAGCTATGGTGACAGGAGAAACTCTCCCGTCACAATAGCACTGTCTACAGAGGGGGTTAGGTGGGTACAACCATGTTGCGCAGGAGTATGGATTTTTCACACCCCTGAGCAACGTAGTTATACCAATACATGTCTGTAGTATAGACCTGGCCTTAGGCAGGCCTCAGGCCCTAGACACCCCCTTTGGGATCCTATGTCTCAGTCTTGTTCCCAGTTTTGATGGGAAAATTTTCACCAGCCCTATTAGTAGTGTTTGGTTTTCGAATAGGACAACATTCTCTATGATTTTCTTATTTTTGCTTTTTGTGGAAGGAGGTAAAAAACAGAATAATGAAGGTAAACTATAAATATAAATATATATAATATAAATTATTATTTTTATAATGCATAGAACATAATGTAAGGGAAGAGGCAGTATTTAATTTTACTAAATGTGCATGCAAGCATACAAAAATACATACATAATAATTGTATAATGCTCTGATCTAATATGATATTAAGTTAAAGTAATACTAACTTACGCCTCTTAATAATGTTCCCACTGATTCAAATAAAAATGTATGTTTTTTATTAAGAAGGTTTTTGCCATAGATTTAATGAAATTTCTCTCCAGCCAAGTGTGATTATTACTTTCAGAAGTACCATAATGCTGTAACTGTTTCAATCTTTTTTGTGAAAAACAACATAACAAATTACCCTGGAGTTTGTAATGTTCAAATAACTGGAATTTGATGTAAATCATTTATTTGATTAATAGTCTCTCCCTTTCTGGTACAAAATATTGACAAGCAGATTACAGCTTTCTCAATGGATTCATTATTGGAATATCAGAAAAATAAGATTTGGTTTGTTTACTGTTTCGAGAAACACTCCTGCCAGCAAACTGGTGAACACAGTCAAAGCAAATTTATTTAACACATCAAATGAGGGTCTGGAAAAATAGTTTGCAATATTCACTCAGCTCTAACAATATTTTCTTGAATAGGTGACACTTCTGTAAGCAATATGTAAGCTCACTTTTCCTATAAAATGTTTAATTACATTTTTCAAATTTGTTATTCATCTTGGAGTCTGAGGCCATATAGTACCTTAATCTCATTTATGTCAGTAAAACTCCAGAACAAGTCCATTGATCGATGGACTTTAGATTTACAGTGATGTAACAGATAAGAATCTGGTCCCTTGTTTTAGTACCTGTACTTTTTGGATGAATTCAGGAATATATAGTTGAATAGAATAGAATATACACTTTGCTCAGTATAGTGATAGGTCATTGATTAAACTACGCACGGTATACCTTAAATAAAGCAGAGCAGATTAACATTTTAGCTAATAACCCAGTGCAAACTGCCTCAAATGTCTGATATTCAGAATGAAATATTCCATGCAAGAGACACAACATAAAACATGATCAAGGGAAGTGATAAAAGGAAGAAATAGGAAGAAAAATCTCTAAACTGTGATGTTTTTCTAATTAATCCCTCTTCCTGCTGCTCCTTAGAAACAGAAAATAGATTGTAGCTAGATCTGTAGTGGCAAGGTAGATACCATTTCACCACAGGCTTTTGGGTTTATTTTAATTGATTTGCCAGTTTTCATCCAAGCATCCTGTGCTGGGGGATGGAGAGAGACAAAGAGAATACAGTAGCTGAGAAATCCTCTTCAGCTTGTCTCTATGTCTGACCTTATAAGGTATAAATTTCAAGGGCAGGAGTGTAATATGGATGTGCAATATGTGTAATATGTTTCCCAAGTAAGCATTCAACACTGACTGAACCTGGTCGAGTTCTGTACTCATAGTTGGTAACAATGTCTCAAGAGTCATTGTATTGCTTAGCATAAGATAAAGGATGCGTGACGGAGGTAAAGACGGAATTACTACCAAAGGCTGCCCTAGCAGACTTCTTTGCTCCCAATGCACAAAAGAGACTTCCCACATTTTTGTGGACTTACATTATTCCATTAACTGAGTTCGCGTGGACAGCCTTGTCACGCTCTGCACAATGATGAAATGTGAATGTGGTGGAGTCCTCTGAAATGACATGACTACATTAATATTGTATAACTAGCAGCTGTTCTTGCACTGGAACCATTAATATAGCTTTTACTTTTTCATTAGTTGGTGAATAATATTAATATTTAGGTGCATTGGACATAATAAAGATAAGTTGTATCTTTGGCATTCTGGGACATTCAGGGAACTTGGTCAACTTCCAATTCAAGAGAAATACCTAAATGTGACAGACGCCTTAGAAATTCTATCTGTCTAATCTATCTAGCTAAGGTTAACTCCTTTTGCACTCTGGGATAATCAAGGAACTTGGTCAGCTTCCAGTTCAAGATATTTATTTGGCTTGCTGCAAGCTGCAAAGGGATTTAAAATGGCCTGCAGCTTTTAGTAATATATAAGAGCTAAAATAGTACCATGAAGCTAGTCCTGCAGAAAAAATACCCTTGTGAATACCAGCAATCCAAATGGATCCATCAGTGAAGCAGAAGCTAAGAAACCTGAAAAGTTGGATTGTCTGGTGGGTGTTTACAAATGGGCTTGTTTCTCCAAAATGGTTTGTTTGCACATGAGCAACTTTACTTGCACGAGTAGTCCCATTTAACTTAAAGGCACGACTGTTGTGATCGTGGAGTAAGTGACCAGGTCCTTCTACAGAGGAGACCTGCAACAGCCTTGCCACAGTCTAAGGACAGGCCATCAGAATATGCACTATTTCACAAAACTCTAGAAAAAGCCTAAAAATCATTTAACCACAATCTTGCAAGGGATCCAATGTATGCTAGCACCTTGTTTTGAGAACTGGATTCTTCTTGATATGCTTTGAGACTACTCCTGGCTGTTTTGGTTTTGAGTTAAGATGTTTGGATTAGAACTACTACTAGAGAATTCTGGAAGCATTGCTGTGAACAGCTTGGTAATTTTCCTTAGACTGAGCAGCATAAAACCCAGAGTAACCTGGAAAGATGAGCCGGTGTGTTTGGCTTGGGTCTGTTCTTTCCTTTCCTATATTTTATTTTCTGCTTCAAATCATCGGTTTAATGGATAGGAAACCTATTGAACCTCAAGCCATGGTGTATTTTGAATTTTATCTATATACCCTAACTGGTCCTTGATTTGATTTTGTGTGATATAAGAAAAGTATGTGAAAACTTAGGTTTACCAACCTTGACATTGCCTTTCTCACTATTCTAATGTAAACTTATGGCCTTCTATTAAACAATTCATTGATCTAAGAGGAAGGGCCCTATGCAAGGTTGCTTGCTCACTTCATTCAATCCTATTGTTATATTATGTGCCCCACTTCTCATTTTACTGTGGGTTTTTTCTTAGTTATGTATCAACATATTATACAATTTGAATTTCCACTACTTCTCCAGAGTTACATTCTGTATTTAAATTTTCTGTTGGATGGGTAGTTTTTGGCCAAATATTGTAATGAAATGTGTCAAACTAGTAAGCATATAATAAAACTAAATTTTTGGTTGTATATCTTAACAAAGAAAAAATATTTGGAAGTATGTTTTCTCTTTTCAGCTTGAGCCTGATAGTGCGTAATAGATATTCTAGATGATAAAGGCCCGCAACTGTAGAATAGTTAAGCCAAGGCTAGTCAGTTTAAATAAATTAAAACCCATTTTGTCCTCTGAGGCCTCATGATTTGCGTCCAGATTTAAGCTGTAGTCACAGCCTTCTGTTAACTAATACACATGCTGTGGATTTTCCATCCTGTAGATCACAAATTCCTACAGTAGTGGGAAAAGGAAAAAAAATATTCATCTTAGCTATAAATTGCCAAGCAATGACTGACAAGTACGAACACAATCCTTTGCACAATGCTGAGCTAGAGATGGCTACCTGCCAGTCAGGCTCCAGAACTCCATGCTGCTATTATTTTTGTGCAATTATAGGAAATGATAGTCTACACTAGAGCTGGGGGTGGGGAAAGGGAGATAGCATTAGAACTTTTACAATTGTCTTTTCCTATTTCATTTACTACATAGATAAAACCGAAAGGAAATGAAGATAAATGAGAAAATTGTATGTCATACGCTTTGCAAAATGAAAAAGGACAATGTAATTAATATGCAGTGTTTCCTGAAGTTTAGGGATTTAGTTTCCTTATTAAGTCTTCAGTGTTGTGCTGAAGTTTGTGTGTGTTTAATATATTTCAGTTGCGCATTTTTTACGTTTGTCAAGCAAGCATTTTTGCTGGGGAAAAATAAGTAATTTCCCAACCACTTACACACATCTAATTTATGATACATTTCATATATTTAATGATGTCTCTGCAAATTCAGTCAGTCAGTTGATTTATGTGCACAGCTGTCTGATCACAATTTGGTACTTACTGTATAGCCACAACTGTGCAGTGTCAAACTTAAATAACAAAACAAGACATAGAAAATACTTCACAGACAATGTCATTAGTTTCTACGCAGTTACAAGAGGACACTGTGACCATGCATTAATATATGCATACCGCATGTGTACCTTGAGATTATTTATTTAATTGGGCATAATAAACGTAAAAACTGAGTGTTGTACAGATAATAAAATATAAGCAGAAACACACTGCAGTACTCGCAAAAAGAAAAGGAGTACTTGTGGCACCTTAGAGACTAACCAATTTATTTGAGCATGAGCTTTCGTGAGCTACAGCTCACTTCATCGGATGACTCCATAAGACACCATGAGGTCATATAAAGTCACATACGTAAAGCTGTTCACAATTTGCACTGATCAAAAAATATTGAATTTTAAATTAAAAATATAAAAACAGACACTTTTTTGAGAAATTTTTCATGAAAAATTCATCACTTTTTTTGAACTACAGATTTGGGTGAAATTTTTCAAATTTAGAAATTTTATAACAAAAGAAAGGGGAGAAAAACATTTTGTATTAAAAAAGTTCCCATTTTCTAATCATATCTATTCACAACGCTAGTGGAAAATGAGTGAGTGAAAAAATGGAATCATTTTCATGATTCAAGAAAATACAGAAAGGAAACATTCAAGCCATAGTCCCTTTCATCTTTCTCAACCTGCTGAACCCAGACAAAATAAGAAAAAGGGTGGCATGTACTCTAGATTTCCGGTTGACTCTGTTGCTTGACAGCCAAATCTAGAGGAGAAAAAGCAAAATATTATAAAAATATTATACATTAGGAGAAAAAACTTCAGGTGCTGTAAACTGGCATTATTCCAATGAGGGAGCAGGATGGCAGTCAAAACAAAATGCTTTTAAAATGGGTGTAATGATACTTGCCTTCCTTTGTAAAGAACTTTGGGATCTACAGCTGAAAAATGCTACATATGAGCTAAGTATTATTGTTTTCCTTTAAAAAAATCATTCTCAGCAGCCTAGCATTCCTACACAGTAATAAACCAATATGATACACAAGGGAAAGAAGGAAGCCAATTTCAGCCTCAAACTTCCAAGGGGCTAAAAACAGCACAGAAGTGAAAAAAGATCAAAATTATGAAAAATACCTACCTAGTAAATAATCTTTTCAATAATCATAACCACTTTTAGTCTTCATGTAGCTCAGTTTAGAAAGCTTCAAAATAAGGCCCAGATCCTCCAGTTAGAACTGCATTTGTAGACATTTGTGCTCACTGGGGCTCCACAATGATGCAAGGGACTGTCTATACAGTTCTGATTGCTGGTGTAGTTGTGTAAGCGGGGGAATAGTCCCGCTATTGTGGGGAACTTTCCTGGCTTCTGCACTACCCCGGTGAAGTGAGCTAGCGAAAGGATCTGAGTCCTCGCTCCCACTTCCTTTACCCAGTGGCCTCCCTGCTCTTGAGGACTCCCCTTCCACTCTCCTGTCTGGCAGAGTCCTCGTAACCTCAACAAGGCTGGGCCCAGAATTCCTGGGGGGCTCGACCCCCAACCCTGCTGTGGTCACCTAGGACAGGGGCTAGGGTGTCCCCGCTCCGGGGTACTCTCTCTGCACTGCACTCTCTCTCTCTGCACTGCACTCTCTCTGCACTTTCTCTACTCTCTCTGACTCTCTCTGGATCTGGCCCAGCTCTGCTCGCCAGCCTAGCTTGAGCCCCTGCTTTCTCCTTAGCTCGGCCCCAGTCTGTCTGACCCAGGCAAATCCAGCTCACACAGAGGACGAGACCTCCCTGGCCTCCTGAGTCCCTGATTAGCCTGCCCGCCCTGTCATTCAGGCTGACCTGGAGCATTGGCCTCTCCCCATTGTTCCTGGGGACTGTCAGTCTCAGGGTCCTGATTTCCCATAGACCCTTCCCATTTCAGTACTGGGAGCTAGCCAACCAAAACACCCCCACTGAATGTTAGTAAGGGTGCAACAGTCCCCTTACAGTTGTCGCAACTTAGGCTATGCTGTGCTGTTATTTTCTTATCCACATGAACAGATATGCACTACTGGGATATCTTATATTTTGCAATGATCTGCAAATATAAGAACTGAGCTAAGATGGCAGCAGAAACTCAACTTTTATTCTTAATATTTTTCAGTATTTTCAGAGCTGGTTGAAAAAAAATTGAATTTTGAATTTTCTGATGAAAAAAGGGAAATTCGCAATCAGCGTCAGATTCCTCTTGTGACAGGCACTGTGCAAATATATAGCGAGATGGTCCCATGGTTACAAACCCAAAGATGACACGGTTACGGACACAAAGAATTTATAATGTAATGTAAGGCAAGACACAAGTGAATAGAACGAATAAGAGGAAACGATGAGGAAGGAAGATGAGGGCAAAAATAAGGGACCAAATCCTCAGCTGGAATTAATGCATATATGCCCATGTGGACCAGTTAAGGGTCGCCCAGTAAGATCATGCAGTTACATATATTAGGTATGTGCACACCTTGATGGTTCTGAATAATTGAAAATAGTGTGGGGGAAAAGAAAATAAACAAAAATATGTCTGCAATCTGCAGATGCCATTCAACCTAGCCATCATTTTTGGTTGTTTTTTGCATAGCATCACAGCAGAAGCCAATCAGGAGGGATTGGGAGGAGGGCAGGTTTGTGGCTTTACACATTCATTTATGGAGGGCATTCCATGAGTAAGGGGCGCCAAGAAAGATATCATGGAGGTGATTGAGGAAGAAGTGTATAAATAGATAAGCAAATAAGTACAAGGAAGCAGATAAATGGAAAGGCTTTGAAGGCGAGGAAGAAAAGTTTAAATGTGATACTGTGGACAACAGAGATGCAATGGACAGTTTCAAAGAGAAGAGTGACACTGTCAAAGTAAAAACAAAGAAGATAATCTTAGTAGCTTGGTTTTGTATGGATGAGAGGTGAGGGTGACGTAGCTGTTGGGCAGCTCACAAAGGAGACAATAACAACAGTCAAGATATGCCATGATACCAACTGAACCATTTCATCCACTAGGTGAAGAGTTTTGCCACTTTCCTGCATGTCTGTGTCAACCCATATTTGCCAAGCTTTTGCAAACATGAGCTGAGGTGTGCAGATACATCAGATTTTGAAACTAAGGCTTAGTTTGAGGAAGTATAGACAGTTTGATGCAAACATTTCACATGGAGCTACAGAATATCCATCAAACAATCAGATACTCCAAGAGTGCAGGGCAGGTATTTTGTTCCTAAAACTAACAAAATGAAAGTGGTCAAGAAGGAGAGAAAGTCTTAATAAACTTTAATGTGTTCTGTCTAAAATGCTGATGAATCATATTTGAAGTTGGTGAGCAAACTTCACCAATCTTACTAAAGTATAGCACATTCTTGGGGTTGGCTGGTTATTGTGCGTGTTTAAAATTACATTTGCAATTCATGAAAGTGAGAGAGTAATAACATGGCTATATCCATTACATAATGGAGCCAGACATAACGCATGTAAGTGCTGTGTCAACTTCCTACACAGCTCTGCCAATGTCTCTCATTCCTTGGCCTCTCTTGAGCACAGCCTGCCAATCATGCTAAATTGTGCAGATATTTTTGTTGTGGAAAAGCCCCACATATTTTTGATGTGGCATCTAGAATTAGGTCAACAAGTGTATTGTCACTTGTTGACATACTATGAGCCAGGATTTAAAATCAGGTCTCCAGAGATTAAAATCTAGTTCACTAATGCAATACATCACTTAGTCCCACAGCCAGTATAGTTTTAAAGGTGCCTTTCTTTCTACTATGTTTTGTCTAACATTTTAAAAAATACATTAGGGGCAAGTGCTGCACCCACCTGAGCACCATTGGCAGGGCCAGACATAGCAGAACAGGAATGATGCCCATCATGCGACAAAGTATTCAGGCATCTTTGATAATTGGGGAGACCACCTATTCACAACTGGTCAGGTAGGGCAATTTTCTACCCTTACCACTAACTCTTTCTGTGATATGCTAAGATCACCTTCCCGGATGTATCCTCCCCAGGAGTAATGATAAGACCTTCCAGATTTAACCTCACTGCCTTGGAAGTGTTGATCAGCTGGAAATGAACTTTTTTGGAAGCACTCTGTTGTTGTAATGAGCCTTCTGGAAATCACATTACTGTCCCCTATGTCAGAGGAGTTTTTAGGTGAAAGCAAATCTTTAATTAGAGAAGTGGAAGGTGGTAATTTTTACTCTCCTTTTTCTATTATAATCCAGAACAAATTTTTAAAAGTGCCTTCTTTCAAAAATATACTAACAAACAAAAAAAACCCTCTTATTTATTGACAGTGAGGATTTTTACAGGAGATGGAGAATATGACACAATGTGCTAACAGATTTTATGAGGCCAGTTCTCCCAAAGCACAACAAAGTGTCCAGATCTTGAAAGTTTAGGTGCTTTAATGAAAGGTGGGTAAAGTACAAAACATACATTAACAATATTACGATCATTAACTAGCAAAATGTTTTGCTGGCACTCTATTCTACTGTAAGTCACCTACCTCAAACTGCCTACAGAGTAAACTAGCATCCATGATATCTTCAGTTTCTAGGGATAATTGCAAGGATCATATGCTGGTTTTTAGCCCATCCCCATCTTCTGCTGTAATGCTGCCTGACTGCATTGGGACAGGGGTATAGATAGAGAGGTAGATCAACATTAATTCATCTGCAGTTAGATAAATAAAATGAACTACACTAAGATTTCTTTCCAGGACTCTTCATGCCCCAATCTAACTTTCATGATGAGCAAAGACGAGATGATCTTTTCACTGCACAGAAGGGAAGTCCCTGCTGTTCCAGCTTTAGTGTGCACCTCATTCTGGATGGATAGGGAGATCTCTTTCCTAACACCTACACGAAACCCAGCAAAATCAGAAACTTTTAAATTTTATCAAAGGGGTTTATTAATTTACAGTTTAGAGCAGTTAAAGGGCTGTTCCAGGAGCTGGGGATTGCTAGTACATAGGGAAAACCCATCTAAGACTATTCCTCTTATCCCCAAGGCATGCCATTTGCATCAGATGCGAAATGGCTATTGACAGCTTTTTATCACCCAGTGATTTCCCCCCGGATTCCGATGAACTGACTCTGTGGCTGCATTGTACCATCAGAAAAAGAAAAGGAGTACTTGTGGCACCTTAGAGACTAACCAATTTATTTGAGCATAAGCTTTCGTGAGCTACAGCTCACTTCATCGGATGCATACTGTGGAAAGTATAGAAGATCTTTTATACACACAAAGCATGAAAAAATAGGTGTTTACCACTACAAAAGGTTTTCTCTCCCCCCACCCCACTCTCTTGCTGGTAATAGCTTATGTGGGGTGGGGGGAGAGAAAACCTTTTGTAGTGGTAAACACCCATTTTTTCATGCTTTGTGTGTATAAAAGATCTTCTATACTTTCCACAGTATGCATCCGATGAAGTGAGCTGTAGCTCACGAAAGCTTATGCTCAAATAAATTGGTTAGTCTCTAAGGTGCCACAAGTACTCCTTTTCTTTTTGCGAATACAGACTAACACGGCTGTTACTCTGAAAAATGTACCATCAGAGCAATCACAGAGAGGCAGAGAATTTGCAACCAGATTTTTAGGGACTGCAAATGAAGCATTTCCATTCCAAACTAGTATTCCCTATTGCTTTACTTTGTGTTGTTCAAGCATACCCACCAACTAAAGTTTTGCACTTTTTACTGATTGCTACCATATCCAGTGGGCCTGCGCCTACTCTGGCAGCGTAAAGATGCCTTCAAGAGGGTAGAAATGTAAAGTAAACATCCAGTGGTATAGCTCCACCATTTTTATACTGGGATGCTGTGCTAGTAAAATGTGGAATATTCTTGCCATGAAAAGCTCATCAGTATGAAACACTGATAAAAACAACACCACACAACTAGCTCTACTGATCTGTTTATTACTTTTGTTTTATTTTTAAAGTTCCTTCCATTGGTAGCTACATGTGATAGCTATTTTTTTACTGTAATTGCATAGCCTCATACTGGCTTTTTCTTTTTTCCTGGGACCCAAATATTTTGTTTGAAAACTTTAGAAAAGACAATGTGCCATAAGGTGAATACTAATTTAAAACACTAGAAAATTAGCTTTTTTAAATGGCAAACTATTATTCTTTTACATTTTCTCCTTATAGGCAGTAGTGGGTTGTTTATTTTTATGTCCTGATTTTTCTTTTGTTTGTTCTATTTTTCTAATGAATTCGAAATCAGACAAATCAACAGAGGCTGAAGCAGTGAAGACAAGCCTGTAACTTACTTTGGCTTCTTGTTCCTCAATTTCATATAGAAACTTGAGAGAACTTGGTGCCAGTTTTGTTCAGATGATGGAAGGTCTGACAGCAGCTCCTTTGCCTTGTAAAAACCCTCAGCCAGCATGAAGCCTACTTAGTACAATAAACAAAACAGTGTGAAATATTTTTGCAGGTGAGATGTCCTGCTGGTGGCCCACCCATAAATCAAGGGCACTGGCTAACAGCAAGGGAAACAGCTAGAGCTAAAAGAGGGGGAAATGAAGTGTTGCATATAACCCCCTACCGACTGAGGGTCAAAGACCTGCGGAGACTGACCATTTATTATAATTTATTAGTGTTGCATTTCTTCCTTAAGCCAGCAGGAGCATCAGAATCCAAGCATATCATTCTGAAAACCTGAGGAAGAATAAAAGGTCTTTAGAAGGTGTGCAGTAAGTATACAAAGGAATGGGAAGTAAGGAAAAGCTAGTTAGATCAGTCTATTTTCTTTTGACAAAGGTACGGTTTGAATGATGGCTGAGAAACAATGTTTTCAAACGTCACCAGACCGCCATAAAATAAACCTTCATTACAAAGAGAGAAATTATTAATCACATTAAAAGATAGATGTGTGCCAGAAATACTTGTCAGCAATGAGGATACCTCTTGGAATTTTTAGCATACATAGTAATTAAATGAGCCCCATCCTTCAGTCCCTCTGTGTATTCAACTCCCAAATGAAGTCAGTAGGAGTTCAGAGTTTTGAAAGACTGACTGGGCCAAATCCTGCAGTCCTTATTCAGGGAGGACTCCAGGAAGTGTACAAGAGGATGAACCTACTCGTTAATAAAAGCACAGGGTCAAATCCTCATCTGGCATAAATCAGCATCATTCCATTGAAATCATTCATATACCATCTAAGGATCTGGCCCATGATCTGTAGGGTATAGGAAAGGACTGAGAAATATGTTTCTGGGCATTGTTCCTGAAACAAGCAAGGGAGGAAACACTGGCTTTTATATGGCAAAAGAATGGATCCATTAACAATGGAAAATTTCTATTTCACTCTTTTGCTTGTGTTTTCCTTTTATATATTTAGCCATTTCCTAACTTGATTAAATAGATTATTAAGGCGAGCCCGGATCCTGCAAACACTTACCCATGTGTGCAATTTTATGCACATGAGCAATCCAGTTGATTTCTTATTGTCTTATGAATTCAAAAATGGGCCTATTTCACCAAACAATACACCAATGAGTCTATCCCAAACAAAAGGCAGCTTTAAAGTTCCAATACAAAAATAAAATGGGAATTTTCACATTTGTGATGCAAAAATTGTTCAGTTGTTGATTTTTGCATAAAAGATGCATTTAAGGGGTACAAAATCATGCAAAACAACCAAAATTTTCACTTTCACACAACTGTATTAATGAACTCAAAAGCTTTCATTGGAGTGAAATGTGAATATAAAAGTAATGATTATTCAGAATTCTTCTGTGATACCACCATGTACATTTAAAAAAAAAAAACCTACCAAAACAAAACACTACACTGCAGACACAATTCTCCTTGAGCGGAAGATATCAAAGAGAAGGAAATACATATGACAGATGTAGTTTTGTCGCGAAATTCTCTGCTGGAATGCACTCAGCTACTATAGTGATGTGAGTGGTATTAGAACCAGGATACAACATTATAGTGGGGGGAAAAAAACATTATAGTGGGGGGAAAAAAACATTATAGTGGGGGGAAAAAAAACGAGGAGTACTTGTGGCACCTTAGAGACAAATGGTTGCTATACCATTTTTTCATGTTCTCTGTGTATATATATCTGTATTTTCCACTGCATGCATCCGTTGAAGTGGGTTTTAGCCCACGAAAGCTTATGCCCAAATAAATTTGTTAGTCTCTAAGGTGCCACAAGTACTCCTCATTTTTTTTTCTGATACAGACTAACACGGCTAGTACCACTCTATAACATTATAGTGGAATAAATTCACCACTGGGCAACTGTGCCAGATTATGGCCCCTTTCTAACTAAAGCTCTAAAATCTAGTGTGCTTCAAAGCTAGTTATTCGAAGAAGATATTGTTTAAGGTGTCAAAAAAAAAAATGCTTTACTGTACTTTGCTTTACTATCCTTTTCCTGGTCTGGAAGCCAATAGTATCATCCTGAGAGCATATTTGTATCCATGCAAATTCTACTGTCCTGTCCTCTTCACTCAGAGATTTTACCAAATTAGAGTCTATGTAATCTTTTAGGGATAGTGCTATTCTAACACCTACCAGACCTAATCTATCCTTCCTATATAGCTTCTACCCAGATACAAAAAGAAAAGGAGTACTTGTGGCACCTTAGAGACTAACAAATTTATTTGAGCATAAGCTTTCGTGAGCTACGGCTGCATCCGATGAAGTGAGCTGTAGCTCATGAAAGCTTATGCTCAAATAAATTTGTTAGTCTCTAAGGTGCCACTAGTACTCCTTTTCTTTTTGCGAATACAGACTAACACAGCAGCTACTCTGACACCTACCCAGACACAGTATCCTACTGATTTTTACCATTTTGTCATTTTTCAGAGCTACCTATTAACTCAGGGTCCTTTTTCACTGCTAGACACTCTAGTCCACACATTATTGCTTTTGAGGAGAGCTGGTAAGGAATTATCCAAAAAAAATGTTTTTTGTTGGAAAATACAGATTCATTTAAACTGTTCTCAGGAAAGGGTTGGTTTTGACAAATGTCCTAATTTTAAAAAGCTTTGAAAAAACTGTAACAAAATTGTCAAAACATCTCTTCAGTATGTTCCAAATGAAATGTTTTATATTCCATAGGGCTGACTGAAAACAAGAATTCCATTTTGCAAATAAGAAAAAAAAAATTGAGATTTCAACATTTGGTTTCGTTCTGCATTGAGATAATACTGGCTAAGTAGTTAACTTTATACCAACAGGTTTGTTACTAGTGTGGCTTAATTCACAGATTAAGAGACCTTGCTTCCTACTGCCAACTGCCCTACTTAGCAAAATGGAATACTTAAGTACTGAACTCTTAGGATAAAAGTTTCAAAAGTTTCAACATTGGCCTACCTCTGCTGAAATTGAAATCAAAAGGAGTTTTGTCATTTACTTCAAGAGGAGCAGAGCTTGGCCAGTGCTTTTCAAAATCTGCTCCACCCCTCAATTCATCTGCTCTCAGATACTACTGATGGATACAGCATTTGAAGACAGATACAAAAGGAAAAAATAGTATTGCTAAAATGTAGGTAAAGTGCAGCAAAATGTACACACACACACACATAAAATGCAAAGAGAAGGTATTTACATCTCTCTAATCCAACCTGTTTGACCTGTCTTCAGTCTGCAACTGCAGGCCAATGATTAGTAAATTACCCAACTCACTTATGGATAGGTGGGTACCTAATGACGTACACCCAGAGATACTCAAATACTTCCAAACCAGTTCAGAATGTCACTCTGTGACTCCCAGAGTGAAATCCAGCCACCGAATGTTCTGCACAGTAAACATAGTTTCCATTCATGTAACAGCAAACAGACCATTCCATTTTAATGACTTGTGATCCTATAATCCAGGCTAGCGCTCAGAGGTGAGCTCAAGATTTGCAGACCTTTCCCCCTGAACCTTGCTAGCACTTTTCTACTATTCAAAGTGCAGACTGTCTGGCCACAGATCCAAATTAGAGACCTGATATAAAGCTAAAGAACTGAAAGAAAGCCCAGAGGCATTAATTAAAGCATACTGATTCTTCAAGATTTCAGCCTCCAGTATTCTGAATTGAATTTATCCATTTCTTTTCATTTTTACACAGGAGCGAATAGAAATGTCAGAGTTAACTTGTTTTATTTCTTTGACTAAAATACTCTGGACCTGAATTACCACTATGTTACTCCAATCACTAAAATTAATATATTTATACCATTGTAAAACTGGAATAACAGAAGATAAATCAGGATCCAGTGAATTCTTATCTATCAGATAAGTATCTTTCTGCTATGCCTATTTTACTTAATTTTATGAAAAGCAGCTTCTTCTCAGAAGATTTTCCAGGGGCCAAAAACCAAACATCCCTCTTTTAATACAAGACAAACTCTTATATTACAGCAATAATTACAGTCACTTGACATGTGAGCTACTGTGTTACTCTGTTTTCAGGCATTTGATTGTAACATTGATTAAGCACTGAGTTAAATTGTTTTTCATATTTTCCTGACATCAAGTTGGCTACAAAGAGAAAGTATCTATAACAGGAAGTTTGATTTTTTTAAATGATATATTTTTGCTCTGGTTCATGTGCTGGCTATTCTGCCAAAAAAACACTAAACAATGAATTTAGATTGGAAACAGAAGAATGTCCTGTTGAAACTGTACTAAATTCGGAAGGGAATGTAGACTCATTCAGTCAAAGAAGAGTTTGAATGTTCTTACTTGGTATACTCAGCACAACTGAAAATAATAATAAAGCCACTGGGGATAGAGAAGGAGACCTTTATTATTTTATTTTATTTTTACCAAAAGCCAAAATCAGACAGATTACTTAATAATCCTCTTGGAAAAGAAGGAGAATAGTTAATAATCCTGTTGTGACAAGCAAATATATCCTATATAGAATCATATATCCCATTACAAATATCCCCAACTACAAGAATGTCTGTCTTGACTTCAGTCTCCAGTATTGTAGCAATGAGGTCACAGGTAAAACTGGGTAGGCCCCCCAATATATCCGTAACTAGAGGAGAATGTCTTTGGTGAATTAGGGAAACTGTGTAAGAACCAAACTAAAGCTAGATGATTTAGCAGCTAGGGCAGTGGACTGGGACTCAGGAGACCTGAGCTCAACTGCTGACTTCCTGTTTAGGGTTGGCCAAATTACTTCCAAGTTTACCATTTATAAAACAGGATTGTACTTCCCCATTGCACAGAGGTGCCTCCTATATAAAGAAGTGGCCATTCAAAGTATTAAGTTGTCACCTTGCCATCATCAAAAAGATGGCTGGTTGAGAGATTTGCCAGGTACTTAAAATGACATTACAGAAATCCATGGATAAGACAGGGGAAGGTTGGGACAGAGGGCTGCCATTCTTTCATTTTGCATACCACCACCACAACAACCAAGCTGAGCTTCTCACATGTCCCTTGAGCTCTGGAAAGGGTATTAGCGGGAATAGTTGGCACCTAATTCCAGGGAATTCAAACCCTTCTGTATGCCTGCACATTTATTTCAGTTCACTGTAATGCCTTTTATTCTGCATGAGGCAACAGCTACAATCCAGAGGCTTGTGGACATGGTCTTGGAAGGGTGTAGAAATTTTTCAGTGGCCTATTTGGGCAAGATCATTATTTTAGGAACATAGGAACTGGACCATTGGTTTAGACCAGTGGTCCATCTAGTCCAGTATCCTGTCTCCAACAATGGCCAATACTAGATGCTTCAGAGGAAGATGCAAGAAACTCTGAAGCAGACAATTATGGGACAACCTATCAATTTGGGAATTTTCTTCCTAATTTTTTCAGGTATTGGTTGATTTTCGCTCAGAAACATGAGACTTTATATCCCCTCCCAATCTCTTTTGTTTATTTTTTTAAAATGTACCTATGAATTATATTTAATTCAGATCATCAGAATCAAATACTTTTTGAATGTACTAAGCTCTCCAACTCAATGGTGTTTTGTGACAGGGGAAAATAGAACTGGAAGGGGCCTCCTGGGTCACTGAGTCCTGCTGCCTGGTATCACAGGTAATCCTGACAGTGAGTTCTACAAGTTAATTACATGTTGTACAAAGAAATTTCCTTTTATCACTTAAATTTGCTGCCTTTAAATTGTATTAAATGTCTCCTTGTCCTTGAAATTAGGAGCACACAATTTGCCTTCTCTTTACCATTCATTATTATGTATATCATTGTCATCATCACCCCTCTAAGCAGTCCAGTATTTTCACACTCTCCATGTGGAAGTCTTTCTATTTCTTTAATCATTTTCCTCACCCTTCTCTGAACCCCATCCATTTCTTCTATATTATTTTAGATACAAGTTAGGACACCCAGAACAGAACACAGTATTCCACATGAGGGCACAGTATTGATTGATATAATGGCACTGTAATATTTCCAGTATTATGATCTATCCCATTCCTTATTTATTCCAGCATTCTGTGTACATTTGTTGACTGCCACAGCAAACTGAGAAGAGATTTTTACTGAGGTGCCAACTGTGACACCCAGCCCTTCTTTCCCGAGTGGCTATCGGAAATTTAGAAGTTAGTAAACTGCATGAGTAGTGCAAGCTATTCCTTTCCAATCATTTGTCAACACTGAACGTCACCTGCCATCACGCTACACTTTTGCAAAGTGTCGTTAGCTTCCCTTGATGTATCTCCGTCTTACCTAGTCTTGATTAGCCTAATTATTTTTTGTCATCTGTAAATTTGCATCCTGACTACTCCCATCCTTTTCTAGGTCATTAATAAATAAATTAAACACCAGTCAAGGAAGGAAGCTTGGGATATTCCACTGTTAACATTTTACCATATTGAAAGTTGACCATTTATCCCTACTCTTTGTCTCTTAGATCCTGATCCTACACAACTGAAGGCAATGGAGGGGCAGAGTCTCAGCTGCTGTAAATTGCCCTAGCTCGGGGCAGGCAAAGTTTTTGGCTTGAGGGCCACATCAGGTTTCCGAAATTGTATGGAGGGCCAGTTAGGGGAGGCTGTGCCTCCTCAAACAGCCAGACGTGGCCTGGCCCCCCCACACCCTATCCAACCCCCCCCGCTTCTTGCCCCGGACCCCCCACTCCTGACTGCCCCCCATCGCTCCATCCAACCCCCCCTCCTTCCTGACTGCCCCCCAGGATCCCTGCCCCCTTTCAACCCCCCTGTTCCCTGCCCTCTGACCGCCCTGACCCCTATCCACACTCCCACCCCCTGACCACCTCCCCAAACTCCCCTGCCCTCTATCCAACCCCCCAACTCCTGCCCCCTTATCCCGCTGCCTGGAGCACCAGTGGCTGGTGGCGCGACAGCCGCACCACCCAGAGCACCAGGACAGGCAGCTGCGCCACCCAGCTGGAGCCAGCCACGCCACCGTGCAGCACAGAGCACCGGGTCAGGCCGCGGCTCTGCAGCTGCACTACCTGGCAAGAGCTCGCAGCCCCGCCGCCCAGAGCATTCCGCCAGCGGCGCAGTGAGCTGAGGCTGCAGGGGAGGGGGGACAGCAGGGGAGGAGCCGGGGGCTAGCCTCCTGGGCCAGGAGCTCAGGAGCCGGGCAGGAGGGTCCCGTGGGCCGGATGTGGCCCACGGGCCGTAGTTTGCCCACCTGTGTCCTAGCTCCATTAAAGTCAGTTTACACCAGATGAGGATATTCTCCTGTGAGTTTTGTCTTTGACGCCAGTGAGAGAAGGATCAGGCTTTCAGACAGTTTCTAATTTATATGAGCAGTTTGCCTCTCACTCAGAGACTATTTACTTCCCCAATAGCCTCGTGAGCTAAATTCCCTGTCAGCTGCGCAGCTGCGCAACGGCCTATTTAGTGTCATACACCTATTTAGGCACCTAACTCCCATTGAGGATCTAGTCCCTCATCTATTGCTATATCAGTCTGTGACAGCTCCTCATCTTTATTACCAAAAAAGGGCATCTGACATTCCAAACATCCACTGGGTAAAAGATGGATGCACAGAAATAATTTAGCTTCTCTGTAATGTCCCTCTCTTCAGTGTAAAGTTTTTGGTTAAACATCTAATTCCTTAAAGACCTCTAAATGTGGGAAATCATAATAAAGGTAAAAGCAGGGAGACACATTTCTGTACAATGGTATAAGAAACTAGTAATGTAATGTAACCAATTGTAATGTGATTTCTGGGCATTAAATGCTCTTTCTGAGTTCACACTATGCCTACGTCTTTAAGAATTGAACTAGCAATCTATGGTTGCTACACCAGGCCCTTGATAGGTCAGGTTATAAAATGTCTTCCATTATAATGTCCTGTTTTCACATGCTCATTACTTTCACAAACATTCATGCTGAAAAAATTCCATACTTGATCTTTGCATGAAGGTGAATATTTTTGGAAAGAGAACAAAATCCTTTCAGCTGTTTTGGATTCAGTCAGGATAAGAAAACACATTTTTCCTGTTTAAAAAACATTTTTCAGGCAGGACTACAACCCAAATGGCTGAAGTCTGAAACCTTAAGCTTGTCTTGGACAATGTCCTCATTGAAGACAAGTACCTGTGCTTGGTTTGAAAAATTAATGGTTTTGATTTAGCCAATTTATGAGCATTTAAAATCCATACTGAGCATATGTGATGGAGACTTTCCTTAAGTCTGAAGGTGCGCACATAGGGCTAAATCCTGAGACCTATACAGGCCATCTCCTCTACTTTCCAGGAGAAGATTAGCACACCAGAGCAATCCTCAGCAAGGTGAATAACAGCTTAGAGGAGAGCTTGAAATGGCAACTGAGTTCCTCCACAGTTATGGCACATGAAGGCCCAGAAGAGTTTATTTGCATGAGCTCCTCTCCATCATAACTTTGAACAACCTCACTCCCATTTTTTCTCTACACAGATGCAAAAGCAGTTACTCCTGGCCTGTGCCTCTTTTGCGCTACCAGTGAGGGGAGAATGGGACCCGGTGGTAGCAGACAGGCCTCCTCCCCAAACAGGGATTCTAAGGGGTTTGTATGGGCTGATGTAGTGGGCTGTTCGTAGATTCTACTTTCTTGAAGAGCCCTGGGGCAGCTCTTCAGACCCCACAGGCCCCTGTTACTCAAAGCTGGCAACATTCTGATTATACAGAATACTAATGGCATGAAAATGACCAATGGAGCATCAGATATCCCAGTGCTACAACCCCAACCACAGATTCCATGGTTGCTTTGGCAAGGAGGCTTCCTTCGAAAAGGTGCATGGTTGGTGATCAGATCACCAATTCTATGTAAAGTACAGATTCAAAAACGGATACTCTATTTTACATCTAAATAATTTTTTAACTGTGGAGTTACTTATGTTCTGTATCACTGCTGGCAAAAAACAACAGACAGTGCTTTTAACCAGCAATAAACCCAAACAACAAATTGCTAGACATGTTTAAATCTGGATACCACAATCTGACCCTCTTTAACCAAAACTGGTGTTAGGATAATAATTATACAGTTCCATATATTTTAAACTGGATCATGACCTTTTTTCACTTCAACTGATTTATCTCTAAAAGGACACATTCTCATTTGCACTCAGGCTGCTCTCCACTGCTCTGACAGTGTAACGTGGCCTGAGTGCAAATGAGAATCAGGCCCATAAGTATTTCTGTAGTTACAGACATGAAACTATATTTTCCTTAAAATAGGTTTTTTTAAAAAATCAAGTGACCATTTTTGGAGAGTATTTTTTAATACCAAAGCTGTCATATTTCTGGTATGTATGATATAAAAGTTACTAACTGAAAGCAGTTGTTTAACTACAGTTCTAGCTAAAATAAGCTACAGTAAACTTCTTTTGTATGGAAATATATCTTTTCATATTTCATCAGTTATAACTTATATAATCTGTTTAAGATACAAATACAGGAATGGGTAACATACACATATCTTACTTTGCCACTGTGAAGGAACTCTGGGAATAAACAGTCTATAGTACAATATTAGATGGTAAGAGTTATGTTGATCTTCATATTTCTATGTTACCAACATGGTGTTTCCATTGTTTCTCACAGTGCTCTCATGATAGCTATGCTGTACTGCTTAGCAATTTTCTCTTTTGAATCAGAAATCTACAGTGCAGTGGAAATATCTAACGTTGCTCTTTTTTCTCATGGCTGACTCCTAAGGTTTCCCATCTCTACTCCCACTAATATCATAGGCAACCATTCTCAGAAGTCAGCATGAAAGGAAGTGGAGAAATTTAAATGTATACAATACATATAAACTACTGTGGATCCT
Organism: Chelonia mydas; assembly: GCF_015237465.2. NCBI lineage: Eukaryota > Metazoa > Chordata > Testudines > Cheloniidae > Chelonia > Chelonia mydas. Next base: position 73,606,863 of record NC_057851.1, read on the forward strand.
CTCCACTTAAAAAGATACCATGCTGGAATGTTGAAGTGGGCACCCCTTGTAAGTGGGAGACTTTTTCCCGTTAAGTGCTTAAGGCTGCTGTTGTACTAACCTTACCTCCTATTTAGCACTGTGAAATAAACAAGTCAGTACGAGGGGAAAGTGCCAGTTCATCTCCCAAAGATAAGGATGCCTGGCACCAGCCTAAATACGCATTAGAACAACTCAAGGTGCCAGGAAATCTTGGGGTCACCTGGCATTTGCACAATGTTCAACTTTATTGTGAGATTTCCCACATACACACAGACACCTGCCCTGGTCTTCACCCGGTGGCTGAGCGAGGTGAAATGAACTTTGCTGTTTGCAGTTCCACAGCCATTACAATATTAATGCTTGGGACACTGTACCCAGCAGAGGTTCTTTGCCACAGTTCACAAGAGCACTGTCTGGCGAAATTACTCTTTAGTGTGCAGTCCCAATAGCTCCTACTCTAGCCCTAATGGGGCAAAGTTAAAAAGTCATACAAGGCTGCCACTTGTGAACAGTGTGTGTGTGTGTGTGTGTGTGTGTGTGTGTGTGTGTGTGTGTGTGTGTGTGTGTGAAAGGTGTGGGGATCCGTAGGATGGAAGATCTGGGCCTGGCAAATAGTGAAAACCAGAGAAGATCTGGGCCTGGCAAATAGAAGCCCCCACAGCTGTTGGAAAAAATAAAGTTAGTGAGAAAATGGATGGTTATCCATTTGGGCTTTAACCCAAAATTTTTACTTAAGGCGTTTTTGTTTTGGTTTGGTTTTCATTTAAAATGGAAAATGTGAAAGCGCATGGAAAAAGCCCCAGATTTATTCTCTGTTTTTGGCCAAAATATTTTCATAAAATGAAAACTTGCAGATCTGGAATCAATTTTAACATCACAGAACCAAATTCTAAAAAGGAGCACAGACTGTAAAATGCACATGCCATTTTCCACAAGTGCTTGTGTGCATGCAAACACTCTGATTTGTGTGAACTGTATTTACATGTGCAAAATAAGATGTGGTCATCTAATAGGGATATCAAAAAAAGCCTACCCATTTTTGCATATAAATGCCCTAGTCATGGAAAATCACACATATACATTTGAGTGCGAGAGACTGAGTCTGCAGTTTGAGAAGCTGCTTTTGAAACTTTGGTCATAAAATATGAACATAATTGAGAAGAAAGCATATGAATGGAAAAAAATAGTCTAATACTCCTTCACTGACATGTAACTATTTGGCTCACTGACAATGAGCCATAGAGGAAAATCATTCCAATAATGTAGCAGTTCTGGATTGGGCTGTCTCTCTTCACACAGATGTCACTGTGCTAACAGAAGGCAGATACAGCATGTGACACCGACTAAATTGGACTGGGGGAAGGGAGCAAGACCGGAACATAAATCTGACATGATTAAGAGAGCTTCAGCAATTTGTTTACCAGAAGTTGACTTTGATGAACATGTATTTTTCCAAGATCATGACTCCATTGCCATTTTGCCTGTTGAGTCACATTAAGGGTAAAATCAGGCCACCAAGCTGCCTGAAAAAATTACAATTCCACCAAGCTGGTTGGAACAGCTGAAGCTATTAAGCGGATGTTCAGAATAAAATCATTGCATCATGGGCTTGAGCTATCTTTATATACATCAGCCCAAGCAGAAGGAAGGAAGGGCTGTGTTTTTTCATATCACTTTAATTAAACTCTCTATATATTCACATATGTTTAGATGTTTAGATGACTTCCATGGATTACCATGAAATGACTTGTTCAGATAAACCTCATGCCATTCCACTGCAATAATAAAGAAGTTTAATACTGGAGATTAGTTTGAACCAAAACCCCATATTGAGCACTCTAAAACTATGGGAGAGGTGGGAGAGCTTCAAAATCTGGGCCTCAGATCCGTCTCTCGTTCCAATTATATTGCTACCCCCTGTTTGACTGAAGTGATTGGCTAGTATTTGGGATCTAGCAGGTTGTTTTCCATTAGGAGGAGAAACTGATGATGGAGTCAGGTATTTCTTTGATGCAATCCTGCATATGTACAGAACATGTATTAAGTCCTGTTTCCCTGAACACACTAGGAATCAGACAACAGGAGAGAGTTTCTTTGGTCACAGATCCAAGCTTTTCCCAGCCAGCCCTTTACCTAAAATCTCTCTCTCTTAACTTTCTCTCAGGGTCATGCTATCAAGGTTGCTTTGTTCCCTCTCTGTATGCTTTTGTCGTATTTCTCCCCTTCTTGCACACACACACACACACACACACACAGACAGAGACATAGCTGCAATCAAATCAATCCCCCATCCCAGCACTCACATTCAGCCCCCAGTAAAACCCTTCCACCCACATAGCTCAGAATCCTGAGTGGCCTCCCATGTGGACTGTGTTTTGGATGGTGGCTCCTAATGTTTCAGTGATCTCTGAACAAAGAAATGTTCCCTCAGTTAGCTTGAATGGAAAGTGTCTGTTATGACGGCCAGCTTCAATGAGGTTTCTCCCAACCCCCAACATAACAAATTATTTGAGTTTTGTGGCAAACTGGTTTAAAAAAAAAAATCTTGTCTGTGTGTTTTCGAATAACTCGGGATACTGATTGTGTGAAAATGAATCCTTTGTGAAAAAAATAGGGTTAATGCTGCTATGAAATTCCAGCACATAATATACCCTTCCTGAATGGACAATGGTCATTAACTTGCCTTTTAATTTTAAGCCTAGTCCTTCACTCCCATCAAATCACATGGCAAAACTTCCATTGAATTCAATGGGAACAAGATTGGGGCCTTCATTAAGAATTTATCCAAGACAAATGCAGCTAGTAACCGAAATTTCTCCAATACCTGTTGTTAGCTCTCCTTGATCACCAAGTATCTGACCTATGTACTAGTAGCCACTCAGCAGCACCAAAGGTGCTCACTCTCTTTCTAAACAAGGATTTAGGTACCCCACTGTAGGATCCAAATGTGAACATTTTGGCCTGAGTATAACCTCTAAATATCAGAGTTATGCCGCTCCTGCCTCACTAATTTGACATTATACATCCAGTTCTTGCAAATCTGTAGGTAAAGTAAAACTTAAAGAAAAAAACTTTTATAACTGCTGAAATGGAAAAGAGAAAGAACATCCAAAGTATTATATTAACTGTGAAACTAAAGTGGCAAAAGAATCTCAGAATGTGAGAGGTGAAAATTTACAACTGATGACTCCAATACTTCAATGAAATATGGCATTGCACACCGCAAAAATGCATATGCAGCCCTATTGACTGCCCCTGGAACCCCTGCCCCCACTGCCCCATCCAACCCCCCCTCCTTCCTGACTGCCCCCCAGGACTCCTGAGATTTTCATATTTTCTTTTGTTCTCAGCCTTCAGTCCCAGTGAGCCATGACATGGCTAAGGCAGTACAGCAGAGTAAGTATTTGTACACACATATTATACCAGTGTGGATGAGACTGAACCTTAATTTAGACATGAAAGTATGGTTTGAGTAATACTTGCCAGCAACCATATTCATTTAATCATTGTACCTGCAACTAGATTTCACATTCACATTTAATTTAAAGATTTTTATCATCTTTGTAGAAAATATCTGTTCAGAGATGAGCATGCTGCTCTCACATGTACTGTACCACATCCAGAAATACACAGAACAGCAAAACACAAAAAGATGGTACAAACCTGTACAAATAATAGAACTGTCCCAATGAATCACCAGGACAGCATTTCAGAAACTTTCATGTTGCGACCCGGCAAATTCTCTGAATCTGCAAATCCTGCTAAACTCCTACTATTATAATAGAGCCAAAGAATACATCTATGTCTGCAAACCAACTCAGTCATCAGAATATCTAAGCGCTTGGTCCTAAAGGTCGATGCAGTTGTCAGTGTCATTTAAAAGAATCTTGATCGGGGCCGGCACAGACAATAAGATCAGCAAATGTCAAAGGGCTCACGGATGCAAAATAGGACCTTCTAGCCAAAATGTGTGCTGATGACAACAATACCTCCAGGAGACACACAGAAGGATTAACAACATCTGCCCTCAGATACTCGGGATGAACTTGGCCATTAGAAGACCACATGAGCAATACAGTAGTGCCATTTTCGTCAAACCTGATCTTGCCATCAACACAACATCTATGACTGATAATAATTACATTAAAGTCCTAATTGTAGACATTGGTGGCATTGCCATTCTGTCAGTCTACAAACCTCCTGCAAACAATTCATGTTCGCTAGCCCACATAACTGGAAGATGACAAAATGTGACTGATCAACGGTGACTTTAACAGACACTGCGTCAAATGGGGCTATAGCGTAATTGATTAAAATGAGGAACAAGTTGAATCATGGGCAGATGCACACCTTGTAAGCTTTATTCATGACCCCAAGCTCCCTAGTGCTTTCAACAGCAGCAGATGGAAATAGGGCTACAACCTTAATCTGGCTTTTTGTCTGCAATAACATAAATAACGTAACAACCTTAGTTTGAGTCCAATTTCACATTAGCAGCAACAGCCCGTCACCATTCAGATCAATGCAGCCATAAGGCCAAACTCAGTACCATTCTGGTACTGCTTTAATTTTAAGAAAGCAGAATGGAAGGACTTCAGCAACGACCTGGATGCCATTGTAAGAAAGACTGAATCAGTACCCTAAATTATGACCAGTTTGTCAATGCTGTGCACCCCACCTCAAAGAAGCATATTCCATCAGGCTGCAGAACAAATCATGTGCCAGGACTAACATCCGAGTAAACGGATCTGTACACAACATACAAGCAGAGGTTTGGCGCAGACCCATTCACTGAGGACAGCATTGCAGCCAGCGCTGTAACTAGGCATTTTAGCGCTCGGGGCGAGCAAGCATATTTGTGCCCCCTACAGGCGATACATGGGGGGGGCACGGAGGTCATGTATCCCCTCAGATTTCAGCCTTCCATTTAGCACAGGGATTTTCAAACTGTGGGGTGCGCAAACAGCCAGCCTCCAGAGCCAGGCGCACAAGGGCAGTGGTGAGTAGGCACCTCGGGGAGCATCTCATGGCAGCCAGACTCCTTGGGCAGGGGCCGACTCTGGGTGGTGTCACCAGCTGGCGCTGGACTCCTTCTGGAGAGAGGCAAGAGTGCATTGGGGCACAACTCAGAGCTGTGCCTCCTGCCTGCCTGGGGAGTGCCCAGCTGTGCAGAGGCGGCCTGGCTCGGGAAGCAGGGCAGGGAGGGCTCCTGAGCTGCTGCCAACCAGCACCCCGGCTCCCACCAGCTTCTGATCCACTGGCTCCTAGCAGGAGATGACAGTGCCCAGTTTGAAAATCTCAGCGCAAAATGGAAGGCGGAAATCTGGGGGGGAATGTGATCCATGTGCTTCACCCCGATGCAACCCCATTTTTTTGCCCCCATGGCTTTGCGCTCTGGGCAGCTGCTTCGCTCGTCCCTCCCTGATTACAGTACTGATTTCAGCCAGCAAGAAACTGGTCTCTGCACTGAAGGAGGAAAAAGAGAAGTCATGGAAGAATCTCACTGAGAGCATGGACATGACCCTCAGCACCAAGCAAAGCATGGATAACCGTCTGGAAACTTAACAATGACCCAAGGAAGGCAGAGCAACATTACAATGTTACTGTAGACCAGGTCACACACCAACTTCTAGAAAATGGCAGTCCACTGAACAAACAATCCCAGACATGGCTTAAGTGACAAGAAGACCAGGAGACTTATAAGTTTGGGGCACAATACAAAATGACCAAATTAACCTCCAGAATTAAATACCCTGAGCAATGGCAAAGTCACTGATCTAGAGGACAATTGCACCAAACAAATCAAGCACTTTGGACGAGCAACAAAGAGTTGGTGACTCAAGTTGTTTAACACATACTCAGGCACATACAGAGTATCCAAGACCTGGCAATGAGCACGTGTTGTGGCACTGCTGAAGCCAGGGAAGGATTCAATGAAGCCAAAGTACTTCAGGCCTATATCACAACTAGGTCACCTCTACAAGCTGTAGAGCATGGCATCTTAATCAGCCTATCACCACTTATTGAAAAAACACCTAGTCCTTGGGTGAGCTGGATTCTGCCCAGACAAGTCTTGCACTGGTCAAGCGCTGAACATCACTCAATATATTGAAGATGGCTTGAAAAGGGTATGGTAACAGGTGCAGTGTTTGTCAACCTATCAGCAGCACATGACACAGTGAATCACCAAAGGTGCCTCATTAAAATATACCACATGATGAAAGATTGCCACCTCATATGACTGATACAATCTCTATTAGAGAATTGACTTTTTTATGTCAAGCTATATGGGAAGCAGAGCCAATGGCGGCAACAGAAAAATGGCCTATCACAAAGATGCATATTCTTGCCAATACTCTTCAATAGCTACACAAATGATCAACCAGTCCATCTCAGCACAAGACGTTTTATTTATGCTGACAGCTTCTGCAACAGTGCCCAAGCCAAGGATCTCACCCAGATCAAAGCTATGTTAACATTGGCATTGTCTGGGCTCTCAGTCTACTACACCAAGAACCAACTGCATGCCAGCCCAGACAAAACTCAAGTGAGTCTCTTTCATCTTCAGAATTGTGAGGCCAATACACAACTCAACATCATCTAGAATGGGTTATCATTTGCCCACACTGGAATCCTGTCTACCTTGAAGTCCTCCTAGACCACACTCTCTCCTTCAGGGCACACAAGACAAAAGGCAAAGTTAGTGCCCAGAACAACATATCCAGTAACCTTGCAAATTCAAAATGGGGAATCAATCCAGCAACTCTAAAAGCCACCACACTTGCACTTTGCTATTCAACAGCTGAATACGCATGTCTGGTGGAGGAAAGATCAGCTCACATGAAGAAGATGGATTCTGTGCTGAGTGACAGCTGCTGCTACATCACAGGATGTCTAAAACCAACAAACGTGAACAGTCTTTATGTGCTTGCCAGAATCACTCCACCAGATATTAGGAGAGCATTCACAAGCAAAAAGGGACAATTGCAATAGGTCGGAGATTTCAGACATCTTCTACATAGTCACACCTATAGTCATAGCAGTTAGCTCTCTGAAATCACAAACAAGTTTCCTAGCTGCAACTGAACTGCTTAAAAATCACCAGTGGCTACATGATTGGACATATGGTGCACACAGCTCAAAATACTTGACGAGGACATCAAAATACACATCGACTTTGCTGAATGCCTTCCTGTAGGCACATAGAAGGATTGGTCAACCTGGAGATGTTTAAATCACCTCCAAACAACAGATGGCAAGTCAAAAGTCAACATGTGGAAGTGAGGTTATTCCAACAACCCAGATACATGTGACTGTGGTGGAACACAAACCATGGAACACACATTGGTCTGCTGGCTCCTGGAGGAACTGTGCACCATGGAAGATCTCATCAGGGCTATAGCCCAGGCTATATCATGTGCCCAATACTGGAAAAAACTATGATTGTGGAGGAAGAAAAGGAGAAGAAGACAACCAGTTAAATTGGAGTCTTTGTAAAATAACAAAAAGTTGCTTTGAAATATTTATTAAAGACTGAGACTGCAGCATAATACTCTGACCAGCTGCACCATCTAGTGTGTTCAACCTCTCTCACAATGCCTAACAGAACTTAACTATATCATTGCAAAATGTGTCTCAAACAGAAAGTGATGTTTTAGTTTGTAATTGTTAATATTGCATTTCTGGTACTTGTATGATGATGATTTGTAAAAGTCCTTATACTTTCTAAATAGACAGTTGCAAAAAAAGCTGATTGAAGTCTGATTAACATCCTTCTTTATCACAAAAATTATTTCACCCTTCTGCGTCACAACTCGACATGCAGTAAGACTGCAATCATTCTCTTTGCAGTAGAATTCTGATTGAAAAAAATATTCAGCATTCATTGTACTTTGTATTTCCAAAAATTATACAAACCTTAATTAATCCTAAATTAATCTAAAATACAATCTACTTTCATAAAGCATTATTGTGATAGAACGGCATGTCATTTTAAGAGAACACTTGAGGATTTTTGTTTTTCCATTTGAGTATCAAGATTTTTTAGGAGGGTTCCCCAGCCAACCTCGTTCTCAGTTTTCCTTTTTGTGGTGAGAGTATGTGGGTGAATTTGGAAGTGGGAAAAAAGCTAAAATAACATTCTTTCAAACACTCTCTTAAAGTATGTATAAAGCTGCCTTTTTGTATTGTATAATAGTAATCAGCATCATGAAAATAACTTTAAAACATTTTTCTTTCTTTAAGTTAAATAGTTCTACAGAAGCTTCACAAAGGGATGGTTTGGATTTCTTTCCCCTAAGAGCCAAGAGTCTTGCAAAGCAAACAGATTAGGAAATAACCAGAGCATCATCTGTTTAAAAGGAATTACTTTCTTCAAGATATAAGGAAATACAATCATGGCTATTTTTTAAAAATTAAAAAGAAAATACACCACATTGGTCATTGCCTTTTTCCTGATTCCATACTGGACAAATGACATCTCTAAGGAACAGCTAAATGATACTTGCTACTTCTGCTATTTCCCAGACTGAATTTTAGTGGACACTTAGGATAGAGGAACAATTGATATCCATCGCAGAGATATCACACTGCATACTGACTCTGGAGAATAATATACAAAATGCCAAATCAAAGAAAATGTGAAATCCTTGGAGAGCCACACATATATAGCAACAATTGTATCCTTGAAAGAAATTGCACTGCTGTCCGTGATGAGTTTAAGTTAAAAATGAATAGCCAGGCTCTTTCTGTCCAGATTTTCCCATTTGCGTGGCACAAAATACAACTTTTAAAAGTAACCAGAATTGCCTACATTATAAAAACAAAAGCTGTAACAAACAAAATATACCATAACAGAAATGCACTAAAGCAAAGTGGATATATATATATATATTAAAATCAAATGAACGGAAATGAAACTAAAGACACAGCAATATACACCACCAGTTCAAAGAGATGGATGCCACCATTTACATTAATGCCGTTATTATTTAAAAAAAAAAAACTCAGAGAAAAAAATTGACCCTGAATGCTTTAAGAAATACTCACTGAGGTGTGAAAAGTTACTATGGACAGTTAAAGAGAATTATTTTTAATTCTTTTTCTCCATATAGTGGATCCTAAACAACCCTTTAAAGATAAGCAAACAAAGCCATGTCTATCTCCAAAAGCTTATATTCAGCTCACTGGGAGACCCTCACTACTTATTCAACCTAAAGAACCCCCGGTTTCTCAACCCCCTGTACAGAATTCAGTCTCTTTCAGTGATTAACTAGCCAAGGGTGTTGGGGTTTTTTAAGTAACAAAATTACCTATTATATCATCTATACTGAAATCCAAAATATCCCCTTTGTTACCATTTTGTTAGACTATACTGGAGTTGCTAACTTTAATTTGACCATTAGAGCAAAAGTCACAGATCTCTTTGTGCTGGGGATGACTAATAGACACTTCATAGTTATTTCACAATATTGGTGACTTTCCTACTCCCATCACTCGTAGTTGTCACTTTGAGATTTTCCATATGTGATTTTAAAAAAAACAAAAAAAAACCACGCGGGATGGTGGCTCCATAGTGAGCGGAGAACCACAGTGAGGCATACATGCCATCACCATTCTGTTCTATACAGTAATATAAAAATATCAAATGCAAATCTTTCAAGAACTCAGCCTGAAAATGATATAAATTGAATATTAGATAGCTAAATTAGGCCACAGAGCAGCAGTGAAACCATTCTATTGTAGATGAGCATATAGTGGTCATAACACAGTGTCTCTCGAAACCCCTGGGTCCCAGGATATAAGAAGCCTGCACAAAATAACATCTTTGTAGCAAAGCCACTGTGTAGGCTACCCACACACCAACACCTCTACCCTTCCCCAATGTCAAACTCATTTCAGTTTAGCTGCCTATTGGACCTTCCTTACCCATTATTGTAAAAGCAGCATTTCCCTCTTAATTTCTTTGGTGCGGAGCAATGACAATTGGAGGGGAAAGTGGGAACAGGAATCATTTCTGGCAATACTGAAAAACATAGTGCTGAGTGACTAGTGAGGAAAAGCTCTCTCAAACATTTTGATTCAACACATTCACACCTTTTTTATATTCACTTTTCCATCAACTTCCAGGCAAGGAAAATTTTGTTTGTAGGAATGTTCTGGAAATGAGAATTTCAGGCTGGAAGATGAAAATTGCTTAATAAAGAAACAAAATTCAATTCATGACAACACAGAATTTGATTAAGAGGGAAGTAGACGGAGTTTAGAATGTTGGGTCATCAAAATAGGGAACAGAAACAATGTCATGTGATTTCTGTGACCAATCACACAAGTCAAATGATGAAGTCCAAATACCAAATAACTTAATGAACATTCAGAAAGGAGAACTTTCAAACCATCCATAGCAGAAAAAGAAAAACTTTTTGCAGAAAAAGAAAAACTTTCAAACCATCCATTTGTTCAAATAAACTATTCATCCACAAAATATTTTTTTTAAATTATTTGTAACATTTTTGAAGTGTTTGGGGACAATTTGCAAACAGAAAAATGGCCTAAAATAATCAAATAAACTGTTCACAAAAATAATTCAATGAGTTCGAAAAATACAACAACATTCCATTAAAACAGAAGGTCATCTTTGGAACTTGCTGGACACCAAGTAGAATTAAAAATGCATGAAGAGGACCCTGATTCTTCTTTGTCTCTAACACCGGTATAATTGAGGTGTAAGAGAGTGGAGAATCAAGCTGTGGATCCATTTGAAATTCTAACAGGTGAAAGGAGAATCCTATACATTTAACATGGCATTGCTCAGAAGTATTTGGAAGAAATTAGAAAGACAAATACATTCTAAATAGTTTATGTACTATACCTGGCAGATCCAAAGACATTCATAGTGCAGGAGAGGAAACTTGATAAAGGGTTAAGCAATCCTCAAGAGTAGTTCTTACTGAAAGCATCTGCATTTGAAAAGAGGGAACTCAAAAATTGCATAAACTGGCATATAATCTGAATATTATGGAATGGTACAATAAAGAAAGGGCAACATTCTCCCCTCAGATATGCAACTTTGATTAAACTCAACAGGCATTGCACAGTCATGAAAGAACGAAATTTTAGCATTATGTAAACTGCAAAACCTGGAAAACATAACAAAGAGGAAAGATTAATGATTCTAAGGAAATTCTACCCTTCTGCTGAATTTTTTATTTAATTATTTAGTGACAGGCTTTTTTTAACCAACTGTACTTGGTACTTTTGCATTGTTTCAAACTGAAAACTTATCTTTTATTGTGTAGCCTGCAGAGTATCTCTATTTCTTCCCCATTTTAATTAAAAACATTTATAATGAAAAAGTTGAACCAGTTAATATTTCTATTGTATTCTTTGTCACAAGAATGTTGTATTAATATTTATTTCTAAATGATGCTGCCCTTAAGAATTCTAGCAGCATGATATACTATTTATACATTACCCATATTTTTTCCTTTGCACCTAGCTTCTAGCTTTGACAGTGTAAGTAATCTGCTCAGGAGTGTAAGATATTTATCCAGATAAAATAAAGAATACTGAAATGGGGCTTCATCCTAAAAACCCTTGCTCAAATGATCAGACATTAGTCAAAGAATAGTACCACTGAACTCAATAGTAATACTTGCATAAATAAAGTCTGCAGAATTGGGCCTATGGGATATACTAAGAAACACCATCCTTCCAGTTCTCCTAGGGAAATGTGCATCATCTGTGTTATACTGCACTGTTGAAAAAAAGGATTAGCCAAAACCAGATTATTATGAACCATCCCTTTAGGGTCAGATCAAATCAGTGTATCTCCATTCAGAAAAGCTATGCTGATTTTCCACAGTTGAGGATCTGATTTTATGATAAGATCTTCATTTTATTTCTGAGTAAAACTGTATTAAATATCAATTACGGAAACACAAGGAAGCATTAAACAAACAGTTTTGTACATTATTGCAGAGATCCAAAAAGCTCAACAATAGGTTGCATATAATACCAAAGCATGATATTATGGATTGTGAACACCTACAAAGTGAGAACAATTAGGACTTGCACAAGCTAGTCTAGAGTAAAGTTTTCTTTAAGATGAAATTATTTGTATTGTATTACAAAATACAAATATAGACAGAAAGAAAAATGAGACAAGATACTTAATATATTAAACAAAAGAGCCGCAAAATATAATGTAAATAAAAAAAACTTCTGGTTTTTTCTTTGCAGAAAAAGAAAAATATTTTCTTTCATGTTCGTTTTGTTTTGCTTTATTTTATGAAACTTCTGAAAACAACCTATTACAAATTGCTTTCAGTAAAACCTGATAACAAATGACAAAGTCATGGATCTCCCAAAGTGGAATAGCCTTTTTGGAGGGAAATTGGGGAAGCAGTGAGAACAAAAATAAAAAAAAGAGATTCTAATGGCTGAGATCTAATCTCTGCAAGAAGGAGGAGGAGGAGATAAAACCAGGACAAACAAGAGCATAGGTTAGTTGGGGTTCTTAGAACTGACACATCAAATCAAAAAAGCAAACTAAATACTGAATCTTTGTGTTCAAAATCATTTTAGGTAGCAGACTTTGTGTGCATTTTACCTTTCTAGTTCAGAAAGAAAAACTAAAAAAAAAAAAAAAAAAACCTAAAAAAAACCAACTCCCCCCCCTCCCCCCCCATACCCTTTTAGTGGAAAGTAAATGGCATACTTTAGAGTCTCACTAAATCAAAATTCTTTTGTTGTTTGATTAGGAATGCATTTGAAAGTCTGAACACTTTCTTTCAAATATGTTTGCTTTTTCCCCCTCCTCTCCACATTGTCTGTCTCTGGTGCCCAGATTTTGGAGCACTCTTTTTACTCCTTAAACTGCTGCTGTCAAGGACTACAATAAAAGGGAGAACTATAATAGGCAGAGTATTCTACCGAGTCTCTTTCCCTATATACATAACCATTATAGCTCCTGACAGCTTCTTATGATTAATATTGTCATTTTAAGTCAATGAAATTGATCCTGTCATCACCACTGAAAAAGGAAGACAACCAGAAAAAAAAAATAGTTCATTTCTAGGGTTTACAAAGGAGATGCAGACATTTAACAATGGGTCAAACGTGGATGTCAGGCAAAAAGTAAATTCATTCTTGGTATGTGTTTACTACAGACCTCTGCCAACTATGCCTAATTACATAACAAAACACCTTGCACTTTATCACAGTCTAAATCTAGAGCTCCTAACACACATTGGTCAGTAACATTCTTCAGCAACAGGGAGAGTATTTGCACACAGTTTGCAATGAACCATATGTTGTTAGTAATTTGTCTTCCTAGTTTAAAGCCTCCAATTCTTCTGCTCCTATGCAGACATAGTGGAACTGTCAAGCCAAGTAAAACCTGTCAGGGAACAACACAAATCAGTCTTGCAAACTGGTAATGGAACAATTTAATTAAACAAGAATATATTTGCAATTAAAAGTAATAAGAAACCACACACTGCACCTTTCCTAAATTATTCTTTCCTTCCTCTGTCAGCATTTTTTTCTCCTTCTCACAGTCCATAAATGTCCAGGGGAACTATATCTTCTTTGGGTTGGGTGTTCCTTTCAGTAACAGCATACGGCTTCTTTCCTTTTTCTTTTGCTGCCTGAGTGAAAAATTCCTTTGCAAAATTGCATTTTTGACTGAATTGATAGCCCAAGCATTTAATTCTAATGTTTCAATACATGGGCTCCCAGAGATTATATATGTGTATTGTGTTTCATAGACTTTTGGTTGTGATAATTTAGGTTTAGATTGCTGATAATGTTAAAGCATTAGACAATATATAGTCTGACAGCAGTCATAAAACAGGCATTTGTTACAGCATTGTTTCATGTCGGTTAATGGTGTGTCCACAAATGTTTGCAAAACATAAAAAATGCCAATATTTTAATGATGCAATAAGATTGAATCAAATAAAAAGCCCATATCGCTGTGACAAGAAAATTTACTCCAGAACAATGGCTGCAGAATTTAAATGAAAAGTTTTATGGAAAAGAATAGTGTTCTTCTCTCCTCTCTCTATATATACATATATATATTTACAATCACACGATTTTTTCCTATATATACAAACAAACCTCCGACAAAATATATATATATATATATATATATATATATAGGTGTTCTACATTGATTGTATATAGTACATGGCATCATTATTATTACATAGTATTTTGATCATTTCCAGATGACTTATGCTTTTATTTTGAGTTTGTAATTATAAATGTTATTTGAGTAGGTCTTATTTGGGAGGAGAGGTAGCGGGGGGAATGATTTCCCAAGTAATAGAAATATACACTAAAATAGTGGAGATTTGGCACCATATAGATGAGATGCAAAACCAAAGTCCTGAATACTTAACAGTTATTAAAAATTCTATGATATCACAAAAGTAGGGGTGGTAATTTGAATCTAATCAGGCACTTATATGAGTACCTGCTCACAATTGTTAATGTATCTTATCCCTTACAACATCTTTTTTGTGTTATCCCCAGTTTTTACAGATGGAAAACTGAGGCACAGGGTAGATTAAGTTTCATAATTGCATAGAATTGAAGGCTAGAAGGGACCATTAGATCATCTCATCTGACCTCCTGTATAGCACTGGCCATTACTTTTCACCCAGATGTCCTTATATTGAGCCCAATGACTTTAGTTAGACTAAAATATTTCAGTCCTCAGGAGACTAAACAGTGTGTCACAGGGAGAGAAGAGGAGGGACTGGGGTACCACCAATGCCTGAGATCCCTCTAATGGCAGGGAACTGATTAGCTGAGATATGCCCAGGTGATTATAGCAGGCAATCCACATGCCATGCTACTGAGGAGGGCAAAAACTTCAAGGTCCCTGCCAATCTGACCTGGGGGGGAAATTCCTTCCTGACCCCAGATCTGACTATCAGTTTGACCCTGAGCATGGTCCATCAATAGGCATCTAGAAAGGGGATTCTCTATACCTCCTCAGAGCAATGGTCCACCTTATCTCATCTCCAGTTGTGGCCAATCTCTCATGGTTCAGATGAAAGCAAAACAACAATAAAACAAAACAACAACAACAAAAATACGTCTAACCAATTGTGTACTGGGGTGGTGGTGGTGGGGAGATTTCCTTCCTGATCTCTCCAGGTGACCAACTAAGGCCCTGAAGCATGAGATTACATTATAATCATTGTCTTAATTCAGAGCTCTAAGTGTTATGAACATGCTGGGGGCAATGCAGGCAATCTTGTGTTCTCTATGGTCTACAAAAGAAGGGAATGAGCAGGGAGATTCATAAATTCATAGATCCCAAGACCAGAAGAAACCATTACAACCATCCAACCCAACTGCCCATGTACACAGACCATAGAACTTCTCCCAGAAGCTGGATTGAAGCATCTCTTTAGATATCTAATCTCATTTTGAAGACTCCAAGCAATAGTGGATCCACCACCAGCCCTGGTAAAAATTGTTCCAATATTTAATTACCCTCACTGCTAGGAAACTCCATCTTATTTCAAGGCTGAATTTATCTAACTTCAACTTTCAGCCATTGGTTCTTGTTATCCCTGTGTCAGCACGACTGAAAAGCCCCTCACTTTTGGATATCTTTTACATGTGTAAATTCCTATACACCACAATCAAGTCACCTCACAATCTTTGGTTCAATAAACTGAATAAGGTGAGCTCCTTAATTCTCACATTTTATTAAGGTATGTTTTCCAGCCTCTGGATCATTTTGTGCCCCTCTTTTGAACTCATTCTGATATTCCCACAACCTTCTTGAAGTGTGGACAACAGAAATGGACATAGCATTCTAGTAGTAGTCTTAACCAATGCTGCGTACAAAGGCAAAATCACTTCCCTACTTCTACATGATATGCCCTTTTTAGACATCCAAAGATGGCACTAGCCCTTTTTGCCACAACATTGCACTGAGAGCGCATGTTGACACAATTATCTACAATGACCCCTAAGTTTTTCTCTGAGTTATTGCTTTCCAAGATAGCGTCTCCCATCCTGTAGGTATAACTTGCATTCTTGGTTCCCAGCGGAACCTTGTATTTGACCGTATTAAAATGCATTTTGTTGGACTGTGACCATTTAACCAGGTGATTCAGATCACTCTCTAACAGTAAATTATCCTCCTAATTATTTACTACCCCATCAATCTTTGTGTCTTCAGCCAACTTTATCAACCAAAATATTTTATCATCAACTAGAGGGTCGATAAAAATATTAAATAGACCAAGAACCAGTTTTTGATGGACACTGATAGAAACAGCCCCTTCATTGATATGTCCATATTAACAACTACATTTTGACATCTATCAGCAAGCCATCTAATGTATGCCCTGTTAATCCCATAGAATGCCAGTTTTTTAATCAAAATGTCATGTGGTACAAGCCAACTGCCTTGGAGAAACCCAAGTATGCTATATCAACACAGTTGTCTTTATCAACTAGATCTGTAATCCGGTCCAACAGCCCCTCCCCCTCCCCTACCGGTTTGTTTGAAAAGTTTTACCTTTCATGAGACCATGCTGAATGTCATTAATTATAATTTTAGCTTCTAATTCTTTTGTTGATAGAGTCCTGAATTAACCATTCCATTATTTTACCCAGAATCAGCATCAGGCTTACCTGCTAAAAGGTTTCTGGGTTATCCTTTTTATGCTTTTAAAATATTGGAACAACATTGGTGGCCCTCTAATCATTTGGAATTTTCCCAGATTTCCAACGTTTGTTAAAAATTAATGTAAGTGGTTCAAAGAGTTCCCCTGCTAGTCCCTTTTTTACTTTTGGATGTAAGATATCTGTACCTGTTGATATGAAAATATTTAATTTTAGCAGATTCTGCCTCATATCCTCCTTTGTTTCAGATGGTGAAGTTTCTTTGTCAACCACATAATTATACTGGATACAATACAGTTCCCAATGCAGAACAGAAATGTCTATTGAACATCTCTGCCTTTTCTACATCAATATTTCCCATTTTACCACCTGTATTAAGCAATGAACCTATATCTGACCTAGGTTATTTGTTTCGTTGTTCCTAGTATATTTTTAAAATGCCTTCTTGTTCTCTTTAACCCTATTGGCCATTGATAGTTCATTGATTGCTTTACCTTCCCTTATCAGTGTCCTACATTTTTAACTTGTAACTTATTACCATTTATTTCCCATTTATTCCATCCTTTGTTTGTTTGCTTGTTTTATCATTGCCTTTTAACCAAGATGGTGTCTTGGCCAGAGTAGCTTTTTCTATTTGCGTGCAATCATGACTTTTTGGCATCCAGTAGGATTTCCTTGAACACTTCCCATTTTAAGTTCATGTTCATAGTCAGTTATGCTAGCAATTGCCCAAGCAACCTGCCCTAGGTCAGGAAATCTGGTAATTATATTCTGCCTACATAAAATTTTCTTTACAATTGAAGTGGAATATGGTATGCTTTACTTCCTGTCCTCAACTGATGTACAAGATTGCAAGAAACAATTAAATAACTGATGAGTTTTCAGGGGTATTTGCAAATTCTGTGATGGGTAACGTTAGTCCAATATCTATTTGAGTTTTTCTGTGTAAGCCCTGTGACCTGAAGCCCTAGAAAGGAAGGAGCTCGATTTTGATACTGTTGGTGAACAGGGAGAAGAGCACCCAGAATTGTTTCAGAATTCCACATGGACAAAGGCTCCACAGGGGCGGGAGCTATCTGCCAGCATCTGTGGATGAGCAAGGGGAGATGACTGAATGGCCCAATGCTCATTTGCATTTTTGTTTGAGAGTAATAGAATGTTGTTCTCTCTGTTGGATAACTAAAGGGCAAGAGAACTGTACCACATGTATCTGGGGTGAAGGATTATCCTGCCCAAAGCCTCAGTTTCTACTGCTGGATTGTGGAGCTGGGGGGGAAAGGAGCTGGGCTTCTTCTGGGAGTGCATCCCAGGTGGTAAGGACTCTGCTTAGGGTCCTGTACACCACAGATCCCTCTTGGAGGACTTCATAGAGTGTGCCAGCACGTAGGCAGAAGCATCACTGAGGAACTCCAGTAAGGGTCGCTCTAACAAGCAATCAATAAAACTGTAATGAGCTGTTACTACAGCTGGGTTAGATGGCACAGCTCCTAGAGCAGACCCAGCAGCACTTCCCTTAGGAGCTTAAGACAGACCTGCCCAACTCTGGACTCCGCCTACCCCAGACAAACAGTGAATGAGGGTGCTGCTGAGGTGAGAAGTGATTATTGCAGGAACACCTTATCTTAATGGACACTCAGACCACCAGTGGAGGACTAAGTTTAAGACCATTGCCAAGGGGCTGGGTGCCTTATTGCCATACTTCATTAATTAATTAAACTTGGCTTTCCCAAGTTTATTCTGTGTTCCCTTTTCTCCCTAATAAAGTTTTTTTGTTTGGCTTTATTTTATACAACGGAATCGCTTTTGAGAGGGGAAGTATTGCTTATCCAGGCCACCCAGAAAAGACATTTAGTTTTTTTCAGGTTTCTGAGTAGGGGCTCAAGCTGATGTTATTTGTTCAGAAGGAACCCCTACACATTTGAACCTGGCCCTCATTACTGTCAAAAAACCGGTTTCAGAGTAACAGCCGTGTTAGTCTGTATTCGCAAAAAGAAAAGGAGTACTTGTGGCACCTTAGAGACTAACCAATTTATTTGAGCATGAGCTTTCGTGAGCTACAGCTCACTTCATCGGATGCATACAGGAAGGGCGGCCAGCACATCCCTCGGCCTGTGCCGCTTCCCGCAGCCCCCATTGGCCTGGCACAGCGAACCGCGGCCAGTGGGAGTTGCAATCAGCTGAACCTGCAGATTTGCAGGTAAACAAACTGGCCCGGCCCGCCAGGGGCTTTCCCTGAACAAGTGGTGGCCCTAGTTTGAGAACCATGGATCTAAACCATCCTTGACATGTGACTGTCTAACCCGTTCTTAAAAACCTCCAATGATGGAGCTTCCACAACCTTCCTAAGCAATTTATTCCAGTGCTTAAACACGCTGTCAGTTATGAAGTTTTTCCTAATGTCCAGCCTAAACCGCCCTTGCTGCAATTTAGACCCATTGCTTCTTGTCCAATTCCCAGAGGTTATAGAGAACAAATTTTCTCTGTCTTCCTTTTAACAATCTTTTATGTACTTGAAGACTGTTGTCATGTCACCTCTCAGTCTTCTCTTCTCCAGACTAGTGGGGTTCTGACACTGGTGCAAATTTGAAAAAAAGACAACTATTATTCAAGAAGCCATTTATATGGCCATTGGCTAAACATCATCCTTATTCCCTTTCTGGTTATTATTCTTTTTTTTTCTTTCTTTTTTAAAATTGAATAAGGGCTTTGACAACCCATCTACTCTTTTTGCTGGATCCTGCAATAAAGTTAGACAGTTCGGACCAGTGAGCATTCAGATCACAGCTCTGCCAATGACTTTAAAAAGAGTGTCTTGTGTGGGGACTTCCAGGACCATGCCTGCTCTCTTCAGTCAGTGACAGGAGCCTGTTGTTGCAGAAATTGATATGACATCACAAATAAAGCATCAGTGCTCTACTGAAGAATCAAGTAGGGGGCTGCAGAAGGAAAAACAATTAACAAAACAGTGTACGATACAATGTCATGAGAGACAGGGCTACTTATGTTATACCATCTCACAGCCTTCTGCTGCTTTCCCTAATGCAGCCTTACCACTTTGCCGCTTTGCTGTAGCTACACCCATTTGTTCTCACCTACACATGTGTTACTTACAAGGGCATTCAAATCACCTGTAAATTTGGCCTCATAGTCCATAAATAATCCAGAGTATCACAGCAAGGACTCCCTCAGTGCTTGTCGTGACTATCTTTTCAAATCAGTTTGTTTCATTATCCCCTAAGCTGCTCCTCAGAGATTCTTAATTGCACATGATATTTAAATAGTATCTTGGGAATTTTTGCTTCTGTGAGGAACAGCACATTTCTGACTTGCACATTAAAGAGAGTAACATACAAATGTGTGCACTGCTTCCCAAGAGTGGGAATCTCTCTGTTGGACTTTTTTTTAAAGCTTTGCCAGATGGCCAGTTGCCATTTGCTAGTTTATCTTTTGTTCAGCTTGCAAAACTGACCTTTTAAAAATTACTTATTTTGCAGCACATTTCCCCCTGACAAAATTCTGCCAATTGCTATGTGTCATACTTCTCACAAAGGTAAGCAGGCGCGTGTAGAGATTTTTGGTTAATGTGTGAGTCATTTATGCTTCATTGCACACACCTAGACCGTTAGCACTTAACTCATCAATATTTTACTGACTCAGAAAAAATATGTTGCATGTGATTGCCAGACTGGTACCTCTGATGTATAGTACTCATCCCTGTAAAGATTCAAAATGACACTGCTTCATACAGGCAGCTAAGACTGACTGCACATTTGAGGTTATATTTCAATAAAGGCAAATAGCATTTGCCTGTTCCTGGGTACAGAGGGTGTAGAGTAAGTCATAATAACATTTAGCATCTTCAAAATACTTTACAATGTTAATTATGCGCTAATGTTAAACTTAGCTTACAACACCTTGGTGGTGTAGGTAGGCATTATTACCCCTATTTTTACAGAGGGAGGAAAAGACAGAAAGAAAAAGTGACTTATCCAAGGCCAACAAATAAGGTAGCGTCAGAGCAGGAATAAAAGGGCACATTCTCAGCTGGTACATCTGCCCCCAAGAACTCAAGTTCCTGTCTCCAAATCCTGTGCTTGCATAACTCGATGACATCTCTGCCACTTAATACAAAGGACCAAATTCTGGACTGATTTATTCTAATTGGGCTCACAGAAGATGTAAGTCAGAGCAGAATTGACTTCAAATGCTACATTTTATACTATATTTATTAAGATCCTGATATTGCCATATTAAAATCAGTGGGCAGGGGCCACGAGTTGTATAGGCCCATGGTGCCCGGGCTCCAGCAATATTCAGGGCCTGGGGGCCCAGCACCATCAACGTTTGGAGCCAGGTCTCTCCTCCTGCCTGCTACCCCCCGCACCGCCCCCGAGTGTCCCCCGGCTCCCACTTGCTGCCCCTGCACGCCTCCCTGGGTCCTGGTGTCCCTGCCTCTCCCCTGAAGCTCCCGGCTGCCACCACTCTGCTGGCTCCCAGAATCAACTGGTCGCAGGGTCCTAGTGCCCCTCATCCATTAGTGCCAGGGCAGTTTGACCCTGCCCTTGCCCTTCCGCCTCAGACCCTTCCCTTTTCAAGCGGGACCCTCCACCAGCACAGGGCCCCCTGCTGCCCACAGTCACCACTCCTGCCCCATGCTGGGCAAGGCGCAGCCCCACCCCCCACCCCCAATGAGGCTACAGTGAGGGGCAGTAGCAGGGGAGGAGGCGCACATGTGATGGCAGCCCCCCGCCCCCAACACCCACCGCAGGAGAGGCAAGGGGGCTTCCTGGACCTGAGAGGGGCCCTAGGACCATGTGCAGTGACAGTGGTGCAAGGTGAGTGTGCTGCCGGAGGGGAGAGGGGGACCCCTTCCTGGGAGCTCACTGCTGCTAGCAGGAAGAGGGCTGGGGGGAGTCCTCCTCTCTGGCCCCACCGCTGGGGCAGCCTGCCTGCACCCCAAACTCCTCATCCTCAGCCCCACCCCACCCAGAGCCCACACCCCCAGCCAGAGCCCTCATCTCCCTGAACCCCAACCCTCTGCCCAAGCCCTGAGCTCCTCCCACACTTCAATCCCTTCAGCCCCAGCCAGAGCCCTCATCCCCCTGCACCTAACCCTCTACCAGCCCTGAGCCCCCTCCTGCATTGTGAACCCCACATCCCAGGCCCCACCCCACAGCCCTCACCCCACACCCCAACCCTCTGCCCTAGCCCTGAGCCCCCTCCCACACCCCAAACCCTTCATACCCAGCCTTGAGATTCAAGTTTATATAGGAACAGTCTGCCCACAAATAGGACCTTTTGGGCTTAAACCCAACAGAAAGGATAAAGGTACAGACCTTAAAGTAAGTGACAACCGTAGTTTTACTAATATGATTATACAGAATCTGTCAGCCATACGTCTACTTCTATAAAACTGCATCCACACAAGGTGGCTCTCAAACCCAGAACACCACTTGAGCATTCCCCCAGAACAAAACAAAAGGTGTGTATGTGCTTCCAAAATTTACAATACGAGCAGCTTTATGTTCTTCTCCACTCACATAGCAACATTATTTCTCTCTCCAGTTTGAGGAGCCAGCTGGGTGTTAATCAGCATGTTGTGTAGAAATAAGCATTTTGATCAGTAGGAAATGTGTTTGAAGTCGGACTGCTCTTAGGCCAGCAGAATATACGAACTTTTGCATGCTTGGAAGGGGGGACCTGTGGCATGACTGACTAACAGGTACTATCTAGAGTGAAATTTGTTCTGAGTCTGATTGTGTTTGGCATCTCTAAGACAGAAAGAAAGCCTTAAGCATCAAAATCATATTATAAATGTTATTTTTGTTTTCAAAAGGCTCCCCAAAGACTGAAAATAGATAGCACAGGGAAATGGGTCAAGCTATAAAATATCCACAAATCTAACTGTGAGCCAGATTACCTGAACCTTTGATATTTTCAATTATTCAAGGTCAGTCATTCTCAAAATACCACTTTTCAAAGGTTTGTTTTCCCCCCTTTTATTTTAATTAAGCTTGCAGGTGAACTTTTGTGCCAGAACGTACCTTCTGTAGTCAAAAAAGAATAGGAGAAAGTGCCAGCGATCTGTGTCGAGAGAATAGATTTCTATGTGCTATGTAAAACCTCCACTAAGGACCACATCCAATAGGCTACTCCCACATTTAAACAACCTCCTTAATTTAGGCTTGAATAAAGACTAGGAGTGGATGGGTCATTACACAAAGTAAAACTATTTTCCCATGTTTATTCCTCCTCCCTCCCCCGCTGTTCCTCAGACGTTCTTGTCAACTGCTGGAAATGGCCCCCCTTGATTATCTCTACAGAAGGTTTCCCCCCCGCCCCGCCCTGCTCTCCTGCTGGTAATAGCTCACCTTAAGTGATCACTTTCGTTACAGTGTGTATGGTAACACCCATTGTTTCATGTTCTCTATGTATATAAATCTCCCCACTGTATTTTCCACTGCATGCATCTGATGAAGTGAGCTGTAGCTCACGAAAGCTTATGCTCAAATAAATGTGTTAGTCTCTAAGGTTCCACAAGTCCTCCTGTTCTTTTTGCGTTTACAGACTAACATGGCTGCTACTCTGAAACCTCCTTAAAGTATCCCGAAGGTTACAATTTTGTTCAACCTTCAGTTGAAAGCCAGCTCTTCTAAGCAATCCATTTTTAATGGACCCTTGGGTGGTAGCCTAAGACAAGTTTCAATATATACATTAGAAAAACAAGCACAATTGCAGGGTTTTCCTACCTCTAATGAAAAATTAGAGGCTTGTAAATGCCTGAGCCTCATCTAGTGTCTTTTTCATACTGAGAAATTAAACCACATTTAAAGTGCTATAGTCTGATGGTTTGAACTTTGGCTAAGATTTAGGAAATAGACTGTTCCAATTATGGTCAACGGCAAAACTCCCTCTGACTTCACCGACAGCAAGATCAGACCCCATAGTGTTGTAATTGCAGATTCTTTTTGCATTTTGTAGCTTTAAATGTTTGTTTGAAATAGTCAACTGGGCAGCAAAAGCTCTTACTTTTTAAGAGAGCATCTTTTTTTCCAGCTTTTCTATTTCAATTCTGGAAGAGGACTGAGAACTATGTACACAATAGAACAACTTAATGGCACAAAGGTGACATACACGATATCAGTAGCACTCCAGCATGCTAGTTTTAAGAGCCATCAGTAGCCAAATACTGAAAATATTACAACTATTCTAAATGAAGACATCAAAACTTCTTTAAGAAAGGAAAATGCACCTGCAAAAAGGTAGCTGGGGAAGCTAAGATTGTTTCAGAAACACCAACAGTGTCACAATCACAGCTAGATAAATATCAGATGGCAAAGAGGGATAGCAAACACACTACCTTAGTCTCAGAAAGATCTGAGTTTACAAAGATTAATGGAAGAAAACACTGGGAAATGCAGCTAAAGAAAGAGCCTAAAAGATTATTCTACTTCACATCAGTTGTGGAAAAATCAATAGAAAGCTAAAAATGAATGAGTTCTTTGTGAAGAAATCCTTAAAAAAATAAACCTGGAGCAAATGCAAGCAAGTTTGAAAATCAGCCCCATGTTGTTGGTTGTCATTAAAATGCTACCAGCAGTGGATTTAAGTCCTGAGCTCAGCTGACTTTCAGAGGCATTCTCTAGACTGCGGGCTGGAATAGAACATGTCCATTTCTATTAACTGGTGAGAAAATGCAAGGCACACATGAATTGCTCAGGTTAACCCAAGTGATCATATCTCACATGACAGAAAATGACATCACCTCCTGGACCTCATTTCAGTATAAATGGAAAAAATAAAAATACTGATGCTTTTGTTGAATCTTTCTGTTTTAGGTGTTTGGGAGTCTCACCAGGAGTCTCCCCTTGAGTTGGGATTAATACTATACCTTGGCTTCTACCCAAATCAGAAACAGTGCATACCCATAAAGGACCATTATATTTTTCTATTAATTACCTCATCTGCTATGTTTTTAAATATTTTGATAATATTGCGCTCATACATATTGGGCAAATCTCACTGAAATATGCTCACTTGTGGCTGAATATGACTAGCACAGTTTTGTTAATAATAATTCAAATGATTGTAAGATCTTTGAGCCAGGGACCACATTCACTACATATTTGTACAGTGCCTAGCACATTGGGGGCCCCTGAGCTAGTTGGCCTCCTAACACTACTGCAATATTAGTAATAAATAATATTACTGATAAATAAATTCTTCAAACTTTATTCACTTTAAATCCTCATTCATGTCAAAGAAATTTTGCCTGAGTAAACACTTCATAGCCTATCCTTCTGAGTGTATTTTTTAAGAATAGTGTGACAGGGTCAGGCCAGATGGCTACAGGAGAGTGATCCTATTGGGATCCGGGAAGTGGGCGGGCAAACCCACTGCTAAAGGATCCCCCCCCCCCCCCCCCCCCGAGTCTAAGAGGGGGATCCACAGGACCTGGAAACCAAATGAGTACAGGGAACAACTAATGAAATAACAGGGACAGGAGTGTGGTCAAAGGGTCAAACAAAGGGAACCAGAGAGGGACACCGAGCAGAGAACCCCAGACAGCACCCACTGCTCCTCAAAGGCGTCAAGGGAGTCAGTGGACGCCGCCCAGAGGAACTCTGCCCGGATACGTGAATGGACGGAGGATTGGAAATAGGCGGTCTCACAGGAGACTCCATCGGCCAACCTCCTCACCCTGGTTTTATAGATGGCCTTTTTAGCCAGGGCCAGGAGGAGGTTGATCAGGAGGTCCCGTGACTTTGTGGGGCCACAGATAGGGAGTGCATGAATAAGAAGGTGAGGGGAAAATTGCAACCAAAACCTTAACAAAATGTCTAAGAGGAGCCGGAATAGGGGCTGCAGCCTGGCACACTCTAAGTAAATGTGTGCCAGGGTTTCCCTCACACCGCAAAAGGGGCAGGTGTCCAGGATAGGGTGAACCACGCCAAATACACACCCGTACTCACTGCCCCATGGAGGAGCCACCAACTGATATCCCCAGCAGGCCTCGGGACCAGGGTAGAGTATAGGCTGGCCCACCAGGGCTCCTCACCCTCTAGAGGTGGCAGCCGGCTCACAGTGAAGGTGCGGGGGGGGTCAGTTGGGTCCACGGGGCAGAGGCCCGATGAAAAGGTCCAGAGGGCCTGGGGTGGAGGGTGGGTGGGGCATGCCCTCGTGCAGGACCCGGTTGAGGTAAACCTGAGCAGCGGGTGGCAAAGCGCCCCTCACCTCCTGAAGTAAGCGCCGGGGAGTACGAGGCCTGGAGAGCCCCATGTGCTGAGCGAGTGTCAGGGGATCCAGCCAGTCTCCCTGGTCATAGTCCAGGAGGTCTCCAACTCTTGTGACTTCTGCCAGGACCAATCTCTGGCACACCGAGGGGGACTCCGCCACCTGCATACAGAGCTGGGGGTTGTGTAGCAGGAGCTCCACGAGGAGATCTTCCCCCACAGTGGCCGCCACAGACCTGGTCGCTGAGAACAGTTTTCAGGTCCGTAGGAGGTCCTGGTAGAAGACCGGCAGCCTGAGAGGTCTTGTGGAAGACCTCTCGGATGGAGATAAAGGAGCTTCCGGTCATATCGGAGCCCTTAGAAGCGGCGCAGGAAGGCGTTCATCAATATGCTTCACACCGGACTACCTGCACCATAAAGGAGCCTCTGCAGGGCCTGGAGGCGGAAGACATGGACCTGAGTGTGTAGACACTTCAAACCCTGCCCTCCATCCTCCAGGGGTAGATGGAGAACCCCCGCAGAGACCCAGTGCAGTCCTGATCAGAAGAACTCCAGAATTGATGTCCGGAGGTTGGCCAGGAAACTCGGGGCTGGGACCAGGGTGTTGAGCTGGTACCAGAGCATGGACAGGACTAGTTGATTAAGCACCAGTGCTCTCCCTTGAAGGGAGAGGCACCGGAGTAGTCCTGTCCATTTCCGGAGCTGCTCTATCACCCTGCCCTCTAAATCGTGCCAGTTCTCTGGCGGAGATGGATGCATAGCAGAAAGGTAAACGCCGAGATAGAGCAGCGGACCCGCGCTCCACCGGATGGCCCGAAGTGCAGGTGGGAGGGAGCTCGTCTGCCACTCGTCCCCGACCACCAGGCTAGAGCTCTTGATACAGTTGACCCGGGCAGAGGAGGCTGCGAATAGATGGCCTGGCAAGCCTCAACCCGCGCCAAGTCGCCCGGGTCCTGGACCACGAGGAGCATGTCGTCGGCGTACGCTGACAGGACCAGCTGCAGCTCCGGCTCCCGCAGCACCAACTCCATCAACCTCCTACGGAGGAGACAGAGGAAAGGCTCAATTGCCAGAGCATACAGCTGGCCCGAGAGAGGGCACCCCTGCCGTACTCCTCGCCCGAAGCTGACCGGTTCAGTCAGGGTCCAGTTGAGCCTGACTATACACTCTGCAGAGGCGTACAGCGGCCGGAGAAAACCCACAAACTGGGGTCCGAAGCCAAACGCTTGCAGAGTGTTCAGGAGATACCTGTGGTCCACCCTATTGAACACCTTCTCCTGACCCAAGGACAGGAGGGCGAGAGACAGACCATCGCTACACCCGAGTTCCAAGAGGTCCCGGACCAGATACAGGTTGTCAAGGATGCTGCGGCCCGGAATGGTGTAGGTCTGGTCTGGGTGGATCACGTCCGTCAGCATGGACCCTAGCCGAAGCAAGATGGCTTTCGCTATGACTTTGTAGTCCATGCTGAGGAGCGAGACGGGACACCAATTTCATAAATCGCGGTGGTCCCCCTTCTTCGGTAATAAGGCGAGCATGGCTCGCCTGCACAAAAGAGGGAGGACCCCACCCTGAAAAGACTCAGCCCAGACGGTGACTAGATCTGGGCCGAGGATGTCCCAGAACACGCGGTAGAACTCCACGGTCAACCCATCCATGCCCAGAGATTTATTGGTGGGCAAGTGGCGGAGGGCTTCCGAGAACTCGGCCAGAGTGAGAGGCAGCTCTAGCCTGTCTCAGTCGCCTGTGCTGACCATTGGGAGTTCGTCCCAGAGCACTCTGCAAGTGTTAGGATCTCCACCGGACCCGTGAGGGGGGTGCCGTCCTCTGCCAGAAGGCAGGTGACGTGCTTCTTGGCCCCTCTTCTTTTCTCCAGGGCATAGAAGAAGCGGGAGCCGCGATCCATCTCCCGAAGGAGACAGATGCGGGATCAAACAAAGGCGCCCTGGGCCCAATGGTCTTCGAGGGCCCGGAGCTCCTCCCTCTTCTCCTGGCACGCTCTGCAGAGGGGTGGATCCTCGGGGCTGGCGGCCAGATGCCTCTCCAGCTCTAAGACCTCCCGTACCAACTGCTCTATCGCCACATCCCTCCAGCAGCTGGCGCCCCGGGTGTACTCACAACAGAAGAGCCGGGTGCGCGCCTTCCCCAGGTCCCACCACAGCCGTGCTGAGGGAAACCCAGGCCGCTGCCCTCGCCAAGCCAGCCAGTACTCCCTGAAGGACGCCACGAAGCCTACATCCTCCAACAAGCTGTTGTTGAAATGCCAATAGGCCGGCCCCAGCCTCTCCGCACAGAGAGAGGCCGTCACGGTGGCTAGATGATGATCAGAGTACGGGGCCAGCCGGATGCTGGAGGAGTGGGCTCGTGAAAGGTGGAAGCGTGATAAATAGATGCGATCCAACTGGGAGTGGTGTGACCAATGGGCCTCCACCCGGACAAAGGTGAACATCGAGATGTCATCCGGGTGGTGGTCGCGCCAGATGTCCACTAGGGAGTGATGTTCGACTATCTCCCAGAGGACGTTTGCTGGTAGGCTGCGGCGCCCTGCTTCCCAGTCCTTTTACCCTCCCCCATGAGTGTCCTCGCGGCCCAGAGGATTTGATGAAAATTCCCCCATCGCTGGAGAGCGAGCTGCACCTTATGATGGGAGCCGCAGACGTCTTCAAGGAATTCCCGCAGCTCTTCTCACAGTGTATGGGGGGCCAGGGTTACTGGCCCCTGGCTATCCTCTGGAGGGGCCTCTGACACAGCCCTGTGGCCCACTGAGACGGGCAGACAAGGGGCGGACCCCCAACGTGGCCCCCGATGGGCCGGCGCCACGCGGCCCGCCTCAAACCCCAGCTCAACTGGGGGCAGTGGAGAGAAGATAGCAGCCCCTGGTGGGTCGGTACAGAGAAATACAGAGGCCGCTCCCTGGGGGTTATCCTCTGGGAACGAGGAGGTGATGGCCCTAGGGGCGGCAATGGCATCACGGGAGGTGGACAGGATAAGGACGAAGTTGGCATCAGGGGCAGGGCAGGGATCAAGAGTAGAGGCAGGGCAGGGGTCAGGAGTAGGGGTAGGTAGAGGGGCAAAGGCAGGATCCTGCGCCCCAGTAACTGGGCCACTGGGAGGCGGCCCTTCTCGGTCACGCTCAGGGATCTTGGAAGGGGTGGGAAGGGGACCCCCAATGTTGCCGGGCTCTGGCTCCATGGATGGTGTGGAGCCACAGCATCAGAAGGTGGACGGTCTGCAGTGGGGTCCCCACCTGGGAAGAAGGTCGGTTGCCCCACACCTACGAGGGATACCCCATGGGACTTGGGTCCCAGCCACATGGCACCGGCCGTCGCCTCAGTAGGCTCAGCGGCCTTCAGCGGTGTGCCACCTGTGGCCGGGCAGATGGAGGAGCCCAGGGAACCCTCAGAGGCGGGAGAAGAAGCAGCGGTCAAGGGGAGGGAGCATGAGGAAAGGGGGACTGGGGTGAGGTCGCTTAGGTTGAGGCCCGCTGGCAGAGCATCGTCCTCCACCTGGGTGACTGGGTCAGACCCAGGGCCTCGATCTCCTAGTAAATGGAGGGGAGATCGCCTTCCGTCACCCCGGGGTTCTCCCGACAGGCACCCAAAGCGACGGTCGCCTTGGGGCTCACAGGGGCTTCACATGGTAACGGGGAAGGAGGGGCTCTATCGGGGGCCTCGAAGGGAAGGGACTCCCATGGAGGGGCAATACTACACTCCAGTGCTGCCACGTCTTCCCCAGCCGGTGCTGGTAGATGGAACGCACCTGTGAGCAAGGCAGAAGGTTCTGCATCAGTGCCCCCCATCTTGGTTTTCTGGGGGGCCTCTGCATTGAATGGAAAGAGCAGAGCTTGAGCCTTCCTCTAGCCCCACTTCCCCTGTACTAGGGCCCAGCCCTCCATGGCATCATCTGGGGGCCGGTTAGCAGAGGTCAGGTCGGTGGGCAGGGGCAATGGCTCAGGGACATGGGGAGGTAATGGTGGGGCAACGCAAGGGAGGGAAGATTCCCCCTGGGGTGGTCCCTCTCCTAGGCCCAACGGTATCCCTGCTGCACCTTCCTCCACAGGCTCCTCCAGATTGCATGCAGCGGAGGCAGGGCTCTCCCGCTTGTCTGGGCTTAGTGGGGGAGGTGCCCTTTGGGCCTGAGCAGGAGCAGTGGTGGGCTGGGAAGGAGGAGGGGTGTCTTCAGGCGCCAGGCAGCCAGGGGCACCGGCGATGACAGGGTCGGTGCCCTGCTGGGGCTTGGGGGTCCCGGATGCCCCTCCTTGCCAGGCCAAGAGGCAGACCCTCTGGATGTGCCCCATCGCACGGCAGAGGTAGCACCGGGCCTCCCCCATAGAATAATGCACCTGGTAACGGGCCCCCTGGTAAGGGATCAGGAATGACCCCTTGAGCGCCTCTCCATCACGCGCTGCCGGCGGCAGTTGAAGCTGCACCTGTCGGGGGAATGAGAGGATGTGATGGAGGGCGGGGTCTTTGCTGCCCAGTGGGAGAGGGCTAACAACAGAAATGGGTTTCCCCAGGGTAGAGAGGATGGGTAACAGGGCAAAATTGGGAAGAAAGGGAGGGACAGAGGTCAGGACTAGTCGGACGCCCAGGTCCTCTAGCAGCTCTAGGATGAACACCCCCCCACCACCACCACCAGGCCCTTCTCCACTGCCTCCTGGGTGGCGGCCTTCGATGCTAAAAAGAAGACAACCTTTCCATACATTTTGGAGGCCGCCACAATGGCCATGGGCCCCACCACCCTCGCCAATGCCTGCACGTAGGTCTCCACGTGGGGCGAGGTGGGCACCAGGATGCAATGGACACCGTGCTTCCTGGTCAAGGTGGGGAAGGGGTCCCGGCTGCTACAGATGGTAGCAGAGGTGGTGGGAGGGAGAGATGACGTAGTGGCAGGCGGGGGGGCTGCTGCCACCTGGGCGTATGCCCTGGGGGCCGGGGGAGGGGCCCCTGCAGAGCTGGTGAAGGGAACAGCTGGTGGAGGGTCTGTTTCAATATACAGTTCTTCCTTTTGGACTGCATGGGGCACCTGCCACCTTCCAGCATCTTATGGACAAGCTCCTACCGCCCCATACCAGTTATGCAGTCGCATACCTGGATGATGTGATTATTCACACCCCCAACTGGGAAATCCACTTAGAAAAGGTGGAAGTGGTTCTGGACATGCTAAGACGAGCTGGCCTCACAGCCAACCCAGCCAAGTGTGCTATAGGGCTAGCCGAGGCTAAATACCTTGGCTACATTGTAGAAAGGGGCATGGTCAAGCCCCAACTAAACAAACTAGAGGCTATCCAAAATTGGCCCTGGCCAAATTGGAAAAAGCAAGTCCGGGCATTCCTGGGTGTGGTGGGGTACTACCGACGATCTATTCCCCATTTTGTTACCAGAGCGAGTCTCCTGACAGGCCTGATAAAAGCCTGGGGTCCAGACATGGTGAAGTGGACAGATGCAGCAGAGAAAGCATTCATGGATCTATGGACAGCCCTTTGCAGTAACCCCGGGCTTATAGCCACAGGCTTCAACAAAGAATTCATTTTACAAACAGATGCATCTGAAGTAGGATTGGGAGCTGTCCTATCGCAGATGGTCGGAGATGAAGAACACCCAATCCTCTACCTCAGCAGGAAACTCCTCCCAAGAGAGTAGAAGTATGCCGTGGTTGAAAGAGAGTGCCTAGCTGTGAAATGGGCCATGGAAACACTACGTTATTACCTTCTGGGATGATGGTTTACCCTTGTGACAGACCATGCACCCCTCCAGTGGATGCAGCGAAATAAAGAGAAGAACACAAGGGTGACCAGATGGTTCCTGTCCCTACAACCTTTACAATTCACCATACAACACCGGGCTGGAAGCCACCACGGCAATGCAGATGGCTTGTCACGAGTACACTGCCTGACGTCCCAAGTTGCCCAACCCCATGGTGTTGAGCAGAGGGCAGGGGGGATATATGACAGGGTCGGGTCAGATGGCTACAGGAGAGTGATAGAAGGCAGATATATTAGCCCCAGGTTGAGTAGGTCCCTTTTCCCTGGGTAAGGCTACAGGGAAGGTTCCAGAACAATCAGGAACTTTCTGGAAAGAATTAAGACAGACAGGCTGATTAGAACACCTGCAGCCGATCAAGAAGCTGCTAGAATCAATTCAGGCTGGCTAATCAGGGCACCTGAATTTAAAAAGGACCTCACTTCAGTTTGTGGCATGTGTGTGAGGAGCTGGGAGCAAGAGGCACTAGGAGCTGAGAGTGAGAACGCAGACTGTTGGAGGTCTGAGGAGTACAAGCATTCCATCAGACACCAGGAGGAAGGTCCTATGGTGAGGATAAAGAAGGTGTTGGGAGGAGGCCAAGTAGCCCAGGGAGTTGTAGCTGTCGCACAGCTGTTCCAGAAGGCATTCTAGACAGCTGCATTCCACAGGGCCCTGGGCTGGAACCCGGAGTAGAGGGCGGGCCCGGGTTCCCCCCAAACCTCCCAACTCCTGGTCAGACACAGGAGGAGTTGATCTGGATTGTGGGTTCATGAAAACGGCCAGACTGAGGGCTGCCGTGAAGCTCCAAGGCGAGCAAATCCGCCAATAGGCGCAAGACTCACCAACGTAGAGGAGGAACTTTGTCACAATATTTATAACCAAAATAATTCCAAATAAGTGATCACATCTTACAATACCATTACTGGATGAAGAAGATCCAAGGATAAGCCATTCTTCAGACCACAATACAACTTGACCTTATATTGTTTAGGATAGGGATGGGAAAACTCCACTTTGTAAGAAGATTTATTCATTGCAAGCCTTTTTCCATTGGCTAGCAACTATGATTCTGTATCACATGATCTCATGCTTCCTAGCAATAGTTCAAGCTAGTTCTTTGCACGGCTTGCAAAGAACATAAGTATGAACATGGATGGCAGTCTGATAGACCTGAAAGACTCTTCTCCAATTTCTTCAAGAGCAATGTGCTTTTCAGTCAACCTCAGGAGATTTTTGCTTTTCAACATGAACTCCATCAATATTAATATTTCTTTGCAAATGTTAATAATGTCAGGGTTCTGATTTTTCAAAAAGTGAGGACTGCAACTACATGCGCAAAAATGCCTGGGCATTTTGTGACTAATTTGTGCTCAATCACTACAACCATAAATTCCTGTTTATGGGCATGCGAATGGCCTTAAAAAAATTAGGCACGCATATGTGTATGCAAATACGGACCTTCTGAAAAAATTCAGACTTTAAACATGTGTGGTAATTTGAGGTCTTCCAAAAGTGCAATCACATACAAAACCTAGGGTGGAGCTATGTGTGAGAATGATTAGTCTTGCAGCAGGGTTGATGGGGCAGCAACAGGACAACAAAAATGTTGTTGCTTGGGGGGGAATTTAGACTAAAACATAGCCAACTATTGATGATGCCTTTCAGTCATGTTATGCTAATCTGATTGACCCAGCACAAATGAAAAACAACCTTTTTGCTAGCCAAGACAGGGTCGAAAACTCTTATATGCAGAAACAATCATAAATAGCCATGTTAGTATTCTGTTTACTCTGTAAGTTATTTGTTGATGTAAACTACATTAAAAGTGACTCAGTCATCACTGAAATACTCTAGTTAGTAACACTGTCATAGTGAGAAAGGTGTCAGAGGAGCGATCACTCAGCATTTGGGGGGTGTGGTATGTCATTCAACTTCTTATTATCCTGTTGATGCCCCTCATAACATGCCTCCAAGTCATATGCATTCACACATCTTATTCCCCTAATGTTTGATGTATGATTCCACCTATGGAAGAGTTTAAGATATTGTAGGATTGATGGGATCTAGGTTCTACTCCTGGATCTGATGCAAACTTCCTGTGAAATCCTGGGCAAGACATTTAGTCCCCAGTCCTGCAAACACAAGCTTAACTTTATGCATGCAAGTTGCACCACTGAAGTCAGTACTACTCCTATGCATAAAATTAAGTGCATTTCCAAGTGTTTGCAGGATCAGGGGCTCAGTATCTGTGCCCAGCTGTGCCCTTCTGTTAAAGCACTGCTGTAAGGATGCATTTATTAATGTTTGTGAGGCACAGAGATACTACAGTCAGGTGCACCATACACAATCTGATTCCTCCCCTCACCACCAGTGAAAACAGCCCAGAGACATTGGGCCTTATCATTAAACACCACACGCTGAAGAAAGAGCCATTGTTCTCTGTTGCCCTGGAACCAAGGATTGTTGTACATCTTCTGGCCCTCTAGGGATTTCTCCAGGGTCTCTTCCACAATTCTTTAGATGAGGACCAGGGGCGTCCACAGGTGGGGCTGGGTGGGCCGTGGCCCACTCACTTAGCATCCAGGCCCACCCAAATCTGAGGAGGGGTGCAGTGCTACCACAGCAGCCCAGAGTGTCACTTGGGCACCTAAAATCCAGGACAGAGCTATGCGCCCACCCTTCAGAAAGCTACGCTCCGGCTGCTCTGCCTTGCCATTTTCTGAGCCGCCCCAGGCGCATGCCCAGCTCAGCAGGTGAAGCCCTATGTCTGGAGGCACCAGGGCTAGAAAGAGGGCGTGGCATCGGGGGAGAAGCTCAGCTAGCACAGTCTGTCCACCCGAAAGTTGGGGCCCACCCAAATTTCCACTCGTAGCTATGCCACTGATGAGGACTAACCTGCAACCTATCTTCATCCCCTTAAAAACACTGAAAAGAGGATAGGCGTGAAGGGGACAGCAGGAGAGAGAAATGAAGATGAAAGTCACTGACTATTTGGCTGAAAAAATTATAGAGAGTCATGTATGAGCCACTGGGCCACCAGCAGCCCCTTCATCCCACCAAGAAGAAAAAATACTGTTGAGATGGGGCAAAGACAACAGCAAAGACATTTGGACTGCATTAAATGTTCAGTGGGAGGGAATTTTAAAACAAAATGTTTCTTGCCAAAGACTGCATGTTTGGCTGCTTTTAAAAAACCCATGGTTGTCATAAAGCTTAATGTTATGATGTTTTCAATTAGTTTAAAAGCTTTTTTTATTGTTCATTTTTATTATAATTTAGTTATTTTGTAACTTTTATTTGGAATAAGTCTAGTTTTATTTAAAGGGTTTTGAAAAAATACTGTACACACAGTTTTTTTTCAAGTAATATAAATAGTGTATGGAATTGGTTTGATGTATATAGTTTAAGTTTGGAAAATCTATTTATAATTTGGTATTATAAAAATTCATCTACATTCATTATTCAGATAGGACCTGATCTTGCAAGATGTTGAGTAGTAATTGACTTCAGTGGGAATTGAGGGCATGCAGCACCTGCAGGATTTGATCAGTTGATTTCTGTCTGAGATTCAACAAATTCAACAAATTTCAGAGAAGCTTTATGCAGTGTATTTCAAACTTGGATGGTTGAGTTTTATAATGTGAATGGATTTCTGTACTTTTCATTATTAAATTAAAAAAAACGTGATCCTGTTGAAAGAAAGAAAGAAAGAAAGAAAGAAAGAAAGAAAGAAAGAAAGAAAGAAAGAAAGAAAGAAAGAAAGAAACATGAGTTTCTGTATATATACACAAACATGAGTGTTGGAGAAGTGGGAAAGAAGATAGGAGTAGGGAAGTGGATAAAAGGAACAGAGTGGAAGAGGTGGCTGAGGATGCAGCTGAGGATGGAAGAAGTGGGGACAGAGTGTCCATATTTGGGGATAATTTACCTGGCAGGATGAATGAGGACTGTCACATTAATTTATAAGAATTATGCTCAGGGAACTGAAATATGCCACTTGTCCTAGGTGTCCAACCAAAACCAATCAGCCCATCTCAAATTCTAAATGCTGAACGGCAGATACTCACACTGAACATTTTGTAAATGATCTACCGCCCAAGGATTATTCATACCAATTATGCACCAGATAGTACGTTCAAGAAAATTATAAGCTTCCTGTGGACAATTCCCAAGTGGAAAAAGAAGCAAAACTGAATGAAAATTACTTGCATAATTCTACAATTGTTCTGTTTCATGAAAAAATAAAGTGGGAGGATAAACTGGTTTTGTTTTAGATTCAAGGCCATAAGAAGATAGGGAATTTCACACTTCCACCGCTGCACAAACATATTCCTCTTTCCCTGTCCCACAAGTAATATTTAGTCTGCTTTTAGTAATATAGGGAATTTAAAAAAACCCACGTCTTTAACTGACCAAGATTACATACATAAAAACACTCTAAAACCAGCACCTCACCATAGCAAAGCTACATTCCAGGGTTTACAGCAGAACAGCCTCAATGTTGGAAAAATACAGTAATAAATCCAGGGATGAGGAAACAAAAGATTCAGAGTTCGGTTTATCTAAAGCATCCAAAAATGTTGATGCCTATTCAAGCTCATGGCCCTCCATCTCCAAACATTCCCCCCTCCACAAAAGCCATTGTGAAAGATTTTGCCCCCCAACATCCCTCAGTTCTCCCCTACCTGGTATTGTCTTCTTGATCCTATCCCTGTCCAGAATATGTGGCACTCTGTCATCTTTTGAGGGCATATTCCCCTTTCCACACAGGCTTGAAATAACAAGACTATAAATGGTTTTTGATGGCCCTTCTGAACACATGGAGTGGGCTCAAGTAATCAGGGAACTGGAAGAAATATGACTTTGACCGTGAGATGAAACCCAACCATCCAAGTTTGAAACACACTGCACAAAGCTTCTCTGAAAATTTTGCTGACATCCAGAAATGGTGGTGGTGCAGTTTTCAGAAAGGAAGGGGAAAACGTTGCATCCATCTTTTGACATTTTAGGTAACATGAAAAATTTGGCATGAATCACAGCTTTTTGATAGAAGATCTGCAAACTCAACAGGGACACATTTGAAGTGTGTTTATATTTTTGAAATATATTTCCCACAACTCTACTAGCTTTGCATATAACCAAGAAAGAAGTGGGAATATTATTAAAAGTGAAGGGGTGGGATTAGTTTAAGAATTCAAGTTTGCTAAAAAAGAAAGAAAGATTTCAGCAGCACTGTGCGTTTGAAGCAAGGAAACTAAGCTTTTAACTTCAGAGAGTCCTCATTTCTGATTGAATTCTTTAGCACTCCGATTTCCTTTCCCAGAATATGAAATCAGATCACAGAAGGAAAAAAAAAAGATCCCAGAGAGAGGGAGAGAGAGAGAGACCATTACTGACGGAAGCCATGTGTCATTAATTCAGTTATAAATTATTAGCTGAAAGCAGCCTCTCAGCATTTGTATTTGATGAACAAAAATTGATTGCTTCAAGGGCATTTCAATCCTTTTGATGTTACCATCTTTTAGTCCACCACGAATCTGAATCCTTAACAGAATGATTATAGCATTATAGTAATCCTAAGAGCCAATACTAAAGGATTTGGAAGAGCACCAGAGATCAATAGTTTGAAAAAAGAATGTCTTTTCGAGTTGACAGAGCTGTCTAGTCTGATAGTGAACTTGAAAAAAATAAGTGGGAACTAAGTACACAAGCAATCATGCAGACTGAGCTAAGCTGAGATGATGAGCCATTTTTCTGAACTGTTGAATACACCATGGAGCGCTGAATATTTCCAAAGGATTTAAGCAAAACTAATGGCAACCAAAAGGATATTTTGCCAACAATAAAAAAAAAGTTTTAGAAATATGTTGGGAGTGTTTCCAAAGTGTTGTGGGTTATTCTGGAGGTTGGGATGTTCTGCAGGGTCGACATTTGTGTTTTGCATAGACTTTGAGATTATTTGAACTGGGATTTGAGGGAACATTGTCTTCCTTTCAGCTGCTTTGAAATCCAGAATCTGGGCCATATTCCAACATAGAGATGAAAGTTCAGTTCTCTCAACAATTGGATCGTGAGATCGTGGACAGAAGAACCATACATCCTTATTCTGTAATGTTTATCAAATTCAAAGTGTTTAAACCATGCAAGCAATAGGTAATGTCTATACGATATCCAGGTTGTAAGTAACTAAGTTTTTTCTTAGTTGTTGTGCTAGCAAACCAACTGAAAGCTAATGCCCTCCTCAGCAGCTCAAGGATTAGCATAAAATTATACTTTGAAGGAGGAAAAGTACAGCAATGCAACAGTGGGGTATTGTTAAAGATCATCATTGAAATGGAGAGAAGAAAGAGCACCAAAAAAAGAAAAAGCTTCACAACAGATCACTGCAGACCCATATGATGTTTAGTAGATATTCAGCAATTCTTTTGGTGTGCTAAACAACAGATTAACTTGATAGCACTCAAGTGAAAAATTCAGAGAACTTCATACGCCACACATCTGGAGAGCATCCCATGGCAAATCGTGAATGGTTAAGTAATATATTTCAATAGAAAGACATGTAGTGATAATTTATTGTTTGTAACAAGGGCTGTGAACCAGCCATTAATTTAATGTGAAAACTTCTAAAAATATTATTTGAAGGATAAATACAGGACTCCCTGCAATCACACTTCTATGGTGAGATATATACCAAAGACACATACCCTATCAGTAAAATACACAGTTATAAACACTGTTTTTAAAAGGTTTTTAAAAATTCTACGTGATCCTGCAAAAGAGGACTAAGGGGGAAAAATGCACAGTGTACCTTTTAAGCTACTGCAGATGATTCCCTTTATGGGCCATAGCTTTATAACTTGGCTCGTGTTTTCACATTTCTTACATCTGAAAGAGTGGCACAAATTAAATGCACATTAAAAACACAATTTCTAAACATTGGGTTGGAACAGACTTAACCCATTTATCCTGAAGCTGTGCTTGATAACATGTGATCTTTATGCTTAACCCTTACCTCAAGCTGTTTAAAATGTTTTGTAGCTGTTCTTGTCTAAATGAATAAAAAGGAGGGTAAGCAGGGACTGGCATAAATAATAGCTGCCTTAGAGCAGGCAGAGAAATTGATAGAACTACAAATGGTAACCACCTGTATCAGGAAACTAAAAGAAAAAGTATTCATTGGAGAAGAATGACAGGAAAACTGACAGAAAGAACAGAAATGGCAGGGGGAGGTATCTTCAAAAAAGCTTTTCTTTAATCATCAAGTACCACCTTAGAACTATGAATGAAAGCTTTATAATACAAATAGTGGGCCACATGCTGCACCCAGCCATGGTATACCTGACTTCAGTGGGTTTGCAAGGTGTAATTGAGGGCAGAATTTGGCCCAATGCATAAGTTATATCTGTCATACCTGATTTTTCAGTATGTGTTCCTTTGCACCACAAAGCTGTGGTCCGCCTCAGACATGTAACTTACATTTGAATAAAAGGAGTACTTGTGGCACCTTAGAGACTAACCAATTTATTTGAGCATAAGCTTTCGTGAGCTACAGCTTGCTTCATCGGATGAAGTGAGCTGTAGCTCAGGAAAGCTTATGCTCAAATAAATTGGTTAGTCTCTAAGGTGCCACAAGTCCTCCTTTTCTTTTTGCGAATACAGACTAACACGGCTGCTACTCTGAAACCTTACATTTGAATAGGAGTTATGAGCAGAGCCTGAGATCATTGCAACAGTTCTCGGGGCATCCAGGACTGAGAGTCACCTACTACCTGTGCCTCCAGAAAGAGGGAATCTTTCCTGTGGTAATTGGGTGTCAACTCCCTAACACCACCAGCCTTTCAAGCACTTTCCTCTGGGCTATGCCAGCCCTAATTTAGCCTTGCAGGTTAACAGTAGGTGCACCACAATCCCTGAGCCCCTTTGAATAGTCCCCCTCTGATATCCGGTCCATTAAACTGGCTACTCACAAGTATTCCAGCTCCTCTGCACCCAAATACCTCAACTAACCTTAAACCACCACTCCTGTACACCACACAGCACTTATAATAAAACAAAAGTAGATACATTTAAAAAAGAATAAAGATTTAACTAGAAGTGAGAGAAAGTGATGGGACCAACTGGTTTCAGAGTAGCAGCCGTTATGCATCCGATGCAGTGAGCTGTAGCTTACGAAAGCTTATGCTCAAATAAATTGGTTAGTCCCTAAGGTGCCACAAGTACTCCTTTTCTTTTTGGGAACAACTGGTTACAGTTCAGAACAAAATCATAAAATGCAAACCTGGGTCTATACTTAGCAATAGTGATCTTTCCTATATAATAAATGGGCTTTACCTCCAAAGTCTAGTTGGTTTCAGAGCTGGCTGGTCACAAGAACCAGGATCCAAACATTCCTGGAAGAAGCCCCCTGCTGCTAAAGGGGTTTCCCTCAGTGAATGGATATAAAGTGCTTCTCCCTCCTCAAGCTTTTGTTTCTGTTCACAGACAGTGTGAACCTTTGTCTGTTGTAATGTTCCTTTTTCAGCTCCAAGTGGTTTCTATTGTTTGTAATTGCCTCAGATGGTTTTCCATTGATAGTCTTGGGAGGGAGCAAGGCTAGATAATTGAACCTCGCAGTATCTCACTGGCTAAACAAGGCAGGGTAACAAATGCCCCCTCCCACCCAAATGGGCCATCATTGTGACACACTACCTCTGGTGCCTAATTTTTACTCCAAGTCCATAAAGCATACTTGCACTATAAATATGCTATTCCATAAATATTACTTCTAAATACATCGCATAATGATTATGCGTCTTTCTGTAAATACCTTACATGTTACTCTTTATGGATAAATATCCTGTAAGACATGGGTTTGGTGAGCTTGTCCGGTCCAAGGTGAGAGATGTTTGCAAAGAACATGAGCCCCTTGGCCAAGGAGCTACTGTGTCACAAAGACTACACCCACACCTCCTTGAGGAGGGCTTGTGGAGTACCAGCATGCATCGTGAACCTCCAAAGAGACAGTGAGAGTTCAGCTGACTGTAGATAATGGGGAAAGCATAGGTTGATTGGGAAAAGAGGAGTATGCTGAATTACCAAGTTCTGGGGAGGGAAGGCGAGGATGTTGATGCTGAATGCAAAGACAGGAAGCCATGCTATACACTGATAGGGTGATGGGGCACAGGAATAAGGTACTGTGAATAACTGCAATGGAACTGGCCCTTCTAATGCTGTGGGAGGGCGCGGGTAAGAGGGCAAGCCATATGTTATCCTGTGTTAGGGCTACTGAGACTTACAGTTGTAGCACAGCAGCATCTCACTTTAAGGTCACATAGTAGTCAACAAGTCCCCTCTCCTCCTAGCCCCCTGCTCTCT
The DNA here is from genome assembly GCF_015237465.2 of Chelonia mydas. Lineage (NCBI taxonomy): Eukaryota > Metazoa > Chordata > Testudines > Cheloniidae > Chelonia > Chelonia mydas. The sequence goes on from NC_057851.1 coordinate 73,647,874, forward strand.
CTCGCTTGCTCTCTCTCTCTCTCTCACATACACACACACACAAAGTGAACCAGAATGCACTCTATACTGTTCCTCAACAAAAGCCGCGCTCCAGATGGCGTGAACTGATAAGCGACCTTCTCCTCTCTCTTCTCCTCAAATCGTGCAGCCCAGACTCAGAGCCAAGCAAAACTCTCACTGCCATCGAAAGGTGCTTACCCTAATTTGGCCTATGTAGTTTTCCTCCCTTCCATGAATGGTTCCTGTAGTATTTTGCCATATGTTAGTCATAGCAGGAGCTGCTGCAACTACTACATACTCCTTGGCGTATATAGTTCTCACCTTGCTCCCTTCCCAACTTGTCCTTCCATTCAGACAAGCAGAAAATGCTACTCCTTAGCAAAAGCAGCATGGCACCAGACCATGAGAGAGGCACAGAAACTTCCCTCCACACATTTTCTGCAGATTAACACCTTTCTGTCGCACGGTCTGGCACTACACCATTTTGCCTTTATCTGACCTCTACAGTATAATGAGTAGCTGTTAGTAAAATTCTGCAGAATGCTGCTGGGCGGGTCTACAGCCCCATATGATTTTATTATGAGTCCCTTTGAACCCTCTTTTAATACTGTGACTGATATAATACATGTTTTTAAATAGTCTTTTATGTGTACATAAGCTAGGTTTGCATTCTGGCCAGGACAGTTTCTCCTCCAAAAAATCTATACCATGTCCACTGTATCTGTTTAAACTGTTCCTCATGGACAGTCATATATTCCAGAATTTACTTCTACTGCCTGCAGTGGGAGCTTATGTAATTTGTTTTATAAATGAAGGAAGAGCAAGAAAAATAAAACAGCTATAAAACAAGAAAAATGGATTACTGGCAACTTAATTTATCCCAAGACATTGATGCAATATTATTTTAATAATACCTATAATTAAAGACACTCCGTGCCCCAAGGAACTTACCATTTTAATATTTGAGGGTTTTTTAAAGATTACTTCCCTAATATGTCTTAAAATAGCCATTCTGCAGGACAGTTTAGTTATACAATATTTATTCCTGGGAAAATGGTAACACTCATGTTATATGTAAATCTATGTATTTGGTTATCACTGATTCTTGTTAAAGAAACATTAGAAACTTGTAAATGTAACCCTCTGCCAGGTGGAGTCAGCAACCACCAGGGCTGGGTTCAATAGCTAGGGGTTCCTTTTCATCGATACAACACAGAACCGGCTCGAGCCCTGACCCAGTAACCCGGTACATTTACACGCCACCCCAGGTACCTCTCAGAGGCAATACTTCCCCATTTGCAAGCACAAAGTCTGAGTGTAGAAAAGAAACTTTTAATAAAAGGAGGGAAGTAACTTGGCATTAATTTGGGAAAATACCACAAACAGGGTTCATAAATATAAACCATGAGTAAAAGACCCACCCTCAAGTAGTTTGGGCAGTGTCCTTTTCCCCTCAGGTTCTTAAATTCCGCAACCCAAAAGTCCCTTTCACGTGCCCGACCCTTCTCTGCAGCCCGCTCACAGTTGCTGTCCTTGGTCAATGCAGACCCAGAGTTCAGAAGTGCATCTGCAGAGTTCACCCTCCCCCCCCCCCCAACCCCCCAGGTGGGGTAAAGAGGCACCTTACTCGCTCCGCTGCTCGGGCACTCACTCGCTGGCTGCCTCACCATGCCTCTCCACCAGCCACCCTGCTGGCCACTCATTGCGCCTCTCAACCTCACCAACCACTCATTGACCAGCTGTCAATCACCTTCTGCTACCACCTGCCTCTCTGGTGTGACCTTTGCACATCAGTCTCTTCTTGATTTTAGCTCTGTGCAGGCTGGGAAGAAACACAGTCCTGTGACAAGTGATTTCAAGCTCTGGGCAGGCAAGGCAGAAACACAGTCCTACCACAACTGGTTTCAGTGCTGATTGAGCAATTAAAATAACAAAGAGGCTCATAATGAAGTCTATTTAGCTCTATTCTTTTAATATGGGGAGGAACAGGTTAAACCAGTCTAGAAAAGACCTTTACTGAGCTGTGCAGCCTCCTGGCTAGGATATCTGTCCCTACACCTTTTACTTTCACAGGGCTCTTACATTCGAGCCCCTGGCTTAATGAGGTTCTTTCCACTGAGGGTGGCCCCCCTCATTTGGGACAGGTTAAGCACAATCCTGCTTTCCTGTATTCTAACAATAATTACAACATTGGTAACCATATTTCACTATCCCTGCATTCAGTACTAAGGTTATTTTCCCCAACACCAGCCAAAGCTGATCACTTTGACACCACTGTATCTGCTGAATATGTAAGCAGAGCAGGAGCAAACTGTATTTACATAAACACACCCAAAGTCTCTCCCCATCCCAGCTAGCTGTCAGCGAAGCATTAATTCACACCCTGCTTACATAAAGGAAATGCAGAACTTATATATGTACATATTTAGGATCCCAGCCTTATGTGTGCATAATGCCTGTGAAAGTCAATCATGCGTGCAGACAACCACAGTAGGATCAGTCCCATGCTAGGTATGCATTAAAATGTACTCCTCCAGCAATGTCTTTGAAGGATGAACCCAGCAAGATTTCTTCACCACTTTGAGTTTGTACCATCACCCACTGTGTCATACACAGACAACCATTAAAAGTCAACATTAACGCTCAAATAGCACACAGTGGTATCTCAGATACATCAGTTATTCCTTATAGTATGCATACTTTTCGTTAACTCATGGTCACTAGATCAGGGTTGTACTTTAATACTTTACCTACTTCTCCGAGACGCTGTGTGTGTCATAATATTTAGACTTTACTTTGAGATTTCCAGCTGAAAGGAGTTATGTTTTATATGCAAAAAGTATTATTAAACACTAATGTACACCATACAATCCAACGCAACATGAGATGCAGAAAATGTTTTCCCAAAGGACAGCCACTCATCTTCAGAAATATGTATCAAGTGCTTTTGAACCAACATTTCCTGAGAGCTTCACATAGGTTTTTGTTGGTGGGAATTAGGAGAGTCACAAGTATTTATTTTGCGGAAAAAGGATGTTTCTTCCTCCAATTTTTGTTCACTAGGAGTTAAAGAACATTAAGCTATGTTCAATAAAGACTTAGTGGTTGATCCACCAACAAGAAAAAAACAAAAATTGTCTGCAAGATGGAAAAAGTTTTAAAGTCTGGAAGGGATATAAAATCATAATAATGAAAAATAAAGTGTTTCAGCTGTGAGATATTGACTTGGTGCCAGCTCTGATTAACTCAATAAGGCTCCACAGGGAGAAAAATCAGAGTTTCTGAATCAGGGGTTAAAAATAAAATAGGATTTTCATGTACCACATTCTTTTTAGGTATTGCCAGGTTTTTGAAGTGAGGGTCAATTAAAGGATTTTGGAGAATCTACTCTGGTACTGTTTTATTTGGAATAAAGGGGAAATTCTGCACATAATATATACTTCAGTCAGATCAAGTGTAGCATATTTCTTTCTACCAATATTACATTGGGCCCTTGTATCCATTATTTAAGAAAAAGTGTAGCTAGTCTCTCTCTCTCTCTCTCTCTCTCTCTCTCTCTCTCTCTCTGTGTATTTATATAGATATATAGATACACACATATAAAGAACATACATTAAAGTTGCAAAGTCAAGCACTGAAATGTTAGGATATGCCAGAATTATGGTTGCCTGTGCAACCTTAATTCAGGCCCCTTATATATCTGCATTATAATACCTTCTTTAATTATATGATTTCATACTATTATTTCCATAAGATCCCTCCCATTGAGTGTACAGGCGGGACAACGTTCACTGAATGTGTAGCCATTCAATATTTATTTTTATCCCCATCATTCAATGTGCAGCCCCTATGCCCTAACAACTGCACACAAGCAAAATTCTGCTCAGAACTTATTTATTCATTAACTTCTGTGCTTTTGTATGGTGCTAATCACATTAGTTATGAGTGCTTTCCAAACATGTAATTTATCTTTACAACATCCCTGGGAAGTGTGGGAGGGAGCGGTATTATTGCCATTTTACAGATGGGAAACCGAGATATAGAAAGAACATGGCCAGAATTGTCCAAAGTATTCACTAGTTTTGGGTGCCGAATTTGAGATGCCTATGTCCTGATTTTTCAGAGTACTTGGTATTTTTATAGGATTTTATATGTTGAAAGCACAGCTCCAATTGACTTCAGTTGCAGTTTTCACTGCTCTGCACTTCAGCAAGGCAAGCTTTCAGTGTCTCAAGTTCAGCAGAAAATGAGGAACACACAATTGGTGACCACCTGGAGAAACATTAGTTTAATTTACCTGACTACAGGAATTCGGTAGCAGAGACAGGGATAGAATCCAGTTCTTCAATTTGACATTCAGTTATCATAACCACCAGACCATCTTTTCTCTTCCAGCAGTCCTCTGCCTCCTTCACTCCTCACCTTCCAAATTTCTGCCACACATAAGGCAGGGGATATAACAGACAACAGCATCATTCACGACACAGTCTCGATTCATTCCCTGTGTACCGTCCGTCCACTGAACTGAATGAGGTGAGGGTCCTCTAGCAAACGTAGCATGTGATCATGTAATTAAAGACTATATCATTATGTGTATGCACAAGGTGGCTGAATTAATGCTGCACAGGCAACCTTATGGCATTTCCTAATTTTTGAATAGTTAACTTTGCAACCTATTGTTCCTTTCATGTATTTTTGTATGTAATTTCTTCTGTTTTTTTAAAAAGCAAACTAAAAAAGCGAAACAGAAATTCCATTCTATGGAACAATATTGACATCCAGCGAGGTCATCAGTAGGGCTGGAACATTTAGATGTGCCACACAGACCTCTGCCACTTGAGCTAATGAAGTAACTAATAGCACCAGTAGATTGTCATCCTCTCTATTTACCAGCACTAGAGGGAGATGACCCACACACTTGGTCAGTAGGTTTCACAAGTATTTGCTATTCAGGAGAGGAATACTGGGACTCAGGAATCTTGGATTCTGTTCCAGGTTCTGGAGGGGAATGTGTCCTAGTGGTCTCTCTTTCTGTCTCTGGCCCCCTAGCATGCCCCCTTCTGTCCCTGTCTCTTAGCATGCCCCTTCCACTTTACTCTTTTTGTCCCTGATCCCCATGCTCCTATTTCACCTCTGCTGTGTCACCCCCAGAGTACAACCCTCAGTCTTCTTTCTCTCTCTTTGCTCCTCACCTTCTGCATTCCACTGCTATCCCTTCACCTCCACACTGCTTGGGTCCCAGCAAGGGGACATTTGAGAGAAGAGGAGGGACAATCTCCCTGCTCTCAGTTTCAGTGCCCAGCCCCACAACAGTGGTGGAGGAGTGAAGCAATTGCACAGAAAGTCCTGCTCAGTCCCAGCAGCCTGAGTTAGAGCATGCCCAGTGCAGAGAGAATAGCAGGAGATTTTACTGTCAGCCTCTACCACCACCTACTAAGTATGTGTGAAAGGGGATTTTTCAGAGGCTTTTTTGCTTAGTCAAAGTTGCAAGTATTTTCACCAGGACAGCAAAAAGCAAATCTTTGACATCAGGGCAACACCCCTGCCAACTTCCACGTCTTTTCTCCAAAACATAGGGGCACTAAGGCGTCAACAAAACAGCTGTAAGAATTATTTCTAACATGGGTAAAACAATATATTTTTCCTTAATCTCATTCTTTAAAACGGCTGAACTATTTTTGCTGGACTTTAAAAAATATTCAGTCTGAGGCAGATGGAAAATAAAAACAGAGTCTTATAATGCACAGTATCCAGGAACCTTAGATGTAGGCATTTCTACCCTGCATCACTGCCACGGCAATGCCTACAGTACAGGATCAGGCTTTATAGTCTAGACACATCCCAAAAGCCCTGCCTCTCCCAGAGCCTTTCCTCTACCTGTTCTGGCTGGGAGGAGCCTGCCTTTAGCTGTGTCTGAGCTCCTGCTGCTGCAGAAACCAAAGAGCTGAAATCTCCTAATCTGAAGTGCTGAGAAGACACTCTTGGCTGTCTCTCTGTGGCTGGGGTGCTCTCATTGGGATCTCTATGGTTAGAGTCCATGCAGAGAGACCCAGCTAGGAGCATTCTAGTCAAACAGACAGAAAGTCCATAGAGCAAAGTCCTCCAACCCACTCGCCCATAAACTTGGACCTATGGCTAGAGCAATACCAGACAGCATCCAGAGCAACCCCCAGCACGAGGGTAGCAGGCAGGAGCACCCAGCTCTGGGCTAGCAGCTCAGCCAGATCATCTGCCAGCCGATGGCAAAAAGCATCCAGATGCCCATCCTGTCCCAAAGCGTGCAGCAGGCAGTGCCAGAGGCTAAACACGCAGCCACAACCCTACACCAGGGAATAGCTTCAAGGAGCCACCAGAATTACCTGGACAGCCACCTAGGAGAATGCCACTAGTAGCATACAAATCCCTGTGTTCGTAACACTTGCAGCAGCCTTATCAGTTTTACATTCGAGTAATCAGGATATTTGCTGTCATTTACATACATAAGGTGATGCATGTTCATCAAATATGCAAATTAGAACATTAAGCCATTTGCATAAAAATCCAGATTTCTTGAACCTTCAGTCTTAATAGGCGTGCTACACATAGGGCACTACCAAATTCATGGCCATGAAAAACATGTCACGGACCATGAAATCTGGTCTCCCCCTGTGAAATCTGGTCTTTTGGGTGCTTTTACCCTATACTATACAGATTTCACAGGGGAGACCAGCGTTTCTCAAATTGGGGGTCCTGACCCAAAAGGGTTGCAGGGGGGCTGTGAGGTTATTTTAGGGGGGTTGCGGTATTGCCACCCTTACTTCTGCGTTGCTGCCTTCAGAGCTGGGCAGCTGGAAAGTGGTGGCTGTTGGCTGGGTGCCCAGCTCTGAAGGCGACGCCCGCTAGCAGCAGTGCAAAAGTCAGGGTTGCAACACCATACCCTGTCATCCTTCCTTCTGCACTGCTGCCTTCCGAGCTGGGCAGCCAGAGAGTGGCGGCTGCTGACTGAGGGCCCAGCTCTACAGGCAGCAGCGCAGAAGTCAGGGTGGCAATACCATACCATGTCATCCTTATTTCTGTGCGGTTGCTGGCAGCGGCTCTGCCTTCAGAGCTGGGCTCCCAGCCAGCAGCCGCTCCTCTCCAGACACCCAGCAGTGCAGAAGTAAGGATAGCCGTACCGCAACCCCCCCTAAAATAACTTTGCGATCCCCCCCACACACACACACAATTCCTTTTGGGGTCATGATGCCTACAATTACAAACCATGGAAATTCAGATTTAAATATCTGAAATAATGAAATTTACAATTTTTAAAATCTTATAACCGTGAAATTGACCAAAATGGACCATGAATTTGGTAGGACCCTAGCTATACACTCTGATCTATACAAGGAAACCATACAATGTCAACAGAGGCATCGGGATATGGACTGAAGGCAGAGTATGCCTTTCTAGATTGTCTAAGCTTTTCTGAGCTTCAATTGCTTTTATAGCTGTAAGGCACAGGACCCCTTGTCATCAATTTTACATTCTGAGTCAGAATCTCAGCTGGTATAAATTGGAGTAGGCCCACTGATGTCTATGGAGATACATCAATTTACCATTGCTGAGAATCCCAGAATGTTAAATTAGTGGAAAGGAATCCTGCACCTAATACATTTTTTAAAAGATTTGTCTAGGTCCTGAGTAACAGCATTGGATTGATTTGGGGCAGCACTTGTGAGGTACAATGTTCTGGAGGAAATTACTCCATCTGGAAAGAAACCCCTAGAATGTTAATTTCAATTAACTGAAAGTTAAGTGTATATGTTGAAGAGTGGCAATAAAGGGACAGAGTTGCTACCATCTTAGCAGATCATGAAGTGTGCCACAGATATTGAAATAATATTTTTTATTTTCCATTTTTAACCTTCTAACCATGCAAATGGAACCAGTTAATTTGCATTAGAATTCAGCATTGCACCCTGTGAAATATATTTCCAATGGGTAAAAGTGGTGACATGAGTCCTTTGTTACAAATGTGGGGATAGAATCAGATGTAATATAGTCACCTGGTCTTTATCCAGTGAACATCAGTTTATTCACTTGTCCAAGGTCTACTCTGATTTTTACAAAGTTGTAAGTGAAGCCAGAATTTGTTACAGGCCAGATTTTGTTCATAGCTAAGCAGTAAAATCTGCAAGTTTCCACTCACAGTGTTTGCAACAAATCATTCTAGCAATGTAAGGGACAAACTGCGTGACCAAGCATTGCCACAGGAACATGAGAACTACATGGAACCTATGGAAACACCGCCCTGCGTTAGCAGTTGTGGGCCATACACCTGTGCAGATTGAATACTCAGACACTGAGATACCTAGCTGTACAGATAGCATAAGGACAGGCAGCAGAGACCACATCAGTTGCTGAAGCTACTAAAGCAGAAACATGAAAGTGCAGAGACCTGCGGAAGTTACTGAAGCCGTTACTACTTTGAATGCTAATTAGCAATGCAGTTCTTAATGATTTGCTGAGGGAGATGCTTGCATACAGCAGCTTTCTCCCAGCTTCACCATCTTGCAGTTCAGCCCCACCTTTAAAATCTCCTCTTTGGGGCATGATCAGATTTCAGCACCGCTCCCCTCCCTCTGAAAGGCCATTTTAGTGGGGTGCATTCTCATTTCTTCTCTTCTGCGCCAAAAATTAGAGGGAACGATGTATGGTCCTTCATGCTTCCCCCCTTGACAATATGTATCAACAAGAAGCAGACATGCCAATGATATATAGGAACAACAAACCAACACCCAAACCATAAGCTTACTCAGCTTTTATATTATCTGATGGTTGTTATCTTCTTCCTAGGATTAGAAGAGTTACCATTTTTTTTGCAACTATTACCATTTCCCCCTCTGCTTTGGGGGATTGGCTCCAAATATCAAATTTAATCTGTTGTTATTCTCTAGTTACCATTGAAAAACATGATCTTCCTCAGGCAGTTTTTTTTTGGTATGTTTGCCATCTGTCATTAAAAAGAATAATATTATGATGTTATCAATTTTATTTTGCATAAATCCTTTGACCTCATGGGTCTGATTCTCATTTACACTTTAAGAACTTATTATGCTGCCAAAGCAGTATGAAGTAGCCTTAATATAAATAAGAATCAGGTCCAGTATATTCATCAATCCCATTTAACACTTCCTGTTTTGATATGGTGTGTCACATTAGAAAATCTAGGTTAGTACTATCATTGTAAGAAAGAGATATTTTTTTCTGGGATCTTCTTATGTTTTGGTGATAAATCATCAATGATCTATGGGCAAAATGATTGAATCAAATATAATAATTTGTACAATACATATTGTAAAATAATGTTTAATATTACACTTTTTGTACTCAAATTGTCTCATTCTTCTTTCTGAAGTAATTACAACACAAAAAGTTGCATTAATATGGAGTTAAGGCTGCTAATGTCTGTTCCTAACCAATACAAACACTACAAATACAAAAAGAATTTTGAGTTAAGCTTCATTCATAAACTAGAAAGCACTCACTTTTTCATTAATAATGTCTCAAGCAATACAATCCTGGAAATAGGAATAAGTATTCAACATTCAGAATCCAGAACTTTCAAACAGAAACTTGAATGTTTGGAGGTGTAACTCAAAGAGGGAAGTTGACAAAGCATGCCATGGAATTCCTAACTTCTCTTGGAGAACCACAAGAAATGGACAGCATTTTTGATTTGATGTCTCAGCTAAAGAGCGAAATAGAAACTTCAACAGTAGTCATTGAACATCCTTCTTTTGCAAAACAAATATGACATCCTTTTGTTTATGGTACCATTCCCACAACAGATGCAATGTAATCAAAAGACATTAATATCCTGCTTAATAATTATGCTGTGTTACGGAAGACATTAAGGAAAAAAGGTGAACTGGTGCAGTGCAAATGATTAAACAGCATGTTAAGCACTTTCATTTTAAGGGCTTTTCTCATCATTCATTGAGGAAATTGGGTTAAATATCATTCATCTGCAACAGTCAGATTGGTTGGCAAAGAGTGAGGCAAATATTTGAGTGCTGTGTACATTGAGGACTCAGTGATGGGATTGTTCCACACCATGCTGTGATTTTGTGCAATCCATTAGCATGAACAGTAGGCCTGGCCAAATATTATTAATCTGTGAGCACATTTTTGGAAAATGTTATTATTCATCAAATAAATGAGCTAAATAATTTTTCTAGTATTCAGCCTGATCCAGCCAAACAGTTTCCCCTTTAACATCACTGAATAAAGGAACAGTCTTGAAGCAACTGAGCATTCGGAATACATTCAGTGCTTGTAGTACCCCATTCAAGCAAACAGGCCATAATAAATCAGACAAGCCATCTATTTATTCATTTACAGATGTATTTGGTGCCCATCATCATAGGGATGGGTTCTGCATAAATCAATTGTTCAGTATGAATCAAGTGCATAACGTACCCTATGAGTTCCTCCAGTATTTGTGTACCTCTGAATTTTGGAGTGCATACTGTCATCCCATGATGCTACTGGGAGGGGTACCCTACTAATAGATGTTATTACATAAGTTGTCCTCATCTCTTTAGCAGTCAATGGAAGGAGTTATTTTCATTACTAAGACTTAATGAGTTTGTTAGGGAACCATACTTTAATAAACTTGTCTGTTATTGATTTCTAGATTTTTCCATTTAAAATTGCTTATACGGCCAGAAAAGTGACTGTGCAAAAATATCATTATAGTTAACAGATAAATGCCCTGTATGTATTTGTTCTGAAACCAATTTGCTTACTTTTTGATAAAACACTTAAGTTAGCTCTACAATGCCAATAAAGCCAAAAGAAAGGGAGCTGGATTCTATTCTTGTTTGAATGTCTTCAAAATAATTGTTAGCTAATTGTAGAATCTTTATTACTGGTGATGATATGAGATACAGAAACAACACAACTTGGTTTTCAGATCTTGGGTGAATTTTAAACATAGTGAATTTGATATAGAATCACTGAGGCACAATAAACATGAAACCCCCTTTAAATTGCAGCCAGCTTCTATTAGATTGCTTGCATTGTTTATGTAAGGTTGACCAGTATATACACCATGAAAAGTTATATATTGAAAAAAGAGCTATTCCTTTTTATTATCTAACACACTTTTAATAGATCTGCTGCAGGAAGGGAACTAGTAATTTTCATTAGTTTATCTGCAAAGAGGAAAAATGTTTCTTTACAGTTACCTTTGCATTTGTTTCTCAGCTCTGCACAGAAGCTACCTGATGTCTTCAGATGAAGTCCTTTGAAGCAGACCTAAAGCTATATGTGCCTTTCTGGACAACAGAAAAATTTAGTCCATTTGCTTGGATTTAGTATAAGGGCAGTGAGACTAGATCTGACTGAGTCTGTAACTAGGGCTGGGTGAACCTGAAAATCATCTAAAATTTAGAAAAATTTGAATAAATCCACAATACAGTTAGGGTAATTAGCCACTGGACCATCTTACCCAAGGAATGTAGTAGATTCACTATCCCTTGGAGTCTTTAAATCAATACTGGATATTTTTCAGAAAATATACTTTACTTCAACCACAAGTTACTGAGCCCAGTGGAGAAATTAGTAAGTGAAGTTCTATGGCCTATTTATGGAGGAGATCAGGTTCGATTATTATAATAATCCCTTCTGGCCTTAATATTCTATGGAAAACATTTAGATCCTTATCCAAACTGAATTCTTTTATTTTCTATCTTGCTGTCTCACTAGTCCCATTCACACATGGCAATGTTTAATGCTTGCTTCCAAAACTCACCCATGCTCTGCTTCTCATACCGATGATCCCTGTGAAAATATACCATATCTTCAGGAGTAAGAGAAAAATTCTAACTAGCTGGAAGAGAAAGAGATGCACCCTAAAGCACTCAGATGGCAGATACACTACTACTGCTTGTCGACAGAAAACACGATGAGAAAGGCTCCTATTAGAGAGTGAACTCTTAAGCCTAGTGGTGGGAAACTATTCAGAGATAAAGTAGCTCCTAGTAAAGGGACTGAGTTCCCGCCATTCTGAGGCCCAATGATCTGTGTAAAAAGCATCCTGGAGCACGGCAAGCCTGAGCTACACAAGTCCTTTTGTTTCACTTGGATATTGTTTTTAATCTAGTTGCCTTTTGGATTTATGCTGCTTCCTATGCTTACAGTTTACCACCATCTTCCACTTCTTAATATCTGTTCTTTGATCAGTCACTCTGCTTTCCCTAACCTAGAAGTGCTTCCCCAGAATAGATAACAGCCTGATGACCTTTCGTGGTCTCCCAGCTAGTTACTGTGAAAGACCTAACTTGCTAGTGTCCTCTCGTCAGTCCCATATTGCCCTGGAGAGTCCCCAAACAAAGAACATGTGTTTCAGGGCACATTTATACTAGAAACACTATAACAGAACAGGTGCAACACTGCAGCTGCACTGCTCTAGCAAAGACATTCACTACAGTGACAGAAGGGGCTCTTCATCGCTGTAGTAAATCCACCTGTCCAAGAAGCAGTAGCTAGGTCGACAGAAGCATCTGTCCATCAACCTAGCGCTATCTGCACTGGAGCTTAGGTCAGCATAACTATGTCTTTCAGAGGTGTGCGCTAGATCAGTAAGTTTTAATTGTAGACTAGGCCTCAGATTCCTCCCCTTGGAAACAATGTTTTTGTGCCAATGGGTCCCTTGTCTCTCTCAGGGGTCAATCAGAAGACACAATACTTTCTGCGGTGGTTACTTGAACCTTGTTGGGAGAGGTGAAACTAACTAATCAGCTTTTGATTCTTTTTCAGTTGACAATCAATGAAATCCCCACTTTTTAGTGACATTGGACTTCTGGGTGGGGAGAATCAGAGTGGGGAGTATGAATGCTGTTGTTGCCAAAAGTCTATGGTACAGATGAAGAGATTTATGTTCGAATATGGTCATTGTCTTCCATCTTCAGCTGGAACAGATTACTTCCAACATTTCTGAAAGGTCATTTGGTGCGTATTTGTGTCAGCATTGTCAAGGAGTTATGGACAGCAAGAAAAGGTCAATAATGCACACAAAATGGCTTGCCAAAATGAGTTGTGGTCCACTAGTGGGTTGTTGTTCTACAGAGCTCCACTGAACTGTGGATAACATACAGAAAACCCACTTATTAAATTGTTACTACACTGGGCCAAAGAGTGTTTTCCCACTAAAATATAACATAGCAAAACAAGATTAAAATGTAAATGGCAAATACATTAAAGTATATTATCCCCATGATGTAAATTTGTTTCACATGACCCACCCATGTCAAAGTACGGGATTCAACTAATTTTCTAGATTTCTGTAGATATATATATTGGTATAAAACATTAGCATATAAGTATACTTGATGTGACAGGGCAATGTCCAGCTCCTGTCTTCTGCTCTGCCAACACAGACTCGGGGACCTTCACATGTTAAACACCCCAGTGCAGTTTAATTTACATTTGCTTTTTCCACCACCTTACTGATTCATATACCATATTATTTACAGTTTCTCCTAAGTCCTCCACCAAGAAGAAGAGAGGGAAGGGATCTCTCTACCCAGAGATTCTTCCTGTTTTTGGCTCTGCTAGCATCTCTCTCTCCTACACTTCCTTCCTGTGCCTTCTTATACCTCCTCTGTCAATGGGCCAATTGGTTCATGAATATCCCCCCAGTCCATTCTTATCCACTCTTTCGGCCCCATCAGGTTCACTCTGTGGGGAATTAATTGGTGTTTAACTGACCCGAATGTTGGCTTATGCATTGTTACACTTCACCATGAGATTTCTTGTAGCACACTCATAAAATATTGCAGTTTATCATAAGATCAGTCTCATGTTACAATAGAAATTTGGGGACAGAACCTAAACAACATGGAAGTCAATGGAGCTCTGAAAATTTACCAATAAGAGGATCTGCCTCTTAGGGTCTGCTTCTGCTGTTACTCACTGTTGTTACATTGCTGTAGTGCCATAATTCACCCACAGTAATCAAGAGCAGAATCAGGGCCTTACTTTTTAGGGTCAACCATTCTTGGTTCTCAGTTTGCCTTATTCATGTCTTGTGTAGCTATCCCAAAGAAACAAAAGAAAAACAAGCATAAGTAACTGGAGCCCTATGATTCTATTTGCATGTGTTTTTCAAATATTACTTGTACTATTTTTATAGTGTTTATTATTTCTTGATAAACCAGAATGAAGAAATGTGTATTATGGAGATGTATGCACTTCGTAATGATTCTTCAGTGCCTCATCTAAATGTTAAGCAACTCTTGGAGGTTCAGTTTGGTCCAGGTAACCATCAAAGTTATGCTATGAAATTAATGCAAAAATTATTTAGAAGTTGGAGAATGTTTTCCAGTTGCTGGTATTTCCTGATTCTGTGTGGTTAATACTGAAAAAACAGCCCTTCTTGTGGTATTTTGATATTTCTTCTGGCCAATAGAAGTAGGAAGCAGGAAGAAGAAAGGCACCTTTACAAAGAGAAAAAGAAATAAGTATTTTGAACCTCAAAAAAGACTCACTTCAAGTTTTGGAAAAAGTTAGGTTTTGTTCTTATTTTACCCAAATGGATTTTCCTAGTCCTAGTTCAAATATATCTGCTTTAATTAAGGCTCTGCGTCCACAAGGTACTTAGACATATGCTTAACATTGACTTCATTGAGGCTTAAGTGTATACTTAAAGGTAAGGACATACTTATGTGTTTAAATGCCTGTAGCAGATCATTGATCAAGGCCCTCAACAAGCTGGCCAAAAAGACTGTCCTAGGAAATAGTTTATTTTGATTTAGACAAGGATGTCCACGCTCACTAAGGATTTAACACCCAAGGCCTATTTCTGAAACCTCTATTCGTACTGAATAGTACCTTACTGCAAGAGTAGTGGGATTACTTATAGAGTAAAGTGCTATCCAAAATGAGTAAGAGGGTCAGAGTCTGGCCCATAAGTTAAAAACTCTCTCGCCCCCTTTCTTATAATAGCTTTGTAGCAGGTCTTATCCAGTCTGGCTTCAGACCTTGTTGCTGTTCTTCCTCAAGAAAAGGAACTTCATATTGTTGGCATTTTCTCAATATCTCTCCCCTTTTCTGAAATCTGGTTCATTCATATCAAGTTCAAAACCCCACCAAAAACTTCAGCCCAGGCTTTCTAGCTGGCTCACAACCCCTAGTCCTGTCCCTACTCCAGCAGTCACATCCCTTTGTATAAAACAACTCACATAGCCCTGACTCAAGTCTCTACCTGAACTCTCTCTCATAGCTCTCAAGCTGCCCTTTATATCTCCCAGGAGACCTGGTTCTGAATCACATGCTCCCATCATGTAGACTTACTGCTTTCACCTGAGCTAAGCCTGACACAGGTGCAGCTGAGCCTCAACCCCCTTTAAAGGGCCAGCTCCCCCTCCTCCCTCCTCATGACAACCTTATTTATAGATTCTCTGTCTGCTACATTATTAATGCAATCCCTGGTTCACTGTCTGTCTTTCTCGCGTGCTCTCTTGTGGAATATAAGTAATTAAATAACCAGTTGTAAGAGAAAATGTTTGGAAGATATTATTAATATACATCTGTGTTTCCCTTTTAGAGATTGGTATAAGAACTGAGAGAATTATTCCTTTCTATTATTATAAAGGAGCACTACACATCTTATGGAGGATATGTGAACTGACCTTTTTAGAGTTTTTTTTGTTTGTTTGTTTCACCTTTGAGCCAGAAAGCTCTGCATAGCCAGGCAAGGCAGGAAGAAGTCATGTTTCCACTTTCAGAACTGAAGACAAAATGCTTTGTACATTTCTAAGAAAAGCCATCAGTCTAACTTGGCCACAATACTTGCCTCAGATCTACCCGTGACAGCTTAAAAATTAGTAAGGATAATTTGATCAATTAAAACCAGCTGTGGTTTGATTTACAATGACTGCACAACATCTCAAAATTAGTGTGCACAGTGGGTGTTATTGTCAAAGGCTGGTTTTACAGTCCTTGTGCAAGCATTACACACATTGGATCTGAGTTACTTTTTTCTTACGAGCTTAAATCAGGAGTAATTCAATTAAAGTCAATGGAGTTACATTGGAATAAAACCAGTCTCAGAGGTGAATCAGTTCATAAGTGTACCTAGGAGGATGGATTCTGAAATCAGTGGAGCTAGTCCAGATTTACATTAGTGTAACTGAGATCAAATGAAGTCTCATTTCCTCTGTCATCTGATAAGGAATGGCATTGTTTTAAATCATCTCTGCTGATTGCTGTCAGCTCAGTGCTATGTCCCTTAGCCCTCCAAATATTAACCATGGATCAGTGAGGAGATGCTAACAGCAGCTGGAGCTAAGAAAAAAAGCGAGGCTATAATTTGAGTCTTCAAAGACACATTTGTGGAGAGCAAAAGCAAAGACACAATTGGTTCGACTCAGAAATGTCATCAAGTTATTGTGTAAGAAAAATAAAGCATTCTGGTGGTTGACTCAGACAGCCAGTTTAGAACATATTGTAGCCAGGCACTATTTCTACAGCCTTTGTTCAACTTTGTGGAGTCTGTAGTAGAATTGTAGCACCAGTTTGTCCAGTTTAGAATTGGGGTGGCAGTATTAGACAGAATCTGCAAGATCAGTTGTATTGATGGTCCCCTCTTCTTCTTGAAGTCGGGTGGGAAGTTCCAGTAGGGCCACCTTCCCTCAGCCACAAAGCGATCCAGATTACAGTACATAAACTGAAGTCTCGGGCAGCACGTGTGATATATAACATCATCCCTGAGTTATGAAGACAGGTAAGAGTATTTTTGTACCATGCCTACATAGGTTCATCCAGACCATCTGGTACACTAATACCCTCCCCAGTGACTGGGAAAGGGTGTTATTTTGCCTCTGTTCAAAAAAGGTTATTAACAGATTCATAGATTCTAAGGCCAGAAGGGACCGTTGTGATCATCTGGTCTGATCTCCTGTACAACACCAGCTAAAATGATTACTAGAGCAAATCTTTTAGAAAAACATCCAATCTTGATTTTAAAATGGTCATTGATGGAGAATATACCACTAACCTTAGTAAAGTGTCCCATTGTTTTTTTTTACTCAAACTGCTAAAAATGTATGCTTTATTTGTTTAACTTCAACTTCCATCCATTCGATCATTTTATACTTTTCTCTGTTAAATTTGAGAGCCCACTGTTAAATATTTTCCCCATATACATACATTTAGACTGTAAAAGCTGAATGTAGCAACTTTAGAGTATCACGCTGTTGCTGGTCCGAGAGAAAATCTTTGCTTCGGTGTTAATGTCTTGAATCAGGGATGCACTTCATAGCAAAAGGCTGGGATATGCAATGTAGTCCTGGTTGTTCTACTACTGACCAGATCTTTACCTTGGGACAGCTTTTTGAGAAGGTGACTGAAAATGTAAAAAGCTGTGTGCAACACTTTTATAGACTTCCTTCAGGCCTTTGCATCTAACAAGCTGATGTGATCTGATGAGGCAACTTGGCAACTCTGGAAAGATAATGTCACTGATAGAAGAGTTCTGTAATGAAACAGAAAGTTGTGTATGAGTCAATGGGAGATACATTGTAGGATTTCCTATTTCCACAGGAGTTCAACAAGGTTGCATGCTGCCACCATCATTGTTCAATATTGGCATTGATTGGTTGATGGATAAACTTGAGGAGGCAGCCATCGATGGCATTCAGTCGAACACCATTTTGCTTTGAGATCTCAAATATGCCAATGACACTGCTTTGTTGGCTCAGTTTGGTGAATCGCTTCAGCTGATGGTTGGGCAAGAAGGAGCGCACATTGGTTTCATTACCAATCTGGTTAAAACTAAGTTCTTGGCCATTACCATCAAGCAGCCTCCAACTCTAGATAACAAACAACTCAGAAATAACCTGTCTACATGGGATTTTGAAAAGGTGATAACTGTCAAAGACTTGGGAAGTGTCACAGACAGCACTGGAGGATGTTCTAAAGATGTGATGTTCACAGAGCAGCAGTTGCTCCATCTTCTGGACCCTTCAGTGGCTTCTGTGGAGATGCTGGGACATCAAGCTTTCTGAAAAGCTATAGTGTTATAGAACCACAGTTATATCAACTGTGATGCTTGTTATCATCAGCTGCTCATCAGCTTGTCCTGCTAAGTGGCAGGACAAGATCAGCAATGAGGATATTCATGGTTAAACTCAGCAACTACCTCCATCAGCACTGGTTTACTTCTTGCAGCTTTCTTGATGCTGACATGTTATTAGGATGGAAGACCAATGAATGACAAATCTTGTTTACCAAGGGATGCTGCTACATGGGCTGTGATCATATGGTCACCAAAAGCTTCAGTCATGTGAGAAGATCACCAATGATGGACATAGACTGACTACCCAGCCAGACCATCTTCAGAACCTACCTAGAGATCGATCCAGGTGGCACTCAATCTACAAGCTGGCTATGTCCCTTTGCCTTGATGATGATGACAATGATGATGATGAACTGAGCACTGAAGACAGTGAAACTGGGCTTTAACCATGCACTGGGCACACAGACAAGTTTAGCAGCATTTACCATTTCTGCCTTGATTGCTCACTTGGCTGTATGGTAATCATAAGGCCATCATTTAAAAAATATTTGACAATAATGTCATCATCTATCACATGAGAAAGGTTACAAAAATATAAAGAATTTGAAGGGCACCCTTCTTTCTAGATCATTTGGGAGTAAACCTGTCTTACTGAAACCTAAATGAAATGCTTAACCACCTCTGACAGAACCTGTGAGATGCATTATGACTGAAACAGGAATTATTTAATATTTTCTTAGCCCGTCAGACTTGGCTGTTTAGTGCCTTTATGTTGAGAGAAAGGCCATTTCGTTCCGTGTGGCACATTTTCTTTTCTCTTCATTAAGGGCTTGGTCCAGTACTCCTTACTCAGGCAAAACTCCTGCTGGAGTTAATGGAGGTTTTATGAGTAAGGATTGTGGAACTGTGCAGGTTTATTATAATATCGTAAATGAGTCAGTAGCTTGGAGTATAATGATTCAACCAAAATCAAACAAACAAAAAATCCTGTCTTGGTCCTGCCCTTGAACATTTCTTTTTAAAATCTGAAAAAGTTTAAATGCCTAACTTCCTTCCCAGCTTCCTTTTTTGTCCCTCCCTCCACTTGTCTCAAAGTTGTATCAGTCAATCTCCAACCTGACCTATAAATACAATTATTCTCTGCTTCCCCTTACCTCTATATATTCCTTTCCAACATCCAAATGACTCCTAGCTTAGTCAATATACTTTTATCTCCCTATTAAGCACTCTATGTTCTAGAAGTATCTACTGGACCAACGCCAACTTGTATGCAAATTTGTGCAGTTTGTCGCTTCTTCGTGTCAGAGCCGAGAAATTCATCCTAGGGATCTCTTGATTTGAGGAAGCCCTAAAGATTGCAAGGTTAGAATATAGGAGCAAAGTCAGATAAGCAAAAAACTGCCAGATCTGCTGAGAACCTGATAATTCATGACAGGAATATCAGCAAGGAAAGTAAACCTCCTGAAAACTGAGAAGAAACAATCAGGATCTAGGGACCAGGCAAGCAGAAGAAAAAAAAAAACACGTTAGGAAGGAATTACAGAAGTTGTCAAATACAGTTGCGCTATGAGAAAGAGCTGAATGTGAGAAAGTGTTTGGGATTAGGTTGGGGAAGAAAGAATAAGTGAAGAATTGAATTGGGGTGGAAGGACGGAAAGGGGATAATGTTGGGAGCAGAGAAGAAGCATAAGGAAAAGATGAGAGACAGCAAAGGATGGGGAAGGTAGAAGATCTTAAAGAACTCAGATATATTCATGCAATCTCCCCCAAAATGGAGGATGGGATTTTCAGATGTGCTCAACATTTGTCTAATTCTGCTCCCATTGAATTCAACAATAAAACTCCCATTGACTTCAGTGGGAGCAGAGGTAGGGCATCATTGAGCACTTTTGAAAATCCCACCCCTAAAATTTATCTCAACCAAAATGAATCTGTTGGGGTCAGTTCATCACCAGTTTTGGAGACTGCCTTTTATATCATTTCACTTGAGTCAGATATCAGTAAATTCCTGTTGCCTCTAGTGTATGCAATACACCATAATTTATAGTGTCATGCAGATGCTAAATTATTTGAATCTCCATTCTGTTGCACATAATTTACATTGTCTGTAACAAATAAAAAGATAAGTGCAATCCATATTGCAAATGCATTATACCATGATGAATTTGCAGCCTCTTTTCCTGGTTCTGTTTCACCTCATGGAATTTATATTGCCATTGTAATAATGTCTGGTATATACAATGAATATCTTCTTGCTAATTACAATTGGATTTTAAATTGGTCTGCTTCTGGAGACAGTATTATGGCATTCTTGATTATACCCCTAAATAAATCCTTAAATATACAGCTTCCTTACAATTAGTGAAAATCAACTAAAGGATTACAGTAAAATAAGGCCATTGCAACAAAACACACATAAAATCTTCTCCTATTTAGCTCGTATCAAGCAACACATCCTAAGTGATGTAACAGTAAATTTTTAAAAAATCAATTGAACTGAAACGCAATAATCCACAAACAAATGTGTCTTAAACCTAGCCTCAGACAAAATCATAAATCCAATAAAGGGAAGCTTAGGATCAGTGGCTACCAATACTTAGCAGTCTGAGACCCAATGGAGTTGGGCTAGATTCTGATCTTAATTTCACTGGCATACATCTAGCGTAACTCCTCTGAAATTGGTTTCACATTCAATACTGATGTAAATAGTGATGTAAAATGTACATTGTGTCAGATTCTCAGTTTTGCTCCTGCTATTTTGCAGATTCCGGTACTTCAAATGGTTCACGAAGTCAGTTTGACCAATTAGCTGAGAATCCCCCCCCAGCATGGAAGACTAACAGCCTCAGCAAGGCTCAGCCACATAAAATGATCTGCCATCCTGCTTTAGGCTTCGGTAAAACAGGTATCACCAAGATAGCTTCAGATATTTAGGACCAGATCTTCAGATGATGTCAACTGGCATAGCTTCATTTATATCAATGGCGTTATGCCAACTAACAATAGTTAAAAATGGACACAGGAAACCCCACAACACACTGTGAAGCCCTAGACTGGTCAAATTGTACCAAGGGTTCTTTCTCTTTTTACACTTCCTTGTCAGACTAATAAGCTATTACTGAATTTGAATGAGTTCCTGATACCTTCATAAAGTAAAAAGGAAGGAGTACTTGTGGCACCTTAGAGACTAACAAATTTATTTGAGCATAAGCTTTCGTGAGCTACAGCTCACTTCATTGGATGCATTCAGTGGAAATTTTGTCATGTCACGGTTCCTTCCCCACTCTGAACTCTAGGGTACAGATGTGGGGACCTGCATGAAAACCCCCTAAGCTTATTTTTACAGGCTTAGGTTAAAACTTCCCCAAAGTACAAACTATTTTCCTTTTTCCTTTGGACTTTATTGCTGCCACCACCAAGCAATGAAGATCAAGATCAACCACCAATCATACGGCTGCTACTCTGAAACACTTCATAAAGGAGGTAAATTTAAAATGAATGTCATGAATAGTGCCAAAAATGTAATCGCTGTGAAAATAGTTGGTGTTAAGGGTCTCAAAGTGCCATTAATTCATTTTGGACTAAACAGGAAACTAATTATCTCTTTCCCATCTGCCCGCCCTTGACTTCTGAAATAGTTTTAAAACATCGAGTTGTTGGATGTCAGTACAGAAACACTGATGGCATTCTTTAAAAATTAAAGCGCATGTTATTTATTTTTTTCTATACACTGCTCAGTCTTAATCATGATAATTAAATTAACTATCAACTGCTATTTAAAGAAATTTCAAATTATGTGAGAGCAACTGTATTTTACCACTCCCCAGGAAGCTGTTACCAAACGCAATGCTACATTATACAAAAAGAAATCATTCCTTGTGCCTGGAAGTAAATTGGAAACATTAACTGAGGTCTGTCCAAAAGATAAATTACAACTTCTTAAAACAGACACTCCCAAGTGAAGGAATATGTTCTAAGAAAAGCAGCTGGAATATGTAGCAGGATCCAAGCCCTTTATAGTGTTCTCCAGAAAAATAATCTCTTCAGTTCATTTTGTGCAGTATATTAATTAAACTTTATTCATTAAGGGCTAAAGCCTGTGAGGTGCTGAGGGGCTCTGCAGTTCACAGCATTATATACCCTTAAACTACAGAAGGCTTTTTAAGCCTACCATCCCCCTCTGTATAATCTCAGGTAGAATTGTTAAATGTATGCTCAGCCATCAAATACAACAAGTCACTTAAGCAAACAGTGAAGCACCTTGGTGAAGGCAATTGCATGGTCTGAATACCATCAACTGACACTTCTGTTCAGTGACCCTTTCAGGTCTTAGAAATGGTCTTTTCAAATTCCAGGTCTTGCTGTATTGATTTTAATCAGCAGCTTTCTCCTCAGAGCCTCATTTCAAAAATAGCCCTGTCAGAATTTGGATAGCTACTGTCTATCCAAAGTTTTATCATGGGCTTTTTATTCATATTTGAACCCATTCAGCTAAATGACATGGGGGTGGCGGCGGGAGTAGGGTTGGATTTGTGTTTATTTCTTCTTCCACACATTTTTTTTAATTCTGTTTGTTTGGAGCCTGAGTAGATCTCTCGCCATTTATTCAGACTTTGGTTTGTTCTGTTCTATTTTGGAGTACACTGTCTCAGGAGACTACTTCCCAAAACTTTACTCGTCGTGTGTGAAAGCCTGGCTCCACTGAAGCCAAGGTGAGTTTTGCCATTGACTTCAGTAAGGCCAGGATTTCACCCCGACCTTTAAAGGCAGAGGGGTACACTAAAGTGGACTTTCAAACCAAGCAAAATTCTGTAAACTCTTTACCTGGTCCAATTAACTAAACATTAGTGAAGCTATAGCACTCCTTTGGCAGCATTCCCTTAATGAGCACATTAGAGGCCATACTGTGCCCAGCTCTGTGTGGGTGCTCAAGAGAAGGGGAAAGAGCGGGATTAAGAAGCCACACCCACCAAACACATTCATGTCTCTAAAACACACTGGGCTAGACTTTCTGCTACACCCTTCAGAAATTACAGCACAGAAAGTGCAGCTTGGCAGCATTAAACCACCTGCACACTTCTTGGGGTCTACAGCCCTTGACATGAGTTAGAGCTTTCTTTTTACATTCCTAAGTGAACCCTATAAAAAAGTTTTAAGTGGTGTTTTGTTTGCAGGTTGCTTTAATAACTAAATTAAAGAAAGTTACCAGAGAATCCTCACTGGAAACAGAATGGTTTCCTGATGCCTGGATGGATTTTGCTAAGAACCATTTTAAGGTTTCCTTTCAATAAGATCAAGTCAGGTTGCCAGATGGAATTACTCCATGTAGAGAGTCTGACCTACAGCAAAAACTGAACAAAGCTCAGATTATTTACTATACTCCTAAACCATTGGCTGTTTTGCATCTCTCCCACATGAGATCTAATTCTATCAGTAAATACCACACATATTAAGTTCTAAAGCACAGTTATAAAAAGGCCAAGGCCAAGGTTGGCTATTTTGATGACACACAAAACAAAGCAGAACCGTCGTGCCATATTTGCGCTCAGGCAGTCTCAAAACTTGCTGGCACCTGCAGTTTAGCATATTTACTGCTGCGACCAGGAAGATTGATCACAGGAAGCCAAAGCTTCAGTTCAGCTAGAAAAATAAGAATCAGCTGTTTTCTATGAGCAGTTTGTCTGATAACCAACTTGACTAAACTGCGGGCATTTTCTCTTGAGCGAAGGACATTTTCATACTGGGGAGGATACAGTAATCACTCTAATACTTTTCAGTTGTATTGGCAGATTAGACAGAAAGGGGTACACTGAAAAAAACCTCTGATTTTGTGGGTAAAAATGACAGAAATCAGACAGCTAAATACATGATTATGCCCTTAACTCAGGTAGTTGTATGCATTAATACTCTTTTTCACCCACATCTGACGACATTGAATGTAAAAGCTCCATGGAGAAAGAACACTTTAAAAATTTGTGTTAAACATCTGCTACTAAAAACAATTGCAGTTATCCCAGCTAGACTCATCACCATAGTGTCAAGGTGCTAGATTATTTTTGTAAAATAATTGACAACATATCTAGTATCTGGAAATGGGATTAGGATTTTTTTTCCTTTGGTATGGGTGCAATACTTGTTATATTTATATTAATTAATTAAATCTAGTTAGGGATTGATTGTGGTTTCAAAGCACTGCCCCACAGGGAGCATGCACCCTTTACTACACACGTCAAGAGAGTGCAGTGTGCACTACCTGCTTCAATCAGTCTGTTCTGCTGGCCAATGTTGGAGGTGAAGGGAACATGGATTCATACTCTCCCTGCTCCTGCCCACCCTTTTTTGGGTAGTGAGGCTAATAGGTTTAAAGATGCATGAATGCAAAGTAAATTGTTCTGTCCTTACAAACAGACAATATTTAAATTAAAAAGTCACATTATTATTTTTTAAAAATAAGGGCTGGATCCTGACCTTCATTTCATCCCCTTTGCACTACTTGAAGCCTCCCATTCTTGGCCTCCCTGCAGTCAGAGGGGACATACTAGGGCAAGAAAAGGCATGCCTGGAACACATGGCATTTCACTGATCCAGAACCAGCTGAATAGGGTGACCAGATGTCCTGATTTTATAGGGACAGTCCCAATTTGGGGGCTTTTCCTTATATAGGCACCTATTACCCCCCACACACACCCTCCACCATCCCAATTTTTTATGCTTACTATCTGGTCACCCTACAGCTGAAGGACACCTAAGGGGCCATTATAGCTAGTAAAATTAGAGCAGCCTCAAGGTTGCTCTAATTTGTGCCAGGGACAAACTGGTCCTTTGCTGCTGCCAGGATCAGAGAGAAGGAGAGGTGGCAGAAGGCTACCTATGCCTCCCCCACTTGGAAGTGCATCTAGTGACCTGAGCCTCTAGCCCTAAATTTTGAGGGGCCATTTGAACTTATATACCTGATTTTAAAAGGAGCCTTAACCTAGCCTTCCGTTTTGCACCTACAGTTTCACTATGGTCACAAATAAATGTGGATGCAAGTGTTGTCTACCTGTTTGGATCTGAAAATTGTTCCTGTTGCATCCACATTTTTTTCACTTCCTCTTTCGTACTTATTATTTGCATCAGCAAAATGATGAGTACAAATGGGAAGACTTTTCTAAAAAATAAGGCCCTAGAAATACTGAGCAGCAAGTGCTGACATCCTTCAAGCACTCAGCTGACTACAGCATTCCCTCATTTGGGATCCAACCAATCAGCAGGTATATCTGCTAATAGGAGCCACCTTTTATTCCTGCCAGATTCCTAGAAACAGGTGACATGGTGCTTCTGGGAATTACATGAGAACATTGGACAATAGTGCTATGATATATTCATTCCCTGAAGTACAAGCCCTGGTTACCATAGAATAGCAACACTGTCTAATGGTAGGTGTCATGTAACTTACAGAAGTTCTATACCACCTTTCAGACCATCTAAAAATGATTAAGAAAGTAAAATGTGGCTCTTACCACAGATGCACCAACAAGCAGGCTAGATGCTGCAGAGTTGCCCCTGAGTGTTGTAATATTTCTAAAATACTTATAGTGGGATTTTTTTTCAGAAGCACTCAATGTTGACCTAACTCTGCTCTCATTGAAGCCACTGGGTTTTGTCTACATAGCACAGTAAGCCTGTACCTGTGTGACCCCCTCCCACCCCTGCAGAATCTGTGTTTCCAAGCCCAGGCATGAGCTGCACTGGAAACCAAGGTTTAACAACAATGTGGGCGTGTCCATACTGCACTATGCAGCCCCAAGGCAGAACTTCAGCTTCTGTAGGCATATACCATCATATCTCAGAATTCCTAGAGCCCTTGCCGCCTGTAGCTGATTTAGGGCTTGGTTCATGGTGGGTTGTGTGAGACCTTGTCTGTCTATTCCTCAGGAGTCAACCAGAAGTGTTTTGAGTGGTTTTTAACTTACCGACACATCCAGCCAAGCCATTTTGTGTCCACACGCTCCCAGCAGCTAGAGCCATCAACACGAATCCCTACCGGGTGGAAAAACTTCTCCATCTCATGTTGTCAGTCCTAGTTCTGGAATCAGTCAAAGCATCTGCAAGACACTGGTGGACATTTCAGTGGCTGTTTTTGACCTGCCACAGGAAACTTTCAGCGTGGAATGCTGCCTTGCCAACTGCGATCCAACTGCTCATGATTGTTATCTTAGCTGCATGTTCTCTCTACTAGATCTGTGCTTCTGGAGCAGGGCCACAAATACAGACTGGTGGGCTCATGTAATCATGAGGAACTGTACTGACCAGCAGTTGGTCCAGAACTTTCGCGTCAACCGGAAGACATTCCTAGAGGTTTGTGGTCAACTTGCCCTAACCCACATGCCTCTAATGCCATAAAATCCACATGAGAGAAGCCATGCTGGGCCAGAAGCAAGTCAATATAGCTATCTGGCAGCTGGCTGCCTTAAACTGCTACAGGTCTGTAACTAACCAGTTTGGAGTTGGCAAATCAACTGTGGGGGGTTGTGCAGAGGTTTATGAGGCACTCAGGACTGTGATGTACCCAAATAGGGTTGCCAACTTTCTAATCACAAAGAAACTGAACACTCTTGCCCCACCCCCTGCCCCCACCCCTTCACCATGCCCCGCTCCATCACTGAGGCCCCTCCCCCATTCACTCCATGCCCCCTCCCACTCTCACTCACTTTCACCAGGCTGGGGCGGGGGGAGAGGAGGGTTGGAGTGCGGGAGGTATGTGCGCTGTGGAATGGGGGTACAGGCTCTGGGGTGGGGCTGGGGATGAGGGCTTTGTGTACTGGAGGGAACTGTGGGGTGGGGCAGGAGGTTGCAGTGAGGGAGGGTGAGGACTCAGGCTGAGGGTGGGGCCGGGGATGAGGGGTTTGGGGTGCAGGAGGGGGCTCCGGGTTGGGCCAGGGAGTTGAGGTGCGGGGAGATGAGGGCTCCAGCTAGGGGTGGGCCTGGGGATTAGAGGTTTGGGGCACAGGAGGGGGCTGCTAGCTGGGGCAGAAGGTCTTGGGAGGGGTGAGGGCTCTGGCTGGGGCTGTGGGCTCTGGGATGGGTGGGTGGGATGAGCGGTTTGGGGTGCAGGAAGGGACTTTGGGCTGGGGTACAGGAGGGGGTGTGGGGTCCCAGTGGTGCTTACTGAGGCTCTGAGGAAGTGGCCACCAGGTCCCTGCGGCCTCTAGGCACATGGGCAGCCAGCTCTGCACGGTATGGGCTGCCTTCGCACCTGCAGGCGCCACCCCCCACAGCTCCCATTGGTCATGGTTCCCAGCCAATGGGAGCTGCAGAGCTGGCTCTACGGGTGGGGGCAGGGTGTGGAGCCTCCCAGTCCTTGGCCACCCCAGGGCCTAGGAGCCGCAAGGACCGGGCAGCCACTTCCGGGGGCAGTGCAGAGCCGGGGCAGGTAGGGAGCCTGCCTTAGGCCTGAGCCCCCGCTGCACTGCTGACCGGACTTTTAACAGCCCAGTCAGCAGTGTTGACCGGAGCCGTCAGGGTCCCTTTTTGACTGGGCATTCTGATTGAAAACCAGACACCTGGCCACCCTATACCCAAAGCTGGTGGGCATTACAAATGTTCCTGAAAGAATTTGCTGGTTTTGAGAAAATGGGCTTTCCAAACTGTGCTGGGGACAATGATGGGATTCATGTGCCTATTTTTTGCCCACCACCAGAAGCACATGAGTACATATACCTCAAAGGGTACTTCTCCATCGTTACGCAGACCCTGGTCATCCACAGGGGCAGATTCATGGACAGTGGATGCACTAGCAGGATTCATGATGCCAGGGTATTCTGGAGATTGGGACTTTACCTTCGTGGAGTAGCTGGAACATTCCCAGCAAATGGAGTTGTCATAAATAGGGGACTATACTCAACAGTGCAATCAAACAGTGTGCCTGTCATGACTGATGCCGGACTCACAAACACAATGGAAATCAGGGATGCTTTGTGCTCCCACATAGGGGGTTTGCATGCTCCTATGACGAGGGGGAATAAAATGGTATTTGAAGTTGTGCTGTTTATGCGTGGGAGGTGGCTGTGGGATTTTTTAAAATATGTTGGTGCTATGTATTATGAATTTTGTAAATACTGGCCATGTACTTCAACTCACACTTTATGAATTACTGTGATGACAATTATTACATTTTTATTATGAAATTTATTGAGCATAGGCAGGGGATGGTATTAAAGTTTGTGCCACCTTTAACATTAACATTACTTTAACATTATTAATAAAACTAGCTATTGGAGTTTTGTTAGCAAATTCAATGCTTTATTTTACATTTGTATTTACATACCAGTCTGAGAATCAGAAAGGCTGACCAGCTGCAATCAAAATGTACAACACAATAACCAAACTCAGTGCCAAAACAATGAAAGGTGCATGTTGCCAAATGACATGGACAACTATTTCTCAGTGTCCTCGGTCTTTCTGTTCTCCTTGGAGTTTCTGATACATTTTACATGTGTGGGCCATGACTGAACTAGAGTGGATGAATGTTCAGGGTACATTTCTCCATTCTATGTGCTACTATTCATTGCCTCTGACACAATCCAGACAATCCCTGAATTGTCCAAAGACTGCATAGTCTGCAGGACACAAGAGTGTGGAAGGGACTCAGGGCATGGGGCAGGAGTTGAAGTTGGCTGTGGAGCCTGCAGTCTGGTAGCCATAAGCGCAAGTAATTGCTCAAATAGCTCCTTCTACTGTACAATGTTGTCCTCCCTCAATCTGTAGTCATGCTCCATGAATCTCTCTGCCAATCTCTGCTTGCGCTAGGCAACATCTCTCTCTCTTTCCACCCTTCTTGCATCTTTTGCCTTCTGATATCAATCTGCTCCTTCTGCAACTCTATCTGCTGATTTGTTTTATCTACAATCTCTCCCATCAACTCATCTTGGACTCTTTTTCTCCTTGCCTGCACTAAGTGAGTCTGTTCCCCCAGTCTCCTGGTGCTGTGTGTTTGCCCTGTGGAGGTGGAAAGGCCTTGAAAGGAAAATGAAGGAGCCCATTATTGTCTCACCTTGAGACAAAATTACATTTTCCACTCTATCAAAGGGGCTGGTTTAATTCACAGTCAAAATATGATATTTTTTATCCAAGGGCTTTATTTTATTCACACAAAAAAACATCAACCACTTCAGATGTCTTTTGGAGCAGCACTGAAAGCCATCACACACTGTGGTAAGATATACATACAAAATTCAATTGAAATGATTTCTCCTTCCCCTTTATTTATTTTTTTTCTGGAGTGGAGTGGAGTGGGAGCGGGGGGATGGATTTACAAAGGATTTAATCACCGACTATGGCTTTTCAATCCTTTCAGGCTGGGCAAGCTCTGGAGAACATTGACATTCTGGATGTCCCCAAGTGGAATCATCAGAGAACCACTATCGGTCTATGCTAAGGAGATATTTAGGTAACTAGTGACTGATGACCAGCATATCTCAGAGTGGAGGAGCCTCATGAGTTACAGAACTGGCCCTGATAAGTATTCCCTGCTCTTGGAGTTCCTACTTTGTGAGAAGTTTCTTTCATCACCAGGCAGCAAGGGTGAAAATTCATGGTAAAATCAAAAAGATGCTGATTTAGCATGGAGACACAGTACAGCCTCCATACTAGCACCCTGTGTTCAGGCATAGACCCAACTGACAATCTAGTGACTGCTAACAGAGCCAGACAGCCAACTTCCACTGTAATTTGGACTCATATATTTAAGCCACCTAGGGACCAAATACACACTTCATTTTTGTTTGGACTCATAACCTGCAGATTTTGGGGACTGGTTTATAGGCTGCCTGGGACAGTGCAGGCATTGGTGATTTATAAAGTGTGCTGTATTAGATAGGAGGGGAATGCGAGGCTGTTAATTGAGGAGTTCCAACCCCTACTTATAACAAACAGCCATTAACTAGTAAAAAAAATTCAGAACTGCTTGTTTAACTGTTTTCCTCATTTCACAGTGTCCATTTTAAATCCCATGTGGTGTCGGGTGGAACGTGAGGGAAATGGTTTGGGCTCCAGCCTGAATAGAAGCACACCAAACCCATGGCTTGTGTTCATAACTTAATAGGGCCACAAGCTGGAAATCTCTCCCATCCACATATTAACAACAAACAGGGTGGCAGAAACTGATCAAGCTTCAGCTCTGACTCTGGTTCCAGTGCTTGCCCTGATGCCAGTTCAATGCAAGCATTGGCAGATGCTCCAGACCGGATTCTGGTGACCCAGACTTGAGCTGCGTCCACACTGCAAAAATGTCTGGACTTTGACCCACATCACTGTGGGACTCGTACTCCAACCCACTCCCCTAACAGGATCCAGTGGACCAAGTCCAGAGGAGTTCCAGGCCCAAGTCAGACTGATTTCTGTGTGGAGGGAAGTGGAAGCTTGGGCTTATACCCGAGTCACAGCCAGGGCTTAGTGTTCCATATAGACATACTCTGGGAGTTTTACCATGGACTTCAATGGGAGCAGAGTTTAGGCAATGATGAGCACTTCAGAAAACCCAACACTTGCTGTTTAAAAAAAATGCACATTTGTCACATCTATAAAGAGAACTAAGTGTTGTTTGTGGAATGTTTACACTTAAGGTTGTTTCCTCTCTTTGCATGTAGAACCAGCTACTTTTTTAGATTTCAGAGAGCCAAACTGTGGCAAATACCAGCTGGTCCAAGTAGCAGCTGGTACTGAGTCTCAATACCAAATGGTGAGTTGTATAAGGTCTGGTATAGTCTTTAGGATGGTGCCACTGTAGTTGGTCTATTCCATTAGCTGTTGTGCAGAGGCCCACTTCTCCACCTGCCTCTGCTCCCTTTGGGGTGCTCTTTGACCCCCATACCATGCTAACAAAGTAGTCCCTGTGCTCCACGAACCATAGGGACTGCAGTTGTGACAGATCTTTGCATGGGCCACACAAAAAGGTGGGGGCATTTGCAAGCTTGAGGGTGCTGCCAGTGATTGGAAAAGCCACATTAAAGTGACAAACCACAGAAAATTAATTGCTCTCCTATTAAAATAAATCAATATTTAGGTTTTAACAGGACAGTTGTAATTGCTCTAGCCACTTTGCTGAGATGATTTTGCAGCTTTAAAGTACTCCCTCAATTCACAGCCAGAGGTAAGAATATGGCAGTAAAAGGTCACAGAGTTCTCACAACTTTTGTTATTTGACTGTCTCATAATGTAGTAACCTAAAAAAAAGTGCCCAAAATAACTAATGGGGCTACAGGAACTAAAAGCCCCACTTCCTCCTTACCAGCAGCCCTCACTCTCATGTCTCCTACTTTTCTAATGCAATCAGATTTTCAACATTAAAAAATTGGGGGACCAGGGAGAGGTGTCCTGGGAAAGGATTTTGGTGAGGGATGAGAGAAGCTAATGGGGACAATGGAGGAAAAGAGCCCTCCTTCTTTCCCCAGCTCCTTAACTCCCCACCCCTCTTTCCACACTGAAAAGTTGTGACATTTTACAGTAAGAACAGGAGTGGATTAAACAGTTTCCACTCTCTATGACTGTCAGTTTTCTTCCAATTCCAGCATCTAACTTCTCTCTCACCCACTCCAAGGTAGCTCCTATCCTACCAGCTTCCACTCACCCTTCATCCACACATACCACCATTCACCCACACTCAACCCATCACCTCGTCCCAGCTACACAGCCCCCTAAATCTTCACTACCTCCAACACAACACTCACTGCTCAAAACACCTCAACCAACCACACCCAACATTTAGCTCCTCCCTCATACCCTACCTTAGAATATCCACCTTTCCTTCCCAACTTTATCATAGTTCAGAACCCTTCTTCCCAGCTCTTAACTCCCCCCACAGCACCATGCTTCAGGACACCTTCCTCTTCCCACCCTCCCCAAGCTCACAACTCCTCCCATCTCATGCTCAGAAACCCCTCTTCCCCACCCTCAGGTTCTTTATCCTTCCACTCCAACCTTCTGGCTCAGAATCCTTCTTCCTCCTACTTGATACACAGCAAATAAACCATCATTGAATCATAGAAGATTAGGGTTGGAAGAGACCTCAGGAGGTCATCTAGTCCAACCCCCTGCTCAAAGCAGGATCAACCCCAACTAAATCATCCCATCCAGGGCTTTGTCAAGCCGGGCCTTAAAAACCTCTACAGATGGAGATTGCACCACCTCCCTAGGTAACCAATTCCAGTGCTTCACCACCCTCCTAGGAGAAATAGTTTTTCCTAATATCCAACCTAGACCTCCCCCAGTGCAACTTGAGATCATTGCTCCTTGTTCTGTCATCTGCCACCACCTTGAACAGCCTAGCTCCATCCTCTTTGGAACCCCCCTTCAGGTAGTAGAAGGCTGACATCAAATCCCCCCTCATTCTTCTCTTCTGTAGACTAAATAAACCCAGTTCCCTCAGCCTCTCCTCGTAAGTCATGTTCCCCAGCCCCCAATCATTTTCACTGCCCTCCGCTGGACTCTCTCCAATTTGTCCCCATCCTTTCTGTAGTGGGGGGCCCAAACTGGACTCCAGATGTGGCCTCACCAGTGCCAAATAGAGGGGAATAATCACTTCCCTCAATCTTCTGGCAATGCTCCTATTAATGCAGTCCAGTATGCTGTTAGCTTCCTGGCGACGAGGGGACACTGCTGACTCATATCCAGCTTCTCATCCACTGTAATCCCCAGGTCCTTTTCTGGAGAACTGCCGTTCTCCAGAACAACCATTGCTGGGCTTGAAGAAGCAGAGGTAGCATGTGGGGATTGTAGCTGCAGGAAGCATGTGTCCCTAGATACTGTGCAACTAATCTTAATTACCCCCACAAAGGCCTGCAATAGCGCTTTCCCTTTGCAGCCTGCAGTCAACACGCTGTAGGGACTCCAGGTAAGGTGAGACAGGTGGACTGCAGCCACCAAAGCTTCCAGGGAGAGGGGAAGACCCAATCATACCAGGAATTGCGCATTGGCAGTGGATGGAACTTCAGTACAGCAGCCATAATACAAATGCTAAACAGCGTGTATAATATTGCTAATAACTGGCGAGTTACTGATATGTCTCAGCCTCACCATATCCTAGCATCCAGTGGTCCTTGGTTTTGGTATTTTAAGTGGATTATAAACTGCAAATTATAAATGAAGAATAAATGTAACTATGCTTCATTTAGATTCAATGAATTTCAAAGGCACGTGCCAACAGTGCTATGTACCATTTCAATAAACTTTGTTCAAATATAAAGCCAATGGAATCCAATTAAGTAATTTCTCCTGTACATCCTTTAAATTCTTAGGTATTCATAAGCTGATTAAAATTCGTTCTTGAAAATGTTTCCATGTAAAGGATTGTCCTTTGCTTAAAAACTCATGAAACCAGACAAAAACTGCATATTGGTAACTATATTTTAAACCAAAAAAATCTTCACATAATAAATACATCTTATGCACATTAACTTCAAATTTACTTCAGAAAGCTATTTACAATATAAATAATTATAAATGGGAACACTTTGCAAGATATTGTTAACATAGCTAAATTGTGTTTCCTACATTACATTCCAAAGGAAAACTTCAAATTACAGATGTTATGCTACAGTGTCACTAGAACCTATACATTGCAAGGCATGGCATTTGAAATGTTGGCAATCTTTGTCTTTTTTCATAAATATAATCCATTGGGTTTGGGGAGCTGGGGTTTGTTTGGGTTTTTTAAATATGCTGGTCAAAACAAATATGAACATGTCATTATTTCTGAAGTGCCTTTTTCTAGTTTTATGTGCTGAAATACTTACCATTGGGGAAAAAATTACAGTGCTTTAAAAGAACTTTTCCCCATTGACTTTATTTATTTAGAAATGGAACTGCTGTACTGTTTTATAATGTGTTAATGAGATTATTTTGTGTGTTTCCAAACTTCCTACCTTTGTAGAGTCTAAGAGCAAAATCACATGCACTCAAAATTTCAATAAATAAAAATGTTAAAAAATTGTATTTTAAACCCTAGAATCCTATGTTTACCATTTGAAAGGAGAGGTTAAGTAGTGGATACAACCAGCCAAAAAACCTTTGTTTCTTCCTATAATGCCTATATGTTTGATCTTTCCTTTCAAGTATAGTCTCATGGCAGGAGCCATAAATTAACCTTCTTTCAGAAAGGGGTGCATTCTTACCAGTTGGAGCCAAGATTTATCCACACAACCATTGTGTGCATGCACTGAACACCATAGTTAAATTTCCTCGCATGTAATTTTTCACTGTCAGACACTCCAAGGATGCTTTTGGGGAAAGGGAGCTGCACTGTCACTCATCATACTGCAGAAAATTCTACTTAATTTTCCTTGTCCAAAATAATAATTCCCTTTGGAGCATTGAGCAGTAAAAATATTTTGCTAATCCATGAGCTCCGGGTGCCTTATTCACAACAAACTGAATGATGTATATGGTACCAGAGTAATAGTACAGCACTGTTGGGGTTTTTTTAAGTGCAGACACTCCGATTACTTAATAGCCATTTTTAATAAAACAGTATATAAAATAAATGTTCTAGTTACCTGAATAGCACAGTCTGGATTACTTTGGGGCTAACCAGCATGCGGATGTGTGTGGAAATAAATTCCTCAACCCTGTTCTTACCGAAGTCAATAGCAAAACTTCCATTTCCTTCAATAGGAACAGGATACAACCCTATGCTGCTATGTGTACATTTAAGAGAATTCCATGGATAAACCTGAATTGAAATACTTTTGCTACCAGACAATAACCATAACTGCCTCCAAAATACCCACAACTGGGCCTGATCCTAGAATTGTTTGGTGAACAGGAACCCCAATTGAAGCCAAAGGGAACTTTCACGTGGAAGGTCTGAAGCCACATTCTGATAGCCAGGAGTTAGCTGAATTTTGGCGCTACAATTAAAAGTTGGTGTTTCTGCAGCAGACAGTCAGCTTTTCCAGTGCATCCATGCCTTTGGCAGAAATACCACACAAAGCCATTTCCTGAACACTTTGGGGGCTTCTCAAATCCTTTCGGATAAATGGTGGTTCAGGT
Source organism: Chelonia mydas (assembly GCF_015237465.2). Taxonomy (NCBI): domain Eukaryota; kingdom Metazoa; phylum Chordata; order Testudines; family Cheloniidae; genus Chelonia; species Chelonia mydas. The sequence goes on from NC_057851.1 coordinate 73,682,948, forward strand.
AATCCTGAAAATTATTGAATAAGTGCTTCATGCCAGGAGAGATACAACTGAACTTCAGATAAGAGGAGGGCTTTGTGGAGTAAATAGTGTTGGATAAATAGGATTTTAAATGTACTACACTGAGTGGTAGTACTTGTGGGAACATCATCAAAAAAGTAAGTTGGCTACTCCCCAGAAGTAGCCAACTGCAAAATGTCCTTGGGCTTTGGCACCCGCCAATGTTCACCGCTGCCCACATTTTTCTAAATGTATTCAAAGCATGTATAGAAAAAACAATCTGCATTAGTAGTACATGCCATTTGGGGGGCATTTCCCTTTACAGTTTTCATAGTTACATCTTCCAGGTGCACAAAAAAACTAGAGCCAAATCACTAGGAGCCAGATTCTGCTAGACTAGCACTTTACTCCACAGATATATCCATTGAAATCAATAGGACTGCTTGAGGAGTAAGGTTTCTTACTCTAAGTTAAGAATTTGTATAAGCTTGTGGCCTTAAACTTGTACACTATGCCCACTGAGTGCAACTGTATATAAATGAGAGACAGTTCCATTCTTTTCTTAACATCAAATAAAGACATAGAAGGCCTAATCCACAGCCCACTGAATTCAATGAAAAGACTCCCATTGGGTTCAACAAGCTTTTGATAAGGGTCATAAGCAGTTTGCAGTTTTATTAGCATATTCACTTGGTGTTATGTTTGTTGACATAATGCTATTACGATATAAAATGCTAGCATACTACAGTGCAATCAGTATAGTATTAGTTGCACTTGTGGAACTGAAATATACCCTAAAATGTCTCAGATATAAAGTGATACCAATGACCTAATATGATACATTTGAAAAATATCAAAGCAAATACTGTATCTTGTATTTTCAAATTTTCCAAAATTGCTCATCTCTTTTTTTTTTAAACATACATTCCTTGAAGGATGTTGAGGATTTTTACATTTTATCACTGAGGTTAAGTGGGGAGTTGAACTAAATATGAAGTTCATTAAAAGTATGTCATACAATAAGCACTGATGTCATGAACAAGTGTAAGCTTTGTGCCCTACAGGAAAGTACATGTTATACCACTTGCAGTAATGAATGCTACAGTTAGGGTTGCAAACTGACTTTCATTTAGTATCAAGCAGGATATAGTGTGCTGCAGGTCCCTGTGCTTACATAATAATTATACTTACAATTAATTTGTAATACTTTTTCAAAATCACATTAAAAGCTCCTTGCCAGCTTTGGAGTACAGAGAAAATTGTTCCCTTCAAGCTGGCCCTTTAAGGGAGCAGGATGGCCAACCAGATAGCCCGTAACAGGCAAGTGCCTCCAGTCAATGACAATGATACACTAAGGAGGAGCAATAGTTGCTTCCATCTTGCATGGGGAATGAGCAAGTGTTCGTCTTGCTTGTCTTACAACATGGCTGCAGGTGAAGGGCACCAGATCACTGTATTGATATTTTAAATATTATATTTATTACATTGCACCTTCCTGCATTTGCCATTTTAGTGAAATGAAACTATGGAAAATCTCAGCATAGGAGAAATTTAATTTAACAATAGTTGTTTGGAAACTTTTATTCTATATGGGATCACAGTAAATAGTAACAGAGAATCTTTATTGCATAGCTTACTTGCTTTTTTTAAAATGAAGAATATATATAAACAAACTGTTAGAAGTACAGTCATTTATGAAGGTGCCTTTCATACTGTAATCTAGTATAATATTCATATTTACTTAGAGTCACTTTTGTAATGTACTGCAGTATGCCAAGGGACATATGATAGCATGTATTTCTATTCTGTTTTACTCAGCAAGTCACACTTTAATACTGTACAATGAGTCTCCAAATAAAAAGTTAATACTATTCATAGGTGTAAACTAAATAAAGATGTATCCAGAACTAGACTTATCAAAAATACCCTCTCATTCCTAACTTTTTAGGAATATATAAAATCGTTAGGCTGAAAGAAATCCATTTTGATCCATCCACCCCTTTAAGTTAGCAGTTGTTAGCATTTTCCCCAACAGCATTAAATATTTGCCTTGTTTTTTATCTTTTTTAAAAATTATTTATACTAGCTGCTTCTGTTTATGACCTTTATAGTTCATTCAACTTATTAGGTTTCATTTAATATAATTCTCTCCAAATTTGTTTTGTTCTCATTTTTCCTTGGCTAACATATAATGCCCTTTGGCTCTTATATCGGCTAATAATTCAAATAACCTTATACTGTTATCTCACCTCTCTTCCATGCAGAACTTTGTGCACATCAGTGACATTCCCTCTAAATCTTTCCTTTTCCAAAGATAACCCAGTTTATTTAAACACTTATTAGATCTCTTTCATTCTCTTTATCTTTCTGCTTTGTGTTCTGCTCTACCTTTTCTATTATAAGCTTTAGATAATAAAGGCCAAATTGTAACATCTTTCTCTTCTGGAAGAGTACAGTATCTTTCACTATGAATGATCACACTGAAGTCAAATGGGATTGCTTGTGATGTAAGAGTATCACAATCTGCCTCAAAGTGATCAGAACTGTATACATCAGTATTCCAAATTGGCTATGTGATTTTTTCGGTTTTCAAGTAAATCTCTACTTGGTGACCCAGATTATTATTATTTTGCTACTGATTAGCCATGCTTTGGAGATTGATACTTTTGTAATCTATCCAAACTCTCCGAGCAACCTTCTACTTGGTGGACTGTGTTTTATGACCATTGAAAGTAAAATTCCGTACATCTATCTTCTTTACATTACAAATTAAGCCATTCTGTAGTGCTCATCTCATTTTTATAACATCCCCCCTCCCCTTGGCCATACTCTAGGTTGGTATAATCAGAAGGGGCCTGGTCCAGCTCCCACTGAAATCATTTGAAGAAGGATTGTGCCAATGACTGTTACTATGATCTTCCCTAGTTGCCCTTTTAAGTGCAGGTGTTATATTAGCTCATCTCCAGTCCAACAGTATCTCCCTGATCATGAGGTTTTAAAATATATTTACTTACCTCATTTGACACATCTCTTAATCTAGGGCAGGTCCATGCAGGCCCAGATGCTGTAGTCAGTCATCAGACACTGGGGTTTCTTATTCCCCATATTCTCTCAAGACCCTGATTTTTCCTGTAGTATCTTTTCTCTCTTCCCCTGGTTACTATATGACTGTTCCTGACATCTCTTCCCTATTTTCCTTTGTGAACAAGACAAGAATGTATGCTTTTTTTCAAAATCACACCCATCACTTCAGTCAACAGGTTACCTCTTCCAACTTTGAGTCCTTACAATCTCCTTCACTTTCTTAATGAGCCCAAAGATTTTCTCTGAATTTATCACAGTCACCCTGCAGTCTTCACTTTATCTGTCTTTGTCTCTTATATGATTCCATTAATATAGTTGTGTTTTATAGTCCTTACAGCCAAATTTCCAGTAATTTTATGCAGTTCCTCCTATGGTTCTAACTCACTCCTGATTAGCTCAGCCACTTGGAACTCACAGCATATTTATTGTTACATGGTATACATCACTATATGAGATTAAACTAATTCATCTTGGACCACTCTCTATTTCAGCTCCTTTCCCCCCTTTCCCTTCACTAATTTGCTTCCCTTTCACTTTACCAGACATCTCATGCACTCATCCAGAATGTGATCACAGTTCAAAGTATCTTCCCGTTACAATCATCTATTCTCAAAACCAGGCTGAGAAATCCCCCCTTTCTGATTCCTTCTTTTAAATATTGCATGAGCAAGCAGTCCAGTAGCCAGTCATAACTATGTTGCTCAATTTATGTCGTTCAAGTCCAGCAAGTGTGTAACTATGCGTGTGGCTATTCAAGAAAGTAATAATTTTGAAGATCTCTCTCTCTCTTTTCCTTTTGGCTAGTCCTGGACACTTTACACCACTAAGCAACATAACATGGCTAGAGTTTAGCAAATAAACAAATCAGTTAACGTACCCATTTTATGTGTATTTTGAAAAGATATATGATCCACATTTTTGCATGTAAAGAATGCATAGCTGTTTTGGTGACTAAGACCTGTGGGGCACATGCAATTCAGAGAGTCGGCCCTTGGCAGTATTTTCATCAACTGACTCCAACACAATATGCATGAATTGCTCAGCCGGCCTGCCACAATGTGCTCCCAACACAGACCTCCTCTATCTTCTTTTCTATATAATGTGGCAGCAACTTTGATTTTAGCTCCATTCACTATAACCCTGAATGCCAATTCCTTTTTTTTTTTTTTTTTTTTTTTTTTTTACAGTAACATGTCAACTCACTCATCCCCAGTACCTTAGGTTACTCTGTCTAGTGCAGTGTGGTATATCAAATGCTGGTAACAACAAGGGCATTAAAACTTATATATCTTCCAATTATATTTCAAAGATTTTTTTAGAGCACAAAATATTTTAGAAAAAACATCAGCTTCCATTGGTTATTATAACGGATGTCCCCTTGTGTCCTTGTGCTGGATCTTGCTGCATCCTTAAGTGAGAAGTCACATCAAAGTGTGATCCATTACAGCCCAAGGAATAGTTTCTAATGGTTTCACTGTCATATAGATGCTCCAGAGCATATCCAGTTAACGTGTAAGCATGCTTGTCAAAGTACTGCCTGTGTGAAGTGTAATAGTTTGGAGAAGCTGCTGGATGGTCCGCTGTGGCTTGATGAGGGGACATGTCTGAATGCAGGTAGTCTTTAGCTAGTATCAAACTAGATTTAGAAATGCGGTCGGAATTTGGGCTACTTATCCTAGACAATGTTGTGGGGCTGTTGTCATAGTCATTTTCATGTGGGCTCATAAGCTTTCCATCTCGTTGCTGGATGTGTTCACAAGGAGAGGTGTTGGCAACTGTAGGAACACGGCAGACATCCCCTGTCAACTGTTGTGGCTGGTAGTTTGCAAAACAAATAGAGTGCTTTTTCCCTGCTCCATTAATGGAGACCAGCTGATCAGGGGTTGTTTTCTGTAGCTGAAGCCTGTTTTCTTCCTCTTTAATCATTTGTTGGGTAGCTCTTATTAGCGTTTCAATTTTGCTGGGCTCATGTGGACTACTTTGATACTGCTCAGTACGGTATCGGTCTCCTGATTCACTAGCAGAACCAGGATCTGGGGAGCTAACAACACTGTCCTCATCCCAGTGTCCTCTCCCTGCAGAACAGATAAAGAAAGGGAACAAGTCATCAGTTTTGGTTTGTATGTGGATCTCAGAAAGAAGGTAAACAATCTAAAGTCCTCTTTTTAATGCAATGATGGATTGTGTTGGTCTTTCTGGTTATTGTTTGCTTTACAGTATCACCTGGAGACCCAAACTGAGATAAGTGCCCCATTGTGCATAAAAGACAGTCAGTCCCTGACACAAAAAGTAGACAAGAGTCAATGTAAGTACTATTATCTCCATTTTTCAGATGGGGAACAGAAGCAAAGGTTAAGTGGCTTCCCCGAGGTCACAAAAGAAGCCTAGAGAAGAGCCAGGAATTCCAAACAGGTCCCTGAAACCCAGTCAAGTGCTTTAACCTCAAGACCATTCTTCCTACCACATAAGTGTTGTTCTCAAAATAGGCCAATTGAGCTAATTGACCCAAACGTATGTGCTTGAGCTCTTAATGCAATATTTCTTCTGCAAAGGATATAAAACATCAGTTGGGCACAAAACTGCAATTCAGGCTTTCTGAGTTCTAGTCCTGGGTCTAACGCCACTAGCCTTGATTTAACCAATGTACATTTACCACCCTCACCTGTAATATGCAGGTAATGCTACTTCTTCAGAGGGGTGATCTGAGGAGAAAGTCTCCTTGATCAGATTTTGAATCTAAAGGCCTGATTTTCAATGATGGTCTGTAATTTCAGGGTGTAATTAGCACCTCCAGTGAATGACAAGTAGAGCTGGCAGCACTTGGCTGTCTAAGTACCTTTTTGCATTGAGAAAATCAGAAAGTGGATTGAGGCTCATCTGAAAATCAGGCCCACAAAAGGCTATATACATTTTTATTCTTCTTATTATTATTAGACTTTGCCCTTTTAACCCCTTCTGTGCTTTAAGATGTCGGTAAAGTATATTATGAATCCAGACACTGGGTTTTTATGTGGTCTTACATACCACATTATACATGCTACCTGGCAATAAAAAAGAGAAACAACAAAACAGTTGCCTTTGTGTTCATAGATATAGCAAGTTAGCGCTGTACTTTGTTTTGTAATGCAAGAATATTTGTTGTCTCAAACCTTTAGAATAGGAAATTTAACCATGCTTACCTGAAGTTTCCCTTTCTTCAAGTAATAAGGCCCACAGATCTGCTACAGGGAGCATTCAAGTAGGCATGCAGTAGAGTGGGTGGAACCAGACCCATCCATCACTGGCAGGAGGGGAGTAACCCTACCCCTGAAGAACCTAACAACTGAAAGAATTTCCATAGCCACGGAGGATAATACCCAACTACAGAGACAATATAATAATGGAACTGGTAAAACACCTGCTAATATGCATGTCCATTGCAGAGCCCAAGAAGGACTTCTGCAAATTACTGAATGCTGTGTTTTGCCTCAGCTTATATAAACAATATTGTCTGGTTGGGAGGGCAGGATCTGTGGACCTTTATTACTCAAAGAAAGAAAATTTTCAGGTAAACACAAATAAATTTTTCTATTCTTCTTTGTATTAAGGTCCACATATCTGTAAGAATGGGATGTTATCACCAGTGTGCCTCTAGTGTGGGTGATAAAGTTAATAACTGTGGGCAAATATTATATACACTCCACTCTCAGCGCATAGCTGGGATACTGTGCTGTGGAGCACTGCTGAAGGCAACATCAGTTAGCTGTATGCCCATCACCATAGTATCCAAGCACCTCACAATATTAATTTATCCTTAATATACACTTCCGAAACAGGGAATTATTATTTGTCTGTACTGCAGCAGCACTCAGAGGACCCAGTCAGGATTAGGACTCCATTGTGCTGGTCACTGTACAAAGAATAAAGAGAAGATAGTCCTTTCTCAAAGTTCTTAACATTAATATCCCCATTTTATAGATGGGGAACTGAAATTTAGCAAAATTACCGACCAGATTCTGAGCAGCCCCTTATCTCCCAAATGCGCCCATTGGCTTCACGTGGATGCTTATGGAGAAAGCCTTCAATGTGAGTGAAGGTATCAGAATTTGTCCCAAATGGATTATTTGTGTAAGTGTTCATCCTCAAGGGTAAGTGGCTCAAAATCTAGCCCTAAGTAACTTGCCCGAGGTCACACAAGAAGTCAGAGTTTTTCTCTGCCCAAGACGACAGTAGCTTTGCCTTTTCTGGTTCTTACTTGTTTAGAAAAGACTTGGTGGATATACTATCTGTCGTGGCCAATATACGCCCATTGTTCATGGAGAGAACCAGTTGCCTACGTCCATAACAAATAGTTCTGAGCTCTCATGCTGTACATCTTCTGTCAGGGCCATGTCAGGGGTCTGGATTGTCGGTGACCCCTCAAAGAAGTGCCCTATTCTTCCCGGCTGGCAGCATTGTCATAACTGTGTCTGATTTATGAAGCACTTTTCCCACTTTCACTGATGGGTGGGATAATTTGGAATATGGAAGGGACTGAAGAAAATTCTGGAGAGTTCTCAGTTTGTCTGTGGTCCACTGTAGTGTATCTATGCACAATGCTATCATGCCCAGGAGGAACATGAATGACTGTACTAGAGGCACTGTAGTACAACTGACTTCCTGTATGAGTGTTTACAGTTTGTCTTGCCACTCCTCCAAAAATATCACCCTATGCTTATTTGGAATCCAAATCTTACACTGAGCATCTAGGATCACTTTAGCTCTGGATGGGACCCTGAGGAAGGGATAAATATGGTTCCCTTCTTGTTTGAGAGCTATTATTAGGACCATTAGTGTCTTTGCACACTATCCAAAAGGTAAGGACTTGTGTTGGAAGTGATGTTATCCTTTGACATAGCATGATAACTTTCTGTGGGATGGTAATGGTAGAATATGGACTTATGTACCTTTCGGCTACAAGCAACAGAAAATTATTGCTGATTATTGCTAGGATGAATTTCAGAGTCTCCATCTTGAATTTCCATTATTTTTAAATGTGTTCAAATGTTTAAAATCCAGCACTTCGCTGCTTCTGCCCAATCTCTTTATAACTCTTTTTGAACAGGATGGAGCATAGGTCTTTGCCCTCTTCGTAAGAGGAGACTGATTCTATAGCCCCTTATGTATACGGAGAAGGTGTAAATAGCTTTTTCCTCTCCCATTTCTTTCCTGGAAAGGTTGAGTTAGAGTAGAAAATGAATCTGTGTCTAGGTCTCTTATGAAATTCTAATGAGTATCTCTTCTGGAGAGGTCCAGGACATGTTTATCCAATATGAACAGTGGCCATTGTTCTGCACACTGGAAAGGATATGACATTAAGGAGGCTGGATATTGTCTGATAAACTACAACTTCCTCCAATCTGTTCTCTCTCTCTCTACTGTACTGGTTTTCCCTCTAGTTGTACAAAGAAAGGCTTTTTAATATTTGAAATGTGGCTTTTTCCCTCTTCTTTACTGCCTGCCAAAGGCTAATGTTCTTTTGTCTTCTCCAAATACTCTACTCCCCCACCCCCTCCGGGAGTTTGTCAGTTCTCCAAAATGCATTCCGAGAGAGTATTTTGAAACACATGAGAGATGTTCTCTTGCACTTGTGCTTTCTACAAGGGAAACCAGAAGCAGAACATTGTATTGTAACCTATTGTTCTTGTTGAGAAATGTAGTGCATCAAGTGATGCATCTAAAACCAATTTTGTCACCAAGTAGATTTTTCAGACAAAGGGCCCTAGAACACAAATTTCGTTGGTCTTAAGGAGAATGAGATGCTAAAACATATCTGTCCATGAAAAGGTAGAGCAGGCAAAATATTTGGAGGCAGTTGAAGCCCTCAAGGTTGGCCAAACTGGCCTCATAATTTCTTCTAAGGCATGAATCAACTGTCCAGTCCACAGAACCCTTGGAAGAAAATCCCCCTTTGTGGGGATTGCTGTGTCCTTTACAAGAAAGAAAAGAGCTGAGTTCATTTGGGGGAGAAACACCACGTTTTATGTAGACAAAGGTACTTTTTAGAACCTTTCGTCTTGTTTGTTTAAACTTTCTTGGCTTTGGAGGAGACACCCATTTCTCCTTAGTGACATCCTCCAGGGCTTCATGAAGAGGGATGTATGGTTCCAGTTTAGATCCAGATGAGAAATATTGTGTGGTCTTTTCTGAGGAGATACAAGAGGTTGATTCCAGTAGTTTGGAAGTATCTTTCCTTGACTCCTTCCGTGCTCTGATCTTCTGATGCTGATCTTTGTGGGGAGTAGATGCGGAGTTGCCACTTGCTATTTCTCCAGCATGGCCTGCCCTGGCACAAGAGGCCTAGGTGACTCCTGCCTGGAATGAACCATTACTGAGGGGCCTGCCCACAAAAAGAGGGGAGAAGTGTAGAAGGCACATTAATTTTGCTTTCCCCTTCTTGCTTTGACCACCATTATTAGCTTGTTCATGGGTGACAATGCACTATCACCACTCAAGTACACCTCAGAAAAAGAGAAGAAAAAAATCACATTCTTACCCAAAGAAGCAGCTCTGGAAGCAAAGTTCAAATGTTTTAAGTCCAGTCAGTTCAAAGGGGGGTTGTTTGGGGAAAGACTGATGCTCTGTAGTAGTGTGGTTTGGAACTGCCTGTCTGCAACTGTGGAGGCAGAATGAAACTGGTAGGTTCTTCAGAACATGGGGCATTCCCCTCCTGATAGTGACGGAGAGGTCTGGTTCTGCCCCCAAAGCTACATGCAGGCTGAAGATCCACTGTAATAGATCTGTGGAGCTTCATACAATGAGGAATTATCTGAAGCATCTGGAATAAAAGTTAAACTAACAAACAAATCAAAACCAAGCTCTATTTTCAGCTTTCTTTGATTGTCTGTGGTAAAAAAGTGATAAATATATTTTTATCGTATCTGTAAGAACTACACTATATCCATAAATAATATTTTACATTACACCATGAGCATGATCACCAACAATTATAACATTAGAAATTGATTTTTTTTATATATATATATATGTCTGTAGCTACTGTGAAATCAACTCACACATCTCGGTTCTCATATTGGGAAGAAAAAGCTAGCTGAACTCATCAGTATCAGCATTAGGGAGCAGAATACAAGGAAGTGCCATAGCTTATCACAAAGAGAAAGCCGCAGAACAATACTAACCAAAGCAAATTAGAGGCCTCTATTCTTCCTTCTCTTTCTTTCAGACTGTATTTCCTTGAATCTGCTATTTCATTTTCTCTCTCTGCATAATTTTTTTCTTATTGGAATGAAACAGTACCTATTCTTTCTGAACTTATAATGCCAGATGCTAAAAGTCAATGGAGCTATGCCAATTTACAAAAGCTGAGGATTTGGCCCTATATAAAGTGCTATCATGGGTTCTTTAGGTAATACCTAGTGGTGCAATCCAGTTCTTTTTTCAATATGCACAATTACTGCAACAATGGACTGCCACAAATAGTCTATAATTATCTCTATGCTTCTCATGGCTTTTTTTTTTTTCGCTAATTTGTATATGAAACATCTGCAGCACAAGGTAGGTTGTGATGGATAACCCTCAAAAAGTTTGGAAGTACAATTTGGTTTGGATAAGCACCTGGTATTCTGAGTGTTTATGTGAATTTTATCTAAACCTCTTGACTCTATCAAATCAAGATCAGGGTTTCTTTTGAAGTTTCCAATACTCCTTGCCTTTACTCTGGCTGGAATTACTTGGAAGAAACTCTTCCTTGAGTTTTTTATCCAGTATATTTACTTCTAGTCCAAGACAGGACCAGTGGAAGGGATCAAAACTTTAAAAAGTAAAAAAAGGGGGAAAAAATATCTCCAATTTTTTTCAAACTACAAAACATATTAAATTTAGGTTTGGTTCTGGATAAAAGTTTGGGTTAGTTCTTATTCTATCCAAACTTGCACAGCCTTCACTCAAGGTAATAAAATACGTATGCTAAGAGCACTTCTTCACATGTTTGCTATGATTTCACTTATTATGTGTTCCTAACTAAATTTCACAGTTAAAAAAATATGGAACAAATAGAATATTTTATTATTTAGGCTAGATCATCAAAACCCAGACTTGCACCTTTACAACTCCCAGTTCATACACATGAACCCTGACTTGAGCACACACATCAGGAGTCACATGTATACAAGTCAGGCATGTTCAAGTCAGTCCTTTGAAATTCTGTCTCTATACTGCAATACCATCATTTCAGCAATTATCTCTTACCATGTATCCTGTGAACTGAAGTGATGTGGGGCATGCTGTTTTCATATGCTTCTCTGCTTTCAGGGGAAGTTTTTGTCAGGGGCAATGCTGAACGAGAACCCCACCAAGTATCCCTTCCAGGCTGCGGTGTGCCCAGGAAATATCTACCAGCCTCACACCTGCCTCCTTCACAGGCCTGAGTATGGAAATGTCTATCATCGGTCAACCTGGAATGGTCAAGTGCAAAACCATAGCAGAGAGAGCTGCGGTCTGAGTACTGTCTATAGGCACAGGAGACGTCATGGTGTTGAGAGCTTGGCCTTTCAGCAGGTTCCATTAATTGTGGAGAGGCAGTATCAGTTAGTGGACTTCCACCCCATTGGCTCTCATGGTCAGATTCAGATCTTTCTGTGTGAAATCCAGAATACTGTAACACAAAAGGAAAGGCAGAGGCATAACTAAACCAGAACAAGACAACATAAGCAACTAGACTGGGGGAAAGGTTGCTCTTCTTCTGATGGGGACACATCTCACAGTCTTTTCCTGTACAGCATTCTGTGATGAGCCCATACCCAACAAGGCAGACATTAGAAAAGTCTGAAAACATTCCCCTCTCCCCTTTAAAAAGCCCTCTTATGACTTGTAAAGTCTAGCTCACCAAATTCAACACTGATGTTCAATAGTTCAATACTTCAGCTCCCTTCTTCCATTCAAAAGCAGTTTTAAAATGGATTGAAATAACCTCTCGCCCTGGACACGTGCTCATCTCCAAACCAAAATTGAACCTGTTTTGAAATTCCTATTTCATGATCCCTATCCCTTCCACATATCTCGCTTTCTCACCTGTGGTGGCAGGTCTTCTCAGAGTTTCCTTTCTCACCCACTGCTGATGGAAAGGAAGGTTCCGGGGCACTCAGGGATTTCAAAATACTGTGGAGAAAAGCTCCAGAGTGCTCCTAAATTTTAAAGCAGTGGATCAGCAGGACCCCAAAGGGCTACACTCCCCTCCTGCATGAAAGCAAGGAAACAAACTACTGGAGACTATTTACCAGAAGCGGAGACTATTTACCAGAGCAGGGGAAGAGGGTTATCTGGTCACCCCCGCTTGAGAATAGTACTGAATGGTGGGGGAGGAGAGCACAAAAGGCAGACAGAATCAGGACCTATCAAGGAGGAGCAAGATATATGGGGCCAGTTGGAGCAAGGCTTGTGCTTAGCGGGAGTTAAAGGTAATGCTACATTTAGGATAAGCATATGAATTTCTGGATGCTTTTCTGAATAAGTAATGCTTATTATAGCTTATGTATATTTCTATTAATTTGTGCCATCAAAATATATGGATCATTTTCTTACATCAGCTATATCCAAGATCATGGAGTGGGATGGGACCAAACATGCAACTCTCATCTCTCTAGTACTGCATATCAATGCCACAAATTGTAAGTTTAAAAAGAAAAAAAGAGGGAAAAAAAGATCTCCAATTTTTTTCAAACTACAAAACATATTAAATTTAGGTTTGGTTCTGGATAAAAGTTTGGGTTAGTTCTTATTCAATATGCTTAAAAGAACCTGTAATTCTCAACTCCTCTCACTCCCCCCGTAAATATCCAGTAACCTTTTCTTTTGGTACAAATCAAATCTCTTTCCTAAAAACATAAGCTACCGTCTCTTTCATTAAACTGAGTTGCTATGAAACTCTTCATTATCGAACAGAATCAAGGTCAATGCACTTACCAATCAAAACTACTGACCATATGTTTGACTTCAGGAAAGTTAAACCATCTGTGCAACTCCAGCAGTGGAACTATTTGGGTAGGAAGGGGGGCAGGTTGTGTGTGTGTTTTTAATTGCTTATTTCTGCAGCATTTTGAGTTATGAACTCTGTTTGCTGACAAAAAGGCTAATATGAGTCTAACCGAGAAATGGTAGCAGCTTTGCATAGTCCAGTCATGTTTTGTTATTTGTTCACAAAAGAAAATTCAATGCAAAAAGACCTACATACAGACTTACGGGCAGAAGATATGCGGGGTAGAGTAAAGACTAACAGTCCAGTACAACCCTATTTATCTCTCAGTCTTAGGGGACACCAGACCCTTTCAGATATATAGGGTTTTAGATGAAGGTGAGGGAACAAGAGGCAACAAATTAGTCTCTTTAAAACCAGTCTGGAAAACCATCCAACATTCTGAGCCTGGGATATAGGCTTCTCGGCCTTTGTTGGCTACCCTTAGCTGGTATATAATATCATGATATTATGTCTTACTCTAGCTTAGCTCACATAAATGGACTTCAGTTAGCTGTGAATTTTTGTTAATTGGTGTAGCATTGTGTGCCAAACTAGTAAATAAACTCTTCTCTGCTCTTCCTAGCACAAACATCCTCAAACTTTTCTGTGACAAGGACATAGAGTTTGTTTTGAAATTTTTTCATAAAAAAATTAATTGGCAAAAATACGGCTTTTCAACTAAAACAAAAGTTTTAAACACAAAAATTTATTTTGGTCACTTTTTTTAAAAAAATTTTCCACACAAAAATGGAAACCAAAAAAATGAAAATGCTCCAGTAAAAGTTTTCACTAAAAATAAAAAATGCTTTTTGGTTCAGTTTTTAGATTGCAGTTTTCAAAAACTGAAATTTTTTACCAAAAATAGAATGGTTTCAGTGTTTTATTTTAAAAAAAAGATACTTTTTTGAAAAAAACAAAAAACAAAAACAAAAAAAAACCCCAAGATTTCACATGAAAAATAACTGGCATTAAACTGGTTGGGAATTTTTTGTCAAAATGAATTTCCAATGGAAAACTGAAATTTTCCATAGGAAGGGGCACTAGGGGCACCAGGTTTCCAAACCACTACTCCCATGAGGCAATGCTCCACAATGGGGAAAATGCAGTTTAATGATGTACTGACTAGAAATGAAGTGTTTTGACATTCCCAGATCAGAATGTTTAATTTCAATCAAAAATGTCAAAATGTTACATTTCAATATTTCCGAATAGCAATTTTTCAGAATTTCTGTTCTAAAAAAGTTTTTGAAATTTCAACTTTTCATTCCAATTTGGGATAACAACAAAATGTTGAAATGTTAGAATTTCTCACAGGAAAATTCCAAATTTTGCTCAGCTTTCATGGGTATTTTTTTCTCCTGGCTCTATTCTGCAGCTATATTGCTACCAACATGGAAAGAGTTTTTGTCACTAATATATATATTTAGGTTGCAGTGACAACTTGTTTGACTTCTGTGGGAATCTTCTTCACATAGGTAAAAATAAGAGTGAATTCAACAGGTCTCACACACTTATCTCACAGAGCAAGGAACTATTCCAAAGGGCACATATCCAATGTGTCAGAAATGCACCAGGTAATGGCGACATAGCCATGTAACCAAAAACAGCAAGACTTTGTACTTGGTGTAAAGGGTGATTATCTGAGATCTGATCTGGTGCAGCTGCTAGGCCCTGGGCCAAATTAAATTAACACAATGAGTTTTTTGTGGCCCACATGGTCTAGAAAGCCTGTCTGTATATGACAGCAAATTCCTCAGTCCACAGCACAGGCAGACATAACCTAAAACACTTTCTTTTAAAGCTTCTCCACTTGGCATTGTCAAGCTGTCTATACTGCTGCCTTACCACCCTTATGTCTTCTGGGAACATGATGTTCACAGGTGGGGATCACTTAGGTGGGTAAGTGTGACTTTCCTCAGTGGTAGTTGAAGTAGGGTTGTAAAGCAGCAGCTCCAAGCTCTGCTGAAACAGAAATGAAAATGGCACCCCTCAAATTAGAATTAGGCTCAATTAGCCCAAGTGATGAAAGGGCACAGAAAACTGAATTTGGTTTCAATAGCAATCTGGCCAATCAGAAGCACTGAAACCATTGTCTTCTGTAAAGAAACTGCTCCTGCATAATTGAAAGTGTTCTGCTTTGCTCATTTTTCTCCGTGTCTGCTCTCAGGCAGTACTTTTTAGACGTGTGGCTTGTCTAATCAAATTAGGAGATAAAGGCTGGGACAAGATGAAGGACTTCTTTGGCCTGAAGCAACACCTGAAATCAATCACACCTTCCAAAGCTAAAAATGTAGTTGGCAGAAAAGGAACAACTACGAATTCAAATGATCTATTTCAGACCACTTCCAGTCCTCCAACGGCTTCCTGCTGGGCTGCCAGCTCCTGATAGACTGACCTGGCACTTCCAGACACTGGAGCTGTCTTCCAAAGCACTAGTTCAGTGTGCCAGCCTGATGAGAAGTGATCAGAGGATTAGCATCGACCCAGCAAGGGATCTTTTGGACTCACTGATGCCCCTTTTATCCCAGGAGAATTTTTGGGAAGGTTTTATTTTGGGGGATAGAAAGAGGAAGAAATCAATCCTCCCATGGCTATCTAAAGCTTAGTTTAAGAGAGGCCATAAAAATGTATTAGGCTACAATATTTTTGTCACTTTCCCCCATCAGACACACACCTGATCTCTCATGCCATAATACTGAATACAAGTGTCTCTCTGGCCTCAGCCCCCATCCTTCCATAGATAGCAACAGCAGCCAGCTTCACACACAATGCCAGATGTTCATGCGATGGATGTTACAGTTACCTAATTTCCTGGCAGCCTGCTCAGGTTTTTATCATTATAAACTGTTAAATATATAGTGAAATCCTCTCAGAGTGGAGTCCTCTTTTCCATGAAAAACTTTCACTAGATGCGGCGTTAGCAGCTTTTCCTCTTGATTTGTGTCTTAGCCATGAGAAAAAACATCACAGATGCGGGCTGCATTGTACTAAGAACATATGCATGCTTTTAAATCACTTTTATCTTACTTTTTACTAATGTAACCCTGAAATGTAAAATATGTTCTTTTTGTATTCACTATTATAGGCAGAACAGATGGTGAAAGGCTTAGATTAAAGTAATACAGCATGTCCATTAAAATAACCCCCACTGCTGGTGAGTCTTCACCAGATCAGGAGTTATGTTTACTATAAAAAAGGGTTTTGCTTTGCTGTTTGGAATACATTGATAGTTGCCAAAGCTTTAGGCTACAGCAAGAAACAGTAAACAAATAAGAGGCTGTCCAGCAGGGGCCCAATCCTAATGTCCTTACATAGCCCTTTAAAACAGTGGGTGATTTGGCTGAGTGAGAATGAGTAAGGGCTGCAGAACGAATCCCGACCGTTCCTTTTTAGTGAAAGTAGAGCAAAATTGGCATCAACATCAATTGCATGGCAACTTAGCAATAATTAATGTGCTCTTATAGGGTAGTGTTATTGCTACAGTAAAAAAAGTATATGGTCTAATAATTACTAAAAACCCAACAGCTATTGAATATAGTCTTCGCCAAAGAGAACTAAGGAAGAGGTTTAGATGAAGCAATAAAGGCTGATCAAAATCTGACCATAAAATGTTTCCATCAGAGGCTGAGAACTTTCAACTTTTCCTTTAAATGATCATTACTAATGGAAGATTAAACTCCAAAGCAATTGTTCAGACGATCACAATTAAAATGTTTTGCCAATCTTGTTGCTATTTCCTGTGTACAGAATAAATGAGGCCCAGGGCTAGCTCTTTGGGATATAGAATAAATGAGGTCCAGAGCTAGATTTTGGGAGAACCCAAATAGATTTATAGTAATGGGGCAGAGGAGGAGGAAAGAGACATCCTTTAGCCAACTCAGTCATTCCTTTCTCTAATAACCCCATCAGTCTCTTATCCGTTCTCCTGTATTTAATCAGGCTTCACAAGCAGAGTACTGATCAATGCATTCAGACAGCAGCAAACCCCACAATCACATAATGAATATTGGTCTGCCCTTCTCCCATCCTGAGGCAGGCTTTGCAGGTCCCTGTTCTGCTATAGTCAATTTGAATTAAACAAATTCTGACAAGAATTGAAATTCGACAAAGTCACTTTTAGTGAAAGAGAGTCTAGTAGAAGGATTCTGCTCTGCAAATACCCTAGTCCACCTTATTCAGCGGTAATGTGAGGTCTGAGAAAAATGTTAACACTGTGTTAAGTGAGCCGAGCTCCTCTCCTCCTGCCCAAGTAATGACCATGCAACTGAGACTTATTAAAATCTGTTTTTCTTACAGTCCCCATCTCACGTAGCTGCCCTAGTGGTACACAGCTGGCAAAGGAGTAGATTCTCAGGCATCACTCAGTAAAGCATATTTTTCCCCATTTTTCTTCTAAGAGTAAGGAAGCAAGGCAAAAAAAAAAGAAAAGTACACACATTTAAAAACCATCAAAAATACCCACTGACAGCTGGGTAACCCCAAGGGATCTCCATGTCCAATGGCACTAATTTTAGTAAGAATCCCCCCCGCCAAAAAAAAAAAAAAAAAAAAAAAACAGGCTCTATATGTGAGCCAAAACCCTTACCGTCATTTTATAACCATGCTTTTGAGTCACTCTCCAATTCTCCACAACTGAGTGACAGATTATGTGGGCTGGAAACTGATGGGCACAGGCAATACCACCTGCTGCAAGTTCTTTACAACAGCTTTGGTTGGTCTTTCAACAGTTTATTCAGTGACTGGAAGGGATGAGGTACAAACAAGCTGCCAGCACTGCTTGTGGTGGGGTGCTATAATATACAGTATGACTGTTTTTCAATAAACTGACAACCAGCACTGTTCCCGCTTTATGTATGACAAAACCTCTGGTTTTACTACCAGTTTAACTGGTGATAAGGATGTAAATTGAATTGGAGACTAGCCATTCAGGCAATAACCACTACTAAATTAAGGCCCAAATGCATGAGGGTTGCTAAAGATGCTAGCAAACGAAAAGTGTTGGTGGCAAGGAAGAGGAATCTGTACGGATACTAATCTCAGGTCAGAGAGAGAGAGAGAGAGAGAGAGTTGGGGGGTAGGGGGGCGCCTTTGGATGAAACTAAGAGTAGTGAACACTGACTATCAAGCGACAGTGCAAAACAATGGATGAGTTCAGATGTCCAAAAGATAAAACAGTTGAATATCTCATTGGGAATATTTTGTAGATTACAATTTCTCAAAATTGTAAACACATTTTATTAGAACTGTTCATTGTGGAGCATTCAAGAGGAAAGGCTCTTCTGGACCAAGTCCTGAGTAACACACACAAGTGTAATGTGATCAAAATATGAAGTAACAGTAACTATAATGGCCATTTTCAAAACTGGCTTCACAAAGTTAGGAGTCCGAGTTCACCCTGAGGTGCCCAAATAAGTATCCCCATTATCAAAAGTGCTTGATACCCAGCAGCTCTCACTGCAGTAAGTTAAAACTACTGGGTCCTTTTGAACTTTTGAAAAACAGGCCACTTATTTAAGCACCACAGTATGAACTAGAGATCCTCACTTTAAGAACCCAGTTTTGCAAATATTGGTCTTGCAGGGGAATCATATCAAGAGGTAACACTATGAGCCAAGTATTCAGCTGGATTCCTTACAGGCATCCACAGCTATCTGACTGCACCGCTTATTCATGCAAGTATCTCCATTTGGGGCACTTGAGTAAGGCCCACAGGCCTGGGCTCAATATTTGGTAGCCACAACAGTTTGTATGCTTAACAAACCATACCTTCCTGATCAAATATGGGGTTCTGTGCAGCCAAAGAGTTGTATGAACAGATTTTTGCAAACGTGTCTTTGGAGAGCCATTGGAAAATTGACCCCACACAATAGTCAGGAGATTTTTTTTAAATGTAAGCCTGAATATGAAAAAAAGGGAATTAACGTCTATTGAAACCTAACACCATCTGCCTGTGTTTCCTTTTTCCATTCACAACTTTGTGCCTGGAGGAACCTTCTTCCTCCAGTGCACCAAGCCACATCATCCTCACCCTTCCCAGAAACTCACTTCTTTTAGCAAACATTTCACCACTAGTCTCCACTCACGTGCTTCCTACTGCCTTTCCTTCTCCTGATAATTATAGGGCTAGAAAAATAGCTTAAGAAAAAATAGGATCATATCATAACTGGATCATTCAAATGGGCACAACTCAAAGTCCCCAGATACCAAACAACAAAAATGCTACACCAAGAGCTTTTTCAACTCTCCAGTTGTCACTCCCCTATGAAATATCCACCATGTATTATTGATGATGATGATTTATTGATGCTGCACCATACTGTACATGGTATTTTACAGACAATTAACAACACATCCCTGCCCTCAAGATCTTATAGTCTAAGGACCCAATTCTGCCACTCTTTACTCATATTGAGGAGTACTTTCCTCAGCCCTTTCTAATTTCCTACTTGAAAGTCAGCCAAAATCAAGTTATGCAGTAAAGAAAGCTTTGTAATATAAATATGTTGTTCAAAGACAGCTACCTGTGGATACGGTGATGTCCTTGATTTTGACTTTGTGCTTGAGAGCCGTGATTTGCTTCCCTTTCTATTGTCCGTTATGGTTGGAGTTGAATTTGCGTATGAGAATGATGGCTTGGTTGCTGTCACTTGATCCAGGGAGAGTTGTAGTCCTTTATATTCGGTATCCCTATTAAAGGTAGAAGTAGAAGACAAAAACTCACTCAATATCTTAGTCAGACCCGTTTTCCTGTTTGATGGGGGATGGAAACAATTAGTATCTGGGGTGGAGACATCCAGGACAACTGTATAGCTTTAGTTTTTCTCTACAATATGTATAATTAGAAAAGCCTAAAAATGAAACTAATGTCTCATTCTATTATACAGAGAAATAGTGGACTCAGAAGTAGAGCTGGTCAGAGAAACTTTGACAGAACCATATTCCATTGGAATATATGGTTCCTTTGAAATCAAAATGCTTCATAAGATTGGTTGGTTGGTCCCAGAATTTCATTTTGGAAGGAAAACAGGATAAAAGTTCTGCCAGCGTCAAAACAGACTGTTATGACATTTTTGAAACAAAATATTTCAATCACCCCAAAATGAATTTTTTTTCTGGAATTTTCCTTCACAGAGCATTTCAAAAATTTCAGGTTTCACTCAGATTCAGAGCCAAAAAAAATCTTCACAAAACGGAACTCCTGTCTTTCCGCACAGCATTACTCAAAAGATGTGCAGACAAGTAACAAACGCTGTGCTATGCAGTTATCAGAGAAGAATAAAAGAAGGGGCCAGATTCTCCAAAGTTGAATGATCGCACATACACACTGTCAAAGCTGTTTCTTTGCTCAAAGTGAACGTTAAAATACACTTGTTTAATGTTTCATGATAAAATTATTCAGAACACTATGTTACTGGGAGGGAGGGAAGGGGAATCCTCCACTCCAAAAAATATGCATATTTCACGGTCTAGCTAGAAGCTGGGAGTAGCTATGGTGGCACACATTTAAAAAATGACTTTCCTATGACTATTTCATGACTCTAAAAAAAATGTCTACACAAAAAAAAGTGTCCCTGTTTTTTTATTTTGAAAATATGGTTACCTTATACACCGCATTCTCCCCATCTTGGAGCTCCACTTTCTTCAGTAATACAAAGCAGTGATGATGGGGACTTTTGAAAATATTAGTGAGGCAGTGAGTTTGTAGCTATGCAGTTAAAGGGGTGTGGATGGTGGGTTTTGGTTTTTTTTTAAAACTGACACATATACAACTACCAGTGACAGAGCAGTAAATCAAGGGATTTGTGAATATTATTTTGGCAATCTCTGAATTCAGACTGCTGTGATTTGTGAGATCATATCATTCATTATTCCCAAGTATTCTGGCAATTGATGAATATTTGTGAATATGTTTGCAAATCTTGAAACTTTCACAAAATATCCATCCAAAAATTTACTATTCATTATTCCCCTGTTTAAAGATCTTCAGTAATCCAATCAGGGAGAATTAAAAAAAAATACCATAAAACTTAAATGACGAATCACTGAGTAGCCAAAAATACCAGTTCACAAAGTCAGAAGGTTATTGACTCCAACTTTTTAGTGAATAGTGTATACAAATACAGTCTAAGAAAATCAGCAATAGTTCATACTGAAAAAAGAAAAGGAGTACTTGTGGCACCTTAGAGATGAACCAATTTATTTGAGCATAAGCTTTCGTGAGCTACAGCTCACTTCATCAGATTTGCTCACCAAAACAGGGGATAAATTCTTAGGATAGAATTATGCCCTTGATCTATGTGACTCTGTGAGGAGAATAGGAAGTGAGCAGCCCCCATCTTTCTGCATGATCACGTAGAACCTACTCTGATCATGTCTTGTGGAGAAGGAAGAAAGTAAGAAGCTGCATTCCTCATCCTGCCTCCCACAAACCAGCAGGGAAGTGGGAGGAGCCATGGCTCAGCCTCTCCTTTGTGCCAGTCAACAGAGCAAGAGGAGGACAGGGGAGGAATTGTGACTCACAATTCTTTTCTGGGGCAATGCAGTTGCACATTGCCTCATACTCAGAACTGAATCTAAAGGTTCAGTCTAGCCCTTAATGAAAACTATTAACAACAAATCATTCAACAATCTCTACCTACCGTATCCTGAACCATAATCATACATACATTGATGTAAGCCATGCCAGTTAAAAATATACATGAACTGTGCCCCAGCCTCTGCATCTCTCTGCTTAGTACAATGAAACTCTTTCAAATAAATACCATGGCTGCAGGGATAAACCTGATAAATGACTGAAAGCTTCCATATATTCAAATGATTAAATATAATGAATCTCTGAATAGCTACACAAATAAACCTGCTGAACAGACAAATTAATTTATGGTCAATACATCTGTTTCCAGACTAAAACTTGTTTGTACCAGGTAATCAACAAACCTGTTAGTAGAACAGATTTCCTATTGAAGGCCTTGTCTCTCCGAAAAGAAACATACCGTACAGTATAAATAAGCCACTGTAATTAGAGCAGTAGCTGCGTACAGTATCTCCCGTTTACAACAGACAGATGTTTCCACAGTGTATAATTAACTTTTTGTAATGCTTAGCTACTTCTTTGAGGAATTCATTTCTCCAAACATTGGCTGTAATAGAGATGGGCCTGTGCCATATTTGGATCTGTGTTTCAAATACCCCAAATATTGAGAGTGTTTGGATCCAGGATTTTGGTTTGGCTTATTAGAGAAGTAAAGCCCAGCAACAAAATTTGGAGCTCTGTTTTTATCCTCATTAATTTTGGGAGTGTTTGGATTCAGGGTTGTGGTGCAAGCCTATCTCTACGCACAAGGTATCTGTTTCTGCACAGTTGAGTACTACCAATTTTCTCTTCAATTGCATGAAAGGTCAAATGCAATATTAAAATGAAGGATGCTAACATTCTGTACCTAGTCTTTATGTTTAATTATTAAAACGTCCCAATGTATTATCAGTGGTCTTCAAAAAATGTTCATAACTTCCAACTCTGACCAAACACCTTTCCAGTGGCAACAAGACAGCAGGGAAAATTAATATTAGGACAAAACTAAGGAGACAAGATGTTCACAACTTTACTAGTAAACACCAGGGTTGTTTTCTTAGTGTCTCTGTCTTCTGCTCCCCCAGTATCTATATGATTTAAATGGCTAATACAACTTTGTTGGCTATCCACTCCTCCTACTACAACCTAGCCCTCTTAGCTCCATGTCCACCCTGGAACAGAAGCCTTCACAGGAATGCAAAGTACCCCTTCATTATAACAAAGAAGAAGATAAAAGGAGATGGGATGAAATGGCCCCCCACCACTACTTGCGTCACAATCCACTACTCCAATACCATCCTCTGTCAGCTGCGCCTGTTTAAGGACCAACATTTAAATCTTCCAAGCTACAATGCAGGACAACACTGCCAGGCCCTCAGGATCTGGGGAACTGTAACAACAGCACCTTAAAATGATCTTGAATTGCAATACCCCATCCCTTCCCTAATCTCCACTATCACTGGGTTGAGAAGATGTCCCACAAGAACACCATACACTAGGATAAATCCTAAAGCCAACTGCTCAGTCAGAAACCACAGTAAACAAAGGCAAAGAAGAAAATAAGAGCCTGAAGCTCCTGCAACTGAATGCAAAGTCAGTGGTCACCATCTATCATCTCATTTTGGATGGAGCACATGGCCCTGCTTACATCATTAAGACATGGTTCAATGCCACCTACAACCCTACCCCACTAATCCCCACAGGATACTCTACATCACAACTCAAGACAGATTTCAGAATGCAACAGAAAAAAGACAAGACATTGAGTAGCAGTTCTGCTCCCCTCCAACCTCAGATGCAAAAGACATTTCATCTAAGACACAACAATATTTGATTGAAACCATATGATCTGTGAGGCAAACGATAAGAGGAACATCAGACTGCTAGTAAGGTACGTAACTGCAGCTGAAAACTCTGTCATCTTCATGGACGAACGTACAGACCTGCTGCCCTCCATGGCATTGGAATCCCCCAGATGCCTTGTCTTCAATTACCTCAACCTTCAGATAGACTGTCTCAGTGATACAGTAGCACTTGATCTCATGGCCCACATGAAAACCATAGGATTCTCCCAGTCAGTCTCCAACCTATACATGCAGCCAGACATTATGTTAGATCCAGTATCCAGTGCTAGGCTGAAGATATCACCAACATACCACTATCCTGGTCTGGTCACCATCTATCCAGGCAGAGGTCAGAGCTTTCCCTCCCTCCCACTAGGGTAGTGAGCAACCAAAGTGGGTCTGCTCCTGAAAAACTCCAGAGCTTCCTCAATTTCCAACTCACCCTATTTGAACAAGCCACCCAAATACAAGGCCAATGCACCAATGAGTTAGTACAATATACAGTCACTTTTCTCCACTACTATTGATGCCTTTGCCCCAAGCTAGCCACTCACCCACAGTGACCAAGAAGATCACAGTGGTTCACAGATGAACTACAGCAGATTAAGCACACAGGCACAAAGTTAGAATGGCAGTGGTGCAAAAATACATTCTGACTCCCTCCACCTGCAGCACAAACACCCATAGGACAACCCCACTACTATAACGGAGGCACAACCAGCCTTCTACCCCTCCCCAATTAGCATTGCAGAATCATGGCCAGACAAGTTATTTTGCGAAGTGAGCTGGCTAGTCAGCCCAGACTGCATAACCCCGACACCAGACCAAGCACTGACTGTTGTGAAGAGCTGTCTCCACTGATAAGATCAACCAAACACATATTGAGCTAACTGGGGAAAAACTCCACCCCTGACCAGGTTGTATTATCCATCCCATTACCCCAACTAATTTTGGTCCTATCACACATGCCAAAGCTCAGGAAGCTCTGAAAAATACCAGACCTACAGATGAAAATGCTCCAGGCCCATGTGAAAAAGATCCATTCCCCTCCTGGCTGGTAAAAGCCAGTGAAGAACTATGCCTGCAACTAACAGAAGTAGTCAATGTCTCCTTTCGAGAAGCACAACTACCAAACTCCTTGTAAAATGCAATAGTTATCCCAGTCCTCAAGAATCCAACACCCGGAACATCTCTCCAGCTAGTGTCCTGTCTCCAACCTCCCATGCCTGGGCAAAATAAGTGAGAATGTAGTAATCACCAAACACTAACGTGTGACATCAGCCAACATCCAGGATACCTCACAATCAGGGGTCAGACCAGGGCACAACACAGAAATGGCTCTAGTGGCACCAAAAGACAATCTCCTCCTGGCCCTGGACACAAGTTAGACCTTCATGGTCATGCTGTTGGACCTCTTTGCTGTTGGACCTCTGTTGGACCTCTTTGACAGAGTGGACCACAAGGTGCTATTAATCCCCTGTGATGGGGTTCACCGACCCCCAACTAAGGTTAAAGGTGGTGGAACTGTACGGGACCAAGAAGGCCCTGTCACTGAGCAGTTGCCAGGCATGCTCCCTATGGAGGACTTGCTTAAAAGGGAGCTCTAGCAGGCAAGCAGGGGGAGAGTGAAGGAGAGACTGGCTGCAAGAAGGCAGACATATGGTAGCTGCTGAAGCAGAGTGATCTACAGGAAAAGGACCGAACCTGCGAGTAAGACTAGGCTGGGTTTTGACCCTGCTCCTTTTCCCCTTCTCCCTGACCAGAGGGAGCAACTGGACTCTGAGAATGAGACAGGAAGCCTCCTTACTCCCCAGCTGAGGCTCTGAATTATTGAGCCTGTGCAAGGAAAAAGGCTGGAGCTGGGGATTACACACACCACTGGGAAGTAAGAGACCACGGCATGGCAGATAGGCAGTGTGCTACAACCTGCAGTGACATAAGAGAAGGGAGATTCATGCAGAAAAATTATTGCCTATGAAATAAAAGAGTTCAGTGGATCCTCAAAACCCAGCCTTTTGCTGGACTCTTTCATGATTGGCCCTCCTTTGCCTCATTTGAATGTGTTTCACCATGGTGATGAAAGCATCTCTGGGGACCATGAGTGCTCTGTCAAAAACAGAATATAGCCTAATAATTTATGCAGAAGACATATAAAAGTATTGGAACAAACTCTTGCTCACAAAAGTTAAAAAGGTTCTAACTCATCAACTCTTACCACCAGATACACATCTGTATCGATGCATCATAACCCTATGCCATAGAGCATGGGAGTCTAACTTAACAGCAGTAACACCACACCGGTGATAAGAGCAAATTGTCATATCAGTACTTGCCGATCTGTGGCAGTGGCTTACCTCTCTATTGTGGTACTGTGGCTGCTGGCTCAGTTTCCTTCGCTGGGTAATTTATCCATCCTGCTCAACCCATACTCCACCCATTCTGTAATACAACAGCAAGTCTTCTCACCTTTGCCACAGAGAACTGGAGGAAGAACTTTCTTCACCTTCTGCTAGAAGTTCTGGCATTGAGTCCCTGAAGGTGGTCACCAGAGTGACCAGGCCCAAATTCTATGCCCTCTACACCTCTTTACTACTTCCAGGGCCCTTACTAGAAAGGCCCAGAATTTTTCTCCTTCTACAGCCTCTTCTTGTTCTTCAGGAAAGGGAGATGTTTATATCATCTAGCACTTCCTCTCAGCACTCCTTGCTGTAACAGCTTCTAATTCCCATTAGTCCTGGGAACTACAACTCCCAGAATTTCTCTATCCTAAGACAAAGCAAGAAAAGAGCCTGTAGTTTATGTTAAAGGGCCAGTATGCCCTTTTACACAATCATATTCTAAGAGCAATGCCTTGAATTAGCGTTAATCCACTAACACACGTTGACTCAGTACAATGTGACTTTGGTATTATCCGAACATAAATGTGAGTGTAAGGGGCTATTTATACAATAGGGTTATGCATTGTAAATGTGATTATGTAATGTTACTGAGGAGACATAGCAAGCATCTGTCCCCACAGCAGAAAGCGTGTTGTAGTTTTAATTGTTCAAGCTATTGAGCTATGGGTTGGATCCACTAATTACATATAGTCATCATTCCCTGTGCGTATACACAGGTATTGGATTGTTGTTTTAAAAATAACATATTTCTGCAATTGGCATTTATGTTGGTTAGTGACAGTAGCTAGTTCTGCCAATCTGACAGAAAATGGAATAGAAATGGGAATGTTAAACTGAAATAAGAAAGGAAACCCATACTGCTGGAAGTTCACTGTAATCCATACTCAGTCTGTTTCACTGAGTTCCTGCCATTTAGTTTAATTACGCCAGGATCGAGAAAAAAAGTCTAACTTTTCTTTGTGTCCGAGCACAGTTCTATAATAAATCATTTTTCTACTTTTGAAAAAATGTCCACTTGTATCATTGCTGCTTTCTACCCCCTCTCAGTGTTGACAAAGCCTCATTCAGCTGATGAATAAAAGAAAAACAGATTCTTGCTCTTTGTTGTCTCCATTACTTTCTGAAGCAGCAGGTGGCACAACAGACTGGACAATTTTCTCATCTGTTATGTCCTGTTATGTCTTTGTACAGAGTATATCAGCAGTATATGTGCTGAAAAAAGCCACAGTCTGCTTACGAGATATGTCAGGAGGGGCATTCATGTAACCTTCCTTAATGCTGTTAGTAGTGATTGGTGAACCACTGGAGATAAAATAAACACTTTTCCACTCTCTACTCCCTTCATTTTAAATGTAAAGCAAACTCTTTTTGAAATTCAAAAACATTTTGTGATGTTTCCTACCCACCTTCCCTTTAGTTTTCAGTTTAATACACCTCTGAACTTCCAAGTTCAAGCCAGGACCAGAAGCAGAAGTGCCAATATACAATGCGAAAGGCTGCTCTCTGGCATTTCTCACCTAACCAGAAGCAGGAAGTATCAAACATTTTGCAAGAGCTCAGCTCTTGTAAGACTTCCAAGCTAAGGGCCCAGTCCTGAACCCATTTACGCCAATGGCAAAAATCAGTGAGATCAAGAGCAGACTTTAGTTTTGGATACTCAAGGGGTTTGTTTAATTTGAATAAGTATCCAAACTTTACAGTGCTTACCTGAACTGAAAAGAACCTCTGAACCTTTTGCAGTTCCCTCATCATCTGTTACCAGACTTCATTGGTGTTTTGTTGTGTGACCTTGGGCTAATCACTTCACCTCTCTTACCTCAGTTTCCCCATCTGTAAATTGGGATAATGATACTTACCCTCCTTTTTAAAACACTTTTTAGATGAAAAGCACCACAGAGGCCTGATCCAAAGTCCATTGAAGTCAATGAAAAGGCTCCCGCTGACTCAGTGGGCTTTGGATCATTAGGCCCTTCAAGAGATTACTTACTATTATTGTTAATAATAAGACTAGTTTGGGCAGCTATCGTTCTGAGTTCCAGGCATTTCTTTCTTCACAAGTGGCATTCAGACGTTTGCATTGGTAGCATACAGCTTGTGGAGTCACAGACATATCTTCTCCCATCATGAGAGTCCCACACTGCAAATCATATCAAACCTTCAAACACTGAACAATCTGCAAACTAAGGGCTTATTTACACGGTGCGGTAGTGTGCATTAGAAGGGTGTGAATTCTAGTGCACACCAATGTATCATACTAGCTGGCCCACGTGGACCCTGCTTTGCACACTAAAAACTCTTTACTGTGCGTTGATGTAGTACTGTTTGAAACAGGTCAGCAGGGTCTACCTGGGCCAGTTACTGTGCAACACATTGGTGTGCATTAGAATTCCTCCACATACACACACACTGATGCATACTACCACACCCCGTTAACAAGCCCAAAGGGGCTGTATCAAATAAATGGTATTTTCAGGAAAATTCAGGCATGATGTTTCATATAAAGAAACATTTAGATGCCTGCAGATGTTTTCAAAAAGCTACTGCTGGGCAAGTTTTGTATTTTTCCTGCGTGGTGTCTTCTCCCAGATTGTTAGTCACTCCTGCTGTCAGATTGGTCTGACAGTTAAATAAAAGAGAATTCTGGCCTCTAGATCATCATAGTACAGCTGCATTTCCAACAATTAGGAGATGCAGCTTGTCATTCCCAGCTACATGTATACACAGAAGTAGTATGATTGTCAGCCAAACCGCAACACTTTGTATGCTTGAATTCACACGCTTTTGCCCAAATGAAAATGTGTGTCAAAGATCTGTAATTGTTTTATAAATAAAATGCTCATGATAGTTTAGGATACAAAGATCATTTACGTCTGTACTCACATGTAACTTGGAAAAAATGTAGAATTCATAAAATAAATGTAACAAAATATGACACTAATTTCATTCTGTGATGTGAGTCTATAAAAAGTATATCTTTCAAATGTAAGGTGTCTCAGAACACAGTGGGCCAAAATCACATCTGGTATATATCCAGTGATTGTGTAAGTAAATGGAGCAATATGTATTTGTGTAGAGCTCTCAAAGGCTTTTGGATGTTAGAACCTTCTTGATAATGATGAAGTTGGCTAAGGGAAAGGCTGTCTGCTATACTTTTTGAAAAGTGCCATGAGAACTCTAACATCTACTTGGACAGTCACCAAATACATAAAGAAAGGAGCTTAGTTCTACATTTCATTTGACAGCAACTCTAACAGTGAAGAACCTCACAGCACACCCCTACAAAGTCAGCACTGGATATGTTGTTGGATTGATTGACTTTTTTAACATTGTTTTCCATTACTTTAAATTCGTAATTCTTTTTAAAGCACATTCTAGAACGAACTAAAACCCTGCTAAATGAGGGGTAAAATGGAATTTTCTTCTCTTTAAAAAATGCTTCCTTTGGAAATTGATCTTTGGCTACATTCTCACTTCAGTGTGTCATGATTTATGCATGCGCAGTAATTCCTATTAGTATTAATGGCACACTGGCACAGATATAAATTCTCACACATCAGTATGAGAATATTCCCATTACTACGGGCATTTTACTGTTGCACAGGCTACACCTCTCACCTCAATCTTTATCAATGACATTTTTATATGCTGAAATTATTTTGTTTTAGTACCACTGACACTTTTAAGACACTGGACTGGGACCCTTGAAATCTGGGTTCAAGCCCCAGCTCTCCCATAGACTCCCTGTGTGACCTTTACCAAGTCTCGAAGTGTGAGATTTTTCAAAAGCACCCAGCATGGGCCTAACTCTGCCCCCACTGAAGTCAATGGGAGTTTTACCGATTAGTTCAATGGAAACAAAGTTAAGAGCCTTGAGAGCTCTGGAACATCCCACCTGTAATCTTTCTGTCTCAGCTCCCCATCTGTGAAAATGGGGATAATATTTCCTCTCTCTCGTCCTCTGTCTCTCTTGTCTATTTAAAATATGAGCTCTGCAGGGCAGAGGTTGTCTCTTACTATCAGTATGAATAACATATAGCAAAACAGAGCCCTGATCTCATTTGTGGCCTCTATTTGTTGCTGTAGCACAAATAATAAGTCTTATGGGGCAGGGACTATCTTTTTGTTCTGTCTTTGTACAGTCTTTAGCACAATGGGGTCCTGGTCCAGAACCCAGGGCTCCTTGGTGCTATAGTAATGCAAATTATTGTATTATTATTATTAAGTGTATTTACAGAAAACAGTACCAAAGCCACTATTGATGCCAAGTGTTCCTTATTATTTGAGCATCTCCATATATTTAACCTAAATGTTTTTGACTCTGTCCTATACCGTTTATCCTTGATTAAACCTTTTCTAGATAGTTAATCATTAATGATTTATTTACAGTTGCTGTGCAAACAGTTCATTCACACCTATGACACATCAAATTTCAGAGACATGTTCTTTAATTGGATTCATTTATTTCTAATCTGCTTAAGCCCTCACTACTGTAATGCTTGACTAAATATACATTAAACTCTCCTATTTAAACTGCTAAAATAAATTTGAGATGTATTCTATGAATAAAAGTACTTGATTGAACACATGTATTACCACTGTTATT
Organism: Chelonia mydas; assembly: GCF_015237465.2. Classification (NCBI taxonomy): domain Eukaryota; kingdom Metazoa; phylum Chordata; order Testudines; family Cheloniidae; genus Chelonia; species Chelonia mydas. The sequence continues at coordinate 73,713,438 of NC_057851.1, forward strand.
ATGTACCTACCTGAACAGAAATTATTAAAAATAACTCAATAGATAAGCACTTGCGATGCTTATGCAAAAAAAGGCTTCAGAGTGGTTGCTTTAGACTTTTTGGTAAAGATTCCCAGAAATAGGAGGCTAAATTTATGCTCTTAAGTCCACAGCTAGGAACTTAAATAAATTGGTCTGATTTTCAGAAGTGCTGAGCAACGAGAAGCTTCCGTTGGCTTCAATAGGAGATGCTGCATGCTCAGTGCTTTCTATTTTAAAATCAACTCAATTATTTAGAGGTGAGATACCCCCCAACTCTGGCTCCTTTACCCCTGGGCAGAAGCAGCGTAAAAAAGTGCTAAAAGCCCCAGTTCTGGCTGCAAGAGGATTCACCTACTGCAGGTAGTGCCTTTCCAGGACCTCTTTGAAAGTCCTGGATAAGGGTGAGGCTGGGGATGGGAGGGGCATGCCAGGGGCAGGGCCACATCGCTGCAGAAGATCCTCACAGCACTGTAGCCCACATTGCAGCCTGGGGAGGCTGCTGTAACTTTAACAGTCCCCCAGAGCTATCTAAGTTACTCTAGGGGCTTCTTCAGCACCAGAAGCAGCCAAAGATTGGGAGGGCACCAGAATGGCTTAAAGCCATGCTAGCCCCCCACCACTGGGCTGTGAGTTTTGTGCAGCATCTCTTAGAGGACAGCACAGACTCTCATCCTATGCACCTAAATACGGACTGAAGAGTCTAACTTCAGGCTCCTATTTTTGAAACTCTTGACCTTTGGCCCCTATCCAAGAGAGAAATGCTATCGTTTATAGTTTCTGCATTCACCACAGAGCACTCTCCTGAAATTAAGAGCCACAACATGGCACTGAGGTCACTGATAATAAATTCTAGGCCTGGTATAAGCGGATGCAGCTCCCACAGAAGTCTAAGAACCAAATTCAGATGTGGCATAAACAGTGTTGTAGGTTACACAGCATATGCAGATTGGTCAGGCGTAAGTGGTAAAATCATGTAACTTGCGCCGATTTTGATTGGACCTTCAATGGGCATGCAAAATGAGTGTAACATACATGCTAAGGGAACAGAAGAGAGATGTGGCAAAAAATGTAATGTAGGCTGTGAAATAAAGCAGGGTCTCCTGTTTTATTTACTTCCTCCTACTAATTGCTGTTCCTGCTATACACCTTTTCTGTCTCCTCAGACTTAGAGCTGGTTGGGAATTTTCTGACTAAATATTTTTTCATCTGAAAAGTTTCTCTGGGCCAGAACGCAATTTCTGGTCAACCCCTGAGAGAGATACCCTGATCCCAGAATAGTCAACAGTTCAGTAGTTAGGGCACTCATGCAGGATGTGAAAGACCGATGTCAAGTCCCCACTCTCTCTGATTCAGTCTCTCTCATTCAAGGTTTTGGTTTTGTTCTGCATTGGAACAGAAATAAATGTTGAAACCCCAACAATTTTTGCTAAATGGAATTCTTGTTTTTAAACCAGCCATACTCGGACTATAAGTTACATTATTTTTGCACACTCACTGAATGTCACAATTGGTGCAAGATACTTGGCTTTATTATTTGTACCCACTCACTTTTATGACCCACAGTGTAACTTTCACCACTGAATATATCACCACTGAAGCGGGCTCTTTATGCCTACAGCCAAACACAGAAAAACACAATTTTTTGTCAGCAATGGTTATTTTACAATTCACCTAATAAAAATTAGTATTAAAAATAATAACAAGAATTTATATAGCTTCACCAACATACACAGCACTTAAAACTTATGTTGAGACACCAAAAGTAAGTCTTGTGGAAGCTGAACAGGTGAAAAGGTACAGATACTGGGTAATAAAAAGTTTACAAGATAATAGGTATAGGGGCTATCCAGTGCACTTTTCCAAGCAAATAAATACAATTTAAAAAATCGTGATAATGTCAAGCTACATTCCGTCCTTTTCAATTCATTTCCAGTTTTCTAGTTAGCATGCTAAAGGCCCAATCTTACAAGGGAGTCAAGAGTGCTAAGCACCTGGCAGGATCAAGTCCTTCTCGAACACCACTTCATAGTTTGCAACTTTTTCTTTAATTCCTCTAACCTGATTTAATATCAACAGAATAATACTGGGAATATTATAATCCAAGTTGGATGAACAGTCTTTGAAGAGTCTGACTGACACATGCAATACAAATTGTAGCTCTTGGATTCAGAAGTGTACTTGTCAGGCTGCACAGTGGAATGTTCTATTACTGCAACTGTATGATCTAGCCCTCTATGAGCATTATTTCAAACTTTATTAGTAGCTGGTATTATTTCAAATGCAGAGACTCAGTCCTGAAGCCTTACCCAGCTCCTGATCCTGCATGCTTTACTCAGGCAAAAGGTCTCCGTGATTTTAATGGCACTTTTCCCTGAATAAGGAGAACTGGATCAACTTATTAGTCCTTACTCTCTCAAAACATCTGAGAACCCAAGGAAGGACTGAATAAGGACTATATTATTTTGTTCTGTATATACAACAGTAATTGGAAATAGAGTACAACATTGTTTGTGCAAAGCTTGTGGCTGGATTTTGGATAAATAGGGCTCTAGATCAGGGGTTCTCAAACTGGGGATGTGACCCATCAGGGGGTCACGAGGTTATTACATGGGGCATCTCAAGCTGTCAGCCTCCACCCCAAACCCCACTTCACCTCCAGCATTTATAATAGTGCTAACTATAAAAAAAAAAGTGTTTTTAATTTATAGGGGAGGATTGCATTCAGAGGCTTGCTGTGAAAAAGGGGTCACCAGTACAAAAGTTTGAGAACCACTGCTCTAGATGGAGGAGAGAACCAGCCTGAGAGAATTTTGAAATAGAAGCACTGCAGGCCCCCAACCCCAGAGCACAGTAAAGAGAGGATAGAAAGTCCCCTACCAGAGGCTAGTTGTGAAAGGGCTGCAACTCTGGGCACAGCCCAGATACAAAAATGGTGGGTGGCTTTAAAGAACTTCACTGTGGGTTAACTCAAAGTGTCCACATAAGGCTAAGGGATATAGCTGAACATTGATTAACTAGACACTTCAATTACCAGAGCTGTACTGAAACTTCAGCAATACAATAGCAGTTAATTTCAATATTGCTGGTAAAGTTGCCCCAAAGATTTACACACAGTGGGCTGAAGATAAAAACTATGGCTGTTCTTTGTTAGGCTTCAACAAAGCAAGACCATTCTTAAATTTACCCCTATTCAGCAACACTCCTAAGAATGTGCTTATCTTTAAGCACGTGCTTAAGTTTCATTGATTGCAAAATTGACATCATTGGAATTTTAGCACATGCTTAAATTAAAGTTAAGCTTAAATATGTTAAGAGCTGATTATATGCTCAAGTGCTTTGCCAAATCGAGGCCTGAACACTATATACTGTGTTATTTTACCCATGTTACTTAATTGTACTAAATGGCTGATATCAAAAGGACACCAAGAGCAATTAATTAGGCATTTAACCATTTTTAAAATCATGTGATTGACATCTGACTATAGTCACCACAAAAGTTTTCAGAAAAGCCAGACGCTGTATCCTTGTTCACACCGCTTCCACATAAGAACATAAGAATGGCCATACTGGGTCAGACCAAAGGTCCGTCTAGCCCAGTATCCTGTCTACCGACAGTGGCCAATGCCAGCTGCCCCAGAGGAAGTGAACCTAACAGGTAATGATCTAGTGATCTCTCTCCTGCCATCTATCTCCAACCTCTGACAAAGAGGCTAGGGACACCATTCCTTACCCATCCTGGCTTATAGCCATTAATGGACTTAACCTCCATGAATTTATCCAGTTCTCTTTTAAACCCTGTTATAGTCCTAGCCTTCACAACCTCCTCAGGCCAGGAGCTCCACAGGTTGACTGGGTACTGAGTGAAGAAGAACTTCCTTTTATTTCTTTTAAACCTGCTGCCCATTAATTTCATTTGGTGGCCCCTAGTTCTCATATTATGGGAACAAGTAAATAACTTTTCCTTATTCACTTGCTCCACACCACTCATGATTTTATATACCTCTATCATATCCCCCTTTAGTCTCCTCTTTTCCAAGCTGAAAAGTCCTAGCCTCTTTAATCTCTCCTCCTATGGAACCCGTTCCAAATCCCTGTTAATTTTAGTTGCCCTTTTCTGAACCTTTTCTAACGCCAGTATATTTTTTTTGAGATGAGGGGACCACATCTGTACACAGTATTCAAGATGTGGGTGTACCATGGATTTATATAAGGGCAATAAGATATGCTCTGTCTTATTCTCTATCCCTTTTTTAATGGTTCTGAACATCCCGTTTGCTTTTTTGACTGCCACTGCACACTGCATGGATGTCTTCAGAGAACTATCCACGATGACTTCAAGATCTTTCTCCTGATTAGTTGTACTAAATTAGCCCCCATCATATTGTATGTATAGTTGGGGTTATTTTTTCCAATGTGCATTACTTTACATTTGCCATTTTGTTGCCCAGTCACTTAGTTTTGTGAGATCTTTTTGAAGTTCTTCACAGTCTTCTTTGGTCTTAACTATCTTAAGCAGTTTAGTACCCTGAAGTGAATGAGGCTACTTCTGGAGTAGTTTATTCAGTGTGAGTACTGGTGCCAGAATCTGGTTCGTGCTGAAAAGTTAAAACAGATCGCATTTGAAGCACGTACTTGCCATGGGTGAAAGGAGAAAAGAGACTAGTTACTTAGCACTTAATTTAGGGCATGTTTGTCAGGAAGCAGGGCCTGCAGCAGAGCCAATCTCCAGGCAGTTTAATGTGTGCAGCTGGCCTGTAAGGGTACATTCTGCACAGCAAAGAAAAACCCATGGCTGACCCATGCCAGCCGGCTCAGGCTCGTGGGGCTCGAGTTGTGGGGCTGTTTCATTGCTGTGTAGACTTCTGGGCTTGGCTGGAGCCCGGGTTCTAACCCTTTGAAGTGGAATTCTACCTGGCAGTGAAACAGCCCTGTAGCCACAGCCCTGCAAGCCTGAGCTGGCTGGCACTGGCCAGCCGCAGAGTTTTCTTTGCTTTGTAGACATAGCCTAATAAGCTGCCTGATGGCTGCTACACTGCCTGATTTTTGGGAAGAGTTAATAAACTGGCTCTTAAGCCCAGCAGCAGCAGTTCGATGGCTGCTTATACGACGATTTACCCATGGCTGTGTGAGCGCCTGCCTTGCCTTTCTCCAGGTAACCCAATCCTGACCCTTGGTTTCAATACCTGACTTCTGACCCTTGGCTCTGGGCCTGGCTTCTGACTCTGACCCTGGGCTCCAATTCCTGACTACTGACTCCTGCTCCAACCACGAGGCACAACCGCCCATATCTCAGTCACTGACAATGTTTATTTATATACATATATATATATTACACAGAGAGATAGTGCGTGCCCTGAGGGAGACAGAAGAGCTGAGGCCTGAAATCAGAAGCAGAATAATAGTTTGTCTTTGAAAAAAAAATAAGCCACTAGTTTTGAATACCCAATGTGACCCATGGAAATTACAATGAAACTACATACAAAACAAAGAAGTGGGAAACCTACTGAACCAAGATACACAGCAGAGTAAAGAATGAAGGAGACTAAGGAAACGGGAGAACCCAAACTAGTAAAATTGCTTCAGGAATACAGTGTTGCAGGTATCCATGAAGGAGCTATGGACCAATAGCCTTCCTCCTGCCACTTCTGCACAAACCCCAACAAACCTTGCACAAGAGATCAAGAAGAGGTTGGTCTGGAAGGAGTCTTCCAGCACTCAACTCAATCGATTGGCATAAAGATGCTGCACAGCCATTAATGCAAGCCATAGAATGTAGCAGCAGTTGGAGCCCAGCATGTGGTGGGGAAGATATATGGATAGTGGCAAATCCACTGGCTGCTCCTCCACCTGGCCTGCTGCCGCCATCAAGCCCTTGCTGCATTGCCACAGAGAGAGGCTCCATTACACATAGCTCTGAGACATTCAGAGTTTGTACATTATGTCCTTTCCTGTTCCACCCAGGCAGCAGGACCACTGACATGCTCCTTAGGGTTTTCTATTCCTACCTGCCTGCAGAGACATGGGGGGATTATACCATTTGGCCCAGAAAGAGGAGTGATAAGGAGTAACGATCTGAATGGAAGAGTAACAAGTAAGAAACCTTGCCTGACATGGCAGCCCAATGCAAAGCAGTTGCAGCCTTCTCCAGACAACTTGGATGGAAGGTTCAAGTTTTATCATTTGATGAAATACAAGCTAACAAACTGCACTGAGGACAAGGCTTATACTGTACATGGAAGCATGAAGGAGAAATTTCAAAAGACCACCACTCTGGTCCCTTATTATACAGCTGGTGGAAGTACTATCATGAAGCATGACTGAATCTTTTCTGAACCTCTTGGCAATCTGTGTTTCCGTGATGGTCGAGTCGACAGTGAAGTGCATTAGGGGATATTATTATTAGCATCAAAAAAAGATTCCCTTGGGAAGAAAGCCTGGGAGTGGATTTATTTTGCATATGACAATGGTCAAAAGCTCACAAAAAATGAAAGAAAGAGAAAAAATCCTCAGAAGTAAATGGGAGTTTTGTATGAGTAAGAGTTTCAGGACTTAGCCCATAGTTTTTAGTGTCTTGGCCATTAATGTCACCTGGTTTAAAGCCCAAGAAGTAATTTGGAGTGAATTAAAGAAAACAGTAGCTAAGAAAACCTGCATGCACAAAGAACTGAAGTAGCATGTTGTGGACATCGGGAAGCTAATGGTGGACAAACAAAATACGGAAGAGAGAAGCTCAACAGTACTCTTATTAGATTTAATATTTTTATTTTTTTTCTCTGCAGTATGTACCTGTAAACTGCTGTGGTTGAGTAAAGACCAGTATCCAGTTATGTGATTTCTTTACACTTCTAATCAAATCATCCGTTGAATGATAATGGGGTCTTTTTACATCTATCAAATAATACGAGTAAATAAAATGGGCAGAGAATGTGAGAATAGCAAAACTTCCAATGACTTTATTGGAGAATAGGTTTGGACCATTCCTACTAAGGAATAGTAAGGTAAAGCAACAGTTTTTATGCTCAGCTTACCGTTCGTACATATTTGGGGGGCAAATACAGTGGCCACAGTTAAATCTATGTAACTGTGAGCCTACACTGCAAACACTTACTCACATCAGTAATTCCATAACTCAGTGGTATTATTCATAAATAAAGTAGTTCATATGTGTAAGTGAAGGAGTTAAGCCTGTTATCTGCAAGTAATTAACATTACTATTGTGTTCCTAAGGCCCTCCATTTTCAGCTTTTACTTATTTTTTTACCTGAAAATACTAAAGATATACACACATATGTATGTGTGTGCACGTGTGTACAAACAGTTAATACACAATTAATGAAATAAACTACAGAATTAAATTGCTTTTACTTTCAATCTCTTATTTTTCATTATCTGTTTTTTTCCTGTCCTCCCATTCTCCAGTGTTAACCCCTATATTTACCTAAACCGTGAAATTAATTTTTGCACAGATTTTCACTGTTTTTTGTTTTTGTAATAAACACTGAAATTCCCAGAAAATTTTAAACAGTATTTTAAAAGTCTTTGTATATTCTCTATGCCATATACTCTTTCACATGGACACTTGATCGCTATAGGGAGTACACCGTGTTACAGGGAATATACATGTATGGTGGGAAGATGTACATTGCACCAGCGTCTAATACTTTAGTAGAGATGGGAACATTGAAGCAGGATGGTGAGCAACCACTGGGCCTGTGGTAATGTAAATCCAACTGATAGGAAATCCCAAATAAGAAGAGGCTAAAGTAAAGGCCATGGGGAGCTGTCTGCCCCCAGAGTTGTAGAAATGGATTTGTCACCCACTAACACTTAAAGCCCACTTATTCTGGCTTTTTATGGATTTCATTAATTTCACCGATCATGCAAAGTGATAACATATTTGATTATGTAATTATTTTTTAAAAATCTGATAAGACACACAACTATAAAATGTACTATGCACTAAAGTTAAAAGGCATATTTTATAGATGCAATTAACAGTTAATTTATCCTAAACTTCATTTAATCTATCATGAACTAATTTTTTTTGTTTATATGTTATTTTTGAAATTATCTTTTATACAAACTGCATACTTCAATTTGTGCTTCTAATCAGTCTGTTACATAATACAAGATAATTTGAAGGTGGCAAGTGGGACTTTTATGTACTGTATTATCATAACAGAGATTATGTGCAATTAAGCGTCTAATCCAATTTATCTGTATATGTTAGTGTTACAGCTGCTATTTTAAATGATAAAGAAAAAATTAAACGTATACAGCAAAAGCTCTCCAACATTCTCTAGGGATAAATTATTACATTTGCTGCTCAAAAAGCTAAAAGATCTGCACTTTAAATTACCCATTTGTTTAAAAAGGGATTGTTTCAATTTAAATATAAACTAAAACTTCAGCAGTTGCAGTCTATATTAATTGAAACATACTTGAATTGTCTTTAAGCTAAACACGCACAGCTGATAAGAATATGAAAACTACATACACAGAACAAATAAGAAAAGAAACAAATATGTCTACATTAGATCTTACTATGTCAACTGAAATACAAAAGAACAGTAAATCTGTATATTTTAAAATAAATCTCAAGTGCCCTATTTATTTTTGATATAGTCATTAAAAAAAAATCTTGTTTAAATGGTCCTGATTGTAGTATCCTTTGTAAATAGTTCTGTATTTACACTTATTAAAAATAGTTGTTCTTAATCCTAGAATGCACTTTTTCAAAGCTAGACATTTATGGACCATAGCAATTTTGGATTTTTTTTTTTAAATAGAGCAAACTGTTTTTTATCATCTCTATCAGTGGTTCTCAAACTGTGGGTCAGTACCCCAAAGTGGGTTGCAACCAGCTTTGAATGGGGTCGCCAGGGCTGTCTTAGACTTGCTGGGGCCCAGGGCTGAAGCCTGAGCCCCACTGCCCAGGGATGAAGCCAAAGCCTGAGGGCTTCAGCTCTGAGTGGCAGGGCTAAGGTGGCAAGTTCCCTGCCCGGGGCTGAAGCCCTTGGAGCTTCAGCTTTGCCCCCCCCCACACACACACACCCAGAGTGGTGGAGTTCAGGCTTTGCCCCCACGCCGACCTGGGGCAGTGGGGCTTGGGCAGACTCAGGCTTCGATCCCTCGTCCTGGGGTCGTGAAGTAATTTTTGTTGTCAAAAGAGGGTTGCAGTGCAGTGAAGTTTGAGAACTCCGATCTCCATGATCCCTACCTCTAGCTTTCTTCTTCTCTCATTTTTACACCACCTTAGGTATTCAGCCACAGCAAGTACTGGTTAGTGAAACAAATTGTCTATATTTGTTCTGCCTTTTGTTACACTGCTTGATTTTGACACTGCTTTGGTTTTCACAAGGATAACACTTGTGCAGGTCAATGACCCTTAGTCTAAAAACAGTAGGGCCAGACTGTGATACTTTTACTCATGCTCAATAGTAGTACCTTACTCACTCAACATTCCCATTGAAACCAGTTGGTTCATTGCAGGCATAAAGTATTATTCAAAGTGTAAGGACAAAATAGTGTGAATTACCTTTCTGTAAAGCTGCGATCCCTCTTTGATTACTTTTTATCAAAATGCAGTGAGAAAGAGCAGCTAGAGTATTTCCAAAGTAACCTCTACGCTTGAAATTAACATATCACGCTGTAGTCCTAACCATGGTGCGTTATTATTTCGAGCCAAAAAATCAATTGGTTTGCATTTCTCATTATATTTTTGAGTTAAATGTACACCAATTTATTTGCAAAGAACAAGTCAAGAAACGTTCCTATTTCGCCTCTAAGCAGATCTCTCCTAACTGATTTTACACCATTATTCAACTGTATCTTGTGTGCGGTATGTCTCTGCCAAGAACTGCATCTGTACAAGTGATTTTCCATATATCAAATGCTATATAACAAAAGCATGAAAAGAACCCACACCAAACACACATAGCTCACAGCTGTTCTTGGTTTAGTGGAATAATCCAGTGTCATCCTTAAGGAACTTTAGTAGCTACAGAATTTATATTAGAATAAATAATATGAAAAAATCCATACTTTGAGAGCAACGGAAGAACCTTTATTCTGATTTCCTGAAAACAAGATCTATAATATGGATCAGATCCAAAGTCCATTGAAGTCAATAGAAGTCTGGTTCTCTTTCCCCCTCTGTTTTCAGTCCCTATGTTCCACATTTGAGTGATAAAACGCTGACAGGCAGGAGTAACTATGAATAGCTAATAGAGACAATTAACTGAACGCTACATAAGGTGAGTTCAGCAAACCCCCCTGACTCTTCTAAATGTGAACTTTCTTCTACAATAGCTTTCATCCACTTCTGTCTGATAGTCACAGTGTTATCGACTGTTTCTGAGGTTGGCTATATCTCATTTCTAAAAAGCCATCCACTTATCTACCTGCAAAGTACTATGAAACAGAATATTGTCTGTTCTTATCACTTAGCTTCCAAACTGCAGGCTATCAGTAGACTAAAAAGGGCAATAAACGATGCGCGTGTCTTGGGAATCTGTTGTGGTTATTATTATTGTGGTAACTTTACTGCAGAAAAATATTACATGATTTCTTGTTCGACAGACCACTAATGAAGAGGTGGTCAGACTTGACTGAACCTCGGGGACCTAGACATACGAAAACAAGATTTTAATGTAGTCATAGTATCTTTGCATTGTGAATTTCAGCCTTCTACAGCACATGGCAGTTGTAGTTGCCAGTAACAGACATCACAGCATTTACCATCTGCCTTTGACATAAGCTGTTTTTTCTTTCTATTTCTGCACTTGAGACAATTAATTAAAGAGCATGGGGAGAGTCTTAAATAGCTCGATACATCGTAAAGTTGTTACATAATCCATTGTTTTAGGGGAAACATCTGAGGGATTTTTAATAAATAATTTTCCAATAAATGGCAGCCTGGCTAAAAATATATCAAAATAGAAATGTACTTAAAATATATATTGTATATTGAGTGAAAAGGAAGACACCGCCTCATAAAAAATACCGAAACATTAATTGAAGCTAAAGAAATGGTATCGCTATTTTCATAACACACACACACACACACCCCGTACTCAGGGGGCCCGATCTATTTCTATTGAAGACAACTGAAGTTTTTCCATTGACTTCAAAAGGAGCAAGATCGGCCCCCTAGTGTTCTCCAACAGTCTGACAGTTTTGGAATATTTTAAGCCTCTGCTTCGAGGTCTGCTTGAACCACGGTTGGGTGTTCTGCCTTTGTGCCGCTGTATTTAAAGGTGTGTATTTGAACAGAACTCACTTATCACTCTATCACCTTAGAAAGAAGGGGCATACAGAACACATCTATGCTCAGATTCGCTGCTACCATGAAGAATCAATACAAATCTACTTAATTGGCTAAAGCAATGTAAATCAGCTCTTTGCAACCAGATGTAGGATGTCCACAGCAAACAAACTGCCATCTTTGACTGTGAAAAACAGACCCTGAACCACTCTATGGTATATTACCCACCTTAGGCACATTGTTAGTGATCGAAGCATTTGTATACGGCTAAAGATACTGGAATTGCATATGGATTTAACAGTAGGTCCAATCTTGCTGTTCTTACGCAGCAGGCAATTATGCCCATTAAAATCACTGGGAATTTTGCCTGAGAAAGGACGGCAAGATCGGTCCCAATGTGATTTACACCATTTTTGAAGCCTCTTTTTTCCTCTCTTCCCCGGTAAAGCAAGTAACTATTCTGGTGATTAAATGCTTTCCTTCACAATCGCTGTCTTGTTTCCCCTACACACTGGAATAGTTGTTAGGCAGAGCGAACAAGTGACAATCAATAGGAAAAAGCTATCCAGTTATTCCCAAGCAAACAAAACAGACTTTTTCAAAATGACCAAAAGCAGAAATTAATTATCCAGTGGGAGGTTTCATTTCCATGCAGGTCATTTAAGGTAGGGCGGTGCTCTGGTTTTGGATAAAATATGACTGCCAACCACTGGCCCCCCACAGGAAAACAAGCCTAGTACTTGTGAAGCCTCTGACATACAAAGTACCTTAGTATGTTATTTTCTTTTTCTTTGAAAAATGGTTACAATACACAGACACATTTCTTCGCGGCTCAACCTTCAGGTTTTACGAGTGTTTTAATCCGCGACATACATTTGGGCCTCTCACCTTGTGTTTAGCTGAAAAGTCTAACATTTGCGAAATACAGGCATTGATGGGACTTCGGCTTTGGGAGTGTAGAGATGGAAATGTATGGAAAGGCTGTAATGCGTGTGTTGTGTCAATCTCCTCCTTCTCCAGTCTTGCCGCTGCTGGGTAAGAGTGTTTACCCCTACTTTGCTTTGTTGTTGTTGCTGTTTTTAAGGCGAATCAAGAGGATTTTCCTAACTACCAGCTGTGAGTGTAGGAGTCCATCTACGAAGGAAAACAAGGGTTTTCCCCATACACAGGAAAGCTCACCCAAACCGAATTCATAATTATTCCTCCATGAACAGGGAACTCTCCAAATTGAATCAAGCAGAGAATACATACTTTTATTGTCGAGCACAATTGCTAATGACCAGAGATTTAACTCTGCAATACTGGGACTCTTATTTATAAAGGAGCCTCCCCCATCCAATTAAGTGCACGCTCCTTAGAAAAGTACCATTTGCAAGACAATAGTCACTGTTTCCAAATGAACAACTTCATTTTTATGTTTGCCTTAAAACACTAACTGCCAAAACGATAAAGTTACCTGTGTGTACATTAAGCCCCCAAAAGTAAGATAATTCTGCTTTAAGGCTGAAAATCTCGGCAGAATGTTCATCCATTGGGGGGGGGGGGGAAGAGGAAGATTTAGCTTATCCATTTTCAATAGTTACATTTGAGAAAAGAATGAAAAAATCCGCGTTGGACTACAAGTGTGTACACGTGCAGGTACCCTGCACTTTCAGTAAGCATGAATGTTTTCTTCACTACCAAACCAAACACAACAGGCCACGGATTCGAATGGCATATCACTTCTGCCAGCAGCAATCACTATTTCAATGAAAATAGTATTAATATCATCATAATAAATAAGTCCAGCCAACCTGCCGGAGGGAATTATAACTCATTCATTGGACCTAGGTATTGCAGTTTATGCAGCAGGTACCATACAAGTCTGATACTCCTGCAATACCCAAGTACGATGAGATGAATTAAGAAGTACAGCCAAGATTTTCAGCATTAACTCTGAACCTTTTTGCCTTGGGGGAGGGGTAATGGGGGTAGGTTAAACTGAGAACCTTCTGGTCACTTTGTGGTTCAATATAAGGCTCACTCTCTCAGAACAAAAAAGAAATCTCTGAGCTTTGATAGAGACTCTGGATGATATTAAGAACTTCAAACCCCAGATTTTTGAAAAGAAAAACAGATGTCCTGTTTGTTAAGTATAAATAACTCCGTACATTCAACCTCCACCACCACCCCTTTTTTTTTCTGACGCTGCATTAAATTTTATTTAAAGCTGGGTACATTTAAACTGTAAAAAGAGAGCGAGAGGGAGCCGAATATGTGGGTGACAAACCACTAAATCTTTTCCCTAGCGAAAGGGGGGGGGGGGAAGAAAAATCAGACGGGAACCCTTCATCGAGATGAAAGTGCTCCCTGGGTTTCCTCGCCAGCCTGGTGTGCGAGCCCTGGTCACTTGCAGCACTGAGCGGATTTAGCAGCCCTAGACCAAGAGGCAGGGAGAGACCGTGGAGCTAGGTCTGTTCCAAGCAACGAGCTTCCCTGTGGTGGGGCAGGGCCCCTTTTTATCCATGCGTTTCCACAAGGCCTTTCCCCTCCGTCGCGCCTAGCTCTGCACAGTTTAGAGCAGCCCCTGGGCTCACTTACGTGAGGACGTAGTTGACGCTGACTATGCAGTGCGGCCGCGAGGACCTGCTGTTGTGCACGATGGTGGCATAGCTCTGCACCCACACCCAGCCGCCGTGCTTGGCCAGGAAGCGGTAGTATTTGGTGGTCACCTGCCCTTTCACCAGCACTGCGGAAGATACAAAAGAAGGAAAGGGAGGGAAAGGAGCTCAGTGGAGTACTGCTGCCCCTTGCAATCCTCCCCCCGCTCCCCCCGAGAAGGGTTACCCACTCACTGAAAAAGCCCCCGTTGCTTTTGTTAGCCAGAGCTCAGATAAAGGGCTACAGCTCCTTCTCAAGGAGGCTGGCTCAGGGCAAACGGGTGCTTTAGTAAAGGCAAAAATATAGATCCGGAGAGAGGGAGAGCGAGTGTGTGTGTGTGAGAGAGAGAGAGAGAGAGATCCTGCGCCCACTGAAGCTAATGAGGCAGCTCCCACTGACATCAAAGGTGCAGGCTTAGCGCAGATAAATTCACGTCCGGACATTTCCGGATAACGGATCCCATCACTTATGTGTCTCCGGCCTAATCAATTCATGTCAGCACCGTTACAAAAACACAACGTTCACGGACTCTAAAGGAAGCTACATGCCACTAACTGTTTCACAATAATGAATAAAAATGCACGGTCCACTACTGGGGGGGGGATATTTTTTCTGATCTCTCTGTCATCAAGATTTTTAAAAGAATATTTAAAATGGGTTTTGCCTCTACCTGTGCCCGTTACATTTTCTGTAAATTGGAAGAAATCTTACAGGAAACTAATATCTTTTTCTTTCATTTCCCCCCGGGGATTCATGTCAGCGTGATACTGAAATAAAAATCGGATCTACGAATCGGAATACCACAGTTCCAAAGAAGTGTGTACATAGGAGTCGTGTGACAGTGTGGGGCCGGAGAAAGGGAGTCTGGCTTTTACTGGCACGCCGGTTTGGAGCTGAAAAAAATATCTGAGATTTGATCGGTTTCAGACTGAAATATCTGAGATGTGATCGGTTTCAGAGTAGCAGCCGTGTTCGTCTGTATCCGCAAAAAGAAAAGATTTGATCGTTTTAGTTCTTTCCTCATAACGGGTTGCTGGGGGAAAGCAGCGGTGAGTTAGAGACCCGCTGCAACTGCTCCTTGTGTATTACACTCCCCGCCCCCAGTCAGCCCCGATTTCGTCCTAGGTGTAAATCTAGCAAGTCCCGGTCTGGAGGGAGGAGGCGAACATCGGGCCCCAGAGGGGCTGCCGGGGCGGGGGGAGAAGGGTTACTCCCTGGTGCTTTAGGGAACGGGACTCCTTACGCAAATGGTGAGCGCAGCGCAAGTGGAAGGTGTCACAGCCATGGACGTGGTGGTAAAGGGTCTTCTCTATCAGGTCCTGCGGCTCGTAACCCGTCAGCTCGGCCACCCTGTGGAAGAGAGAGCCAGAGGCAGGCGCCAGTAAGTGAGCGGGCGGAGAGCGAAGCCTGACGGGGAGGCGCGGGGCTGGAGGCGGAGTTTAAAAAGCAGACCGGCTACCTGGAGTCTAAGAAGATGAGCTTCATGTCCAGGCTGGCCCGGAACATGAACATATTGCTGTGCAGCTTGATTTCCGTCACGGCGCTGGGCGGCAGCGAGTGGCCCACAGCGACCAAGCCGACGTTCTGGTAGCAGCCGTCGAAGGGGGACATGTCCAGGCTGTACTGGCGGATCTTCAGGTAGCCGCTGCAATGAATGACCTGCCAGGCACAAGACAGGGGCACGTCACGCCCTGCGTGCAGCAGGGCAACAGCTCGCGTTTGAAAACACACCTAGGCCACACGGGAGCGGGCGGGCACCTTACAGGCAGCCAGCACCCGGAATATCTACCGCCTACTGGAGAGTAGCGCTGGGTCGCGGGAATTTGCCTGATACCTTGGCCCTGGTGGAGGAACTGGACAGAGAGACGTTCTTTCCTCTACAGAGCAATTCAGCGTTCAGCACCTGCTTCAAAGCCCATCGAAGTCGGAGGGGCGAGGGGGGTGTTCCAGGGATTTAAATGGGGATTGGGATCAAGGCCTAGCTATGCTTTTATCATCCCTCTAAACATTGCAACAGTCAGAAGGACGGGGAAGTGTCAGGTTGTTCACAACTGATATTGGTAATTTTATACACACAAGATGTATGTGAGTGCAGATTAGGTGCGTGTATATAGGTATATAAATATGTGTACGGCGTTCATTACATGGATGTGTATCAGACAGCATATATGTTATGGATATGTATGTGGATATAGATTTACACACATTCATAGTACCTATATTTTGATGTTATAATCATGCTTTATTATAACGCCTTTTTTCTGCAGGCACTCAAAGCGGTGTATGTGCATTAATGAATTTAGTCTCACAATCATTATTCTTCCCCATTTTGCGGACGAGAAGGCTGACGCAAAGAGAGATGCTGGGAGGCAAACGTCACATAAGATGTCTGTGAGACACAGAACCCAGGAGTCCTGAGCAGAGGTATATAAAACTAAGACTAGGAGGAGCTATGTAACAGGGCCTTAGTCTAGGAGAACTTCACCTAATTTGAAGAGTCTTTACAAACTTTTCTAAAAGTCCAGCCAAGTTCGCCCCAAGGTTTGCAATGGGTCAGCTTACCGTTTCCACAGCAACACGGGAACTTCCGTGGTTTTTGCTTGGTTTCTACTACAAACTCTGGCAAAACTTGGGGGGATTCGGCTGAGTTTGGCTTTGTGGCCTGTGTTCATTTATCTGCAACCCGAAGAGAAACTTCTGGGCCTGAACAGGAAACCCACACTTCAAAAAACGTCCTGCCAGCTGAAACCGCTCAAATGGGCTGAGGTCTCATTCTGACTGCTGGTCCCCTGCTTTCACACCGCAAAGACCCAGCAGCCTAGCCAAGCACGGGCACATCCACATAGTCAGGGATTCTCTAGCATGCACTTCCCAGCCTTCTGAGCAGGAACCGCTGGTGACTCCTGTCCATGTCCACGCACCTTGTAGCCCCCGCAGGTCAGCCCCGCATTCCTTTTAGCCAAGACGCACTTCATCCTTAGGAAAAAGGAGCGCTCGATCTCGTATTCTAAGGGAAAAGGCAGAGGCACCGGTGAGAAAAGGGCAGGGGGACCTGGTGGCACCTGATGGCTTCGCTTCCCCTGCAGAGCCCACACCCGCACAAGCGCGGAGGCCAAGCCGGGAGAGGGAATGTACTTTACCCTGCACGAAGTGAGAGTGGTAGGGCTGGTGAGCTGTGAGCACCGCGGTCATCTCATCGTGATCAGCAGGGTGGATGTATTCGTAAATGCTATTTCCAGTCAGCTCTACCTGTGAAGGAAGAGGAGGGTTTCAACTTTCTCGCCATCGACATAGCGTGCGTGTGTAGCCGGCGCTGGATGTGGGGCCATCTGCTGCCGTGGTCCAGCTCTATAAACACACAGACAATTACAGTGTCCTGGCTTTGTCTGGGTTCACACCACCTCCGGTTGAGGCAAATAGCTTAGAGGCAGCTGCACATCTCCTATGGAAAATACAGGGATATAGACGGGGGATTATGCCCTGTCACACGCACGCATAAGCCGTTAGTGGGTAACCTGTCCACTTACCTGTGATAAACCCAGATGAACGGAGGCCGTCTCTGAAATGTACATGATCTTGCCGTCTGGAGCCACAACAAATATGAAACCATCCAAGGTCTATGAGGGAAAGAAGACACCAGATATCTGTGAACTAGGTGTACCTGGGACTGATTAAGCAGATCGGGGATTCCAGCCTGGCTTTCACTACTAAAAGAGTTGGAGGGTGGGAGGAAGCTGGAACATCCTTTCAGTAGATCCGCTTAAAAGGGGCAGGATATGAACATAACGCACCTCAAAACAGGGGACCTGTTTGAAATGGTTCTGTAACGAAATGTGACAATAAATCAACCTAAGACTCCAAAGCAGCAAGAATAGAAGCTCCCAGCCTGTAGGGCTCCCAGCCTCGGCTTTGCTGACCGTTCCCCCTGGAGAAATACTGAACACTTCCACCCCCCACCTACGATTTCAGTAGAGATTTTAACTCTTACATATTTGATTAAGAGACTTCAGCGAGCAAGGGGCGATCTAAAACTCTCCACAATGTAAATAAAGTTTGAAACGGACAGAACTATTTAAAAGGCCTGTTAAGATTAGATAGATAGATGGATGGATAGATGTTAATAAGTGTTATTTGTATGCACTGTGAGAAGAACAGGCCTCTGTTTATTAGAGGCGGGTATAAAATGCTACAAGACCCCACAGTACCACATGCCTGAATAGCTAAGATTATAAACACTAATATTCCTTTGTTAATCCTTTAGGCCACAGCGAGTTTTCAATTGTGTCGTAGCTGAATTAAGGTTTTCTGTGTCTTCAATTAATCAACGTTTATTCTAACTACCATGGGATCAAGGCTTTCTAAGCTTTTATATGTGCTCCTCCAAATAGCCCCCTGAATCCCCTCTACGGTTTCTCCCACTTTTCTTTTCACCTTGCACCACTTTAAAGACGCGTCTTTGCGCTCACCAGATTGCTCAGAACAAGAAAACTACGTTCACAAATCTTGTCAACTTGCTGACTGACAAGGCTGTTGAGATTAGGGACCAAATCAACCCACCACTTTCTACTTCGGACACGTAGAATGGCCACCTGCAAGTTGAGCTGCGCTGCGCAACCCACAGTACCGTGTGAGAAGCGAAGGATCGTGACAGATAAATTCCGCCACAGTTCTGGACTCTCCTTTTGTGAAGCACGTGAACAGTTAAAGATTAGACAAGGGAATAATTAAAAGCTCAGAATATGGTACGATCTCTTTAATCATTAATACCAAATGGCTCGCGTTTCCAGGCCAGTACCTGCAAAAGATGGGATCCCAGTTCCCGTCCAACATTATCCAAAGGGCTGGTTCGACTAGTGTGGCCCCAGGCTTCGCCAAGTCCTGTTTATTTAAGACACACAAAAATTAAGGTGAGACGACAAGATACAAATTCTCATTGGCCTGTCAGGGCTGGTTGATTTGATTTTCTTTGTTTTAGTTTCAAACACTTTAAAACGTTTTCTAATAGCTGAATAAACGCAAATAATTCCCTGGTTGATTGTTTTAAAATGTTATTTCCTGTTTGGGGGGATATCTATGCTGGTATCATAAACAAGTAAAGTTCATTAATAAGAACTGAGTGAATTCAACTAAGCCAGGAACCGCTCCAGATAAAACGTTATTCGACCTGGACAATGGCTTCTAGAAAGTTGCTTCCTGGAAGAAAAGGTAGTACAATATCTTTGCTTCTGACCTCACTGAAAAATGACAGAACATCACTGCGAGGTATCCAAATGAGACCAAAAAAGAAATATTTAATTTCAACAGAATGATGCGATTAACCGGACGTGAATACACTTCAGAATGATTTAAATGTTATAAAGCCAATGAAATACAACATTGATGTCATTCAGTATTATTCGATTAGACAAAAGGATCACTCAGGTCTGTGAGTATTTTATTTAGTGTGTTTGCCGACTCTCCCAGAAACTAATGCTTTGTATTGTTTGCGCACAACCTCCCAAGAAATTAACAAACTGAATATGTAAACCAGGCTATATATTGAGAGGGCTTTAAAATGTAACCCTGGCCATCAAGATCACTTTCTGATTTGATCAGCGATCTGGTGTAAATCCCGAAGAAGGCCCCGATCCTTCATTCCTCACCTATCTATCGACTTCAATAGGAGCTTTTGGGTGCGCCGGGAATGCAAGATCGGACCCCTGCAGTGCATTTTATTAAAAAGTATTTCCACCTTAGCATATGCCAAGCCCACGAAAAGTAATCTACCTTTCCCGACGTCTTCCCGCAGCTGCAGTGTCACGACAGCACTAAGACACGCCAGGCAGTGCATAAATGTACTTCCGAAGCGGTTGGAGTTACTCACTAACCAAGGTACCAGCTCTCTCTTCCCAATCAAACCCTCTTCCCCACAACATACAAGGCCCTCTCTCTCCCACTGAAGGAATGACCTCTCTTCACCGTGAATGATCTGCTTCCAGATACTCTAGTTGGATTCGACAAGGAATCTCCCCGGACGTGGCTAACGTTTCAGTTTGTGCTGGTTTTCCTATATGCAAAGGGCCGGATGGAACGGACTGTGCCGGAGTTAAAAGGCATTACCCATAAACAGTTTAACAATGCTGTTGCTGAAATAATTTCAACTTGGTGATTAAAACCTTTTATGCTTACTCCATTAAACAAGGCTTAGCGTGACCCCCCCCCCCCCCAAAAAAAAGTGATTGATGGCAACGCAGAGCAAATCGCCACAAGGCGAACACGGGGTCCAAGCAGGGACAGCCTCCCGCAAAATTAGCCCTTTACAAACTCCTTGTGGCTTGTTTTTCTTTTATTCAGATGCAAACAAACAAGGGATGGGAATGGAGGCGATGTGGAGCAGATAACTCCCCCTCAGTATTGACCGGGCTCACTTGGGTGTTTACACGTCTAAATAAAGCTAACGATTTCTCCACCGCTATTCAAACACTGAAGCGCCCACTCTAAGGCCGTGCATTCTCGGTCTCTCTCTCTCTCTCTCTCTAGCCATCCCTTCCTCCATTTCTCCTCTCCATCCCTGCTTCAACGGGCCAGAGCTATTAGCAGCCCCAGCCCCTCCTTGCTCACCATCTCTCTCCTACCCCCTTCTCAGTTCTCCACAAGATTCTCTCTCCTTAAATTCCTGCTTCTTCCTCTTCTGTTTACATCCCTCCCCTCTTCAGCATGCCAGCATCTCTCTTCTCCTTTCTGCCTCTACGCTATTCTCTCCTCCTCTGCAAACGGGGTACTACCCCTCCTCTCCTCAATTCTCCCTAGGCCAGGGGCCTCAATAGACTGCCTTCCCCCCGCCCCCCCAATACGTACATCTCTGTCTCTATCCCTTGATCCTTCAACTCGCCAAATGCCGGCCGGCAGCAGAGTCCCTGGGATTAGTTCCTCCTGCTCAACAGCAGGTACCCAGTGACTTTCCAGAGCCCCGGGGTAAAGGGTTATGGGAGAAGTCCGCACCTTGAGCGCTTCTATAATAACTGACAATTGTGCTGCCCCCGAATGCAATCATCCCCTCTCCCCGTTAGACAGCAAGCGAACCGCAGACACAGCTGACTTCTAACCCTTGTGACTCCCCAAATGCCGTAGTACACGATTTCATTCATGAGACGGTGGCGGGGAAGATACTGTTTGAGAGCATACAAACTGCGGAAAGCGTCTGATCAAATTAACAGGCACCACATTCCCTCTTGAAATTAGCAAGCACTAACATCAAACCCTGCAAAGGCTGCATCGTTTCCAGAGAAAGACCGAAAATTCCTCTATGAAATTTTGATTCAGTACATGTTCAGGAGTTTTGGTTTGGTTGTGCTTAACAATAAAGCCCACTAAAGTGAGACAAAAGCACCACTCCGCATAAAATGTCCTACCCGGAGAACCAGGAAGACGGATTTCTGTATTTAACACAGCGGCTGAACTCCTTGCGTAAAGTTCGAAGTTGTTTATTAAGCCGAGTTAACGGATCTAATTATTCTGGTCCTAAAAGGGAAAATATCCCTACCCTTGCGGGTTAATGAATAGCCCATCTACATTACAGGTTAACTTTTTTTCAGGACACTTTTTTTTTTCCACGGAGCATTGCACTCCTTTTTTTATGTGTCAGGTGGAAACCTTTCGCTGTTCAGCTGTGTCTAAGTTAATGTTTTATAATTAAATGTTTTCACTTGTCTACCTGAACCGGCTTTTCGAAACCCTACCACATGAGACAGCTCTTTGTATTTTCCAGATGTTTCAGTGCTTTCAAGTTAGAGACTTTTTTTATTCACTGACAAATCCTTCCCGTCAGCCCCCCCGCCCCCATCGCTATCCTGATGCCCTTTAAAATTCTGTTTCTAAAAGGGTTGCGCAGAAAAAAATCTTCATTGATGTAACTTTTTTAAAAAAAAAAAAATCTGGCTCTCTATTCGTTTTAACACCCAAGTTCCTTTTAGCGAGGGGGGTAAACTGTGATTTCTTGCACTTGACCTACCGCAGAAAATTCTACAAATCCTTTGATTGTCTATTTAAAACAAAACAAGGAAATCAGTTTCCCTTTTGCTTCAGGATTACACTGGAAACAAGATCTAAAGATTCTCTTGTAATCTGGAGAGGCGAACAGAATAATAGGTTTGGAATAGAAACAAGCAGCTTTGTGAGGGGACGGATAACTAAAGCGTTTTTAGGCAAAGGATTTTCCCAGCTAAAGTGGCCAAAGACAAAGCAAAACATAATCTATTCTGGACGATTTCCAAGATATGCCACATTAACCTTAGTAGATAAAATTTGCTTTCCTCCCCGAGCCCCCCACCTTTGTCAAAGTCTGGTTTATCATATTTACATAAGTAGCCTTAGAAGGGATGTATCTATTATGGATCTAAGGCGCTAGCTGGCTCACATTTCATTTGAAAAATCTAGGCGAAGTTTTACTGTTGCTTTATACCTGATGCATTGTATTAAAATACCCCCTGACCCGTGGATTACCTCAATGGACTGGCTGCATGGGCTTTGTAATTTCCTGAAAATGAGATTTCGATTTATAAAACAAGAAACCAATTAGTAACCAAATGAGGCGAAGTAGATCCACTAAAATTGACCTAATCCCACAGGCACCATTTAAGCCAGTTCTTGGCGAATGAATGATGAGCCACAGTCTAGCGTGGGCTCAAGGCATCATCCAGCTGTGTTATTGCAAGCAGCAAAAATAAATTGATCGAGCTTTTCTTTCGGAATGAATTTTCTACTCTTGACAAAATATAGATTATAGCCCCTACATAACAGCCTCCTCCACTCGAGGTTATTTCTTATAAGAAGATAAACAATTTAGGCTACAAGGAAGTGCCCATCTCTAGGAGAGAGCAGAAGGCATTCTAGCCAGCCTGGAATGTTGCTTCGGCTATTAAACCAGTTTCAGCGCTTTGCAGGCATATATCATAGGACACTGCCATATTTGGGACTGAGGACGCTGACTCATTCTTTATTTTAATAACTTCTCTGTGGAAATGCATTTAAACTTTCACACATTAAAGGCCACAGAAAACGTTTCTCTGCCTTTCCTGGTGTCAGTGTATTAGCCACATCAGATGAATCATAAGGGACCTTTCTGGGCTTTAAGAGGTTTCATTCCCATCCCCCAGACCTCTGGAATTCACACGGACACCTCCTTCCTCAACGCTTTAAGAAACAACAGCTTTGATCTAACTATATTCACCCCCGCCATTCGATTGATTCAGTCCTTACTAGCAACCAGGGGCAAAACTGGGCTGATAGATAGTTTCTGCCCAATGGCATTTTGGCTGCCATATACACGAGCGCTTATTTGCCATCCAAGGGCGAAGCCCCCAGGCAACGATGGCAAAGGAATGGAAGAAGATATCCCTTCCAATTGTTTCTAATTAGATCTAGGAAAAAATAAAATCAACTAATTAAACCGGGAGAGGGGAAGGAAGAATGAGATTCCAAAAGGCACATCCATCTCTTTTGCACTGGAAGATCTGCTAGGCCGGGAAGCTCTGTGCGCATCTGTAGCTCTGAAGCAGCCACTACCTTCTTCCCCTTCCTTTGTTTGGGAGTAGTGACGAGGGGCTGGCTGGAGATGCAAGCCCTTATCTGCTTTGTTTTCACTTGCTGGCTTTGGAAATAATCATTTCCCCAATAAACTCTGGGTCAGACAATCCGTATTCAGCGGAGAGAAAAACAAAACAACAAACTTCGCGCTCCAGTTCGGAAATCACTTTCAGAAGTGCAGTAAAAACAATGGTTAAGATGTGACTAGGGGTTGTGAATGCTTCAGTTTTGAAGGTTCCCATTTTCAGACACCTGAAAGGAGTTTTGTTTTCAGAGGAGTGGTGCTGGTCACTACCGGAAAAATTAGACGCCTTTTTGCTATGCACTTTATCCTCGTTTACACTAAACTTTGTAAAAGTGTTTGGCCTTTGGTGGGGAATGCATTTCCAGGCTGCCCTCTAGAAGTCTATAATGTTGAATACAAAATTAAGCAATGCCAGCACAACCGTCCTCATGAAAAAAAAAAAGTGCACTAAATATATGTTTAGTGAGATGTGGGGGCCTACAGCCAGATAAATAAAGCAGCGATATGTTAAATCTATTTAAAATACGACCAAGATTACAATTCGAATAGAAAAAACATGAGATTATTTTATAGCATTGGGCCCCGATTCTGCTTTCTTGAAATCAGCAGGCGCTTTTGCCTCAGTCACGTCTTGATTCTGGTGCTCTGTACTGTCTACTGAACAAAATATATCCATCTACCCCTCCAACCCTGGACCAGATCTTGCACCGCCTACCCAACAAACGTCTCATGGAGTTAAATAGGGAGTTTTGCCTAAGTAAAGGCTACAGAATAGGACCCATCTATCCTGTGGTCCTTACTCCGGTAAAATATATAAAATCAATGGACTCTCCCCTGACCTCAAAAGGATTGCTTTTTTCATAGAAGTGTAGGACTGGAAGGGACCTCAGTAGGTCATTTTTGCCTGGGGAAGGACTGCAAAGCAGGCCCAACAAAGCGATATGATGTAATTAAATGAACATTTTAATAAGGAGGAGAGCACAGCACACCTGAATTCGATTTGTGCTGTTCTCTTTGGACACCTAATGTTCTTGCTTCGGAGTTGTTTCCCTCTGCAAACCTGACGGGCACACGCACTCACGTACCCAGAGGAATTAAATGACACAGGCAGCCATTATAAGTGAAGCTCTAGCTCGAGGGTATCCCCAGTTGTCTGCTGTTTGGCATCCGGAGTCTCAGCGTCTTTGCAGTGGGACCCTACAAATGGGTGCGAAAGCCTGTGTGCGAAGAGGCACCAGGGAGGAGGAAGAAGGCTGCCCTAGGGGCCCGGAAGCCCAGGGACGGAGCAAAGTGCGTGGCCCACCCCTGTAAGCAGCAGCACCTGCCTTTCCCCATATGTTGCCTCCGTGCAGCCGGCCAGGTGAAGCCCCTCACAAAGCTGTACGAGTGCACAGGCATCTCGCCCCATCGTCCGTACGCCGCTCGTAAAGCGGCACCTTTCGTCCTTCCTGATAGCCCCACGCGCAGGTGGTTACTTTCTTCTCTCTCTTACTGCAGTTTCTTTGGGGGAAGACCAGCTAACCAGAGGGTCATTTCTTCCACTCTCAAAGATCAAACCCCACCCGCCCTAGTCACTGCGAAACAAAAAAGGCACAGGGTGTTGCATGCGGGAACCAACCCGAGTCTATTAACCGTTTAATTGGTTTACTATCCGTGGCCTGTTTTGCTACCTCCTAGCACATAGCCCTGCCATGGATGATTTCTTAGTTAATCCTACAGGCACTAATCAACGGTAACTAAAATCCCAGACCTTTGAGACTGCGAGGAAGCATCAATTCCTCCTTGGAGGGTCCAGATGAAATGAAATAAAGTATTTTTTTTTTAAAAAAATTGCTGCTCATTTCAGAGTGTCTGCGGATGCCATTACCAAAGATTTCTAACAATTTATTAGCCCGGTAAACCAAAAGCGTTCATTTGAAACAAAGATTTAGTTAAAAGAAAAGGAGGACTTGGGGCACCTTAGAGACTAACACATTTATTTGAGCATAAGCTTTCGTGGGCTAAAACCCACTTCATCAGATGCATTCGATGGAGTGACCTGCAGCTCACAAAAGCTTATGCTCAAATAAATGTGTTAGTCTCTAAGGTGCCGCAAGTCCTCCTGTTCTTTTTGCGGATACAGACTAACACGGCTGCTACTCTGAAAGATGTAGTTAATATCCATGTTTATTCCCTAAAGAAATATTGCCTACAGACGCATCACTGCTAGGGGAACGACAGGGAAATGCTGCCGGCGCTGCTTCACTACACAACAAAATACCAGCATTTTGCTTCTAACACACACAAGGCAATGTAATGACACTTTACAATGTAAGCCAGGCTCTGCAATGCCAAACTAAAACGGCAGCCACAATTTTTGAATTTCATGAAGATCGGCATTATAAAATAATCCAAATCAAAGTTTCCTCCCCTCCCCCCACAGGTAACTATCCTGACCACGATTGTACCAAGTCACTATTTCACATATGAATACTGAAAAGCATCCGCCAAGTTTTATTTCAAACCAATTTTTATTAGCAAAAGAGCGGGTCTGTTGCTGAAGAAAATATGATTTCACCATTGATCTGATATGCGCTTTCTGGCACATAAATCTGCTTTTGCGACTGTTATGCAAGAAGTTTAGTTCTGCACCTCACATTTTAAGTCCACATCAAAACTAGAATTAAACACAGAGAGGCAGCGTGGAGAGTAAACTGCAGCTTAAAGGCTTTTAAATGAGAAAAACTTCTGTAAGAAAATAAACACTGAAACCTAATGCTCAATCATTTCCCCTAGCAGCAAGAAAAACAGCATTAAATCACCTATCCACGTGGGAAACGGATTTTTTTTCGGTTAGTCTTTTAGCCCCTAAAATAAAACAAGAGTAAGGATTTCAGTATTGAAATGCTAGCCATTATTATTCTGCAAAGTTTGATTTAAACAGTGCCCTTTGCTTGAGTCTGGGAATTTAAGCGCCTTTCCGTATAGGCTACCTACAAATGTATAGCAATTTTCGTGATCGTTTTTCTAAACTATTTTCGCAACGAGACATTAGCATGGGCTTATCAAAATATGTTAAACTACTAGTTCTTTCTCTACGCAATATATATGTGGCTACATGTACCCGGGGAAAAAGATTCAAGGAAATTTTTTGAGTTATTTGCCACACGGGGGGTGTTTGCTCCTTACAATTTTCTGAAGCTGTATTAGACTCGGCGTTTCAACTCTTTAATGGTAAATCGCGATTTCAGGGCCATATCTTGTCGTCGGTTTGTTTTTAAAAGCAGAACTCCCTACTGAATTCAACATGGAGTTATGCTCAAAAATTGATGGCACGGTACGGCCCCTTAGTGATTTACCAGAAGTGCAGGCCTTCCAAAAGTTAGCTGGCCACTGAAAGCTCCTGTTTGTCTTCTCCATGGAGGTTTAACTCCCTGGACCAAAAGGATGCAAGTTGACCAAGCCGCTGTTTTCAACTATAACAGAGTTCCCCCTTGAGAGGTTTAATTTACAGCAGACTTGTGAAGGGGAAAACGGGAAATGTTAAGTATTTTAACCGAGCTTTTTTTCCACTGGTATTGAAGAATTCAATTGGATCTTAAACATGAACCAAGGAGGATAATTATACAATTCATCTAAAAATCTTTGCTTACTGAAATGGAACGTTCGCTCTTTCTTACATTAGGGACGTTGAGTTGTATTCAATATACAATTATTCCTATTTTTCAAATATTTTTCAGACTGCACCAGGATCACTCTATCCTTATCCATCCACCCACTCCCTTTATTTTAGTCGTAAAACAATTTCCTTCTTAAAATAATGAATCCAAAATGTCTCTGCATACCGATTATATAAAAGCTGTTTAAAAGGAATTATACCCAGAAAGACGTTCACACACTATGTGTCTGTCTATGCACAGCTCTGTGCCTGCGCAGATAGTATCTATATCTTTCTTCATATAACCACTTCACTCCGTTCACATATTATCACGGCCCAGATAAATTTGAATTCATTGTTTTAAGAGGGAAATTGTTTTAGTAGTTGCACAAGAGCTGTTAGTTAGATACAGGTAAAGTTATTCCAACCAGACACTTAAATAATAGGTTTGTGACGTAGAAAGCCTTGAGATGACACGTTATTTCGCTATCTTCCTCAGCCTCTTATCCGTAGGCTTTAGTCAGTAACCTGTCTCGCTCCCAAAGGTTTGTAGGCTTTCCCTTCCCGGGGAAAATATGACGAGAAGGTTCCCACCTTTAAATATACCCCCTCTCTGTACCTTTCCACCTCCTTCAGGAACTCCTTTGCTTCTGATACATACTTTATTTGCCTCCCTGTACCCACATCCCACCGTTAATTTCACACTCTTGTCTTTGCTGGCGAGGCCGACCGACCCCGAGATTTCCCCCTAAACATAGAAAATGTCCTAAAATAGTCCCTCCGCTCCGAATTTAGACGGATCCTTTCAGGCTGGGAAGGGTGGACCCACCACTCCTCACTGATGGCCTGGCAGAACTCACCAGTGGCTTCTCTCTGCCCAAGGGCCGGTGAGTTTCGAGGTCATCAATACATTGGGAAATAAACGATGTACCCGGAGTCAGGGCCCCGCTTCTACACCTGCATAGACACGCGTGGAGTTGGAGGTAGGAGCAGACTCGATTCCGTATTCATCTCCCCAGAAACGAGCAGCGTCCAGTGCCACAGTGCCTGGGCGTGACTGCGGGTCTGCCCTTCTCGCGCACTCGCGCAGAACCAGTGGAAAATACGCAGGCAGGGCAATATATCCTGCGTGGCTCTGGCTGCAGAAACAAGCACCGCTCCTACGACGCGCGCGTTTGCGCTGCTGTTTCGGTGGCTTTGTGTCTGCCCCACGCAGACAGAGGGGCAAATAGAGAGGGGCGGGGGGGGGACATATGCCTTGTGGCTCTGTCTACAACAATCAAGCCCTCGCAACGGGCTTGTGCTCGTTTCTGTCTCTCTCTCCTACACAATATCCGCGCTCTTCGAGAACTGCACTGGAAAGAACTTCGGTCCCTGCTTCCTTATTATAATTTTAACTTGCAGTTTGCCTTTAATTAGGCTCCGAGGGGTTTGCTACCTTAAAAGCCTCATTTAGCCTCCTCCCTGGTCTCTCTGCACAAATTGGCATATGTTTTGGACAGCAGCAGCTCTGGTTCTGGTGCACTTTGCCACACAATTCCCTAGTGCATTCAAACATTCGGCTTTGGCACTGAGGGACTGGGATCAGCTATTCTTCTCTTCCCATGATTACTCACAGCCTACAAGAAACACCATATGCTTCTTCTGATCAAACAACCAGCTACAGAGGCACCAATAATTGACGAGACCTGCTCGAAATCACGCAGAAAGGTAGCCTACTGAGACTGCAGGAGTTGACAAATCATTGCTAATAATCCTTTTAGGAACATCACGGCCATCAGAGTTTGCAATAGCTTTGTTTTTATAAGGTACGCGTTGACAGTATAAAGGACAACTCGATCACTTTTTAAACAGAAGGCAGCCTCGTCTAATGATATTCAAGCCGGCAAATCACAGCCACAATAGGAATGTGCAGTTTCATTTATTTTGTTACCTTTCAGGTGCTACAGCTTTGATTCATCTCCTCGCTTGGTTTCAAGTTATTAGGAGATGGATTTTATTGTTTAAGGAAATTACTTCAAGATGCAATAGATTAGAAGTTACTGTCAAGGTTGTTCCCCCCCCCCCCCCTCCTCGCCCCCTTCAAAAAAGCAGTTATAAACAATCTGACAGAAAATTTTTAAAATCTTCCCTTATCCAAATATAGATATCACCCCTCACGTATTTATACTAAAAGTATAAATTTAATAACGCACTACTTCAACCAGACTTTTAAAAATGCAAAGACTAATCTATTGCCTTACTTTTCCCATCTCCTGATAGAAACATAGACTCGATCAAATAGCCAGTCTTCCTTTGTAAAACACAATATCCTGGGAGCTGTTCAAGCTGTATATGGGATTCATGTAATTTATTCGATTGGAAGAATTTCCCGTTTCATAGTTTTCTCTTCCACATACAGGATACTCCATTCAGGAGACTCCACATAAAATATTCTTACAGGCTTTTGCACTTATTTTTCTCTCACATTAAAAGAAATAGATTCAAGATACAAGGGAACTTTGTATAGTCCCTCTTTACCGATGAATAGTCCCTCTTAACTTTCCCTGGTGTTTGTTTTGCTTGGCAGCGGATCTTGACATTTTAAACATTAACTTTAAATCCTAGACTCGGTTAACGGCATGACTTTTAAAAGTATATAAGAATTCCGAACCCTGTTTTTACTAGACAAGCGAGACTGATCCTTCTTCCATTGATATCAACGTAAAGTTTGCCATTGACTTCAATGGGAATAGGATCAGGCCCAAACTTGGACCCTATTTTCATAGTGTTACAGGGATTTTCAATTCTACTGAGGGTAGAACTTCTATTAAATATTTCGGAGACCATTTAACCTCACCAAACCGTCCTAATGACTTTCAGACCAGGAGACACCACATTCATAATGCAATCAAGGTTTGTTTGGATTTGTTATTTATTTGTATAGCGTTGTACCTGTAAACTGTGGTTCAGTTCTTGAACTAAGGCTTTAGGACTTAGCATAGACTTATGTAAATATTTACCCATATATTAACTCCCCTTCATATAGCTATAAAATATGGGTGGATTGCCCTTTTTTGTTATACACGTGCTTCGCAAGGGATGCAGATCTTACATAGTAGGAAAGAAAAAGTCATGTTTGTTTTAGTAGAATACGCAGCTGAGCTCAGTATCTTGAAGTGTTGACAAAAGCACTGTTGGTCCCCAACCAAACATGTCCCAAATGTACTGAAGTGAAGTGAAAGTATTTACGGCAGAGAAAAGGGACAACACAGGACACCTTCCTTCAGGAATTATACACTGCCAGATGAAATTAACATAAGAGTAAACGATCATCTGTACTGGTATTAGAATGGAGGCAAATATTCATTTTCAGTAAAGTCACCTACCTTCAGGAAAAACCACCCTCATTTTTAAATAGCTGGTGGTGAGTCTGATTATTGAGGCTTTATCCAGCTGAGAGGTGATAGCGGAGGGCAAAGGCAGTAATTTAGCCAGTTCATAAAATTCACTGTTTTCTTTCTCCCGTCTAGTCCGGGCAGCATTTTTTGACTTCTCTTTCATTGTGTTTTTTCCCCCCTTCTTTCTTACAATTTAAGCTCCCCAGATTCATCCAAAGAGGGGGAAAGCTTTCAATTACAATTCATCTTCCAGAAGCATCAAACATTGTTTTTGAATGCAGCGGGTTATTCTTCTAAATCTTTAAATGGTATAAAAAAAGATTCAAGACCAGGAGTGATAATTTTAAAAAAATATTCACTTAAAAATAACATTAACAATGCAAATGGATAGAAAAAGGTCCAGTGCAGCTCAGAGAATCCCAGTAACTGCGGAGAGAACTAAATGCCTGCACCACACAGCAAGCAAATCAAGGTATTCTGTCCTTTTCTTCTACTCAATGCTGCAAACATAGCTTCTCGAAAAAGAGACATAATCCTCTCTTTTTTTCCCCGCTGTCAATCCGATGCCCAAAATGATTGGCCTCCGGCTCCTTCAGTGGGTAACAGGTACCGGTTACTTCCCTCGTGCCACTGTGAAGACAACAGCATTCCTGGGATGAGAGATCTGTTACACAGTGCCACAAGTAACCATGTTATTACACCTTAAATAAATCATCAAGAAACAGCCTCTTACGAGTTGCATTTTCTCAACTGGGCCCACAATGGAAAGTGTATTTTTGCATCTCTGGGTGAGTGGCGGCTGAGAATGAGTAGAAAAAATAAATGTTCGTCTATTCTCCACCCACATTTCGGCTGCACGGACAAACATTTTATGACCAAAATGAAGTTACAGGTTTTTATTTAAAGAATAGGGAAATTCTGCCCTCTTTTCATAGCAAAGTAAACTAGATTGTTTCCTTCTTCCTCTTTAAGTATTAGTGCCCGGACTGCAGAACAGAAGCCCTTAATACATTACTACACCCATTGAAACGTGCAAACAGTTCAAATCCCAACGCATTTGTACTTTTTCCATGTGTTCTCTCAATTCATCTTTGTGTGAGCCGGAGTCTAATTTCTAAATCAACCCTACAACCCGTGAATTAAAGTTACATTTTTAGATTTTCTGGACGCCTGCTATCCCCCCGTCCTGCCTAGGAATTCAGGTAACAACAGCATATTAAACAAAGAGCGACACAGTGTCCAACTAGACCCGGCGCACAGTCAGAACTAGCCAAAAAGCGATCACACAAGGGGGAAGCAAAGCAAAATTAGACAGACCCGAATGATTTCTCCCTTGCACAGGTAACATTGCCACTGGTCTGTGAGGCTGATCGTCTTTTACCTACCTTCAGTCCCTGCACCCGGCAGTCTGCGGAAAGCTCTCTCACGGTGAGGAGCCCAACTCTTTAATTGAAATCATTAATAGCAGCAGAGGGAAAGTTGGCTTCTCTCACGGCTTCTCACGCCGATGGGTAGACAGATACTGCTTCCTTCCCATCCCCTTTATGTGGTTTCAGACTCTCCCTTCCCAGTCATGGCTCTGAAGCTGATATTAATGAAGAAGCCCTAATTTGAGGCTGGGAAATGCCTAATAACTTCTTTATAGCTAAAAGGCTTTTAGCACAACTTCATTTCTCTCCCTGCCTCGGCCGAGCCCTCCCCGAGTGCCACTCATAGGCCCACCTCGCCTCCTATTGGTCCCAGTCTCCCAAAGGTCGGTCTCCCACTGGCTGAGAGGCAGGGTGACGCCGCCGCGTTCCGGACACACCCCCCTTTCCCCTTGTGCCGGGCTGTGTCTGCAGCGTCCGGCCTCTGACCTCCAGGCTCCCGGCTCCCCTAAGGAGCGGGTGCTGGGAAAGGCGAGTCGCCGCGGCTGGGACACCGGCCGGCGGCGGGGACGGCGTGCTCGGGACAGGATGTTTCGCTGCGGCTCCCAGCCTGTGCGGTCCAGCCCGGGGCGAGGCGATGCTCCAGTCCTAGGGCGGGAGCAGTCACCGCTGACCACCTCCACTGCAAGCGGCGAGGTCTCCCTGTTGAGCTCTCTCAGCAGCAGCCCGTAGGAAAGGAGCACTCCGGCTCCAGCGGCTTGGTTCCTATTGTGTATGATGCGGATCAGTGTTTCAAACCACTTTTCTTCTCGCGAGCAGCCGTGTTTGGTGGGAGAGGGAAATAAGTGCAGCGGGCATGTTACCTTTTCACCGCCCAAACTGAGACCCAGCAGAGCCCAGAGCTGTCAGGCTCGGTGGCACCATGCACTGAGGCTGGGGGAGAAGCACCGGTGAGGGAGGGCTCCTCGATACACCCCCTGCAGAAGCCCTCATCACGAGGATTAGACACTTTAAAACTACCTGAAAGTGAATTCACATCATGGGGGCGTCCCCTCCTAGTGAGTGAAAACTGGGAGAACTTGGTAACT
Source organism: Chelonia mydas (assembly GCF_015237465.2). Lineage (NCBI taxonomy): Eukaryota > Metazoa > Chordata > Testudines > Cheloniidae > Chelonia > Chelonia mydas. The sequence goes on from NC_057851.1 coordinate 73,746,426, forward strand.
TCTTTGAAAAAGCCGGGCAGCTCTCCCTGTTCATTCCTGGGGGAGGGGAGAGTCATTGGGGATTTGGATATAGTTCGTTCAAACCACACGCATGTGAAAACTCTTTTTTTTAAAAAAAATAAACGCTAAAGATCAGTCGAGGAATTTAATGAAGACAATTATTTCTTTTAAATTAAATTACAGCGAACAATTTGCTGTTTACGCAAACCATTTCCAAAAAGAAACGATTATGTTTTCGAACGAACGAAAGTGTTTGCAAAATACCCCCCAGAATACATAAACCACTTCAAGTCTCCACAGTGCCTTTTCGTCTTCTAGGTGCTGACTACTGGTCGCTGCTGAGCGCATTAAACCGCCCTTTGACGAAAAGCTTTCCCTCTATCCATTTTGGTAAATAAAGTGGACATAATAGTAGAAAGAAAAAGAACAGACTCTCATTTGAGTAGCTAGACGTTTTCTTCCATCAAAGAAATGTACCCTCTTAGTTTCCATTTTTCTTTTGAAAAAAAATTTTTTTTGGGGGGGGGGGTCTATTACAGCAACACATTGCTGAACGAACACAAACTCAATACATCCAGTGGAGGTAGGGATTTGACAAACAGACGCACGTTTTAAAGGGCTCGCTGCTGGGGGGGTGGGAGGAGGGAGAAAATACCAGATTTTAAACATTTACCTCCCCTGTTGCTATGACCGAGCGTTCAAATGTTTGCTAAAAAATACTGACATCTGCCTCCGGGTTTCCATTTGAGGGCAATAAACTTGCAGAATGACACTGACATTTCTTGGAGGCTATTTAGACATCTGGGCAACAACTGGATTAGCATTGCCAGGTATCCCGTGAGTTATGTCAGCTTGAACCGCATAAAGCTCCTTTCATGCCACCTCTGGTTCTGAAAAAGATTCTGGTGGTCACAATTTTGCAGATTTAAACGGGGAAATCACGGGCACCCATCCTAGACAATTGCAGATAGCATCAGCGTTTACAGTAACGCACACATACATTAGTTTACCAAAGTACACAGGACCCAGTCTCTTATTTACAATGGCTGTCGATGTGGGTGTGGGGGGGGGGGGAATTTTGATAAAAGCCCAAGTACTGAGAGTAGATGAGTCCTAAACATGCTCATTCTTGTTTCTTTTTTATTTTTTTTTTAAATAAATGCTATGGTAGATAAAGTATAAGTTAGAAAAAGGAGCAGCCTATAAAGGATATTTATTCAGCTGTCAGAGTACAGTAACAGGACCCGCAGTAGACAAGAACAACATTTCTAATAATTTTTTCTAACAGATTTCAGTCAGTCACCTAATTGTTTGAAAATCAGGAAATTTGGGCTATTTTTACATAAATATTTTGATTAAAAATAAGCTGTGCCCTAAGTGACTTTTTTCTGTTGACACCAGTGCCTGTAGGGTTGGTATACAGAGAAATCCAATACTTCGTCTACAATTACAAAATTAGCATGTAGGTCTGCAAATCAATGGAAAGCCCGATGTCACGGTGGGCTAAGCAAGGCTCTTCTAGTGTCCCAGTGAAGCTGATTTGTCCAAGAAGGGAGCGGGTTATTTTGTTTAATAAACAGAGCGAATGCATCGCTGTACCACAGTAAATCCTCAGCATGCAACTCCTTGGGACACAGTTTGCAAAAGGGAGAGGGCATGAACACTTGAAGACACACCTGTGAGCCTAAGTTTCGAAGCCCGAGGAAGGGGAAAGAGACAGGTTATTAAACACATCCAGCTCTCTTTCCGGTTCACCGTAAGCCTCGCCACGCGCCCTGTGCACTGCCCCGGGAGGGCAGGCGCGCCGTCCATTGGCACAAGGGTGGTCACGGTCAGTGTAAAAGCGGGGCTCCAGTACAGCCTGCTCTTGCCGTCAGTTCCTGCGCAGACACCAGGGGGTAAAATGATTGCTGGGCAAACTCCACAGCGGAGCCTACACTGGGAAATTAGCCAGCGAGGGGAAAGTTGAACGAGCAGGTTGTGGGTCCTAGTTTGCGGTTCAATGCGGCGCTCGCTGTGAAAGGGAACATTTTAAGAGGGGCTTGCGGGAAACGAACAGGCTCGTTTCCCAATCAGGCAAAAACTTGTGCACCCAGGCATCATAACGCGCAGTGTACCCTGCATCACCGTAGATACAATGCCACAGAAATCAGAGCTGGACGTGAGCCTGCAGGGCAGGACTGTTCCATAACCAGCCGGTTCTCTAGTGCTTGGATTGGCTTGTGAAGTAGGGAACCGTGTTGCAGCGCCAAAAGGACCAAGAGGGCACTTTTTAATGCAAAGGAAAAGTCTTTTAAACGTTCTGAAATGGCTGGTACTTTTTGTTTGTTTCTGGCGACTCACAGGCATAGGGATTTTGAGGGAACCGCTCTGGCCAGTCCCAGGGTTGCTTAAAGAAATAGCCTCTGGTACCTGTGGCCGAATTTTGAGCTCCCAAAGCGCTGGTCAAGGAATGCGGAACCCGCCCTTGTCTGGTCCTAGAGCACTGAAGACATTGCCCTGAATCTACGCTGTTTTTAATGAGATAAGGACACGTTTCCTTTCTCTGAGCGGCATCACCTCAGGGACCCTTGTATAAGTGCGCTTGTCTGAAAACCTCGGCACATATGGCAATGGAAAGTCTAGTTTTATGAGACCCATAATTTATAGACGACGCATGCACCAGAACTAACAGATACCCTTAGGAACGCCTTATATTATGTGTGTTTTCATACATGTCTCATTCAAGACTGTACTGAAATAAATATACCTAGTGAATGCACTTTGATCCGCTCAGAAGCAATTAACGTGTTTAACTGATCTGGGCTTTTTTCCCCTTCTGGTCTAGGTACGTATCCCTCCTTCTCAGCTGATGGTAGCTTGTCCAGCCAAGTAGGAAAGCGAGAAAGCGGATTCTCTTTAACAACGCAGGTAACAGTTGATAGACACTAGAAAGCTAGCCTGTAGCGCTAGGTGATTCTGTAAGTATCACTTAAAATAATTACAGGACTATTGTGAAATTAGATTAACTACTATAAACATGGTCCGGCATTTTTGTCACCTTATTAAATAATATTTAGGCTATATATGCCCTTCAAAAAAACAATCAACCAAACAAAAAATCCCACTACGCCGTTATGGGGTATTTCTCTTAACCGTGTTAAGCCCCTGGCTTTTGTTTCTTCTTTAGCATCAACGTAACAAGATTGTTTACATTCATGTTTCCCCCGAGTCAATTATTCTTAGCGCTAATCTGTTTAATCCTCTATTGGTAATCAAATTCTATACATTTGATTGTTGTACTGGGTAAGGGCGGTAACAGAAAATCTATTTTATGTTAGTACAAATTACACACCCACGCACTTTCATCTCTCTGTGTTTACACTTACATCTCTGTCTGTTTGACTCTAAGACCAAGGCAGAAGCTGAAACACTCCTAGCAGAGAGTACTTGAATAAAGTTACTGCTACAAACCTTCTAGACAGTATCCCCTTCCCCTCTCTATCTCACTCTCCAGACATTTTGTTGCTTTACATACACTTCTGCGTTTTGTACCAATTTGTGGACATTCTCTCTCTCTCTGTTGAACAGATGCCCAAACTAGAAGGTGACGACATTTAAAGTAATGTTTCACTGCCTACCACTGCAGTCAGATTCTTGTCTGTGCACTCAGAGAAAGTCTGTAGCCGGAGGTGATTGTTTGGTCCCGAGAGTTCTTGTCTTCCTTACACAGAGTGAGATTCTTCAGTTAAATACTAGATAATTCTTGCTTGGGTGGATTTTAGGAATTAAACCAAGTTATATGTATAGATGCACACACGTGAGAAATCCACCTCTCTTCAGTGTACATTCCCTTTATTTAGATTACCGATGACCTCTCCCCTTTAGCCCTTCCTGGCGCTATTTAGCTCTCCTTGTAGAGGTGTTTATTTCCGGATGGCCAATGGCTTGTGTCCTTCTTTGCGATTTATGTCCCTCTTCCTAAAAATGAACTAGCCCGGGATGCTGAGCAACGGGTCTGATGACCATTTCGCTCTCTCTCCTTTAAAATTAAAACAAACAAACAAAAACTGCCTTGCGGTTATTCTTCATGAACATTTCGAGATCCTGTTCCAGAGCCTTCCAGTGAGCGTGATGCCGAATTCCTATACCATGTGCTGTCTGCACAGTGTACTCTACATGGAAAGAAAACACGGTTCCCCAAAGCTGCTATAGAGAACAGTTGACGGATCCCCTGAAGTATTTAGAGGGAGTGGTTGGGAGAAGCGAAATTTAAAGGCACGTGCAGAAATCCAGGGGCTGTACACTTTTTCTGAGCATGCAAAATTCCCCAAAGTTAGTACCGGCCGAGCCACGTGCATACCCTTATTTTTACATTGTAAACACATAGATACGATGTATATGATTTCCCTGCACTGTGTTCCCTCCAAGGTTTGAACGACTGAAGCGCAGAGCACATAAAGGACACACAAGTGCCTTTTGTGCCGCGAGCTTCTCTCCAACAGTGACAGCGATCGCTCCCTGCACACACACAAACGCGTCACTTTCATAAACTCCGGGTTGCGGTCCCAGTTAGCGCTCCTCTAGCCTGGAGAGCGGCTGGGAGGACGCTAATGAGGTGGGAAGAGTGGCCTGCACTGCTTTCACTTTTGGTAAAATGGGATTTTGGTGCTAATTAGCCGGCAGCCAAGGGAGGACCAGGAGAAATCAGATCTGGTGGGGGGAGCAGCGCTTGCCGGAAGACTGGACTCCACATTTCCACGCAGAGGGAGAGTCAGTTAAATGGAGAAAGGGGAACAAAATGAACGCGGAGTAAATACGATAATTACTCCTCTGGCGACGCCTGATTGATGTTAATAGCGTATAATTTTGAGCCACTTGGAAGCAAAATATTTTAATCACATGCGACAGGGTCAAAGCTGCAGGGGAGCTGCCGCGTGACAAGTGTCCCCCAAAACCCAGCTGTGGCTGCTGTTTTCTTGGGGAGCAGATATTAGAATCAATTTGTGATTGGGGACAGATACTGTTACAGCACTTACAATGATACTACTGGCAAGGAGGGTGGGATTGGGTTTTTGGGGTGTTGGGGGGGATATATAGCCAGAAAAGGGATACCCCTGTGAGTAACAGGACCTTTTTCCCTTCCTTGCCACTGATGTCTGTCTAGAGCAGAAGTGGCCAACCTGTGTGTCTTCAGAGGTTAATATGCAGCTCCTTGCATAGGTGCTGACTCTGGGGCTGGAGCTGTAGACACCAACTTTCCAATGTGCCAGGGGCTGCTCACTGCTCAACCCCGGCTCTGCCACAGACCCTGCCCCCACTCCACCCCTTCCCCCAAAGCCCCTGCCCCTTCCCTGAATGTCCTGTACCCTCCCTCCTCCCCCTAACCCCCAGAGCCTTCTGCTCATGCAAAACAGCTGATCACAGCAGGCCAGAGACATGGGGGGGAGGGGGAAGGTGCTGAGGGCTGGAGGGGGGGCAGCTGACATATTACTGTGGCTCTTTGGCAATGTATATCGGTAAATTCTGGCTCCTTCTCAGGCTCAGGTTGGCCACCCTTGGGCTAGAGGCTCCATTTCCATATACAATCCCTGCTGCCAATCTTTCCTTGTAGCTGCCTTCTCATCTCAGTTCTCTTGGGAAGGCCCCTACTTTCATCCCAAGCCAAATTCTACTGGAGGCCCCATTTGGCTGCCCTCAAGGTGGCCATGGGGCCATGCTGGTAGGAGAGAGGGCACTGGCCTTTAGGCACGGCAGCTCAGCGGTTTGTGGCTGTCCTCTCAAGAAGAGGAGGCAACCCAGATCACATGACCACTTTGGGGCTGGGCCTTGCTGTTTGGCGCATGCCCAAACTGAAGGAATACAGCGGCTAGCTTCAGAGACCTGACTCGTCTCACTTATTGCCCATGAACATTACAGGGAGAAGGAACAAGTCACTTTGCTGGGGAACATGTTTCCCTCCAGGCCTGGGCTCCTTACCAAGCTCCAGATCCAATTGCCCGCTAGAGCAAGCTCCTTTCATTCATATGTATCAGTACAACTGCAGCCATACATCAGCTTTGCTCCTGGGCCTGGCCTTTCCCAATGAAATCTCCTTTCCCAGGGCCTGACTCTCATTAGCAAATAAATTATTACATTAGCTGGGGACTCTGCAGGGAGGGAATCTGTCAGCAGAAGTCTGTGTAAATTTCAGCACCCCAAAGAGTAATGTGTAAAAGCAGGCACAGCTCCAGGGGTGGTTCTTGTGATCCAGCCAATAATTAGAGTTCACCAATAGCCACATTATGCTAGAGTATTTCCGTATTCCAACAAATAAGAGCAGCCTACATGGAATGGGGGCAAGTATAAACACATGCCATTTTAGATTAATTCAGTAACACCAAGTACACTTTCTCCCCCACCCTGCCCCAGAAAATTCCTTCTTCCAAAATCACCACCTCAGAAAAACAAATCTTGTACAAAAGGTTGTCAAGTGAGGTGTCTATGAAAAGGTTATGATTTGCTGGTTATGATTATGCTATCTGTATGCATGTATCATTTTTGTATTCGAAGTTATGAATATTGGCTCTATACCTGGATTTCAAATGTTTGCTCCTGGGGTAACGCCCAGGAAGTAGTTAGCCAGCACATCTTGGAGGGACTATTCAAACTGAGTGGCCCCTCAAAAGAACATTTAATTCACAATGGACCATGGGAGATGCCCATATACACTTAATGGAATTTCCTGCTGTGACTGAGTGAAATTGACCATGAACATGTGACTTGTCTATGTGACTCCAAATGCTATCTGGTCACCTGTGATTCTCCACTTGCTGTGTTGAGGTTTTTGTTTGAAACAATGGGTTTCCCTCCACATGGCAGAGGATATAAAAGGCCCTGGAAACCCCTCCATTTTGCCTCTATCCTGTTCCAGCCTTTTTTTTTTGCCCAAGCCTCTGGACTATGAACTTATACTAATGGGAGCATTCTAACCAAGGAAGTAATAGAATCATAGAAGATTAGGGTTGGAAGAGACCTGAGGAGGTCATCTAGTCCAACCTCCTGCTCAAAGTAGGACCAACACCAACTAAATCATCCCAGCCAGGGCTTTGTCAAGGTGAGCCTTAAACAGCTAGAAGGATGGAGATTCCACCACCTCTCTAGATAACCCATTCCAGTGCTTCATCACCCTCCTAGTGAAATAGTGTTTCCTATTGAGGACCTTCTAATGACTTAGAAGCAACCAGAGACTTATCAAGCCAGCAGTTTATTCCATCACTGCTACAAGCCTGAACCAAGAACTTTGCAATTACTGTATGTATTTTATCTCTCATCTTTCTCTTTCTTTCTATGAATAAACCTTTAGATTTTAGATACTAAAGGATTGGCATCAGAGTGATTTTTGGGTAAGATCTAAGTTATATATTGACCTGGGTGTGTGGATGGTCCCTTGGGATCAGAAGAACCTTTTGTTTGATGAGACTGGTTGTAAAAAACCACTCACTTTTAAATCCAGTGTTTTCAGTGGTAATATGAGGACTGGAATGCCCAAGGAAACTGCTTTTATGACTTCTTCGTGTTAGGCAGTGTGGTAAAACAGACATTTACTTTTGTTGCTGGTTTGGTATATCTTAAGGAAGAATAACCACCAGTTTTGGGTTTTGTTTGCCCTCTTTCTCAGCAGTTTGTCCTGAGTTTGGCATTCTCAGTTGTGACCTACTGAGGCACAGTTCTAAGACCTAATTAGCATCAGAGTCCCATGTGCTAAGTACTATATAGAGCAGCCACTTTGTCTTTGGCTGTGCTGTTTGTGACTGAGTAGCCCTATTTTATAGGTAGCCCACTGTTTCAATGTGTTATGCATTCGCTGCTAAAGTCTGGTTCACAGGGGCAACAGCTTACTCTACAGCCAGCTAATGTAGTTAATCCAGTAGCTCAAGTGATAGCATGTGGTGCTGAGGGTTCAGGATGCAGACCCTGTTGAGGATACATTATTAGGGTAGAGGGGTATGTTACAATTGCACAGGATATAATTGATCTTTCCTTTAAACCCCACCATGGAAATTACATTTAGCCGCCCCCCCCCCCACGCACACACACATTAAAACAATGTTGTTTGGGTTGCACAGCCAAATAAGGAAATATCCAGTATTAAGGTTGCTCATGCAATTATGCAGTAGGCTACAGTGTGTAACTACATGATAACATACTACCTTTTTTGCCCCCCACAGGACCCCTGCCCCATTCAGTACCCAGGATGGCTGGTGCTCAGGCAATGAGGCAGCTGTTCAATACTTCTGTTCATCTGCATCATTCAGTGTGTGGCTTTATGCCTTATTTAGTGGAGTGACTGCTGCTGAGCAGCTGCACAAGGGCCAGTCACTTGTGGGAAGGTTATTGTAGGAGACCTGCTGCCGGGGGCTGAAGAGTACCAGAGCAACGAGGAAAGGAAAAGTCTACCCCAGACGGCTGCAGCTTTCATAGGAACTTTGTGGTCCCTTCTCCTTGAATCTGAGGATTTCATAGGAAACTGGGTTCATGTGGGTAGACAATGGAACTCTGCTCAAGTACAGATGTCTACCTACACAGATCCATTTGCAGGAATGGTGCCTTGGAGTGCTGTGACACATGTGTAGTCACATTGTGTAATACACTGCTGGAAGGTGCTCAGATACTACAGTGATCAGTGCGGTATAGAAAACGACACAGAATAGAATCTCATTGAGTCAGGGACTCTGTCTACCTCTATACAGTACTTGGCATAATGGGACTCTGGTCCTGATTAGGGCTTCTTGGCACTATCATAGTAAACACGTTAAATAATAAACAATAATGTAAACAAATAATGTTAGCACCCCAGACAACACTACAGTAAAATCAGCAATTACTTTCCGATATTTTCTCTCGTCTCATCATGATTAATTTCGTTGACGTTATTTTCTCCAAGTAAACTGAAACCTAGTGATTATCATATTGGGAGTTTACAGAGGTGACCACACCTATTTCTAAAATCCACTAGTCAAAACATTGAATCTTAACTAACAACATGAGGGCCTTAGTCTAACCAATCATAGTTTGGCATGAACATAAACATCCCACCCACCATGAGATCAAGAAAAGAGGACATATGGTAATTAGGCTAGTATTGCACATAATTAGTATTAAAATAGTATTAAAATACTTAAAATTAAAATAAGTTAAGCAAAAATAAAAATGTACAGGAGAATGTAGAGGAGAAATGTACCTAATAGGCAGGCATCTGATATGACATTTATTGTCACTGACGAAAAGACATCTGAAAACTCATTTGTGAAGATAAATGTTGTATCAGACCTGAGTCATCATTTATTCTTTCTGTATTAGCAGGTGTGTCTGAAAAGACTCCTTGACCACAAGTTCATTCTTCTGATCACTCTAAACCAGAGCTGAAACATAGTTTTATATTTAGATTTTAATTTCCTGTCTGAGGAAACTGTCTGAGCATAGCAAGTTTCCCCCTAAAGTAACATGTCTTGTGCAGACAGCTCCTTTTGTGCTACAGAAAGAAATAATAATGAGAAAGTATTCCAGCAGGAGGAGCTGGTTTAGAAACAAATGGATTCCATGGCAACTCCTGACTCTTCATGACACCTAATAACTAGCATTTATGTTAGAGATTGTCTGTGTTATCTTCAGTTCTTTATATGGGGTTTTCCTCATTTTAAATCACAGAAATTGAGCTTTTATCTATAGTATAGATTCATGATTATGCACAAATGAAGGTGTGTGTGTCTACTTTAAACATGTGCCCAGGCAAGCTATTTTCAGTTGGGTCTGGTTCATATTTTTGGATCCATCTCAAAGATGAAATATTTACTGAGAAATGTACTGACTTGTCTGGAGAAGTACTGCATTGGATCAAAACCCTGGTATTGTATATAGGCATGGTAGAAGACAGAAAAGAGGCACAGGTTCCGACTGGTTTACACAGTTACCTTCAGCTCTATTTGATGCAGTTACAATACAGGAATAACCATATCAAATCAGACCAGTGTCATGACTCCAACAGTAGAAAATACATCAGAGATACCTTGGAATGATCAATAAGAAACCAATTTGCCCATCGGGGAGTTGTATCCTAACCCCCCTCAGGCATGACCTGAAGCATGAGGGTATAGTCTTATATATTTTTATCCTACCTAGTGTGACTGTGGACTTCCTCCTTAGCCATCTGATTGTCTAATCCCTTTGTGATTCCATACAGATCAACCCGAGCTAGCCACTACTGTATTTCAAGGGGGGAATACGTGCTCTTGTTTATAAACAAGTGAAAAGGCAATTGTATCACCCTACCTTACATAGGTATGAGCTGAGCAATCTTTGTACTCAATAATTTCTGCAGTACTGTTTTAACTTTGGACAAAAAGATATAGTTGAAATTAAGCCTATACAACAGCAGAGGTTCCATGAAGAGACTTCCTGCAGTCACGTCATTGCACCCTTGCTATTTCCCCTCTGAAGCTGTTTGACATTATCCCATTTCTTCTTCCTCCCCTGAGAAATATTGACAGTGTTTATATTGCTGTACCACAATATAGGTATACCACATTATTCCCAACCATATAGGAAGACACCGTCCTTGGCTTGGATAGTTCATATGCTACCAGAAGGCGTGTTGCAACACACAAGAGCTACAACCTTTGGTAGGGAAAACAGAAGCATGGGCAGGTGGGATTTACAAGCTAAAGGTCACATAATCTTGTTACAAAAACATATTCTCCATTATTTACAAAATCCTCCTCTACTCCCACTAACTCACTAAAATTCCCTTGCAGGGCTAAGTGCCCACTTATGCAGAAGATGGTAGGAGGGGGGCTCCTGCTTCATGTCATGCCAGTTGGGTCCACTTGGCCTTTCTGCTTTCTGGCTGCATGAGGAGGTCATTACAGGTGACCAGGAATAAAACCACAAGATGCCAGGTTCTAGCAGAGTAATAGAACCTGCTGGCTATAAAGGTCTGGTTCTCTCAAGATCAAACCTTTCTTCTGCCCCTATCAGAGAGTCTCTAAGCTGAAGGTCAGCCCAGACTCCTGGTTAAGCCTAGTGCGAAAGATCACACTTCCTTCCTCACATATGGGGCTCTGGTTTCTCAATGAGAAAAGCTCTTTTACATGCTATGCTAATGATATATGGCACTAACCTGATTTACCAACGCTCCTGTTGGAGCAAAGTTCGGTTATATGCCCTGGGAATTGCCCAGTCTTCTCAGCATTTCCCAGCCCAAAAGGGCAGCGAAGGTAGTGCTGGTCAACATTACTGATTGCTGTCTTTAAATAGGCTGCACTAATTGCAGTGCAGAACCTTTGAACCCACTATTCACAGCAGAATGGGGTTGTCTCCTCAACAGGTGTGCGTGGGATTGTTGTGGTGTATTAATTTAGATGAAATAATGGGCCCAAAGTGCTAAAGGTGTTAACATAACCAAGTCCTTGCTCACCTTTAAACAGTATTAAACAGGATCTGGGGCTTGGTGTACAGAGACCTCAGCCTGCTTAGTTCCATGGTGAACCCCATTCAAAATCCTTATAACCTTTAATTAAAAGAAAGGAAAACAGTGACTGTGTAAAGTGATGTGTTCATTGCAACAACAACCCTTGTTCCCTTTCTCTTCAGCTGGAGAGAGTTTTTAAAAGTAATAAACCCCTTTACAGCCAGGTAAAATGGATTAAAGATGGAAATAACTGTCCTTTTTGGGAAAAGATAAGTTAGTTAAGATGAACTGTACCTATCACTGATAACTCTGATGCCATTTCTTAGAAGACAAACACCCCCCCCCCACACACACACACATGCTAAAGGAAAGAGGAAAGAGCAGCAAAGAGAGGAAATGTAGCAGCTCATTCCGGTTTGACTCCCACTTGCAACCTCACTGTGTGAAAAAAATCAGGTATTGCACACGGTCTCATAAAGTCACTCTGAGACTTGGCAAACTCGTACCAGCATTGAGCTGCTTAGGGCCCTGCTTTTCACTACCTCTCTGGTCAAAGGCTCCCAGTGGTGCTGAAGAGTATACCATCTTGGCCGGCGAACCCCGATTCTTATCAGACAGAAGAAAACAGGTGAGAGAGAGAGGAAAGAGAAGAAATAAGGTGGGAAGGAAAAGGACTCATGTGGGGTACAGAGACACAATGTCTCACATCCCCAGTGGTATTCAGGATTCAGCTGGAGCCAGTGGTGTCATCTAGGTCCCTCTCTTTGGCCTGGTCTGGCCAGGGCACCTCTTAGGATGAGGACAAGGAAGCTCAGGGTGCCAGGAAATGGTGGATGGGGCAACCATTGGCGCAGCTCGCTCCTTCTCCTTTCAGTCAACGAGCATCTCGGAAACCAGCCCCCTCCCCCCCCCCAGCGTCTCTTTCAGAGGATCCCAAGAAGGGTGTGATGGGCGGAGCGCCAATCCTCATCATTTTGCCCACCAATTAGACCTAGTTTCCAACACACCGATTCTGGTTCTCTGATTTCCAGTTCCACACTTATCAAGCTTGATCTTAATAGAGTCCTTGAATTCTATCAGTCAGACTTTTTGTTCGGACAAATTCAGACTGCCTCGTGTTTGCACCTTTTCCCATCAACTTTTGTTGTTATAGGTTATTGAGACACTTTATAAACATTCATTCACTTTTTATAGCTGAACTCCCAGCTAGGGTAAATTTGTTAATATCACAACAGTGGCTAGCTCCTCCTGGTGCAGGTGGAGTGGGGACCCAGGCTTTTCAAAGCCTTCCAGCTGGCTGCCCTCTTTTGACTAAATCTTAGTCACCTTCAGTCACTCAGAATGATCCCCTGTGTGTTTCACTGACCCAGCTAGCAAAGTGTCAGCATCTCTTGGGACTTTTTGCTCTATACACTGAATCCAGTGCTCCAGGTAAAGAACCTCTCAGTCCATCTTCTGTGCCCAGACTTCTTTCTCACCAGAGGCCAGAATTTTGTTTTTCTCATCTTCCAAACTGGAGTACCGTGACTGCCCCCCAGATTAACATTACCCTAAAAAAAAACAACCACCACCAAAGTTGGCTGCCCCCCATTTCTGTTATGCTGGTCCAAGCACAATATTTTCCTGAAGTTGTCACTTCCCCCAGGGTTGTAAGAAAGGAAGGATGGTCTGATGGTTTAAGGCAGTGGACTGGCACTCAGGAGACCAGATTCAATGCTTGTCTCTGCCAGTGACTTCCTGTGTGACCTTGGGCAAGTCACTTGTTCTCCCTGTACGTTAGCACCTCGTGTGTAAAAGGAGGTGATAATACTTCCTTTCTTCTACTCTCAGCCTGTTTTGTCTATTCATTGGTAAGCTGTTTGGGAGCAAAGAACTGTCCCCTGCTTTGTACAATAGGGCCCTAAGTTAATTGACGGCCTCTAGGCACTTCCATTTACAAATCAATAATAAAACAATACAATAAATAATAATATTCAGGATTCCTAAGAATCAGGAGCAGCCACTTGTGATGATTACAATGTGTCCAACCCCCAAACAACTGTTAAGAACATCATACGTGCTACAATGAAAGCAGCTTTTAAAGGGGCCATTGCCCTACAGCATTCTTGGGGTGAATCCAAACTTCCGCCCTTGTGGTGCTTGTTCTATTGTTAACAGAGGGGGGTTTTGCATCCACTTGGTTTATAAACTTATTTTTGTAAAGCAGTTTTTTCTTGGCCTGACTTTCCTGGTGGCAATTTTCCTTTAATGGCAATGACTGTCAGGTATGAAATAATTTTAAAACATTAGCAAGCTGTCTAATTTAAGAAAATCTTATTGATCATAAATAAGACATATTAGAAAATAAATCTGCAGCTTTTAATCTGAGTGGTTGGTCTGAGCGAGGAATGAGATGTTTAGATTAATGCTGTTGTCTATTAGCCAAATCCTTTGAAAGTGATATTAGAAACTGAATTTGATCCACCAACAACATGTGTTGAGAATGCATTTCATCTTCTGGCCCCTCAAGTTTTAGCAAAGGGTAATGCATCAAAATGAGCTTTGCCATATTCTTTAAATTACTTTTCGGTAGGTGGTGATGGAGAGAAAATTTTAGAGCCAGATCCTGCAAACTGCTTTGTATACATGGACCCATATTTCTAGATGGAGCCCCATTGACTCACTCACTAAGTTACTGCAGCTGTCCCTTAAGACTTTCCCATACATGGCTTGGTACTGTACTGTTTTTTTTTTAATTAAAAAACAAAGTATTTGGATTGCCCCTTAGTGTCTGCTTGGCAAGTGAGCTTTCTTTTCATTTGTTCAGCTGTACTGAACTGATTTCTGAAGTACCCCAGTTGGACCCTTCCATTATTTCTCGGGAAGACTGAAACAAACTCCTTTTTCTTTAAAGTTTAACATGTCAGGAAAATGGAAGAATTGCCACAAGACTTTTCAAAGTAGTTCATTCCTTTTGTTGGTGTGGAAACACTTCAATATGAAATATTTGGAGCAGCTCTATCCCATCCCGGGATTCTGAGGGTCTCCTCTTAGCTGCTGCGGCTTTTTACACCTCCCAGGATTTGGTGCATAGGGCCTGATCCAAAGCCCGGTGACGCTAATGGGTGAATCTTTCCATTGACACCAATAGGCTTTGGCTCAGACCATTGGAGAGTAGACCTCCTGCTAAAGAACTTAACAAAGATGTTAAAAAAGATTAGTCATGGGCAGAGTGGGGGGCAGTTGGTCTGGTTTCTTATTTAGTTAGTTAGTTATTTTGGAATGAAGGGCAAAAAAGAAAACACTTTATACAAGGTGAAACTCCCTACCCTATTTGTAGAATTAAACTGTTCAGGGTTTTATGTAGAGCATTGTTGCCCAGATTTTCTAATATTGTACAACCACTTTGTTATCCCGCTGCCTGCGGTCTGTCATCTCAAACCCAGCAATACACGGCCGGAATGGTCAAGGCTTTCAACATCCATCCATCCTATTTGTGAGTCACAGGCATAGTTCCTCATTAAAGCTGGTCTTGCAGCTTTTTTCAGACGACAAGCAAAAGTTGCCTGGTGGCAACAGCAGCTTGTCGTGAAGGAAACCAATAGGCAAAGTACTTACAACAAGAACAGGATGCTCCTGAATACAAATACCTTCCCCACACTCTTTAAAGTAAAACTTCAGAAATAGAAGACTAATGACTAAGGTCCTGCTCCTGCATACATTTATGCACACACTTAACTTTACTAACGTGTGTGGTCCCACTGAAATCACTGGGACTGCTCACAACAGCAAAGTTAAGCATGTGCAAGAGTGTTTCCAGTATCAGGGCTTAAGTAAATTTGGGAAATTTTGCTTTTCCGTTGGCTTCACTGGGCCTTGGAGCAGGCCCTAGGAGTGGAATCCTGGTGTAAAAGAGCCATTTACATTTTTCAACACTAATAATTAATAAAAGGATGAGCTATTCTTGGAAAGTTTTTGTGACAATTCTCCCATTTTTCAATCAGCTCTGTCTCAATGCCAAGGATATCATGGAAGTCTGCCATTTCCATCACAAACTGAATATATGTAAAGACAATTTTCTCCACATAAGAATTAATTTGAGTTTGCTAATGATTTTCTAAAGTGATGTTACAGTCACATTGCATTCAGCTTGCATAACCACAAATATTTTCTCTTACTACTGTAAGCACTTTTGAATATCATTGTTTTATATCTCATTTCTTTATTGAATGGACAAACCTAATCCCAAGAAATCTGTAACATTTCTTGCTTCTTTGGGGCTGGATTAAGGGAATTATTGATTTATTGTAGTTCACTAATATTTCAGGTCCTTTCTCAAACAAAAATTCTTTCAATCATCATTTACTTTTTTAAAATGACTCACTAGAGCTTTCTCTTACCTGAACCATGGGTTTTAAATAAGGATAATAAATTCATATATTCATTTGGCATACCATGAGATGGATGGTTTATAGTGCAGACTGGTTAATTCTAGAGATGCTTTGAACAGGAAAGTCAAGGAATTTCATCCAGATGGCTGGATGATGCCACTCTAACCCAGTCAGCTTTCCCCAAAGGACATGCAATGTTCATCCTACACAAGCCTTTGTTCAATTTAAACATTTGTCTCAGCATACAACCTAGAATATATTTTTCCTCCTTTTCTCCAACTTTAAACTGCCAGCATCATTCCCTCTTTCTCTTCCTCTGTGGGTAGCTGCTGTAAAATGATACCCACTGGAAAATTAAGTGCTCTGCAAATTGGATCTCTAAGTCAAGTCTTCAAGGTTCTTCTGATATTTCTTCTTTTACCTCCTGCTTCCCCCTCACAGAGACAGTGTGACAGGACCAGAAAATGCGTTGTAAAAGCAAACTCTCACCAATTCTCAGAGGTCCTTGGATTATAGTATGAGAATGCAGTAATCAGCTAATGAATACAGCTGAGAGAGCCTAGAAAAACCCACCTGTTGAGCAAGCTCTCTCATTTTTCCTTCAAGTTTTAAGTTCATGACCAGTGTAGCAATAAGCCTCAATGGGGTGCACGTTAGAAAGCTATTACTGCATGTATCAGGTACATCAGGCAGTATGATGCCAAAGCCAGAGTGCCTACAACCACCTCAGACGTGCAACAATCATGTGCTAATGCACCCTCAGGTGTAAGTTATTGCTATTAGAGTGCGGCTCAATTTAAAGAAAAAAAAACGTTATGAAAGCTGAGTGATTCATGAGAGAGTGGGAGGGTGTGCAGCAGCGTAGGGTTAAGCAACGTATCATTCCGCTCTGAAAAATAATCCTTAATAGAAGGCTAACATAATAAGCAAACCGTTCTGTACACCCTCACCCAAGTTTAATTTATTTTTAATTATTGGATAACATTGCAGAATATAGCCCTCTATAGACTGTAATGTGCCTTGCAAAAATAATACATGAGGGCACTACAAACCCGCTGCTAATAAACTTTTGAGAAGTGGGGAGAGACTGACTTTTTTGGTACAAATTGGATAGTGTGCAGATTAATGAGGTTCTGCTTTGCGTAGGCGGCTGTGTTGTCTCCATTTCTGCAGGAATGAGAGCTGTGTTCTGAAAGAGGAGGTTTGTACATGAATCAGCTAGAAATGCATGAGCCACAATTACTGTGGGTGGGGCTTTGGTGAGACTGAATCTGTGGTGCCCCATTTAACCCTAGTCTACACTACAGGGTTAGGTCGAATTTAGCTGCGTTAGGTCGATTTTAAAATGAACGCGTCTACACAACCAACCCCGTTCTGTCGACCCAAAGGGCTCTTAAAATCAACTTCTCTACTCTGTCCCTGCGAGGGGAGTAGCTCTAAAATCGACCTTGCTGAGTCGAATTTGGGGTAGTGCAGACGCAATTCGACAGTATTGGTTTCTGGGAGCTATCCCGGAGTGCTCCATTGTGACCGCTCTGGACAGCACTTTGAACTCCGATGCACGAGCCAGGTACACAGGAAAAGCCCTGGGAACTTTTGAATTTCATTTCCTGTTTGGTCAGCATGGCGAGCTCAGCAGCACAGGTGACCATGCAGTCCCCCCAGAATCGCAGACGAGAGACACTGGATCGGATTGCTGCATGGGGAGAAGAATCTGTGCAAGCCAAACTCCGATTCAAAAGAAGAAATGCTAATCTATATGCCAAAATCGCACAGGGCATTGGGAGAGAGGCTGCAACAGGGACACACAACAGTGCAGGGTGAACGTTAAGGAGCTGAGGCAAGCCTGCCAAAAGACAAAGAAGGCAAACGGTAGCTCCGGGTCAGAGCCCCATACATGCTGCTTCTATGTTCAGCTGCATGGCGTTCTAGGGGGGACGACCCTACCACTACCCCACCACTGTCCATGGACACCTGCAAGGGGGAAGTCTCACGCAACAGGGAGGAGGATTTTGTGGAGGAGGAGGAGGAGAGTGCGCAGCAGGCAAGCGGCGAATCTGTTCTCCCCGGCAGCCAGGACCTTTTTGTCACCCTGGAGCCAATTCCCTCCCAAGGCGGGATCCCCGACCCTGAAGCTGGAGAAGGCAGGTCTGGTGAGTGCACATTTGTAACTACAGTACAGGGTTTAAAAGCAATCGTGTTTAATGTTTGATTTGCCCTGAAGAATTGGGATGCATTCGCGGCCAGTACAGCTACTGGAAAAGTCTGTTAACGTGTCTGGGGATGGAGCGGGAATCCTGCAGGGACATCGCCATGAAGCTCTCCTGGAGGTACTCTGAAAGCCTTTGCAGAAGGTTTCTGGGGAGGGCTGCCTTATTTCGTCCTCCACGGTAGGACACTTTACCATGCCAAGCCAGTAGCAAGTGGTCTGGAATCATTGCAACACAAAGCATGGCAGCGAATGGTCCTGGGTTTCGGTCACATTCATGCAACATTCGGTCTTTATCTTTCTGTGTTAGCCTCAGGAGAGTGATATCATTCATGGTCACCTGGTTGAAATAGAGGAATTTTTGTAAGGGAACAGTAAAAGGACCCCGTTCATGTTGGGTTGTTTGCGCTTGGCTAGAAGGGATCGTTCTGGAGAGTAGCTGTGTGGTGTGGGGAGGGGCAAAGGGGTCATCCCAGAGAATAGCCATGTGGTGGTGTGGGGGAGGTGTGTGCTGCACGTCCACCCGAAAACCGCAGCCCCTCCTTTTAAATGTGAAACCCAACAGGCATTGCTTGCTATGGGAAAAGATGGCGCTGCAGTTTGAAACTATTCCCATATGTTATGAAGGTGGAAGAAGCCAACCCCGTGTACCAAAAGGCTTACCATGGCTGCCCGGAAACCAAATTCTGTTGCCCAGCCATGTGTGATGTGTCACCATACTGGCAGGCACTCAATATAAAAGACAAAATGCGACCTTGTACCTAAAGCACATGTGCTGTCTGCTGTGAATTGCTTGATTCACTGTGAAAGAGTCTCCCTTTAGTTCTCAGAAATGTATCATCTTAAATTTTACTCTCCCTTTTTATCCCCCCCCAGGTGAAAATGTTTCTGTGCTCCCCCTATCATCTCCATCCCTGAGGTTATCGCAGATTAGAAGGCGAAAAAGGCACTTGCGATGACATGTTTTCCAAGCTCATGCAGTCCTCCCGCACTGATAGGGCACAGCTGAATGCATGGAGGCATTCAGTGTTAGAGGCTAGGAAAGCATGAAGTGAGCACAAAGAGCGGAGGCAGGATGCGATGCTGAAGCTAATGGGGGGAGCAAATGGACATGATGAGGCGTCTGATGGAGCTGCAGGAAGGCCAACAAGAGCACAGACCCCCGCTGCATCCCTTGTATGACCGCCTGCCCTCCTCCCCAAGTTCCATATCCACCTCACCCAGACACCCAAGAATGCGGGTGTGGGGAGAGGCAAGGCGAGGCTCTGGGCACCCAGCCACTCCACTCCAGAGGATGGCCCAAGCAACAGAAGGCTGTCATTCAAACAGTTTTGATTTGTAGTGTGGCTACAATAAGCAATGTGGCCTTGTCCTTCCCTCCTCCCACACGCCACCCCACCCGGGCTACCTTGTCAGTTATCTCACTTTTATTTTTAATTAATACAGAAAGAATGCATGGTTTCAAAACAATAGTCACTTTATTTCCTTTGCCAGCTGTGATAGAAGCGGGGAGGGTGGTTGGCTTACAGGGAATTAAAATCAACAAAGGGGGCAGGTTTGCATCAAGGAGAAACACACACAACTGTCACACCGTAGCCTGGCCAGTCATGAAACTGGTTTTCAAAGCCTCTCTGATGCGCAGCATGCTTAGCTGTGCTCTTCTAAATGCCCTGGTGTCTGGCTGCTCAAAATCGGATGCCAGGCGATTTGTCTCAACCTCCCACCCCGCCATAAACATCTCCCCCTTACTCACAGATATTATGGAGCACACAGCAAGCAGCAATAACAATGGGAATGTTGGTTGCACCGAGGTCTGACCTAGCCAGCAAACAGCACTGGCGAGCTTTTAAATGTCCAAAGGCACATTCCACCACCATTCTGCACTTGCTCAGCCTATAGTTGAACTGCTCCTTACTACTGTCCAGGCTGCCTGTGTACAGCTTCATGAGTCATGGGAGCAAGGGGTAGGCTGGGTCCCCAAGGATAACTATCGGCATTTCAACATCCCCAACGGTAATTTTCTGGTCTCGGAAGTAAGTCCCTTCTTGCAGCTGCTTGAACAGCCTGGAGTTCCTAAAGATGCGAGCGTCATGCACCTTTCCCGGCCATTCCACGTTGATGTCAGTGAACCATCCCTTGTGATCCACCAGTGCTTGCAGCACCATTGAGAAGCACCCCTTGCGGTTTATGTACTGGCTGCCAAGGTGGTCCGGTGCCAAGATAGGGAAATGCATTCCGTCTATTGCCCCACCACAGTTAGGGAACCCCACTGCAGCAAAGCCATCCACTATGATCTGCGCATTTCCCAGAGTCACTACCCTTGATAGCAGAATGTCAGTGATTGCATTGGCTACTTGGATCACAGCAGTCCCCACAGTAGACTTGCCCACTCCAAATTGATTCCCGACTGACCGGTAGCTATCTGGCGTTGCAAGCTTCCACAGGGCTATTGCCACTCACTTCTCAACTGTCAGGGCAACTCTCATCTTGGTATTCCTGAGCTTCAGGGCAGGGGAAAGCAACTCACAGAGTTCCAGGAAAGTGGCCTTACACATGCGAAAGTTTCGCAGCCACTGTGAATCATCCCAGACCTGTAACACTATGTGGTCCCACCAGTTTGTGCTTGTTTTCCGGGCCCAGAATCAGTGTTCCACTGTATCAACCAGCCCCACTGCCGCCATGCTGCCACAGCCCATGCTTTCAGGAATGTCTGTGTCCATGTCCTCATCACAATCATCCTCATGCTGGCGTCTCTAAGCCCGGTTCTGCACATACTCCAGGATAATGCGCAAGGTGTTTACAATGCTCACAACAGCAGCAGCGAGCTGAGCAGGCTCCATGCTTGCCGTGGTATGGCGTCTGCACGGGTAACCCAGGAAAAATGCAGTGAAACATTGCTTTCACGGAGGGAGGGGCGACTGACGACATGTACCCAAAACCACCCTCGACAATGTTTTTGCCCCATCAGGCATTGGGAGCTTAACCCAGAATTCCAATGGGCAGCGGAGACTGCAGGAACTATGGGATAGCTACCCACAGTGCACCACTCCGTAAGTCGATGCTAGCCACAGTATTGAGGACACACTCCGCTAACTTAATGTGCTTAGTGGGGACATACACAATCGACTGTATAAAATCGATTTCTAAAAATTGACTTCTATAAAATCGACTTAATTTTGTAGTGTAGACATACCGTTAGTGTTAATCCACCACTGGCTGCAGTTTTAATACATTGTTCAATTCTGGGCACTTTAGTACCAGAGAAGGAATTCAGGGAAGAGTGACACACAGTGATTTGGGGGCTGGAGGGACGGATTAATTAATGAGGATGTACAGTGTAGCTCAGCTAAGCAACGACTCAAGGCGTGATCCAAAGTCCATTGAAGTAATGGGGGTTTTTCCATTGAGTTCAGTGCACTTTGGAGCAGGGCCTGTACAGTGTGCATGTTTGGGGGAATGATAAGCCTCTACAAACACTTGAAGAGGGTAAACATCAGGGTGAAAGCAGTATTTCAGGTGGTGAAAGGGGTATATCTAGACGCAATGGGATCAAATTACAATGACTATTTGGAAAAACTGCGTGATGGTAAGCTCTTTTAGACTGTCAAAGTCTCCAATGGTTGGGGTGGAAACCTATGGCACAGGGCACTTTACAATTGATAGGACAAAGCATTACAAAAGGTACATTAGAAAAATATCCTGCCTTCGGCTTGATGAATACAAAAGTCTTTTCTTTCTCTAGACGTCAGGGTCCTCTCACTGTTCTCCAAGTTCCTACTTCAAAATCATTTACGAAAATAAAATAAGGCTTAATTGCAGAATCCTCACAATAACAAAGATGAACGTTTATCGGAGTCTGATATTGCTGCAATATTACATATAATTAGGCCCTAATGAGCTGGATTTGCTGTCAGATAAACTGAGTTGTGTGAAGGGAACTTGCCATGTGTTATTGGCATCAGAAACAAGTTGAACCCGTGAACTGGGGGAAAGCATCTCTGGGAACTAAATGAGAAAGCACACAATCTCCCCACTTTAGCAAGATATGCCAGCTAATGAGTTATTTCAATTCCAAGGTGCTAATTTGCTAGTGGGTGAAGAATGCTGTTTAAAACTATGGCTTAAAATGTGGTTAGGAAAAAAAAAAATTCAGTGCTTCATGTTACCCTGTTGAAGACCCACCTCTCTACTGTGCCACCTACAAGTAACTATAAGGGCATGGCTGTAAGATAACTTAGGATCATAGTCTCCGTCTCTCTCTCTCCATACATATATACATAGAGAGAGAGAGAGAGAGAGAGAGAGGGGCAGAGCATGGGATTCTCAAAAGAGCTCCGTATCAGCCTAACTGTGTTGCTATTACAGTCAATGGGAGTTTTGCCATTACTTCTGCGGAAGCAGCTATGACATTGCTGAGTGCTTTTGAAAATCCCACCATAAAATGTACAAACAACAAACCCAAAACTTTGACCACGTTCTGAGAAAACAGAGATAAGTCCCTCCCTGACCAATGCACTTCTTTGCTGTTCCCCTCCCTCCTGCCCTTCAGCTCTCTTTTTGCAGAACATAAACCCTTCAGGGCAGGGGCTGGATTTTCTTTAGTAGTTTCACAGTGCCGAGTATATCATGAGCACCATTAAAAACTAAGGGTAGGTATGTACACTGCTGATTTATAGCATTAATATCAACCAGGTTTTCTGTATGCAGCCTCACTGGCTTTGGGCTGGTCTGCAAGCAGCTTTTCTACCAATACGGAGTTTCTGAAAAAACGACACTGATATAAGCGCTTTATATTGGTATAACTATGTCCACACAGCTGGCTATGTCCGTTTCTAATATATAAACCAATAGAGTTACATTGACACAAAAACTGGGGCTTGCCCAGCACTTGGGGTTTATCGAAGAATCCGGCGGCTTTGGAAAGTGGCTATTTGGAAAAGTGGCTTCAATAGCAAAAAAATGTCACTTGTGGGGACTGCTCCTTTTGACGACATTGTGCATACAGTGCACGGTATACCTGTGCATCACTCAGAGTCTTCAAAAAGAATCTTACAGGTTCAGACAGCTCTGTCCAGTTCCCATTTCAGGTTTTAGCCAGCGATTGGCAGAAAGCATCAGACCGCCACTGAGTTTAAAAGGATTGCTGTTATTGACACTTCCCAAATGAACTGCACTGCTGGTGAAATGCTGAGGTGCTAAGCCCCCCAGCTCCTATTGAATCTAATGGTAGCTGTTCTGCATCTCTCAAGCTGAGCTCCTTTGTTATTTTTACTTTTAAAAACGTTTGCAATCCTTCCCGTTAAGGGTACGAGAAAATTCTCCCCACTATCCAAGCCTGCTCTCATCTCCCCTTTCTAGGCATCCTCCTTTTTTTTTGTAGTCTCTTATTCTCTTGTGTCTTAGGCTGGGGCAAGGGCATGGTAGCCCCGTGGTTAAGCCAATATGGCCACCCTTAGCCTCAGAGCTGCATGGTCTTATGACCAGAATCAATATAGGACTACCCCAAGCTGCAGGGCAGTGAGGCCTCATGGCTGGAGTCAATAGGACTACCCTCAGCTGCAGTGCGGTGTGAATCAAAGTCCATAGGGCTCCTCTTGATGGCAGGGAAGTGCGGCCCAATGGCCAGAGTCAATAGGACTCCCCTTGCCTGCAGGGGAGTGCGGCCCAATGACCAGAGTCAATAGGAGGGGGCTTGGTGGGTCACCAGCCCAAAAGGGGGCAGCTGTGTAGGGGGACCTAGGTCCTCCCTGCTCTACCAGGTCTCAGTCCGAGGCTCTGGTAGTGGTGAATGGGTTCACCACTAAGTCGGCGGGGAATTTGCCTGAAACATGCTGACTGCTGCAGGGACTAGTCCCTCCCTGGGCTACTTCCTACTGTGACTCCTGCAGTTGAAGTCTGGGCATCCTCCGAGTCTCCAGGCCCCTTGGGCAGCACTGCTTCTGGCAATTGCAATCTCCCGGGGGGGGCGGGGTGGGTTAGGGTCTCAGCATCTTCCACTCCAGTCCCATCGCCTGGGATTCTGGCTGCTCCTCGGCTAGCGCTGGACAGGTGTGTCCTTCCTCCTCGGCGGTCAGCCCAGACTGAGCTGTGACACTCCCTTTTATACTGCAGTAGTTAGAGCATGCCCAGCAGGGGCGAAGGGACATGCTTCCACTGCCAAGAGTGCTGGCTTAACCCCTTCCTCTCCAGTGCAGGGCACACAGACCCAGTCACAACTTGCTCTTCTTTTCTGTACTCCTTTCTCTCAGTTTGCCTTAGAGGGACTGATCCTGTGTGGGGCTGAGCACTTTCCTCCTTTCACTGGCTTCATCTCATAGAATCTGGGCCCTGATCTGGGCACTTATACTTGAAAGAAGTCTGGTAGGGCTGGCCTACAGTACTGCTTAAGTCAACATAACTTACATCGCTCAGGGGTGTGAAAACAACAACCCCCTGAGCACCGTAAGTTACATCGACCAAAGGCACCGTCCACACGGTGCTATGTCAGCGAGAGATGCTCTCCCATCAGCAGAGTGCGTCTTGACCAGACATGCTACAGCAGTGCAGCTGCGTTGGTACAGCAGCTCCAATGTAGCACAGTAGTGTAGACATGCCCATAGAAGTTCACATGCTTAAACTTATGCACATGCTTAAATATGCTGTTGTAGAGTGGCCCTGACTCTTCAATCCATACCCATCTGCTTTCTCTCATAACTCCTAACCTGCCAAGCACAAAATGTCTGAAGATGGCCCCAAAGACTAACACACGTGGAAAGCACATACCGGAACTCAAGCAAGTTTCATTTCTTTAACACATTCCATCGTCTCACTTTCGTGATTCAGCATTTCAGTAATATAACTAATGAACAGCAAGAACAAGTCTGAGCTGGAAAGAAATCAACCTGAGTGTGAAAATGGAAGCTGTACCTTGTAATCAACTACAATGAAGAGTTAGGCTTCTCTCCTTCCTGGCCTTATACGCCTTCCAGAGTCAGACAGCTTGAATATTTTAATGAAGCTCTGGTAGTGACTCAGCAAAAGAATACCTGCACAGGTTTTTCAACTAAATGTGGCCACCCTTTGGCTGAAGTGGCCTATCAGGTGTTGGGGAGTAATAAGAGAATCCACACATTGATGGCCCAGTTGAGACAGCGATGATTTCCATTCCCCACCAAAGCCCAGCCTCCTGTATCCAAAACCTTCACTTGCACACGTTCT
This sequence comes from Chelonia mydas, assembly GCF_015237465.2. Taxonomy (NCBI): domain Eukaryota; kingdom Metazoa; phylum Chordata; order Testudines; family Cheloniidae; genus Chelonia; species Chelonia mydas. The sequence continues at coordinate 73,771,630 of NC_057851.1, forward strand.
GCACTCCTCCCCATCCAGCGCTCCCACTGTGCAGTGGAACCTCACTAGTCCTGCTGCCTAGGGAGCTTCCACCACACTGAAAGCAGGGATGGACGTGGCCCTGACTGAGGGAAGAAGTGGGCCTTACATTTTATTCAGTATTTTATATTCCAAATCTTTCCATAGAACAAGCTAAGGAGAGACAAGAAATTGTGAGGGTATAAAAATATCAGAGTAGTGAAGTCTGCTGCATACTCTCAATTAGGGTTTAAACGCCATCAGTGTATTCTGGGTTTATTAAGAGAAATTTTATTTAGCTCTTCTTTCTGAGTGCATAATGGAGTAGAATCTTGACAAAATAATTTATTCATACTTCTGGTCTATATTTAGTATGTGGGTAGGAGATAATTTGATTTCTTAAATAGAAAAATGATTAGACAATATAAGATTGTAGGAAAAGGGTTGATCTCAGTTTTAAAACAGCCAGAGCAGGGAAGATTGTGGTTTTCCAGGTCTATAAAATCAGAAGAAAGGGTTTATTAGGAGGACTCATTAACTTTGAGAGTACTGGATTCAAATTACATTGAGGAACTATGGAACTCATTATGAGATTTGAGGGCAAGACTCTTGTAAACATATTTAATTGCTGTGAGATATAATCACGATGGAGAATCCTTCCTCTATAGAGATTGTTACTTCTCTCTAGATTGAATCCTCTATAGGAAATATTTACACAGAGATTTAACTGGTAGAAAACACTACAGTTTCTTCCAAAAGTTGTTCTTGGAATAAAAGTTCAAAGACACAGATGTTTAACTTCACACTGCCACCAGTATGTGACATTAATAATAATAATGCATCTTTCATCCCCAAATGTCCCAAAGTACTTCACCAGACTGTGCGGCCAAAGTCTCTGTTTGTGTAACTTTACTGATGTCAAAGGCATTATTACAGCAGTAGAGAATTTGGTGCTATATCTGTGCAGCACCCATGCAATCCAGTAGTCTCTGGGCTAAGGACTATGACTAAGATCAGATCTTTAAAAAAGATACATTAACTTATTAAACCTGAATATTAGACAGACAGGAGCAGAGTCATAGGTAGCTGACAGACTGGACATTAGTATGCAGGAGTGGAAGATGAATGTCATGAGGGCTATTCTCAGTAAAGGTGCTGCTTAGCCTACTACTGCAGCACAAAAAGCCTTTCTGTGCAACCTATCGGCATTCAAGCCAATTTATCTTTCCCCTCCATTACATTAGTTTATCATCTTGCTTTGTCATCCACCATTCAACAGGAGAGATATTTTGCCCAATATACCACAAATTATCCAATCACTTACCTAGTCATAAGCTTTCTTTCCTCCCCCCATCCCCTTGCAAATTCTTACTTAGTATCTATTGGCTGGAATGGTCAGCTGCTGCCCCTCGCTGGGACTCTATTCTATCTAGGTTATTATACCACACTCTTCACTGTAATATCTGAATGGCCTTCCAGTAGTACGTAACGCAATATGACTACTGAGCTGTCACGTGTTGCTTGTTCTCTCCTCCTCTCACCCGAGGGAGAAGCACATGCGGTGTCTTGTTTTGGTAGTAGTTTTGCTGTTATATAAATATACCTGTTGCTCTGTGTTTACGTTCGCGAAGGCAAGATCAAAGAAATGTGCTTTGCACTTGGAGCAGAAAGTGGAGAGGTTTATGGACAACCTTACTTCTTGGGGGAGTTCATTCCATCCTCTTGGACTGCCCTGGAGAAGGTTCTGTCTCCCACACAGACAAGCTGTACTACTATTATTGAGAGTTTTATTGTGCCAGAGGAGCATAGTTGTCAATCATGGTCTTTGTCTTGGAGCTTTGGATGGTCTTTCAGATACCCTGTGTGACAGCTATGACAAATCCTAGATAAACCTTGTTGAATTAAGTTTACATATTTTAGGAGTTTTCATTGTAATAAAAATGCAAATGCTTATGTACAATTGAGGGATTGTTTATATTTCCATGGTGGAGGGGGAACGCAGCCTTCCAGGAACTAGGAACAGTAGGGTTTATTTAGGCAAATTCACTCAGGTTGTAACATTTTTAGAGAGCTACCACCATTTGGAGACAGGTTAAATATATACTGGTTCAAACTAGATTTTCCAGGCACCAACAGACAAAGAAAAGATTTTTGGTTAAATAGCCTGCATTGAAACTGATTCAGGGCCTTCTTTCTGATCCAGCAAACAGACAGGGCCTCCAGTCCAAAGGAGGCCCCAATACTTAGGGAAGGGTTGGAAGGTTTTTGGCCCACTGAGGCCCCATAGTTCCCCATATTTCCTGGCCCCACTGAGGGCTAGTTCTGAACAACAGATGTTCTGAACTGATGACACCACGAAAAACCTTTGTGTGGGGTATGAAGGACTAATCACCCAACAGAGCACTTGGAGTTAGGGGGTGATTTCTGGTGCGCTTATTAATATATGCGTAGGTACTTTTTATTGTTTTTAATATGTATACTCCATAATGCTTTCACCCTAGGTATAAATGGGCTTGCTTAGAAAGAGCTGTATTGTAACTGTGACTGCTGGCAACTATAGCTGGAGAAAAAGCAAAGTGCAGATGCTGGCTAGTCTGGGAATATCAGTATAGTCAGGGAACTGTAAAGCCTGGAAAAAACCCTGTCTGGAGGGAGATATGTATCTCCATTCAAGGGAGGTGACAGCTGAGGAGCGTAGAGTGGGTGCCCTTGCTGGACCGTAAAGGGGAAATATAGGTGTATTATCCTGAACTGACACACCCTGGGCCCCTGCCATGAAGGATTTGAACATAAGGACTAAGGCCTTGACTTTGTTTCGAAATTCTATGGGAAACCAGTGCAGAGAGAAGAGGACAGATGTGTTGTGATTGTGGTAGCCTGTGTTGCTGAAGGCTTCATGCCCAGATATATTGCATTGCTGTAATCCAGTTGAGAGATGACAAAAGCATGCATAAGATCTGTGTCTGATAGGCTAGGATGGAGACTCCTAGCCAAACAGAGATGGTATAAACTGTTACTAGCAGATGCTGCTATGTGAGAACTCAGCATCAGCAAGAAATCCAAGCACACTCGACTATGCACTGAACTGACCAATTGTGGGAGTGTATCTTCAACCAATGGAGACTGCACGGTGGCTGCAGGCTCTTCAGCATACTTTCCTCTGCCCATCAGCATAGCCTCTGTCTTGTTTGGGTTCATCCAAGAACGGATCTCATCCAAGCACTGGACTATCTTGGTGGTAGTGGTGTGGTTGTACATGGAGAAGGATAGGTAGAGCTGTGTATCAGCTGCATATTGCTGGCACCAGAGTCCATGTCATCTGACCAGTTCACCTCATGGTTGCATATAGATGTTGAAAAGGACTGGAAAGAGAATTGATCCTTCTGGAACTACACAAGTGAAGGCAAGCGAAGGGTCTAGTGGTAGAGGTGCAGTTTCTCATCACTCCATATGGGAGTTTTGGCCCACTTGATTCATGTAGGTGCATATTCCCTGGCTCCATCTCCAAATTGCCCCTGCTCACTGGTATATTCAGAGCTGGCACAGGATTCCCTTCTACAGCACGGAGGAGATGCTGAAGCACTTGTGATCTTTCTGTACAGCCCCAATGCAGGGTTTAAGTGATGCAGTGGGCCATATACCACCCTTCCACCTCAGAGTGAGTTTCTTTCAATCAGAGTTCATATTTTGAAGGCTTCCTCTCCACTGCAGAGTGCTGATAATTTTTTTGGAAAGCTTTATAATATATGTCCTCTTCAATTTTGGTTTAATCTGGCAGTAGAATGCCAGTTATGTATAAAATGATGATCCCTCAATGAAACCAAGTTTGAAGTTTTAGGTAAGCTTTTTATATAAGTAGTCATTCCTAGGAATTTCTAAAGAATGGATGGAAATTAATTTGCCTTCTTTCTACACTGCATTTAAACAACAGTACTTTAAAATAATGACACTTGGCAGTACCCTGGGATTTCCTGTTTAATAAAGAATTTATAATTTCTCTCTTTGCGTCTACCCTTGTGGAGTCTTGGCTCTATGTCATCCTCAATGGATAGGTTGTCATTTTTAGGAACTTCTGACCTTCCAATCTAATTACCATCCTTGGTGTCATTTGCACATGCTCCTAATCCTCATCTTCTATCCCAAGACATCCAAGCTTTGTTTAGACAAACTCCCCTTCCCCATCATTTTATAAAAATGGATGCAATTATAACTGACATTTTTTCCCCTTTATCTCTATGTCCCTCACTTTTCTTCTTAGTGGGAATAATCCTTTTATCCCTTATCTACTCTGGCTGCACAGCTTGTGGATTATTACTATTACTGCAGCTCTTTGGGGTGTTCTCAGAGTCCCCCTTTCCTTTTTAGCTTGTCAATTATTTTATTAAAATGATGTAGTTTTTAAACTACCTGTCCAATTTTCTTACACAACCTCATTAAGTGCGATAGGTGAGGTGCAATACCAATATGCATGAATAGGTAAATTCTCTTCAGGTCAGTTAGGCAGCCAGGTTGGATGCAGGCTTGTTATGCCAAGTTCTTCCTCCTTGCAGCCTGCTTTCAGGTTTCCCCCCACCAAGACTTTCCAAAGCTGGAAACAAATTGTGTTTGCTTACCTACCCTGGATGCTTTGCCTGAGTCCAGTGACCCACTGGGCATCCTTGAACAGTGGCTGCACTGGTTTTGCCATATCATGGAAAACAATTAGTGAGGTAAAGATTTGTTTTATTTTTCTGTGATGTGCCTGTCACCAGTATGATGAATTTGCCTAACTAGCAGTGACCATACCCAGGCAGGGACAGAGTAACTGCGGGGAACCTAAGTGGGAGTTCAGCTAAAGTGACAGTAGGGAAGAAACTAGGGAAAGGCGATGTCTGAGCCTGTTGCAACAAGTGAACCTCTTCCCAAAGCAGTAGCTTCCCACGAGTGAATTCAGCCATGGTAGGAGCTGAACACCAATTAGCAGTGTAGCACAGCTTGTCCACTAAGACTTTCCCACACTTGGGTATTGTGGTCACTGGTTCGGTAAAGTGTCTTTGAAATTTCTCTGGGCATGGGGAGGCCGGTAAGGGTATGAGGGTGCAAGATTTAGCCACAGATGCAGCAGGAAGAGATGTACCTGGATACATTCTCCTTTTTGTGAGGCTGTAATAGGATCCTCAATGGGCTGCGAGGCCGAGCTCCACTCAGTCGTGGAGCAGTTGTAGCGGAGACCGGGCCTACCGACTCCACCAGCTCGGACCCAGGGCCCTAGAGGGGTCAGCAAGACTTGACCCCTGAGGAGGATCCTCTGAGTTACCGTCCTTGGGTCACTTTCTGCCATTGCTTCCGGTCCCAGATAAGGAAAAAGGAAAAGGAAACCCAAACCATCAGCCCCAATTGGGCTTAGCATACAGTTCTGGTACTTCAAGAAGGTCTCTCTAGCCTCTTTTGGCAGGAGCCTTCAGGGTAGGTCTCTACTCTTCCCCAGCCTCCAGCCTTCTGAGCTGGGTTGCTCCCTTTTAAATCCTGTCTCCAGTTGGAGCATGCTCTGCAGGGTTGGAGGGGCATGGCTAGCTGGGCTGAGTACTGTCCTTTAACCTCTTCCATCTCAGTGTGGGGTTTGTGTACTCCATCACACAGGCCCTTCAGACAGTACAGAAACTTGGAATTGTAGAAAGATTCATTTCAGAGAAGGAAGACTCATGGCATTTGATACACGTCCAGGGACCTCAAGTCTGGCCTTGGGATTGGGACAGAACTTATGGAACAAGATCTCCTGATTAAGATGGAAGGGCAGAGACCATCTCTGTGAGAAAACTAAGGTACATTCAGAATTATTTTATGGAAAATGAGGTACAGGGGATTGCAAATCAGGGGTGCAAGTGCCTCAGTTCTCTTGGCAGAGGTGGTGGGCCTGAAAAGACTATATTCAATGCAGGAAAAGACTGGAACAGCAAAGGTCATCTCAAAGCAGACTGCATTTATCACCAGGCACAGGTTCCAAGTTGGAACAAGAGATTTACTAAAGAACCTAAGATATGAGACTGCCTTAAGGAAACTGGCTAAGAAGAGATGGGACCTCCTGTGGGGCCTCTGAAGGCACTCAGGGTATGTCTACACAGTAAAGAAAAACCCACGGCTGGTCCATGCCAGCTAACTTAAGCTCACAGGGTCTGAACTATTTCATTGTTGTGTTGACTTCTGGGCTCAGGCTGGAACCTGAGCTCTGGGACCCTCCCACCCCACTGGGTCCTAGAGACCGGGTTCCAGGCCAAACCTGGAAGTCTACACAGCAATGACACAACCATGCAGCCTGAGCCCTGCAAGCCCGAGTTGGTTGTCACAGGCCAGCTGTTGGCTTTTCTTTGCTGTGGAGACATGCCCTCTGAGGCTGCTGAAGCAGAGTTGGTTCAGAGCTTCTCCTATCCCTACGCAGGCCTGGTTACAATGGTGCCACACAAGGCTACAGCAGAGCAAGATGGGAAGGACTGACCCAATTGGTGGTAATTTTTGGTGGTTGTTCCCTGGCTTTTTCTGGGAGGAAATTCTCTTTGTCCTTTTCTGTCCTATGTCATTCTGCGGCCTGGAAGAAAGACGGAACTTCAGCAGAGAGGCACCAACTGCAGCTATTTTCAGAAAAGAACAACAATTGGGAAGCCTGCATACAAATTGGAACAAGAAACTGGGGATTAAAATCTGGATTGGTGATCACCTGCCTGCCTGCCTGACTAGGACAACTCACAGTACTGGCAGCCACATCACAGAACAGTATAGGTAATTTGTATTTGTTTTCTGTTCCTTTTTGTCTGATTTTCACATTCTTGTTAAAACAAGTCACTGCTGCTCTCACTTTTAATTCTTAGATATCATTGGCTTGACTATATTGATTGTTCCTTCTGAGCACCTGTTTTAAATACTGCATAATTTCCCCTAGTAGATTTTTTAGATAAAAGCTGATTCCAATCAATTTGCTTCAGTTCATATTGCATTACTTCAGACTCTTGTCCTTACAAATCCAATATTTTTCCAATGAATTCTCAAGAGTGTTTCAAATATAGTATTTAGAGACAGAGTGAACTATCCATAAACAGAGTAGGCAATCACAACTAAAGGATGAAACTGAAATCCAAATTGTACAACTGAATTCCAGCATGAAAAACTCCAATCAGTTCAGACAGAAGATTGAAGATCTTATGAAAAAGACATATAACACAGGTGCAGAACACACTTTTGTGACATGCAGTTTACAAAGTTGGCAAGAACCAAGATCATCACCATGGTATATTATGTGATTATGGCAGAGCTGTACTTCTTCTAATTAACTAGAACTGTTGACGGAAAATGTTGTTTGCTGTAATCCAAGGATTTCCCTTAAGAACTGTGTCTCAGTTCCTCTGAAAGTCACGTGCAGAGTAATGTGGTTTTCATGGAAATACATTTTTCTAAAGTATTTGGTGAATGAGTGAAGCTTTGCCTAAGTATTTTATTTTCCCAAAATTACACAGGATGTAGTCTTACCATAAGGGTGAAGCAGGCTAGAACAGATGCTGACAAACTCCTCATTGCATTACTGGATTTCCTGTCATAATGATGTTGCCATCACTCTGATTGAGGTCTTATGCAATAAAGTTGCATTGGATTAGTGAAACATATAGTTACATTTCATTTAACATCATACCTAAAAATACTCAAATATAAACGGAAATAGTCATGCTTTTTTGAACAATTTAAATTTAATGTTTAGTTGTAACCTGAATATAGAAGAGGCCCATTTATCTGCAGGTCTTTGAACCACTGGATATGAATCTTTTTTCCACCCCCACTCCGTTAAATTTTAGAGGATGCCATTTGGCCTTGCAAGAACAGCTGGCCTTCTCTTTAGTGCACTGCAGGCACAGTCTCATGCCTAAAGCAAGGCCTGCATCATTTTCTGCAGGAAGCTGGCAGGCAGCAGCTTTCCACTGCATTGCATTTCACTGCATTTTGGACACGTGAAATACAATGAAGGTGATAGCAAATCCACAGGGGATACCACTTACTTTTCGCTAAAACGGAGGGCTGACATTTTCAAACTTGAGTGCCTAAAGTTAGGCTCCCCCATCTACATTCAGGCACCTAAATAGAAGTGGTGTGATGTTTTAAAGGTGTTGACTCCAAGTGGGGGTAGCTCAATATCTTTGAAAATCAGGCTACTTCTAATAAATATGGGATTTAGAACCCTAGCTTCAGGGACACAGGTTTGAAAATTTTGGCCACGAGGTTTAGTTAAATGGATTGTGCTATAACACACACAAAACATTAGAAAAAGAAGAGGCACTACAGCTCCCAAATATTTATAAAACCAGTGAAGCAAAGTTCATAATGAAGAGTGAAACAGCAAAACTCCTCATTCAAGGTGACAAGCAAACCAAAAGAGAAACAAGGAAGGATTATATATCAGTTGTATTGCAGCACCCTCCAATATGCAAGGTGTAATACAAACACATAGGACAGTCTCTGGTCCAAAGAGCTTACAATCTAAATACAAGACAAAGTAACATTCAGACAATGTCTAAGCAAAACATCAAAGGTAGGTATATTGTGTGAGTGTTCAGACATTCACGTGCACGTGTTTTTAAAGGTATAGAATTTTTGTAACAAAAGTCTAATATTGGCTTTTGTGTGTTAGCTAGGCTTTCTTGAGCCACTCTCAATCTTAACGCTTTTTAACAAAGTATTTTGTTTACAAACCTATATGAGATTCTATTCACTTTTGGGGCTATTGTGTCCATAATTTATTTTTGTGAGCTGCATTGACTGCTTTACACTAGATTGGCAAAATAAAGTAACTAATGAGCAGCTCAGCGACTCATTCTTCATTCAGAAAAACATTAACATTCAGGAAATTGGTATATTAATGTGAAAAGAGAAATTTGTATCTATAAGCACTGTATTTGTATATTTGTTCATTTTGAAATCAACAGCTTGATTATTTGGCATGATTTTACAACCAGATTTATTAAATGTACAATGAACATAAGTTTTTGAAAATGTTCATCACCTTCAAAACACAGGGCATGCTTAAGAGTTGAGTTTTGTCACTATATATCCCAGGGGTCGACAACCTTTGGCACATGGCCCATCAGGGTAATCCGCTGACGGGTTGCAAGACATTTTGTTTATGTTAACAATCCACAGGCCTGGCCCCCCCAGAGCTCCCGGTGGCTGGGGTTCACTGTTCCTGGCCAATGGGTGCTGAGGGAAGCGACGCGGGCTGCAGGGATGTGCTGGTCACCGCTTCCTGCAGCTCCCATTGGCCAGGAACAGCAAACCGCGGCCACTGGGAGCTGTGGGGGGCCATGCCTGTGGATGATCAACGTAAACAAAATGTCTTGCGGCCCACCAGTGGATTACCCTGATGTACCGTGTGCCAAAGATTGCTGACCCCCCTGATATATCCTATACATTTTACATTGAAAAGTCTAGTGTAGCAAATTTCGTACAGATATGTCTTATTATACACTATTAATATATCAGCAATGTTTTCTCTCTGTTCTCAGCTCATGTTTTGAATTCTCCTCATAAATTAAGAAAAAAAGACCATTTAAACAATACCAACAGAGTGGCCACAGATTAATCATTTTCAAATGAAGACTATAGCACTAAATGTATACAAATTAAAATAGCTACTATTTTCTTATTTTGATCTGCCAACATACAATTATGGCATTTACAGATCCATTTTACATTTCAAGAATCGTACAAAGCTGAAACAATAAAAGGTAGCACTTTGTAAAAGACTAAGGCCACTGTGGCTAACTCTGTGTTACTAGAGTCAATACAGCAGTCACTTTCAATTTCCTAGGTGTCTTGAGGTTAGAAGTTGATTCGACTAAGGCAAACATAATTTCTCTCTTGTCCAGAATGACTGAACATCCAGGTTTCAAGACCACTTCCTTCAAATGGATTGTTCAGGTAACGTTACTTCAGAGTCAAGTGACTCACAGCTTCAGAGACCTCAGTGCTGATCTGTGCTGAGATGCTGGGTGGTTTGATATTCAGATAAATGTCATACTGTTGGTCCATGCCAAGATAACTGTCACTCATGAGATACAATGTGTAGATATACCTAAAACATAATAGCAGCAGCATCAGTTTCTTTTTCAAAGACGTCAACATTTAATTTTAAACATCTGGATAATTTTAAGTCAAAGCTCATCTTACTTTCCAGGAGTTTCCGGAGTATAAAAAGCAACTGAGACAGCATTTCGATATCGGACATATCCAACTCTTTTCAGGGCAATGAGTTCTTTTTTATCCACTTCCCCCAATATCAAAAACCACCCTTCATCTTTGGCTTTGGGGAATCGAGGAGCAACTGCTTTACTGTCTTGCCTTCCCTGTTAGGCAGAAAATACAAGTTAACGCAACTGGGAATCTCCCAGTCAAACCATCATTTGTCTTTGTAGGGTAACCACACCATAAAGGACAAGATGATACATTTTTACAGAAAACTAGAACTGAATTAGAACGAGAACATTTTTATCATTTTTCTAGAGAAAGCCTTTTGAAAAAAATGTGAGGCAGAACAGAAAACAATATATTATTCAAATTTTGTTGCATAGGTAGCTCTCTATTTTCTAAGCAAATCAAATTATGAATGAAAAATCTGTTCCTTTTGATAATTTAATCTAAAACACAGTGAACGCTATTTTCTCAAGAATGGCTAATTGTATTCCTAGTATCTTTAAATAATATTAATCAACATTGTCTCAGATTAATATAAAGACAATGACAGTACTTGAAGTCTTTATTTTAGGTTGATGTAGCAAAATGGAAGATTATTTCAGTGATTCTTTAAAACAGTGACTTTATTGCTGAAAGTTGCATGTACTAATAATGAGGCACACTCAATCAGAATTCATTTAGTGTACTGTAGATAGAAAGGTTTTACTAAAGATCCACAGGAAAAAAAAAAAAAGCACTAACAGAGCAATGAAGCTTCATGCAGAGTCTGATCGTGTTGCCGTTGCAGTCAGGGTTATTGTTTGGAAAAGAAAGGTATTTTTTGGATATCGTTCTTGCATGAATGAAAGTTAACTTCTAATACTATTATAAGCCCAGCCCTGTTGTTAAAACATATGCCTCTGTTATTCTTGTTTTACACTTAAGGTTACAAGAACAAAGTTGTCTCAAATTTTCCTAAAGGAGAAATTAAGAACTATTTTGCTCATACACTGTGAACAAATAATTTTGCTGATAATTTTAACTTACAATGGCATTATTTCCCCCAAAAATAATTAGCAAAAGAAAACTAGAGTGAAATCCTGGCCCCATTTAAGTCAACGGGAGTTTTGCCATCAACTTCAATGGCGCTAGGATTTTGTCCCTGGTGTCCAACTATTTGGCATTTACTTAAGAAATTCTTTGAGAGTCTGAAGGTTCAGGCTCTCCTAGATGTTGAACTCACTGATCGTACATGGATGAATGCAGATATTCTACAACTGAGAAGTGAATCATGATGAAAGGGCTACAGCACCACTTAATCTTCTGCTGTGTTTTTGGGTATGAGATCTAAAGCTAAAAGAAAATGGCTTGTATTTTCAAAAGTGATGAATGATTTTGGTACCTCAGTTGCTGTGTGTTAAACTTCAGAGTAGTTAAAAGGACCTGATTTTCAAAGAATGCGGAACACTTTAGTAAATGCAGAATGTATGAGTAAGAGAGTAAAAAGGAAGGGGCAAAGCCTAATGAAGTTTAATGACATCACTGTATGTTTGTTATGGACAGAGGAAGATCACAAGGAGAATCCAAGGTAGGAACTAAAATGGAAAGAAAGTTAAATTTTTATTGAGCACATTACAGAAAAACAGTGAAGTACTTAGCAGAGGATCATAATGCTTTAAAAACGAAACTAAATACTGTTATTATGACCCTAGGAAATCAAGTTACTAATCCAAATGTCAGAAAAAACTAGAAAATATTGATTCATTTAGGATTTTCAACCAATTAGCAAGGCAAAAACAAACAAATGAAATATTCAAGCCATTATCCTACAGTACTGGAAAAATTACCAGCCTCACTACTAGCATTTCCTGTCTTTGAGCCAGGCTGCCAAAGAAACTACCACAGAACTAATGATTTATATGAAAGCATTAATAGTCCAACAGAAACTTACTGTATGGTACACTACACTTCCAGTAACTCAGTGACTGAGTATCAGAATCTGGTGTATTACAGAATGAAAATTATGAATACCCTACCTTGTGATGCCTCATCTGGACACTCTGCAAATTTATCTGGAGGACATATTCGTGATCAGCATGTAACTTGATCCACTTTTTGTCATCCCGCATATCTGTTGCCAAAGTAGGGATAGGAAGTTCATTCTGCTCCTGAGATGAGTCATCCCATGATCCTTTAATGCTCAAACTAACGTCTATAACTGGCAAATGGGACAAGAAATTCCAAGCCTGTGGCAGAAGAGATCACGCACAAAATGACAAAGTTCAGTTTCAGCTACAACACAAACCTCTAAAATGCATTCTGCTGTCATAACCGTAAAAATGTCATGATGTATTCTACACATTCATGTACATTTTGAACTTATTATTATTATGTTATTAACAAGTCTGATGTATTTATATGATATAACTCAAGATCATTCCTAGAAAATGCTTTCTCCCTCAAGTGTACTATACATGCTTCACCAAGATTATGGTATTCCTGAACAAAAGGAAAAATCCTTACAACTCCTGATTAAAGTATTTTTTTCTATAAGCTACTAAAAACTAGTATAATTAAGGTCTGAATTAAACTTCCTCAACATAATCCATAACGAGTGAGTCAGTGCAGTGCTAATTAGTGACGGGCAAACCTCAGAGAGTTCAGAGGATCAGTTCAGATAATTATTCAAAAGTTCAAATGCTTATCCAAAGTTAACCATACTTAAGGTTTTCTTGCATCCATCCCCATGAAGCTTCCTTGTCCTTACAATCATCCTAAAGACACTCAAGTCTTCCTCTTATCACTTTATGAATCTGCAACAGTCTCTCAGTTTTCTCTCCCCCAGCATCCCACTACTTTGAACTGGTACTAGGGACATGCAAATTGTGTGGGTGAACAAAGTGCTCCTTCAGCCCCACATGTGATGGCTTTCTGCTTTATTTTTTATTTGTAGAAATATTTTATACCTACTGAGCTAGATCCTCAGCTGGGGTAAATCAGCATAGCTCCACTGTCTTCAGTGAAGACATGCTGACACATACTAACTGAGCATCTGACCATTTAATTACACATGAAGTCTCATTTACATGTTAAAACAACTGTGTCCAAGGACCTCAATACAATATGGTTAAAAAAAGATTTCCAGCTCAATCCAAATGATTCTGTAGAAACCTTGTTTTAACTGTGTTACTGCCTGAAACTTTGCAGAGCTGTATTATGGTTCAAGAACATAGGCTGATTGTGTGACCTGACCATGTTTTTGATTGTGTCAGAGGCTACTGTATGGTAATCTAGTTCCACAGTATGGTAGGTTTTTACTGTGCAAACGGGAGCATAGTGTAACAAAGCAGCACTGAGTGAAAAACTGAACTAACTACAATGTAGATTTAGTACAATCAATCTCCAGGCCTAAAGAACGATTTTGCTTTCTGAAGTTTTGACCTGTGGTATGGTTTTGAAAATTCTATCTTCTAGACAAGATTAGCAACTAGATCTTGAGATAACAACTGTGGCATGCCATCTGTTTCAGTCATGTGATGTGGAGAGATTCTCTTGCTCTTCAATAATGCTCTTCATTAAATAATGCTCAAGAAAAATATCAAGTGGTGGTTGCTAAAAAGTGGGGACAGGGCCATAATAAAATAAATTCCAGAGTGAAGGTAGCTAATACTAGGTTGTGGAGCAGATACTTTTGATATGAATTGAGAAATCACTTGCTTTTCTCTCTCTCTCATATGGTGTTAATATGGCAACTCTTTTGTCTGGTGGACTTTCATTTTTCATTAGAAAAAATATTTTGGGCATTAGCTAACATTCAGACTTATTCTGTACAGCTAATAGGTCCCATTTTCAAAAGTGTCTACTGAAATGTAAGTCCCATTTTCAAAAGAGATTTAGGCACTTAGGACTTTCAGTGAGATTCAGGATCTTAAGGGCGTAAATCACTTTTCAAAATGGAACTTAGGCTCCTAAATTACTCATATGCTTTTGAAAATTGTACTCTGTCTTTTGCTATACAAAATTACACACACTTTTACACATATATTATATATACATATGAAGAACGTGTATATTTGTGTGGGTATATATACATGTACAGTACTTGCACCCACTAACACAGGGACTTACCCCATATAGGATAGTGATAACCACATAATAAATTGTACAGCATTTTTTCATGTATCTTTGATGTCATCATTGGCACTTTTACTAATAATCCTTATCTCCAGGATTTATTCTAGCATTTCAAATCCAGCTTTAAGAGCTGCCATTTAAAAATTATCAATCTTTTCCCCAGATGTAGGGTTTTCTTCCTCTTCCCTCCCCCCAAAATTTCACTCATCTAAGCTCAGGCTGGTCACTATTTGGTTCTGCATTAATGGCAGGTTTAAGTGCTATTCTGAACTCACAATCCATCATGGCTAGAAGCAAGAGCTTTGTACCATTGGAAAGGGAATATTCTAGGCTTCCCCATGGGACACTTATCATTTGCTTTGAACCCTGGATGGTTCCAAGATATCAGCTTTTAAATCTGTCATATTTTTATGTACAGAAAACAATTTTTTGGTCTTTTAAAGAAGTGTTGTATATTTAATATTTTTTCTTTTCCTTTGACCGCATGCATCACTAGGACACTTGACTTTACAGATGGAGTGCCAAAAATAATCCCAATAGAATTAAGAAACCCCCAAAATCTCTAAACCATTTCTGAAATAGTTGCTTTGTGAAAGATGTGTTGCATGTACAGAATACATAATGATACAATAGAAAGGTTTTATCAGCGAATATTTGAGATGGCCTGCATGATTCGTTCACACTTCTGTCATACACGAGTCATGTGGTCATCCCAAACTCAGGTGATTGAAACTTTTCCTTTGCACTGTAATACATCATATATATCCCCTCTCTACATGTATCTACATTTACATCGCCTTCCCCACACACTCGGTGTGTATACATCACATACACACACGCTATTTTTGAAGAAACTGCTAAGACATTTCAATACCAGCCAAACATATTTATCTGAGGATTAATCTTCATCTATTGAATCAGATGAGAACACTGCCATGCATACAATTATTTAATTAGCAGCCAAATCCTCTGCCAGTCAGCAGCCGTTCCAGGCATACTGATGGGGCAGTAGATGCAAATCTCACAGTAGTACTGCTTTTTCTCATTACTACTGCAATTAGCACTTAAATTGATGCTTTAAACATACTAATTTCTGGAATAATTCAGGATTTGTATGTTACCTGGGATCGCCTCACTGCAGAGACGACACCAGATTGCTACGCAAATTGAAGCACTTTTGAGCCAAATAACCATCATCATATCAGACAGAGCCAATTTGCATTTGCTTTTAAAGATAACAGAATGGCAATTTATGCAAATAAATTAAGTAAGTTTACTTCTGAGTTCTCCCTGAACTAATTATGACAATGTTCTAATTTTTCATCACATCTAAAACTTGGACTGAAATCAATGTGTATTATGTTAGAAATCTGTTGTTGTTAAAAGAGGCCTTGTTTTGATTTAAATAACTTTCCTTTATTCAAAATTTTGATGGTAATTTAGTTAGAAATGCAGATGTCTGTTATGGATATTTAAATACTTTCCTTTTTGTTTGCATGCCAGCGTTAGATTTAACAAAATCTGAACAGTCAAGTTCAGTATTTCACTTTCAATTATGAAGAATTTTTTAAAAAATCCACAAAACTCATTTTTGATGTTTTCTTCCTTTCTATGTGTATTTGCAATCATACACTCATGTGATGAATACTATGGTATACTGCTATGCTTTAGACTGGAAACAGCTTAAAAAGACTACAGTCAAATAAAAGGCAATAATATCTTAAATACTTTGAGACTATAGTTTTTTTTTCCTCTGAGAAGAGGGGAAAACTGATATGCTTTTTCTCTTCCAAACAGAAACTGAACATTGGATCTTCTACCAACTATATTCCCCAAAAATATTCTGTTTGAAAGAATATTTTAGGAACCAGCTACAATGATATTTGTAATGCATGCAATCTTAGTGCAGAGCTGACTACAAAAAAGGTGGATAACTATCAGATTGAATGTTCTAGGCAAATACCTCAAACAGGCTAAGGAGCAGCATTAACATCAGCTATGAACCTTATTGGTGTTGCTGGATAATAGGGAAGGGGGGGAAAATAACTAGAAAAGAAAGGGGGGGGGGAAGAAACCCTTGTAAAAGTAGGTCTTTCTTTGAATTAGAGTAACAATGTGTTGCAGTTTTTACATACTTTCTGCAGAAAATGTGATATTTGCTGAAAGGATATAAAAAGGCTCTTTCTCCCTTCTACTTTTCCTTCCCAATCACATTTACAATGAACTCTGAAATCACTACAGGAAGCATTACCTGTGTAATGTGTACAGCTTGCAAGTCACGGTCTACAATGGAAGCAAAAATGTTTTCTTTTCCTTCAGAGACAGCGATCAATTCAGGAAGACACTCAATAGGTCCTTGGTAACCTCCACACAAGTGCTTCCTTTTTCCTTGGTTCCACTTCCTGATAAAGACAACAAAACGTATTTCCAGTGAGGAGTTAAAAAATTATTATACAGAGAGAGATTTGCAAAGGGTGGTAAGAAGAAGGAAAGAAAGAAAGAGAAGGTAGAAATTACATAAAAGTGCTTGACCCCCTTTGCTCAGATTATTGTCTTGAAAGTTTCCATGATGAGAATGAAGCATCTTTCTTCTTGATTAGTTATAAATACTAGAATCTGAAAGTCTGATTAAGGCTGTTGGAGATGCCGCTGGACACAGCATTTAAAAATGGCATCAACTGTGACACTAATTGTGTGGTAGTTTAGGGTCAAAGATCACTAAACAGTTGCCATTCTTCTTTAAAACCAGTTTAATAATCAGAAAAGAGATATTCCCCATTAATCTTTAACGTTAATAATTTCAGTTTACACTTTACATATAGGAAATCCCCAATCTGAGTAAAACAGGAGCAGCAGTCTTATCAGTATGATAAGCAGCCTCAACTGACACAGAAGACTCAAATTCTCATTCTTATAGGTATTTAGAAATTTTTTTTCTACAAAGAATATTCTTTGGAGATACTGAATATTTGTTTTCCATATTTTGATATTAAGACTCAACACTGACCTCTGATACTAAATACCAGTAATTTCTTTTTGCTTTGTGTTAATTATTACATTACCTGTGCATTACATTAGTTTGATATACAGTGCTGCATGGCCAAGTTGAGATAGGCCAACGTATGGGTATAATTTTACGGTGGACCAAAGTAAAGATGCAATATATAAACAGATTTCAGAGACACAGTTAGATTTGGTGGAATTGGGAATCCTTCCAGAAATTCATCCCTTATTCCACTATCTTAAATCACACTCCTTTAAAATACCATCCAGGGTTGCCTGAAATATTTAATGAACTCTGCAGAGGTGGGTGAACTTAGAAATAATTAAAACAAACAAATTGTTGGGAGAGAAATAGCAAAAGTGGGATGGGCTTAGCTTCTGCTATATTAACACATTCCAGGACACAATGACAATCAATATGAGAAAATGAAGAGCTGGAAAGAACTATAAACATTTTGAATAATTACATACCTAAAAAGGTGAAGATGGTGTTGCTCTACATTGGGCAAAGTAAGCAGGGAAGAGTCGTGTTTCCACCGGCCTTGGATAACCATCTGCACCAAACTGGTTATATTCAGAGCAGTTACTAACCAACCCTGGTTTGCTGCAACATCCAGCATTGCCTAAACAAACAAGACATTAAATACAGGAATACAGTTGCAACTACCTCTCCTTTTGTGTTCCAGATACAAACTAACAACATTTCTTTAATGTTAAATGTACAGGGACTTACTGCACATAAAATGGGAGTTTGACTGTGGGTCTAACTCAGCTCCTATTGAAGTCAATTGAAGTCTTTCTACTGACCTTAATGAGAGTTGGATTAGGTCCTAAATCATCACTAAAACGTATCCCAAAATGTAACAGCAGTGGTCCATTTCAGAGTTTGCCTTTAAAAACAAATCACTGGTTTGGGGCACTACAGCACCATAAAATGTGACAGAGTACAGTCCAAGCACGGCCTGTAAGGTGCACATCTAAGGATTTGCTTTAAAGGGATGAAAAGTTACAGCTAAATTCAAAATGGTTTTTGAAGGTTTCTGTATAAGAAAGAGTTTGCATATTTTCAGAATTATTGAAAACACTTCCAATTCAAATAAATTAAATTAATATTAAAAGTTTGTCCCCCAAATGAATATTTAATGATAGTTCATCATATTAGCTACTAGTATTAGTTCCATTTTATGGATGACGAAACTGAAGGCCAGAGGTAAAATGACTTGCTAAGGCAAACAGAGCAAGTCAGTATCAGAACTGGGATTTAAGCTTAGAAGGTTCCTGACTCCTAACCTCCTCTTCATTCAGACAACATTGACTCTCAACACTATAAATGGGCCATTACTACTTTCCAGGCCCATTTCTAATTTTTATTCAGTTGATTTTTTTTTAATAGAAACTGGAAATCAAAATGTATGCTAAGTAGCATGACTGAGGACCAATTTGGCAAAGATGGGTACTTGTGCTTAACTTTATGGACAGCGAGTAGCCCCACTCACTTCAATGAAACTGCTCACAAAACGTAAATTAAGTGTATGTGTAAGTCTTTGTAACAGTGTGCCTAAGTTTTTTCTTGTTGAACCAAAAGAGAATCTGAGAACTTTTCAAAAGGACATGTTTAGTTTCAATATAACACTTTTACAGTGAATACAAATATTTAAATATATAATACAGGTTTCACACTGTGCACAGTACATTACAACAATTATTAGAATTTACTGGGACATTTCAGTTGGTAAGGGATTCTGCTAAAATACATTTATTGGTTTGCAAACTGCAGAAACACTTAAAACAACAATAAAATCAGATTCTTTGTACTAATTTCATGTAAAGATGTATTTTCAAAAGCAATAATTAGGTAAGAAATTTGAAATTTCATTAAAATTTTGGAAAATTGTTTAAAAAAAAGAAGCAA
This sequence comes from Chelonia mydas, assembly GCF_015237465.2. Lineage (NCBI taxonomy): Eukaryota > Metazoa > Chordata > Testudines > Cheloniidae > Chelonia > Chelonia mydas. The sequence continues at coordinate 73,790,861 of NC_057851.1, forward strand.
GAGTAGGAATGTTCAGTATCATTTCAGTCTGGAATGTTTGGGAGTACTGGACAGTCTCCATACTTTTTTTTAATTTAGGTTCTTAGTTTTGATACTAGAATCCTGTAGTCTTCGTTTAAAGAACATGCTTAAGACGTATTTGTGTTTTTTCAAGACAAATGACATTGTTTGATGCTTCCTCAAGAATGTACAAACTTACAATACTTCTAGCTCATTTTACAGCCCACTAGTGGAATAATGAGGAGCTGTGTATATTAGCCTGTACATTTAATCAAATGTTTTACAGACAAACAAAAGGCAGCATTTACTTAAGGCAAACTAAACAGTGAAATCTTCTTTAAACAAAGGAGTTGTTTACACATGCTGAGCTATTTCAATTAAATTACTCTGATTCCGGAGAAATGCTGACTTTAAAAACACACAAGTTGGTTTCAGTCATGGTCAGACACACATCTTACATTAGTAGATTACACTGCAATTTCAACAGGTTTTGTTCCAGACCAGCGTGATAGAATCACCGACATATAGAAAAATATTTAAAATGCTGTCCTGAATTGCATAGGTTTTGCCCCAGTTCTCATGAACGATGTGGGAAAGTGTCCTGCAGTTAATAATATTCTGCATGCAAGGAATCTTTTTGGGGAGTAAATCTGAAATGTTTCCATTTGCCCTATAAATATACCTGTAAAGGCAAAACTATCAATGTTGACACTGTTATGATCTTCTCATAAGAACCTCCAAGCTGCTTTGCATTTTTTTGCTATAGAAAGTCTGATGATACTGGAAACCAAATTTGAAAGGAGCAACCAGACAGCCTACGAGCTTGTGTGTTTGTTCACACACAGATTTCTAGACATATGGAAGGAGGAGACACCCTCAGTATTTATCAAGGAGAAGACTGCCATTTCAAAAATCAACTTACTGGTAAATTAATTATTTTTCTGCTTGTAGATTGTACAAGGTATGTCTTAGCCCCTAAATCTCACTTACCAAAGAGTAGCTACATCAAACGCTCTCCCAGACAGCCATACCTCTAATGGCCACTTCTCTTTTCCCACTCTTCTTCCTTCCTTCCCTTCTCTCCTTTCTTCTTGTTGCTACTCTTACTTAATCTTTACCTATGCACTTGCCTCATCCCCCAATTTGCAATAACTAACATACATGGGCAACAATGTGATACCTAATTACCTTGTCTATTGTGTCAACAGACCCCAACGGCGGAACAGGTGTATTCGAGGACATGTCAATTCTCTGCGGCTGTGAAGGTGAATGAGGGCTGCAGCAGGACAGAGACCTCTGGTTTCACAGACTTCCTTGCTACCGGGTCCAGACCTCCTTCCTGCTAAGTTTCATAAGGCTGCCACGGGTGCACCAGCTCACTCACGTTAAAAGATTTCATATGCAGGCCTCTGCCAAGGGTGTTAACATCTCACACTAAAAGTCCTGTGGTGATGGGGACAGGAGTAGTAATCTCTGGGAGTCCCTAGTCACAAATCTGCATGGAGGTGGAGGCTGTGTGTTGGTCGTCTTGCACTTGGACTTGTGAGACAGATGCACAATTTGGCAGCTTGTTAGCACGCGGCGTCTTCATTCTAAAACTAAGATCATCAGGACTGTTATTACCAACCTTGAGTATGCTGATGACTGTGCCACGCTCACGCACATTGGGGCTGACTTGCAAGTAGATAGATCTTTTCTCAGGTGCTTATCATTTCCTTAACATTGGGAAGACTAAGGTGCTTTACCAGCCTGCCGCAGCACAAGCTGCACCCCTTTACCCCCAAATTGTCATTGGTGGTGAACCCCTGAAAAATGTTGAGTATTTCCCTTAACTTGGTAACCATCTCTCCCAGACAGCCAATCTTGCTGTGGAGATCGAACATAGGATCCGTTGTGCCCGTGCATCCTTTGAAAAATTGCTTTGTCATGACTTTATTGACAGAGATCTGTGGATGGAAAATGAAGATGCTAGTATTCAATGCAGTAATCATCCCCACTCTTCTTTATGGGTGCGAGACATGGGTGACATAGCAAAGCCATCTTAATCGTCTGGAGTGATACTAACAGCGCTGCCTTATGAAGATTCTCCATATCAGATGGGAAGATTGTCACACCAATGCCAGCGTTCTCTTTGTAGCTAACACCACCACTGTTGAGGCAAAGATTATGAAATATCAGCTTCGCTGGGCTAGCCATTGTGTGCAGATGGCTGATACTCATTTTTTGAAGCAAGTTATCTTTTCTTAGTCATGGTAAGAGGACCTGTGGGGGACAGAGGAAACACTAAAAGGACACACTGACAATATATTTTAAGAAGGGAGGCATTGACCTCACAAACTGGGAGGAGCTGGCTGGCAACAGACTGCAGTGGCGTTGTATCACACATTAAGCCTTAGCCCATTTTGAAGAGAATCGTCTTGCTCAAGATGCTGAGAAATGGCAGAGGGAAAAGGAAAGAGTACAGCATCCTGGCCAGCAGTTGTGCTCTCTCTAAGCAACCATCTGTCCCACATGTGGAAAATCCTGTCGAGCAAAGACTGGACTCCTCAGCCATCTTAAGTCTCAACAATAACTTTTCCCCATGGCAGACATCATGCTCGTATCGAAGGATAGCCTCCAACTGTGTGAATAGAAGTTATTCTTTTGCTTATATGAGCATGACTTTCTTTATGCTTCCAGTATGTTGAGTTGGTTTTCTTTTTGTAATCTACTTTTGTTGACAATTGTAAACATTTGTTTTTACCTAAAATAAACTAGATTTTTGTTGAGGGTTGGGGGGGAGGGAAAGATGGGTAAAGAGAGAAAGAGTTCACAGAATGAACGGAAGGATCCTTTTTATAGAATATCTCATAGAAATGGACAGAGGCCAACTTACAGATATCCCCTATGGGGTACCAAAAACCTGTGTGTGGGGGACTGTGTGTTCCAGATTATTACTAGGAACCCACATAGCAAGTCCTCTTTTCCTCTTTAATATTTTTCTCCTTCACCCATATAATTTATTCACAGCATCTCGGTCTTGATGTGAAATACAAGACAGTGACATTGTGAAGGAGTAGGGACAATGGTAAAGTTTGCTTGTTTTATTTGCTATCTTGGAAACCTACACACATTTTCATTTTTAGCTAAGTGTAAAACATACACATGCTTGATACTCAATGGAAATTGTAATTCCTGTAAATACTCAAGATAACAAATTGAGTCATTCAGTTTCCTCCAAATTGGCCATATATAAAACCTAGTAGCTAAACATTAGAAAAAAATTCAACAGATTTATTTCCAAGTATAATAATTATTACTACTACTTATTATTTGTGTAATCAGATCTCCTGTATCGTACGAATAAGGTTTATTCCTTCTCTTGTTTCCCATCATTTTCTCTTTTCTTTTCACCTCACTCAACACCAACTCATTATGAGTTATTAATATTTTGCAGAGATAAATGGTTGTTTATGTGCTCCAGAAAACAATTCTTCTCATTGACCTGGTCTTTTGTCCCATAAATCATTTAAAATATTGTAACAGCCTGCCGAAATACATGGTACGTTATAATTTTAATTCTTGTAAGCCAAACCTTTAAGTAAGTAATTTTATAAATATCTTACAGCTGATAACAGGTTAGGCTACTTTAAGAATGTTGTTCCAGAGTGAAAAATTGCACATGGATAAATCTGTTTGCTGGAGCATCTCATTTGAACTTCACAAAGATTTCATGATGAAGCTGGATATGTTAATTAAATTTATGAGATTTTAAAAAAAGATTAGCATGAGATGAAAGTGACACAGATCATGCAAGAAATTTTCTTGTAGTAGAGTAAAACAAAAGGTTTAAAGTAAATTAATAAGTACATGAAAGCATCTTTTGTTTTTTTTAATATGGAAGAGAAGATGAGCTGAATGTAGGGACCTGGGAGCACAGAGAATATGTATTATTCTTGATTTTGTTATAAAGAATGACAGAGACATAAAGGAAGAAAGTAGAAAATGTGCATAATCATATATTGGCCCCAATCCTACACTATTTCGGCCCCAATCTGACACTGATATGGGCACTCACATGGCTCTTAATGCAGGATTAAGGCCTTAGCTTGTAAGCCTTTTAAGTGCTTCTTGTCTTATAGTGCCATGTGCTCCAATGATGCTATATAAATAATCACAGTAACAGTTAAGGAGGTGTACTAAAGCACTATTTTGGCCTTCATGTCACACAGCTTGACTAGAAAACATCAAAGGGACTGAAAGTTCATTTGCTATAAAGATCAACTGTAGGCGTTGGATAAATGGGAATTCTGGCTCACTCTGTAATGAAGCAGGTGCAGAGTAAGATAGTATCAGTCATTAGGGATGAGCAAATATTTGTATTAGGTTGATATTCAGATTTCAGAGTCCAAATATTTGAGTGATATTTTGATTCTGATATTGATTTTGACTATTTCGCTTTTCCCCAGGAACGCCTCCTGTATGAGAGCCTCAGTGCCCACTTCAGGTGATTCTGCTACCGCCAAGGAATTTTCAAGGGGCAGTGGGTGGCTGCTTCTCAGTCAGTGGTTGGTGGGGGGGAGCCATATATAGATTTTGTCTTCTAATCCCAATTTTTTTTGATAGGGTCCACTCTGTTGTCATCACTGGGGGTCTTCATTTTCCTTCCCTCCTTAAGTTCTTCTTTTCCTCTCTGACCAAGTGCGGCTTCCCCCCTTTCTCTCATACGTATCTTTATTTTGTGGTGCCTTCTATGTCCCAGATGCCCCCTTCTCCAGCTTGGTCTACTGATGTTGAAGGCAGATGGTACAAGGCAACAGGGAGTTGTCTCTTCTCTTCCTGGCTCTCTGCCAACCCTTTCAGCTGCTCCTCCTCACTATGCTACATCAGAGACCAGTGACGTCCTATGTTTCCCACAGGGCTCCCCTGGCTCCTCTATGCGTAATGGTAGTAAAGATAGATAGAAATCTCTTGTAGAGTGCAGTCTATGCAGGTGACAGGGACTCTTGTCTCTCACATTGAAAGTTAAGCTAATTATCAGTCTCAAACATCAGAGGAATTTGACAAGCTAGCTGTCACTTCCAGCAAGATCTGAAGGGAAAGGCAGTGAGAATCTAAATAGAATCTTCCATCACAGAGGTTTAGGTCAATCATCAAGAGGACACAAAAAGCTGCCCTATTGTGCCTTCAAAGTCTGCTGGGTCCTGATGTGAATGGATACATTTGTTTCTCTCAGCCGCTCATACTAGGGATTCTGAACTCTAGCGCCAACTGGCTGATTCACAGTCAGTTCTAATCTGGGGGATGGGAACTGAAAGTGTCAGCTTCTCTTCTTATAGATTCATAGATTCATAGATATTTAGGTCAGAAGGGACCATTATGATCATCTAGTCTGACCTCCTGCACAACGCAGGCCACAGAATTTCACCCACCACTCCCACAAAAAAAACCTCACACCTATATCTGTGCTATTGAAGTCCTCAAATTGTAGTTTAAAGACCTCAAGGAGCAGAGAATCCTCCAGCAAGTGATCCGTGCCCCATGCTACAGAGGAAGGCGAAAAACCTCCAGGGCCTTCCAATCTGCCCTGGAGGAAAATTCCTTCCCGACCCCAAATATGGCGATCAGCTAAACCCTGAGCATATGGGCAAGATTCATCAGCCAGATACTACAGAAAATTCTTTCCCGGGTAACTTGGATCTTACCCCATCTAAAACCCATCACAGGCCATTGGGCCTATTTACCATGAATATTTAATTACCAAAGCCATGTTATCCCATCATACCATCTCCTCCATAAACTTATCGAGTTTAATCTTAAAGCAAGATAGATCTTTTGCCCCCACTACTTCCCTCGGAAGGCTATTCCAAAACTTCACTCCTCTGATGGTTAGAAACCTTCGTCTAATTTCTAATCTAAATTTCCTAGTGGCCAGTTTATATCCATTTGTTCTTGTGTCCACATTGGTACTGAGTTTAAATAATTCCTCTCCCTCTTATGTGCCACGAATAGTGATTTCCTCAAATTGACTGATGGCTTCCTGCTCAAATAGGAAACAGGAACTGTTCCACAGGGTCTGGCACCTTTTAGTGGTCAAAGTGGATGTTATCGTCTACCCCTGGGAATTTGGTCTAAAATATATAGTCTTTTTTCCTTAGTAGTTTTTATATAGAGAGAGATATAGAACTCCTCCTGACACTATTTTAATACATATATTCAAAAGAGGAAGTAATGTGACATGGGAAGAAATAGCAGTGGCAGAAGCTTCTACCCATGTGCTTTCGAGACAGTTTTAGAACATATGTTCAAATAAAGTATGTCATTTACATACTGAAAACATACACACCCTTGTAAAACTGATCCACTCATAGGAGCTATTACGATTACTTTGAAATCTGTCATTTTAGAAATGTTCTGGAGAGTTTTAAATTTTTTTGTGGTACTAGATTTCATATCTTGCCACTTGTAATTCAAGTCCAACTGTACAGGCTTAGGTGGAAGACAAATTGCATAATTAATACAAGTTTAGGAGCTCTAAAATGACTTAAATGTTTTTACATGTGTCATTGAAGCGTTAGAGTCCAATATCTTGGACCTTAGAGGGCAAGGCCTACTTCTCACATGAATTTTGGGAATCTCTTATTTTCGCCATGGTTAAACTTTATAATACTGTGACTGTGAGGTACTGGTTGTGACTCCATAATTAAGGTTGAGTTCTGTTTTGCACTTAAAGCAGAGATTCAACCTCTTAGCTTAGTAGGAAGAATACAGTGTATCCGCTGAAAAAGTACAGCACTTACAAACAAGTAAATCAGTTAATTACTTTATGAGTGAACTGCAAATGGCAAAAGATTCGTCAAGGTACAAAGGCACCAGGCCAGGTTTATTGTCAGCGAAGCACGGTATTAGTATCCCGCAGACTTTTCCAGACCACTAATACATGTTTGCCCGTAACAATGGACCAGCTTAGTGCACGGTGGGACTTTCTGTTCCTTTTTAGGCTAGACAAAGACAATTCCTTTGAGATACATTTTTATATCCTGATACAAACAAGTTATGTACTGCCCCACTGACATAGTTAGTTACTACCCCCTGACATTGCTAGTTATCACCTATCACCTTGTACATGTTGGTTTGAGTAAAACATTTTATTACGTTCTGTTATTCTGACCTTATCTTTTAGGAGGGGTCAGTAGGTTTCTGTTATTCTTGCGGAATGTTTTTGTACCATTTTTGATATTGGGATGTTTTGGTACTACTTTATATTGGGATGTGTCTGTGTGAGTACCCTGTGCCTAGCACTTCTTAGAAATGTGTTTTTTTGTAATATTAGCTCTGTTTTTGCCAGATTTTGTGAGCAGGTCCTGCCTTTTGCTCACAGCTAGTCTTTGCTTTGTATTAGAAAAGCTCTGACTACCACTTTAGCCCAGGCCTCAAACCAGGCCTCTGATACAATGGCTTATGTTTCAGACTCTCTTCCTACTTATTCCCCCCATTTTTGTCTTTTTATGGGGAGGATGTTTACCCATTGTCCTGGAAAAGCATAATGCATAGACTGAAGATGGCCCAGTGGGCTAAACACTGTTATGTAGCCACCTTAGTTTTTTATTTACACATTTATGCCCCATTTGTTCCTTAGTTTACACATTCCCTCATATGACTGATGGACAGATTTTATTTTTAATTGTTTTTAGTTTTTTATAGTGAACCTGGGAATGTTAGGCCTGGGACCATGACTGAGGTGTGAGGTGTAGAGTTGTGCTTTGATAACCTGTGGGTGACATAAACAGACCTTTATGCTTAGTTGGTGGTCAGTGAGATGGGCTTTGGTTAGGATTATAAGTGTATTGTGATTATACCTTACAGAATATTATGGGTATATATACTAATATATATATATATATATATATATATGAGGGATTACATGATTTGTTTGAATAATTAAATACCAGCTATATTTTTATAGAACTTGTGATAAATGATAATATATGGGTAATATTGGTATGCATAAATATATGTAAATGCATATGTAATAATATGCATATGTATATATGTTTGTACCTTAAACATTTTTTTATAGGACACATTTGGTTTAACACACCTCACCAAGTATTTAAGAATACAGATGTTTAACAGCCCTTACAAACTGTATAAGTACAAACATTTGCTTTTAAAACATTAATAAGCATTTGATTATTTTTAATAATGATTATTTATTACTGCATCAGTGTTAGAACATAAGAACACATTACTGTGTCAGACCAAAGGTCCATCTAGCCCAGTATCCTGTCTTCCAACAGTGGCCAATGCCAGGTGCCCCAGAGGGAATGAACAGAACGGGTATGCCCTGTTGCCCATTCCCAGCTTCTGGCAAACAGAGGCTAGGGACACTATCCGTACCAATCCTGGCTAATAGCCATTAATGGACCTATCCTCCAAGAATTTATCTAGTTCTTTTTTGAACCCTGTTATAATCTTGGCCTTCACAACATCCTCTGGCAAAGAGTTCCATGGGTTGACTGTGGGTTGTGTGAAGAAATACTTTCTTTTCTTTGTTTTAAACCTGCTGCCTATTAATTTCATTTGGTGACCCCTTGTGTTATGAGAAGGGGTAAATAACACTTCCTTATTTATTTTCTCAGCACCAGTCATGATTTCATAGACCTTGATCATATGCCCCCTTAATAGTCTCTTTTCTGTGAATAAATTGAACAAATATTTTGTTAAGCTTGAACGGAATCAAGGTATTGCAAATGTTAGGCCTTAAACTTTCGTATACTTCAAAATGCAAGCCTTGCAAAAACAACGCTTAAGCTTGTGGTGAGGACGGGCTGCAACCAAATAACATTTTATGCTGACTCTTATGTACTTATCAGCCCCAAATTACCCACATTCAAGATCCAATTGGCTACAAAAAAAAAAAACCAGGCCTAAATTATACAAACAACTAACAACTGGAAATAAAAATTAAATATGCATCAATTATACAACTAGGGCAACCACATAAACAATGTGGCCCACCCTAATTGGTTGGTCTGTTCTAAAACACGGCCGTCAAATCAGATAAAAAGGACGAAGGCACGGGACTGTGTGTGTGTGTGTTTCGGTCATAAAAAAACCTAACCCACACCCCCTAAACCGAAGGAATGTGCACTTCTCAACTGTCTGTACCTGGACAGTGAGAAAAGCGGCCAACTAAAGGGTAATGTATTTTCGGACGAATGCAGGGTAAGTCTACAAAGTAAAAAAGTCTGGTTGCTCAAGCCAAATTGATCATAGTTGTATCAATACTGTAGCATAAAATCAATAGTAGGTGGCTGATGCACAATAGCTTTGCATGTATTTATGTTGGTCTTTCAAGTAGGCTGAGAGAATGCACATAATGCTGTTGTTCATTAGCTCCTTATATGTATAGTTGTGTTTGCCTTACAATATTTTGTTATCAGAAATATAAAACTGGTAAATAAAAGCTTTACTTATGCTTGTCTTCTGGGCTTTTATTATGACCTGCCAGAACCAGCATATGTAAAGTCACTGTTCAGAAACTCGCAAATGGTCCACAATATTACATGTACTTGCGCTTGTCCTCAATATAATCTGCCTTTGTATTAATTCTTATTCAGTGCTGGTCTTTGGTCTTCCTTTTTTTGTTTTGTCTATGCTGTTATTACAGTCAAAAATCATTAAAAGCCTGTCTTAAAAAATAATTAGTAGTTCTTACTTATTTTATATGAACACCACTTAACCTCATTACTTCTGTGTTGGGTGGTGGGAAGTAGCAAACACCCCAGGGTAAATTAGGGCCCCGAGGCATGCCTCCTTCTGCCTTTATCTCTGCATTTTCCAAGCTGAAAATTCCTAGTCTTATTACTCTTTCCTCATATGGAAGCTGTTGCATGCCCCTAATTTTTGTGGCCCTTTTCCAATATATCTTTTTTGAGATGGCGTGACCACATTTGCACATTTGACTAAACTTTTATTGAAGCAGCACTAAGGCACACAGCCACCGCCTCATCTGCCAACTCTGGGAGATGGAGAGAGCACTGAGATGCGCTACTTTCCTGCATTCACCATCCCCAGTCTGGGAGATGGGCAATGTTTCCCTGGCTTCTGGAGCTGGCAGGGAGGCAGAGTGGTGGGCTCTCTTTCTCTCCAGCAGGTGGGCTGGAAGGCTTTGTGCAATTGGCAAGAGCCTTCCCTGGAAACTGAAAAATTCTGTTTCAGTTTTCCTGAAATGGAATTTTTCCTGTGAAAATTTTCATAGTTTTTGATGTTTTGCCCTGTTTCAGGACAAAACTTTCTCAAGCATGAAAATTTTCACGGAAAGGGATTCTCTTTTTTCGGCCAGCTCTACTTCAGAGTACTGGGCCTAAGAAGATAACTTTTGAGAAAAAATGTAATTACTTTTGCTCTGCAAAAGTTAAATACATTTTTTTTTCAAATGCAGTTTTGGAATTGTATACCTGTATAGCTATAGTCTCAGAGGAACAGCTGGCTTACTTATTTGCAGTTAATAGGAATGCAGCCAGTAGGGCAGATGGCACTCCTCTTACATTATTCTCTGTAACCCATCTCTTTCACACATTTTCGCCTCCCTCCTCCACCTGCTTTGCCACACCCATTACTGCACACGCTCTTTTCCATCCCCCACCTCCTTGAAAGTCTCTCTGATGCATGCAAACTAAGACCTCCCAGATGCTTTATAAGACCCTCTCTCTTGCTACTTCAGTCTCTAAAGTAATATTATCAATGTGATCTGAACTATGGAAGGCATTGATCATCTATAGCAGTGGTTCCCAAACTTGTTCCGCCGCTTGTGCAGGGAAAGTCTCTCGGCCTGCGCCGCTTCCAGCAGCTCCCATTGGCCTGAACCAGCGAACCGCGGCCACTGGGAGCCGCGATCGGCTGAACCTGCGGATGCGGCAGGTAAACAAACCGGCCCGGCCCGCCAGGGGCTTCCCCTGCACAAGCGGCAGAACAAGTTTGGGAACCACTGGTCTATTGTATATATTTGGTTGAGCACAACACTCTAAGTTTCTTACTGGTTTTGCTTTAAACAGTTTTACAGAGATAGATCCAGCCATGGATTGCAATACTGGGAACATGAACATTACAGTATTTTATCCAATTGATCAAAAATTTGTTAAGTTCCAGAAATCCAATTTATTCTTAAATTGTTATTAATTTATAAATTGATATACTGCACTATGCTGATCAATCCAACAGCACAATAAAGTACTTTTGAGAAATTCCCATGGCAATGAAAACCCACTCTCACCAATATAAACAAGCTCCAAGTTCTTAAAGATACCATTATATCCAATTTCAGAGCTTACACCAGCATACTGAATGCAGCAAAAAGCTACAGTCATTTTCTCAAGATAAATATGCCTTTTTTAAAGGTTAAGGTCAATTTCCAAGTTATAGTACAATATTTTGTCAATAATTAAAATATTTTAAGTGCATTTATAAGAATTTTTTTTCAACAGCAGCAGTTGTTCACAGTAACTTTCTCCTGAACTTTTGGCCCCATAAGGTTAGCATTCAGGAAGCTCAGCTGCTGTCTAACAAACTTAATTAATCAAAAAGTCATTTCCGAGCAGTAACTATGAGTAAAAGTGCTTCAAGTGTGCTAGCAAGCCTACAAGTTAATCAAAATGCTAATGCAGTACAAATTAAAGTTGTGATTAACATTTCACAGTAGCTGCTTAAGTGAATTGATCACACAAATGGGTTAAGCATTAGTCATTTCCTCCAGCCCCAACTGGGAAAAGGTTTGTCATGGGTGGGGGAGGGATTGTACATAAGCAGCACCATATCATCATTAAACTGTCACCAAGTGCTGCCATACAACAGTTTACAAGTTTATCCGTGGTGTGCTCCCCTTCCCCCCAAACCAAAAACAAAAAAAACAGGTAAAAAAAAAATATCATAGGCCTACAAAATAAATTACCTCTCTAAAGAGAGCTGGCATGTAAGTTCCCCTGAACATCTAGTATGCAGAGGTACTCCCTCTACAGCACTACACATGTGTGTTTATTATCTGTAAATGAACACGATCAGTGCAGCACACATCCTAGGTGAAGGGTTTTCATTACTCTGTTGCTTCTGCCCTTCTGAGCTAGGACAGTATCAGTCCAAATGTGGAAGCAGCTAGTATTACAATGATGACTGAATTCGGCTACCACCATCGGTGTGCTACACACATTCATACACAGTATATGTACTGGCTAAATAAATGTGCTTCAGAAATTTTGTCTATATTTTAAAGTTTATTTAATTTTTCTCCTCCTTTCCCTCCTTCAAAGGCCCTGTTTATTTTTAATAATACACACATCCATTAAAATGGAGCGACTATCCCTTGCTCCAGGCACTTCTCAACAATTCTTAAATATACAACCATAAAATAGACCGCTCCTGTAGCTGCCTCTCTTCATCTATTAATCACATTATCTACAGCAACCAGCAATAACACAGCAGCTATAAACATACTTAAGATCTTTAAGATCTCCCATCAGAGCCTTCCCACTTCTCCACAGCTAAGGAAAACAAATGGACTTTGGAACATGCTCTAAAACTAGGGCTCTTAATGATGAAGGTGATGAGGAAAGCAAGCTCTAAAGTGGAGGGGCACAGTCTCTGTCTTATATGTGCAGGACTATGGTTCAGGCACCTCTGCTGATCACAAATGTGCTGATATGACAGCAACCTATCTTCCAGCTGAGGAGTGCTAGACATAGCTCCCTCTAAAGCACGTCACTGAATCCGGTGAGTCACAAGATACTTGTGAAAAGAAAAGGAGTACTTGTGGCACCTTAGAGACTAACCAATTTATTTGAGCATAAGCTTTCGTGAGCTACAGCTCACTTCATCGGATGTAGCTCACAAAAGCTTATGCTCAAATAACTTGGTTAGTCTCTAAGGTGCCACAAGTACTCCTTTTCTTTTTGCGAATACAGACTAACATGGCTGTTACTCTGAAACCTGTCAAGATACTTGTGTGTACAAAGGTAGTGTATATGTTAAATTTAGTTAAATGGGGCAGAATACTTGTTTCTGTCATATTTTTAAGGTGCTTTCTGAGACAGCTAATGCAAAAGATCCAAGGCAACTACCATAAGCTTATTATTATTCATTATTTTACAGTACCCCAAAGTGTGCTAGGCCTCACAGTTCAAACAAGGAATTAAGGTCCCTGCTCTGAAGATCTTATACTTTAAGTCTGGACACGAGATAGCAAAGGGATAACAAAACAGCGATAAACAGTTAGGGTTACGGTACTACAATCCCATGGTTACTCAGTTAAGGGATGTGCATATTTCTCACTGCACACTGTACTTCTGTCTACAATTCCAAATCTGACTTCTCTTCTGTCTTCTCTCAATGTACAGGTATCCTACTGAGATGTGCTTAACACATCCATAGGCAAACACTCTTCAAAGGTTAAGGCTGAGCTCTATGGCAGTCCTACTCCCTGGAAATACTAAAATGTTTTATCAACGATTACACTACAAGTGGAGGCTCGTAGCCAATCCAAATGCAAAGCCAGCTGCTGTCATATTATTTCTCAGTGAAAGTGACTGCCCTGCTGAATATGAGATGGATTGTATTACTATCTCAATTATCCATTTCAATTAATACAAATATAGTAGGTAGTTTCAGAACAGGAGAGTAAGAGCTGATCACCGAATACGCTGCCAGAAAGTATAGGGCTTGATAAGAGAAGCAAAAAGGAGATTAGATTTATTCTATTTCACATATTATTAAATCAGGAATAGGAACAAAGATGGGGCATTGCTTTTAAAATAATAAGCAATACTACTACACTATCAAAATATTAGATGAATCATTTAGTTCGAATAAACACAAATTTTGTCTTCTGGTATAATGGTCTTCATCACAAGACTGAAGAAATACAATCCTCTGTTGTAGGCAGTGTAGTTGTAGTCATGTCGGTGTCCCAGGATATTAGTGACAAGGTGGGTGAGGTAATATAGTGGACCAACTTCTGCTGGTGAGAAAGACAAGCTTATGAGCTTATACAGAGCTCTTCTTTAGGACCTGGCAGGCACAGAACCTGAAGAAGAGCTCGGTGTAAGCTCAAAAGCTTGTCTCTCTCACCGAGAGAAGTTGGTCCAATAGATGATATTACCCTCACCCTTGTCTTTCTGAAGAAATATCAAGTTGTCATGCAACTGTTGGCATGTTCAGCACTATTCCACAGAGCCATATGTCCTCTTTTAGTGAAGCAGGATAGGAGTGGAGTATGGGACATATGAAGACCATGTGGAGATAATTTTAAAAACAATTATTTGTGTTATGGTAATGTCCAGAAACTTAGCTGAAATTAATTACTATTGTACTAGATGCTGTACATTACACTTAGCAAAAGACTGAGTTCTTTGGGTCAGGAACAATTTAAATAGAAAAGGCAGACAAAGAGTAGGAAAAATGGAGTAATATCCCCTTTTTACAGCTGGGACACTGAGACAGAGAGAGATGAAGTGATTTACTCAAGATCAAACAAGATGTCTGTAGCAGTGCTGGAAACTGAACCCAGATCTCCCAGGCCTCAGTCCTATGCCTTAAGCCTAAATCCATCCTTCCTCTCACTGGAAGTGCCTTCATTAGTCCTCGTCTCTTACTTTTAAATGTGGGGCACAGCCTTTCATACAGAAAATTCCTGCAGTCCCATCAATGACCCCAAAGCCATTAACTGCCAAAGCTGTCATTCAGCTGCCAGGAAGACCACACAACAACATTCCCGGGATTTGTGCAGCAAATAGGAATGGACACCACATGCCCCTCACCCAGTCCCAGGTAAGTATATGACAAATTTCACTGTAACAAACACCTTGTTACAATGAACTAAACCCAATGTCTAAATGATATCAATCATAGCAAGGCTATAGTGAAACACGTTTGTCCCCCTTTCTGCGGCAACAATTGTATTTCTTTACTGGGACAGCAGTAAGACTGCTGGAACCGGATTATTTTTGGTGGGGGAATAAGCTCTTTAACTGACATTTGAGCTTATGAATTTGTTTTCCATCTTGAGCATATTTCAGCATAGAGCTGTAATATAAAAAACAAAACGTTTAAAGGGGCAGAGGAAATCTCTGTTTCAAGAAAAGCAATTTTATGATAAAGGCTGCAAGCGCTTTGGATTGGGAGAGTGAAGGGTTTTAGACCTGTACCCAAATGAAAATAAGCTTGTTTGAACATATTTACCGTTGCTTACTCTGAAAGAGGCTTTTGTAACAGAAATTAAACTTTAAAAGAGATCAGGGGACATTCAGCCTTAAAAGAAATTATTCCAAGATGGAAGTGAACATTTGTTGGTCCCTGAAGGATCCAGGAAAACAGCAGACTCATGGGAATTGCAATATATATTTTTGGGGGAAGTTCCATTGCTTGTGGAATATAGAAGGTCAGACTAGATGATCACAGTGGTTCCTTCTGGCTTTAGAATCTATGGATCTATATAATGACCACTAAATAAGATACCTTTGTTTAAAGACACCTGACTTGAAAGAGGAGAAGGAAAACTTAGCCCTGGTCTACACTAGCGGGGGAGGAGGGGGTCAACCTCAGATACGCAACTTCAGCTATGTGAATAGCATAGCTGAAGTCGGCGTATTTTAGGTTGACTTACCTGGCCGTGAGGATGGCAGTGAGTTGACTGCTGCCACTCCCCGTCAACTCTGCTTCCGCCTCTTCCGAGCTGGAGTTCCAGAGTTGACGGGGAGTGCGTTCCGGGATCGATTTATCGCGTCTAGATGAGACGCGATAAATTGATCCCCGAAGGATCGATCACTACCCGCCGATCCGGCGGGCAGTGAAGACCTGCCCTTAGGAGGATTTCTGCACTGGAAGCCCCAAGAAATAAACTTAGTGATTTAAATAGATTTATGTGATTAGCCTATGAACAGTTCCTGTTTGTCTGATTATGCTGCATTTATGTTTACAAAAGTTTCAGGACTTCAGGTGTACACATAGGAAAGTAATATGAATTTTAGATGACAGTATTTGACGACTATTTTCCTTTTACAAAGCATGGTATTTGTATAACAAGCATGCACAATGTGTGTGAAGGGCATTTGTGTGTGCACGGATGTGTGTTATGAAGGAACTGCTAGTAATTCACCAGTAAATGTGTTGAGATTTGAACTTCAGTCAGGATTAATCCCCCCTGCCCCCGTCCCCATCTTATGCTTTAATTAAGTGAAATGAATTTGGTGAAATTAGTCTCCAAATTTGGATCAATACATTTTCAGAGGACAACTTGATTTTTTAAGTAAAAGGTCGATTAATGATTGCAGAAGGAACATTTAAAAATAACCTAATAGAATTTTACAAAGATTAGTTGATAGAACTGCTCAGATCTGTCAACTATTGCTGTTATCTGACACTGCTAGCATGCTTTCCTGACTCATCGCTAGCTCTGCTCAGCACAGAGACACTTGTCTTCACTACCGAGCTAAATCGATTTAGTGCGTTTGGTGAAGACACGCTACATTGATGAAAGCATGCTCTCCAGTCGACGTAATTAATCCACCTCAATGAGAGACGGAAGCTATGTTGGCGACAGTGTGTCTCCCACTTCCATAGCATGGTGTAGACACTGTGTTAAGTCGATGTAAGTTATGTCACTCGGGGGGTGGTTTTTTCACACCCCTGAGCAACGTAACTTACATCGACTTAAGCGGTAGTGTAGACAAGGCCTAAGAACCAAGGGGCAGGCTCAGAGACAGAAGGAATGATGGAGTGGGTGAGAAACATGTGGGAGATTTGGGGTTAAAGAGGCTTGTATGTGGGGGTGGAAAGTAGGGATCTTCCATTCTGCAGTGGGCATGAGATGGGGTGGGAGTTCAGGGCCTCTCTGCTGAGACATAAGCATTTGAAATTCTCCTCCAATGGCTCCCTGGAGCACCAACGCAGCACTGCTGTGGGGAGCCCACCATAGCTCAGTGGTTTGAGCATTGGCCTGCTAAACCCAGGGTTGCGAGTTCAATCCTTGAGGGGGCCATTTAGGGATCTGGGGCAAAAATTGGGGATTGGTCCTGCTTTGAGCAGGGGGTTGGACTAGATGACCTCCTGAGGTCCCCTCCAACCGTGATATTCTATGATGTGCCCATTGGCAGGCTTCACTGCATCAGTTTACATTTTGTTCACATCTTGAAGGTTATCTGCACAAACTTGACAGCTGGAGACTTTTTAAAAATAAGTAAATAAATAAAAACTTAGCATTTTGAACACAAGAAGAAAGCCTCTAGGAAAAAATAATGGCTCACTGAGCTGTCACAATCTGACCAGTTTGACTCCTGATGTCGCCTCTGCCCCTCCCCACAATGGTTTTTACACACACACACACACACACACACACACACACACACACACACACACAGAGAGAGAGAGAGAGAGAGAGAGAGAGAACCATACACACACACACACACAAATCATCAACTGATCCTTCTCCGATCAGTTCCTTTCTCACAACTAAGATCTTTTTTCTCCACCCCTGTTGACCCAGAGTTCATCAACAGGTCAATGCTAGGGAAAAAGGTAACAACCAGTACGGAAAGTGTAACTCTGTCTATTGTTTAAGCTTTAGGAACTTTAACCTTCGTTTGGAAACCATGACTAATAAGATGAAGCAAATATTCTCCCAAGAGAGGTAAACCATGTGACAGTTTCAAAACACAAAAATGTTTTTCTCTCTTTTTTTTCTTGCTCTTTCTTTCCTGCCTCATATGGCTGTGTATACATCAATATCTATGGGTAGAGGACAAAGGCACAAACAAGTTCTGTTATAGTAAGATATTGTTCAGGAACCTTTTTTTCTGCTGAATGTAACTCCTGAATACTTCATTTTTAAAAAGTGACAACAGTTTTTAAAAATCCCTATCCTGTGATAGGGATTAGCACATTAGTACAATATTTGTACTAAAAATAACTAAAAAGATCTTTAGTTCACTTTTTTCCCTAACTATTTCTATGTAGTAAAAACTCATGGATACGACAAAATATTATTTAAATGAATTACGTGCTTTATATGAAATTGAAGTGAAATTTCTGACCTAACTAATGATGTCTATCCTGTGGACTCCGTTCATAATCAAAGTTTAAAGAAAAAGAATTTCTCTTTAAAACAAATCTTCATCACCTTTGTTTTAGTAATTAGAAATATAGGGAGTGGGGTTCCTTTCAAAACCTGTTTGCCAAGTTTCTGGCTACAGAAATAAAAATATCTGTGATATGATTTGCTTATTACCCTTATCAGACAATGGCACACCTTCTTTGGGAGGAGTGTTGCCATGGGACCTCTCTCATGAACTGGTTTTACAGACTGGCAGCTTGGCACAGCCAATAAAATGACTCTTATTACTTAGTTGTATTAGAACAGTGCCTAAATGCAAAATGAAGATCTGGACCTACTTATGCTAGATCAGTGGTGGGCAACCTGCGGCCCATTAGGGTAATCGGATTATGGGCCGCGAGACATTTTGCTGACATTGACCATTCGCAGGCATGGCCTCCCCGTAGCTCCCAGTGGCTGCGGTTTGCCATTCCTGGCCAATGGGAGCAGCGGGAGGCCATGCCTGCGGACGGTCAACGTTAGCAAAATGTCTCGCGGCCTGCAATCAGATTACCCTGCTGGGGCGCATGCGGCCTGCAGGTTGCCCACCACTGTGCTATATGCTGTACATACAAATAGTAAGACCACCCTCAGGATCTTATAATCTAAGTAGACAAGACAAGAGAAATATTGCTATCCCTATGTTTCGCAGATGGGGAACTGAGGCAGAGACAGATTAAGAGGTTTGTCCAAGGTCACACAAGAACTGAATGCCAATCTCCTGAGTCCGAGTCCTGTATTTTAACCACAATACTTTTCTTCCTCTTTAGAAGTAGCAGGTAGAAGCTGGCCTATTTCTGCTTCAAACTACAGCTGCACTTTACCTGCCCCATAGAACTGTGTAAATATTCCTTTTACTCTATTCCAGATTTACACTGCTGCTCTAAAATGTCCTTGATGGGGACAGTTGTGCATGTGGTTGTGTGTTATGGGTTTTCTTTATGGTCAAATTAGAATGCCTGGGGGTATGGGCTTTTTGTGGAACTGCAAAAGTCCCAAACCTGGAGAGTGGTTTAAAATCAGTTTGGATAGTGGCAACCTGCTCTTTCAGCCCTGTGGTAGTTGACAACTGGAGAATATAGCAACTGAAAATCCCATCTAAAATTAGATTGTTAACACCCACAGAGTCAGCACCTACGTACTCGGCATTAACTGTACTCAAAGTTAGTGTTGGTGGAAGTAGTGAAACCAGTGGCAACAACTGTCTCTTTCAAACCAGTACCAATATTTATTGCCATTCAGTTTTATCTTTATTTATGTTCAGTTCTGTAATGTTGTGGGCATTTGGTCACTTTCTAAATAAATTTGTGTCTGTCTGAGGTGGTTCCAGTCCTCAACAAAATCATATTGCAATACATCTCCAGAAAACAATGTGAATTTTTCCTGGACCAAAAAAATATTCTAACACATTAATGCCAAAGAGTAAAGCATCAGATAAAGTACGAAATGGATTACTGTACCTGACATATTCTTATAGATTGGTCCAACACTGTCTTGGTATCAGTAGCATAGTCTGGGCAAGGCAGCATGGCACGACTAAAATGGGCTTGCAGCAGAAGATGTGTTTTTGTGTGGGAACTGTCAAATGAATGAGGATTGACTTCAATGGGAAGATGTTTTGCCAACTCACTGTTCATCTGATCTTCATTGTGTCTCACTGGAAGATCTGCATACTCTTCAGCATCCTTAACAAAAAAACATTAAAAAGGAGGCAAAATAGGTTTTTTAGTACATAAAATGCAAGAAAGCAATTGCAATTAAGTAGAACTTTTTTGCACTGTGCTTCTTTTAGGACATTTATAACAAACTACATGGAAATCAAAGTATGTAATAAATAAAGTGGTGGGGTAGCTCCCTTTGATGGACACCCAGCCAGCCAGTTAGCTATAAAATCCTTCTTGGTAGCTTTTCTCTGCTTGCTTTACCTGTAAAGGGTTAAAAAAGTCCTCCAGGAAAAGAAAAGGAAGGCACCTGACCAAAAGAGCCAATGGGAAGGTAGAACTTTTTAAAATTGGGAAAGAAACTTTTCCTTTGTCTGTTGTTCTCTGGGCTGCAGGGACATGCAGCAGCAATGCTATAAGCAAAAATGCTGTGTAAGGTTTGAACCAGGTATGAAAAAGTATCTTCCATACCTAGAAGAAATAATTTGGATAGGGAATGTTTAGTTAGACGCTATCAGGTTTATTTCTTATTTTGGCTTGTGGATCTCCTCTGTGCTAACCCCAGATGTTTTTGTTTTGCTTGTAACCTTTAAGCTGAACCTCAAGAGAGCTATCTTGATACTTAATTTTTGTAATTGTTTCTTTTAAGATCGAGCAAAAAGCCTAAATTCAAAATGTAT
Organism: Chelonia mydas; assembly: GCF_015237465.2. Lineage (NCBI taxonomy): Eukaryota > Metazoa > Chordata > Testudines > Cheloniidae > Chelonia > Chelonia mydas. Next base: position 73,811,320 of record NC_057851.1, read on the forward strand.
TTCCTTTCTTTTTGTTTTTAATAAATTTTACCTTTTTAAAGAACAGGATTGGATTTGTGTGTCCCTAAGAGGTTTGTGCATATGTTGTTTGATTAGCTGGTAGCCACAGCTAATTTCCTTTGTTTTCTTTCTCAGGTGGGGGTAGAGGGTGGGGTGAAAGGGCTTGAGGGTACCTGACTGGGAAAAATTCCCAAGTGCTCCTTCCTGGGTGGTGGCAGCATTTACCAAGCCAAGGTCAGAGAGAAGCTGTAACCTTGGGAGTTTAATATAAGCCTGGAGCAGCAAGTATTAATTTTTAGAATCCTTGTGGGCCCCCACCTTCTGCACTCCAAGTGCCAGAGTGGGGATTCAGCCTTGACAGAGTATATAGCTGAGATTTTGCTAAAAACAACCATTTTGGCTAGTGATGTTTAAACATCCTTTTGCTCACTCCTTTATAAAATAAAAAAAAGAGGCTAATAAGAAAAACAGTTTGTTAAAATATTCAGGAACCATTAAAGTGTTTGAAATACTCTTTATATATCTGATCTTTATGTTACAGCAGAATAGGGCAGATTTCATAGTAAGTACTGAAATATGCCCTTTAGTCAAATACAGTATTTGAGATCTACTACATAACCTAATAGAGGTAATCTATCACCCTAAATGGCCCATAAAGTGATGTAATGAAGCCCATCTTAGACTTAAAGCAAACCGTCAGTAATGCACATTTTCATTTTTCAGAGAATATCCAAATGTTTCGGCTTTTCTTTACACATTCAAGACACACAGTGGGTTTGAAATCAGTCTAACAACTCTAGTCTGTTTATTTTAAATATTACAAATATTTAACGTCCAAGCAATAGATGATCAATGTCTAAAAGATTCTTAAAACTGCAAACTAATTACTAGGGGTTAAACACTACCTCTCTTCTGTGCCTTGTAGAGGGGCACACATGCTGGCTATGCTTTGCAACTGATGTGTGTGCAAGGGCTTTCTGGAACCTGCACAGGGGGCCTGAGTAACAACAGGAGTTCCCTGTGTGTCTGCATGCAAGCTTTTGGGGATGAGCTAGGGACAGGCTGGGCTAGTAGCAAGGGCAGGGCCGTGAATCTTGTAGTGTACTAATCAACTGTCCCAAGTGGACTGGGAATCCAGCAGCAGGAATACTGCATCCTCCAAATTGTAGCTTTGGCCACTGAGTGGCTCTGCTGTAGTTCTAGGACTTAGAATTGGGGAGGATTCCTTTTCTTCACTGTTCACATGCACCAAGCGCGTCTACTCTGGCTTGGTATGGGAAGGATTTCATAATTTCCTAAAAGTATGAAATTTTGCAAATCAAATAAATATGTGATATCTTTTGTGCCTATAATTAAAGCAAACAGATTCCTTTTAGCAACTGGGTCAAGGAACATTTTGGTAGTCTGAAAGACAATGCTGTAATAAAAGGTGAATGCCTTCATAACTGTGGATTCAGCAAAGAGACTGAAACTGAAGATAAAATATTCAGGGTTTTGTATCTATCTTGCACTACAGATTTGATACTATGGGCTTTAGTCTCCAATCAGACTTCCTGCAAATCCATACTAATTAAATGTTCACAACGGTAAATAATTCAGAGTGAGATATAGGGAAAAAAAATGCTCTTTTTAGTATACCTTGGTGGACTACCATAATTCATAGTAGCTTAACACCTGATTTATGTCCCAATTTATAGGACACCTTTGGAACTTCTTTGACAAATGTTCTACTGTTAGCCTGTTTAATAATAAACACCATTAACATTATTTTCAAGTTACATTTATGGCACACTGAAATTACACTTATATACTGTAACGTAAATGTGAAAGACTGACCGAGTCTAGAAAGTTTAAGGATAATCAGAAATAAAAGCAGTGTCATTAATTTATTTCATACTTTGAGAACAGATTAAAAGTGAAGACTGACCAAAGACAACTGCTGCTTAATCCTTGATGTCTCTGCCAGATCTCTTGTGAAAACTGAGGTCATTTATTCTCTAAACCTAAGGTCACAATCTTTTAAAGCCCTATAGAATGTTGCATGTTTGCTCGGCTCTTTTATTTAGCTCACATCCCCTTCAAAGATATTTTAAAGAATATTTACCAAGGAGATTTTTTACTGAGTTTTGCCTTGCAGTTTCAAGCAGCAGCAGGAGACAGGAGCAGGATCAGCTGGGCGATTCCAGCCTGACTGGTATTCCTAAAAATACGTTCTCACTGGTTTTTCCCCAGTACGATGTGTTTTATTTACTTCCAAAACAGTCATCTTATTTCAAACAACTTGCCCACTTAATTTCCTGTGTGTGATTGCTGACTGTAAGTAAGTGAGGTTCATTTTCTTATCTGCATCATGTAGGTAATTAAAGGAAATTGAGAATGGGTAGCGAAGCTTTTATGCAACTGGGAATAAAGCTGAATGGAGGGCACCAAGGTCAGCAGAGTCCATTATATTTTTATGTGAGAGGCCGGTATGTCTGCCCTGTCCTTGTTTGTTTAGTGTAGGCTGGACAGACTACTAACTGCAAATCTGTTTCTCTGATTTGCCCAGCTGTCCTTGAATAAAGACATCTTCCATTGCAAATGTTAAATGACAGTGATTGACAACCCTATGATGAACTCTGCTTGTAACCCTCTGCTACTGTTTTCAGATAGCACAAGAAAGGACAGAATAAAGAAACATCCTTCATAATCACCTCAAATGTGTCCTGCTGTTCACTCAGTATTTTCCATTTTCGTTTCCCTTTTCATTACAAACCTCAATCTGTTCTGCAAATGCTATAGACTCAACTATTCCAAGCAATGTACAAAAATACATATTTTACTACATTTTATTTGAATACTGTACATAATTCAAGGTCTGATGAAATGGATTAAGTTGCATAACAATTCAATGTTATGACTCTTCTTAGTTCAAACTTTACAATTAGACCAAAAAGCATTGCTATACATTTTTTTCCTTTCCTTGTTTTTCTCTGACGTTGTGTTAAATCAGTACTATTGTAGCTTACAGCTCACATGCCATATAATCTCTATCTATATGAACACCTGTTGTAAAGCATAACCTGCTTGGATGATAACCAGCAGTTGACTACAGATTTTAATTGTGTACATTACAATCATACATTTGTAGCCCTGTTGCACCTCCCACAGCCCTGCTGGAATGTTATGGGATTCACCCACAATATCTTCCTCTGGCCCCGGAGATGGCAAAGAATTTCAAGCAGCCAAGCTGCCTCCCTCTCTTCCTCTGCTCTTAGTGGTCCCCTTGTGGGACCTACACAAGGTATCAGCCAGGAGCTTAAGGCGGCAGCTGCAGCCCACAATCAAAAGGAGGGGATACTGGGGAGATGGGACGGTGGCAGGAACAGATGGGTTAGACAGCAAGGGGCAGGAGGCGTGGGAGGGGCTGAAGGGACAGCATGGGGAGGACAGTTTAGATCAGGGCCCGAAAAGGCAACACAGAAGGCATGGAACAATTTGAAAGGGGCAGAAAAGAGGGAAGGCTGCTCCAAGATCCCTTACCGAGGATGGCCCAAGATCGCCTAACTGCTCCCTGAACCCGTGAACCCCAGGCTCACATCAGAAACACCCCCAACATCATTACTAACTTCAGGCTACTTCATCACTTCCTCTAGCTTCCCAATCCCTGCCTGGGACTCTCCTAAACCCCTCCCCCACATCACCTCTATGGACCAATGGTCCTGATTCCTGCAACTCCATGCTTGCTTCTGAGGGATTACAAATAGTGGCTTGTTCTCACTAGTGGGAAATGTCACATCTGAAACTGCACAAAACTTCACAGCTATGTTATACCCATAGACTATAAAGCCAAAAGGCACCAGTGTGATAATCTAATTTGACCTCCTGCATAACATGGACTATAGGACTTCCTTGCATTAATTCCTCTTTGAGCCAGAGCATGTCCTTTAGAAAAAACATCTAATCTTTATAAAAAAATTTCCAGTGATTGAGAATCCACCAAAGCACTTAGCAAATTGTTCCAATGGTTAATTACCCTTACTGTTAAAAATGTGCCCCTTATTTCCAGTCTAAATATGTCTAGCTTTAACTTCCAGCCATTCACTTGTTATACCTTTTTCTGCTACATAGAAGAGCCCTCTTTTAACAAATTTCTCTTCCCCACGTAGAGGCTTACAGACTACAATCAAATCACTCCTTAACCTTCTCTCTGATTCAAGACTGAGCTCCTTGAATTTCCCACTCTAAGGCATGTTTTCCAAACCTTTAATCTTTCTTGTGGCTCTTCTCTGAATCCTCTCCACAGCTCAGAAGAATGTTGAAAAACTCAACACCAGAACTGAATACTAGTATTCCAGTAATAGTTTAACCAGTACCAAAATACAGAGATAATATAACTTCCCTACTTCAGATTCTCCTGTTTATACATCCAAACATCCCATTAGCCTTTTTGGCCACAATATTACATTGGGGGTTCATGATCAGCCGATTACAACCAAGATTGCCCATTCCTTTTCACAGTCACTGCTTCCCAGGATAGAGTCACTAATCCTGTAAGTATTGTCTACATTTTGTTCCCCTAGTTGTATGATCTTACATTTGGACATCCTGAAAGCATACTGCTTGCTTTCGCCCAGTTTACCTCGTGATCCGTATCACTCTGTACTAGTGATCCGTCCTCTTCATTAATCATCACTCCCCCAATCTTTGTGCCATGTGCAAACATGATTGGTAATGATTTTATGTTTTATTCCAAGTCATTGATAAACACGTTAAATAGCATATTGCCAAGAACTAAGCACTGGGGAACCCCATTAGAAACACATCCACTCAATGACGATTCCCAATTTTCAACGACCTTTTGAGATCTGTTAGCCAGATTTTAATCCACTTGATGTGTGCCATGTTGATTTTGTTTCAAGCTAGTTTCTTAATCAAAATTTCATGTGGTACCAAGTGAATGCCTTACAAAACTCTAAGTATATCATGTCAACACAATTATCTTCATCAATGAAACTTGTAATCTCATCAAAAAAAGATATTAAGTTAGTTTGATCAACTCTGTTTTCCATAAACCCATGCTGACTGGTGTTAGTTATATCACCCTCCTTTAATTCTTTATTAATCAAGTCCCCTATCAACCATTCTATTATTTTGCCCAAGATCAATATCAGGCTGACAGATTTATAATTACCTGGGTCATGCTGTGTACCCTTTTTAAATATTAGAACATCATTAGCTTTCTTTCAGTCCTCTGAAACTTCCCCAGCGTTCCAAGAAGTATTGAAAATCAACATTAATGGGCCAGAGAGTTTCTCAGCCAGTTTATCCTTTTGATAGTTGTGTAATTATTAAAGGCCAGACCTAAGGCCCATTAAAATCAAAGTCTCAGCCAATTCCCAACTTAGGGCCTGATCCTGCAAGCATTTGCTACTGAGTTAGACCCTGATCCTACAAACACACATCATCATCTATAGGCTCTTGAGTGGCCCCGTTAAGCTTTATGGTAGATACTCAAGATAAGAAGTACCAAGCTTAGTAGTATTTATAGGACTGGGCCCTTATTTATTTTTTCAGATTCTTCTTCAACCCACAAGAATTACTAACATATTTTGCTTAAATCATACAATATCAGGGTTGGAAGGGACCTCAGGAGGTCATCTAGTCGAACCTCCTGCTCAAAGCAGGACCAATCCCCAACTAAATCATCCCAGCCAGGGCTTTGTCAAGCCTGACCTTGAAAATCTCTAAGGAAGGAGATTCCAGTGCTTTACCATCCTCCTAGTGAAAACGTTTTTTCTAATAGCCAACCTAAACCTCCCCCACTGCAACTTGAGACCATTATTCCTTGTTCTGTTATCTGCTACCACTGAGAACAGTCTAGATCCATCCTCTTTGGACCCCCTTTCAGGTAGTTGAAAGCAGCTATCAAATCCCCCCTCATTCTTCTCTTCTGCAGACTAAACAATCCCAGTTCCCTCAGCCTCTTCTCATAAGTCATGTGTTCCAGACCCCTAATCATTTTTGTTGCCCTCCGCTGGACTCTTTCCAATTTTTCCACATCCTTCTTGTTGTGTGGGGCCCAAAACTGGACAGAGTACTCCAGATGAAGCCTCACCAATGTCGAATAGAGGGGAACGATCACGTCCCTCGATACGCTGGCAATGCCCCTACTTATACGTCTTGGCAACAATGGCACGCTGTTGACTCATATCCAGCTTTTTGTCCACTGTAACCCCTAGGTCCTTTTCTGCAGAACTGCTGCCTAGCCACTCAGTCCCTAGTCTGTAGCAGTGCCTGGTATTCTTCCGTCCTAAGTGCAGGACTCTTTGTTGAACCTCCTCAGATTTCTTTTGGTCCAATCCTCTAATTTGTCTAGGTCCCTTTGTATCCTATCCCTATCCTACAGCATATCTACCACTCCTCCCAGTTTAGCGTCATCTGCAAACTTGCTAAGGGTGCAGTCCACGCCATTCTCCAGATGCTTAATGAAGATATTGAAGAAAACCGGCCCCAGGACTGACCCTTGAGGCACTCCGCTTGATACCGGCTGCCAACTAGACATGGAGTCACTGATCACTACCTGTTGAGCCCGACGATCTAGCCAGCTTTCTATCCACCTTATAATCCATTCATCCAGCCCATACTTCTTTAACTTGCTGGCAAGAATACTGTGGGAGACCGTATCAAAAGCTTTGCTAAAGTCAAGGAATAACACATCCACTGCTTCCCCCTCATCCACAGAGCCAGTTATCTTGTCACAGAAGGCAATTAGATTAGTCAGGCATGACTTGCCCTTGGTGAATCCATGCTGACATGTCCTGATCACTTTCTTCTCCTTTAAGTGCTTCAGAATTGATTCCTTGAGGACCTGCTCCATGATTTTTCCAGGGACTGAGCTGAGACTGACTAGCCTGTAGTTCCCCAGATCCTCCTTCTACCCCTTTTTAAAGATGGGCACTACATTAGCCTTTTTCCAGTCATCAGGTTCCTCCCCCGATCGCCATGAGGTTTCAAAGATAATGGCCAATGGCTCTGCAATCACATCTGCCAATTCCTTTAGCACTCTTGGATGCAGCGCATCTGGCCCCATGGACTTGTGCTCGTCCAGCTTTTCTACATCGTCCCGAACCACTTCTTTCTCCACAGAGGGCTGGTCACCTCCTCCCCATGCTGTGCTGCCCAGTGCAGTAGTCTGGGAGCTGACCTTGTTCGTGAAGACAGAGGCAAAAAAAGCATTGAGTACATTAGCTTTTTCCACATAGGTTGCCTTCCTCATTCAGTAAGGGGCCCACACTTTCCTTGACTTTTCTTCTTGTTGCTAACATACCTGAAGAAACCTTTCTTGTTACTCTTAACTTCTCTTGCTAGCTGCAACTCCAAGTGTGATTTGGCCTTCCTGATTTCACTCCTGCATGCCTGAGCAATATTTTTATACTCCTCCCTGGTCATTTGTCCAATCTTCCACTTCTTATAAGATTCTTTTTTGTGTTTAAGATCAGCAAGGATTTCACTGTGAGGCCAAGCTGGTCACCTGCCATATTTACTATTCTTTCTATACATCGTGATGGTTTGTTCCTGTAACCTCAATAAGGATTCTTTAAAATACAACCAGCTCTCCTGGACTCCTTTCCCCCTCATGTTATTTTCCCATGGGATCCTGCCCATGAGTTCCTGAGGGAGTCAAAGTCTGCTTTTCTGAAGCCCAGGGTCCGTAGTCTGCTGCTCTCCTTTCTTCCTTGTGTCAGGATCCTGAACTCGACCATCTCATGGTCACTGCCTCCCAGGTTCCCATCCACTTTTGCTTTCCCTACTAATTCTTCCCGGTTTGTGAGCAGCAGGTCAAGAAGAGCTCTGCCCCTAGTTGGTTCCTCCAGCACTTGCACCAGGAAATTGTTCCCTACACTTTCCAAAAACTTCTTGGATTGTCTGTGCACCGCTGTATTGCTCTCCCAGCAGATAGAGTGACTGAAGTCTCCCATGAAAACCAGGGCCTGCAACCTAGTAACTTCCATTAGTTGCCGGAAGAAAGCCTCATTCACCTCATCCCCCTGGTCCGGTGGTCTATAGCAGACTCCCACCACGACATCACACTTGTTGCTCACACTTCTAAACTTAATCCAGAGACTCTCAGGTTTTTCTGCAGTTTCATACTGGAGCTCTGAGCAGTCATACTGCTCTCTTACATACAATGCAACTCCCCCATCTTTTCTGCCCTGCCTGTCCTTCCTGAACAGTTTATATCCATCCATGACAGTACTCCAGTCATGTGAGTTATCCCACCAAGTCTCTGTTATTTCAATCACATCATATAAAATGAATGATGAAATGTGGATTTACACTGCTAGTACATCTTCTGTAAAATTGAAGTTTTTTATTTTTAAGCAGCTAGCACACGCTGCCATCTACATTTAACTAAGACACAAGAGGATGCTTGTGCAGTGTAGACGATTACAGGATCAATAGGAACAAAAAAAGAAGCTTTATGTTTTAATTTAAATTCAGTCATGGAACAGTAAAACTTAAAAAGTTAATGAGTTCTAGACTTTAAGTAGCAGTTGATTAATTTGTAACAATGAGGCTCTAAAAGAAACCAAAATTAGTTTCTCACATTCCAGGACTGAAGTTGTAGTCTTTATTTATTTATTTTTAAGCAACAGTATATTGGTAAACACCATGGAATTGACTAACTGAATTTGTGTTTATTTTTTTTGGGTTGATCAAGTGAACACAAATATTACATATCTTTAATATTTTTTAAAAATATCCTGATACACATTTGTTGTGTCTAAGCAAGCCAATGTTAAAGAAAAAAAAATCTGCTACCTATAACTATTTATTAATTGTCATGAATTATCCAATATTAAATTTTTAAAGCAAACTAATAAAGGAGTAACTGTTATGATGAGAAAAATGATGGGGAAAGTTTTTAATGTCACATGTCAATCAAGCTATCTTAATTAACTAATTAAGTGTTAATTAATACTGGGCCAGACAAATGGTCCATGTAACCCAGTATTCTGTCTTCTGACAGCGGCCGGTGCCAGATGCTTCAGAGGGAACGAACAGAAGAAGGCAATTTTCGAGTGATTCATTCTCTGTCATCCAGTCCCAGCTTCTGGCAGTCAGAAGTTTATGGACATCCTGAGCACAGGGTTGCAACCCTGACCATTTTGGCTAATAGCCATTGATGGACCTATCCTCCATGAACTTATCTAATTCTTTTTTGAACCCAGTTATAGTTTTGGCCTTCACAGCTTCCCCTGGCAATGAGTTCCACAGGTTGACGGAACATTGTGCGACACAGTAGTTCCTTTTGCTTGTTTTAATCCTGCTACCTATTAATTTCATTGGGTGACCCCTTGTTCTTGTGTTATGTAAAGGGGTGAATAATACTTCCTTATCCACTTTCTCCACACCATTCATGATTTTATAGACCTCTTATAATATCACCCCTTAGTCCCAGTCTTCTTAGTCTCTCCTCATATGCAAGCTGTTCTATACTCCTAATCATTTTTGTTGTCCTCATCTGTACTTTTCCAATTCTAATATATCTTTTTTGAGATGGTGTGACCAGAACTGCATGCAGTATTCAAGGTGTGGGAGCACCATGCATTTATATAATGGCATTGTGATATTTCCTGTCTTATTACCTACCCTTTCCTAATGGTTCCTAATGTTCTGTTAGCTTTTCTGGCTGCTGCTGCACAGTGAGCAGGCGTTTTTCACCAACTATCCACAATGACTCCAAGATCTCTTTCTTGAATGGGAACAGCCAATTTAGACCCCATCAGTTTGTATGTATAGTTGGGATTATGTGCAGTACTTTGAATTTATCAACAATGAATTTCATCTACCATTTTGTTGCCCAGTGACCCAATTTTGTGACATCCCTTTGCAACTCTAGCTGTGAACTTAACTATCTTGAATAATTTAGTATCGTCCTCAAACTTTGATACCTCACTGTTCAATCCCTTTTCCAGATCATTTATGAATATGTTGAACACCCTTTGTTTCCTATCTTTTAACCAGTTACTGAGCTATGAGAGGACCTTCTCTCTTATCTCAGGACTGTTAGCTTTGCTTAAGAGCCTCTGGTGAGGGACCTTATCAAAGGCTTTCTGAAAGTCCAAGTACACTACATTACCCTTGTCCACATGTTTTTTCACACCCTCAAAGAATTCTAATAGATTAGTGAGGCATGGTTTCCCTTTACAAAAAACAACATATTGTATTCATCTGTCTGTCTGATAATTCTGTACTTTACTATAGTTTCAACCAATTTGGCTGGTACTGAAGCTAGGTTTACCAGCCTGTAATAGCCAGGATCTCCTCTGGAGCCTTTTAAAAAAAAAATCAGAGTTACATTCGCTATCCTCCAGTTATCTGGCACCAAGGCTGATTTAAGCGGTGGGTTACATACCCTAGTTAGTAGTTCTGTAGTTTCATATTGGAGCTCCAGCAGAACTCTCGGGTGGATAGCATCTGGTCCTGGTGACTTATTACTGTTCAACATATCAATTTGTTGCAAAACCTCCTTTATTGAGACACCTCAATTTGGGACAGTTCCTCAGATTGGTCCCCTAAAAAGAGTGGTTCAGATGTGGCAAACTCCCTCAGATCATTTGCAATGAAGACTGATGCAAAGGATTAATTTAGTTTCTCCACAACTGCTTTGTCTTCCTTGAGTGCTCTTCTAGCACCTTGATTGTCCAATGGCTCTGCTGATTGGTTGGCAGGCTTTCTGCTTCTAATGTACTTAGAATTATTTTTTTTTTGCTGATAGTTTTTTTGGTCTTTTGCTAGTTGTTCTTCAAATTCTTTTTTGGCCTGACTAATTAAACTTTTGCACTCAACTTGCCAGAGTTTATGCTCCTTTCTATTTTCATTGATAGAATTAGATTTCCAATTTTTAAAGGATGTCTCTTTGCCTCTAACTGCCTTTTTTATTCTGTTTAGTCATGATAGCATTTTTTTGATTCTCTTAATTTCCTTTTTGATTGGGGGTATACATTTAGTTCTTCTTCAATGCTTCGCCAACAGTTGGCCACAGAGATAATTTGACATTTGGTTCATTCCTGTGGGGCTGCAAGGGCTTGACAGGCCAAGAGTACAATGTCGGAACAGACTTGATGCACCCATGTAATACGGGGTCTGCCGCTGGGCTACCTACACCCTTCAGTTGGTGGAATTTTATCCCAGATGTTACAAGCCACCCAGAGAATGGTGTTTGCCGGAACATCTTGTGGCGTTCTGGTGACATGTCCAAAAAGCGTAAGATGCTATCTGTGGACAATGGCCCCAGTAGTATGTAGACTGGAGCGACCGTTCAACTCTGCATTACGAATGAAGTTGTTACACTTTATGCCCAATATAGGACGTTGACATTTTGTGTAGAAAGCCTCCACCTTTGTCCAGTCTGAGCAGCATAGCGTACATGTTTTGCAGCCGTACAGCATTATGGAGAGGATATGGATTGAATAGATTCTGAATTTTTAGTACGAGCCTCTATTACTATTTTTAAATAGTTCCCAGGCAGCTTGCAGGCATTTCATTCTTATGACTATTCCTTTTAATTTCCATTTAACTAACTTCCTCATTTTTGTGTAGTTTCCCTTTTTGAAGTTAAAGGATACTGTGATGGATTTCTTCGGTATTTCACCGCCTAGAAGGACGTTACATTTAAGTACATTATGTTCGCTATTATGTAAAATGAAAAAGATAGAGGAGTTTTTACATTATTTTACATAATCCATTAGTTGGCCCAATAAAGGTATTCATTTCTAATTAATTGCACAAATTATACAAATCTGCATGGAATCAGAAAAATAAAACTTGCTACAACTTTAACTAATTTTTTCATAGGGATTGTCATATATTGTACAGTATTCTGCAATCACTTATCTACACTACAGTATACATTTGTTTCCATGTAACTTAAGGTTCAAAGGTAAGCCAATATTGAATTTCAGGAAGATTTTTCCAGGTGAAAATACCTAAGTGTTTTAGTTTCAATTTTTATCCTCAAATCAATTCCTGTACATTTTAGAAATGGGGGTAAGAAATTAACATTCACTGTGGTACTATTATTATTTATATTGTAACAACACCGGGAGGCCCCAGTCAAGACTGGGGTTCGATTGTGCAAAGACTGCTCCTACCACAAAGACTTTCAGTATAAGGCCCTGTCCTATCAGTGGGGCTCCATGTGGATGCTGCAGTCTGCCTGTGTAAGTAAATTGAGGATTGTGGTCTTCAAACACACAGGCTATGTCTGTTCTTACAGCAACATATAGAGAACATACACCCCTCCCCACCCAGCATGGGTATAAATAGCAGTATAGGTGGTGAGGCATCGCTTAGGCAAGTAAAGACACGCCTGAACCTTAGGGTATATACTCTACATGCCCAGGCAGTGCCTCCCTGGTCTATGATGCTATTTTTGGCCGCTGCAGAGAAAGGCTCCAGCAGTGGGGAAAGACTCCAGAAGCTCACACGGCAGCGAGGACCAAGCCTGCTTTTCCTTGAGGCATGTAGTTACACGCATCCTACATGCCATTGCCAGTGTAGACAAGGCCTTAAGCATTTGTGTGTAACTTATCTTATGTGAGTAGTCCCTAGGGCTCCACAAAGGCACAGAGCTCCACTCATACAGATTCAGCACAGGATCAGGGGCCCAATTTAAAACAAGATGGAACAAGAAGGTTTACCCAGCAACCGGGGGGGGGGGGGAGAACAAGAGTAATAGTGATAATATGAAATTTCATAGGAAGCTGGAGCACACACCTTGATTTCCTAATCAGTTACAAGAGATTATTATTATTGTTAAACCTCTGTCTATTTCCAACAATTAGTTCTAATAAATTATGCTAGTTTACAGCATGTTTTTGTTTGTTTTTAAACCTCAGCTTTTTTCTGTTTTATTTATTCTTCTGCTAATTTCCAGTGTTTAGAATGTATTATTTCTCTGCACATTTCCTGTTTGTTTATACCTCTGTTTAGTTTACCAATAGGTATATACATAAGTTGATTTTCAAAGCAGTCTAGGGGAGTTTAGACACATATTTCCCATTATTTTGCTTTAAGAATCTCAAGCATATGTTTTTTAATTCTCTACTGCTGCCTAAGTTATAATTAAAACAATACAAAATAATACAAAGTAACACAAACACCACAAGTTTCTTGGCCACGCTTTCTTTCACTGTCCAGGCTCTTCCCAAAGTCCAGGCCATTGTTACATGCAGACAGTTAAAACATCTCACACCTCGGGACTAATTTATGAAAAATATATCCATATGACCAATACTAGTATAGTTTATCTTCATATCTTTGTTTTGTTACAAGTGTAAAACAGATTTATAAGGGAAAACATCAAACTTACACAGATGTGCAAGCAGCTGGAATTCAGTCAAGCAGATTTATGTGCAGAAATCTAATATATGCATGAAGAAACACCTCTTTTTTACCCATGCCAAAACTGACCACATGGTTAACAGCTGGATTTCAGGAGTATCCTTAAAATTAGATTATATTGAAAAATTAGATTAGAGAACTACCCGCTAGCATCACTGTACCTAAAATTATATCAGCATTAGTGACTCCATTATAAATTCCATTTTTAAGGAGTTTATTGCTGGCCCATAAAAGTTTATTCTTTGGTTTCAGTTTCACAAGATGTAATTTATGTTTTTAAAGTTTTAAAAAATCCATTTAGATGTTTCTTCATTCTTACAGATATAAAGGGTCTAGGACAGTATCCCAATTAAAAAGAGTAATAAATGGGCATTATTAATTCTGAGCTGTTTTAGGGACAAATATCATGCACGTTTTCCAGCTTCCCATTCTAGGCAAAAGAAAAGAGATTTCTGTCAGACTGCTGAAGTCCCTGCACTACACATTTGTATTTAGAATGGAAACTCTTAATTAGACTAACCCTTTGGGATAGAGACCTTCTTCACTCTGTTATAGTTATTCAACCTCAGTATAACTGCATTGACTTCAACGGGTAATTTTTGAGGGGCAAAGCTCTACATTTGTGGGGAAATTATTAAATAGTAGCTTGGTGCAGGCTTGGAATGTAAGATTAACTACCAAAGGAAACAGACTGGTAGGTAGGCAAGTTTAGGAAAGGTGCAAGACACATTTATCGCATGGATATCACCTCCGTATATGTACAATGTATGATTGTTCACACGCACAGCATACATGCTTTATTCGCCTATTATAGCTTTGTGCTACTAAGGCCACAGGATCGCTAGAGTCAGGAAGGTCATCCTTGAAATCACTGCAGAATTTCCTTTTGTGGAAAGGCTGTGCAGAAAAAGCTAGTCCTGAGGATGAATTTAAATGAACACAGTATGATCCCTTGGTGCACAAGAAGGTGGAGTCTATTCCAAGAATAGAGAACAGTGAAGAAGGAATGAAAACAGGAAAGTAAACATAGTTATGGTGCTAGCCTGGGGCTCTGGAGGCCTAGGTTCAAATTCCCTGCTCTGCAACAGACTTCCTGGGTGACCTTGGGCAAATCACAATCTGTAAAATCTGTAAAAAGTACTTCCTTCCTTCCTCACTGGTGTGTTGTGAAGATAAATACATTTGTGAGACATTCAGGTGCTACAGTCATGGTATCATATACATACCTGAGATCAGGGGTCTCAAACACGCGGCCCGCAGGCCACATTTCCTGCGGCCCGCCATAGCTACCCTCACCCTCACCCCCGCCCCCATCCCCACTCCTCTGCCTACCTCCCAGCGCTTCCTGCCGCCAAACAGCGCTTAGGACTTTCCAGGAGGGAGCAGGGACGCTGCACGCTCAGGGGAGGAGGCAGAGAAGAGGTGTGGCTGGGGCGGGGATTTGGGGAAGGGGTTAGAATAGGGAAAGGGAGGGGGGGGAGTTGGGGCAGGGACTTTGGGGAAGGGGTTGGAATGGGGGCAGGGAGGGGATGGGAAGAGGCAGGACAGGGGCAGGGCCTCATGAAAGGGGTGAAGTGGGGGCGGGGCCAGGGGCAGAGGGAGGGGCTTTTGTAACTTTGTATGAAAAGGTATCAGTAATGCGGCTCTCAGGCCAATGTACTAGTCCTTATGCGGCCCTCGTGGTGATTTGAGTTTGAGATCCCTGCCTTAGATAATACATACAAAGGGAGTGATCAAGGAGGAAGGATTGGATGGAGCGAGGCAGAGAAGGAAATGAGTGCAGACTCACTGACTGTGAGCATAAAAAGCATGAACGAGATCTGAAAAGTGAGGAGAAGTTAGTGAAGGGATTCCAGCAGAGGACTGACATGGTCTGACCAGTAGGTCAGGAAGATGGTTTTAGCTGCAGCATTTGAATGGAGATGAGGGATGGGAGCAGGGAGGCTGCAAAGGAAGCAGTTGAAGGAATCAAGCTGAGAGATGACAAAAGAATGGACAACAGCTTTAGTGTTAGAGATGCAGAGGAAGGGATATATTTTAGTGGTGTTTTAAAGGGGAAAGAGTGAAGAGTTGCTTTGCTATAATTGAAAATACTTGGTTTGAAATAAAGTTAACAACTGATCGCTGTGTCTTACAGCGATGTGCATACACACAGCGCCGTCCCTAGACATTTTCATGCCCTAAGCAGCCCCCCCATGGTGGGGACGACTGGTCCCAAGCCTCCGTGGGGGTGCAGGAACAGGCTTGGGGGGCAAGGGGAAAACCGCCCCCCAGCACGAGCTGGAGGAGTGGGTTGGGGCTGGGTTGCTCCATTTCCCGCTGCCCAGTGAGTGCAGGACGCGCCTGACTTCTGCTGCAGTCCCCCAGGATGTAGCTCAGGGGAACGGGCGGAGTGGGGGAGGGGCGGGGGTGGAGCAGAGGTGCGGCGGAGCAGGGGCGGGGCTTTGGGGAAGAGGCGGATGCAGCTTTCCTGGCCGGCTCAGCCGGCTGGCGGATCGGGCTGGCCGCTGGTGCAGCATGCAGCTGCGGAGGGCACCAGGAAATTTGGGGCAATTTGGTATCCCAAATTTCCTGGTGCCCTACGCAGCTGCGTAGGATGCATATGGGTAAGGATGGCCCTGCATACACAGTACTGTAAAGGTTCTTTATAGCTTTAAACATGCATCTAAGTTTAATGCCCTCAGGGTAAGCACAATGGGTGTCTAATTTTCCTCAGGTGTTCTGGTGTCCCCAGGGATAGTAATGAGGGCTGAAGAGAGTCCTTCAGATATGCTACTGGCAACACAGCTAGTTGTATTAATCTTCTCATGTGTTTGGACCTTTAATAGAGAAACAAGCACAGCTCAATGCCCTTCCTGTGAAACAAATGTTCTCCTGTATCTTTTCTATTTGCCATCTGAGTAGTGGTTTATACATTTTTATAGCTAAAAAATAAATGATAGAAACATATCTTGTGGGAGTCAAAATACATCACAATTTAAAAGGCAGTAGCAGAGTGTCTGAACAAGGGGGCCAGGGGACAGCTTTTGGAGGGGCATGTTCTGTGCCCCCTGCCGCGGTCCAGGAGGAGCGCGCTGTCCCTGCTGTGGCATGGAGGAGCTGTCAGCCATGGCCCCGGGGCCGGAGGAGCTCACTCTCCCTGCCGCAGCGCCAGGGCAGTTCTGTGTCCCCACCGATTGTCAGTGGGGCTGTGCCCGGCTTGCTCCCCCTTGTGCATGTCCCTGAGTGAGGCAGTGCTGGTCTGAATATTTTTCATCTGACCTGATTTTAAAAACTGAACCGGGATAGGATGGGAGACCTCTAAGGAACACCTGAAGCTATGGAACACATCTATCTTTTGTAAGTCATGCAAATCTTTGCCTTAATTTGTTTTCTGAAAAGAAATATTTAAAGTTTAATTTGTAACTAAGTGTTGGGATCTAAAGCATCAAAAATTTCAGCAGTGGGCTCTTTACTTTGTTGAGAACACCACATATATCAATGGCCAGGAGAAATAGTCTATATTTGAATTCCAAGGCTTCTTACTTAAATGAATTACAGTGAAGAAAGAAGAGCACACAGCACAGTTGGTTTTTTTTTTTAAATGGCTGCATCTGATAAACACCATTCATTGTACAATTACAAACGCCATAAAAATAATAAGGGAAATCTCATGTGAAGCACAAGCTGGAGCAGTGAAACAGTGCAGTGATTGCTTAAAACTGCATGAAGGGTTTAGATTTCACAAGTTCACCTCTTACCTAAATGTTCAAGCTACAAACTACTAATGGCATTTCTGATGACCAGAGGTCAGGAGTCTAAAAGACCTTTGCCACTGTGCACAGAGCAATAGAAGGTCAGCTATCTTAGCTACCAGTACTGGGGAATGACTCAACAGCTTGGAATATATCTAAAGTGTAAAGTTAAATTACAGACATTTGCTTCAGCATGGGAGATGCTAGGAGAAAAAGTGCTAACACAGTGGAAAGAAATTGGCGTCCAAAACAATGATCTGATATCTGAAAAAAAATGTGTTTAGCACATATTAGTGACATCTGCAATAAGAAATTGAATTTATTTAGTGCATTTTTAAAGCCCTCAAAGCACATTACAAACACTAAGTTTCACAGCACCAGTGAAATACAGTAAGTATTGTAATTATTGTACTTGTTTTACAGCTGGGTAAATAGAATACTGATTAAAAATAATTACTTGCATTTTAAAAAGATTTTCTTAGTGTAAAATGCACACACTGATAAAACATATTAAAAATGAAGAATGAACTATTGATAGCTTACTGACTTTTGGTTCTCACAGTCTACAATGTTTCTCTTGGAAATTTGGGAATGATCACCATGAAAAGTGAGGGGAAAAAGACAGTTCAATGCTGCTTCTTTAGGAGATCCCGGTAAGTTTTTAGGAAATATTTTTCCTAAAATGTATTCTCTAATATCAGCTAAAAATTAGTGAAATAAATTTCTCACATAAGTAAACTGAATCTTTAAATAAAATAGATTTATTTAAATAGAAGAGGCCATTGGGTGCATAAGAGGAGGTTACTTAGCTGCAACTGGAGGTTATTCAAAATGTGGGGTTCATATATGTATTCCAAATGCAGGGGGTGCGCATGTGCGCTATGCGCTGCAGTGTTTCAGCAGCAGTGTCCATTGAGCTGCATGTGTATCTTATGTTGCCATATGTTCCAGGCGAGGTTTCAAGAGGCTGTGAGGAGCAACACGGTCACCCTCAAAGTCTGCAGCAGAAGGGATGGTGGATGGGTACTGGAATACAAATAGGGACCACACACCTCAAAGAACTTCCAGTTACAGGTAAATAACCTTCTATTCTTCTTGAGTGATGGTCACTATACAAATTCCAAGCATGGGTGAGTATGAAGCAGAGATCAGCTTGGGTACAATAGAAAATGCCTGCTGCAGGATGGCATGTCCCACAGTCAAGTCTGCAGCCACCCACTGGTCAATGGCGTAGTGCACTGTGAAGGTGTGGATGGAGCACCAGGTCGCCACGTGGCAGATCTTATACCAGGGGACATCTGCCAGGGAAGCAGAGGTGGTTGCATGCGCTTTTGCGGAGTGGGCCATGATCCTGCTGGGTGGTGCGGCGTGGAAGCGGACAAGAGGCAGGAACATGTGGCAAGTCAGATAGACTGTGTGCAACTCCAAGATGTTGATGTGCATGCGCTTCTTGGGGTGTCCACGTCCCTTGCGTGGCTTGGCCATCTAGGTGTGTGCCCCTTCTTGCTAGGGAGGTGTCCATGGCAAGGGTGGCCAGAGGGACAGGAGTGGTGAATGGGATGCAGTGGCGCACTTTGGTGGGATTGATCCACCCGGTGAGGGAGGCATGGACCCAACTTGGAACACTCAAGGGCGAGTCCAGGTGCCTGAGGTGGGGCCTGCAGACTGAAAGGAGCCACAGCTGTAGACAGCACATGTGGAGGTGAGCATGCAGCATCACATGGGTACAGGCTGCCCTGAGTTCTAGGAGGCAGAGACAGCAGTATATTGTTGTGCACAGATTGCAGCGCAGGGCTACCACAAGAGCCATGAGGGTGGCAAAGCGGTCTGCTGCGGGAAAGGCTCGCGCTGCTACAGAATCCAGCCGTGCTCCAATGAAATGGATCGTCTGCATCAGGAGAAGAATGAATTTCTCCTCATTGACACAGACACCCAGTGAGGTGAGGAGTGAGTGGAGAGCAGCGATGGAAGCCGCTGTCTCAGTGAGGGTTGGTTGCACCCTTCGTTAGGAGGGTGTCCGCCTTGTGTTGGAGGAGGGTGTAATGGGTGAGACTCCCTGGAGGCATTGGAGGGAGGGGGGGCCTCTGGTGGGAGGAGAAGGTGAGAAATTCAGAGTAGCGGTGTCATACGATCTGCAGGACCCAACGGTCCATGATGATCTTGCCTCAGTGGCAGGCGAACAGGGTAAGATGGCCCCCGAAGGTGGTAAGGGGGGGGCTGTGGCGATGATGCAGGGAGTTTGTAGCTCTTGACTGACGTGTCAAAATTAGGCCTTCATGTGGTGCTGGAGCATGGCGGAGGAGGTAGTGGTGGTCAATGGGCGCATGTGCTGGAATCTGGGCGCCGTTGGGACCTGGGTGTAGGTGGGCAGGTATGGGGGGGTAGAGGCTCGGGCAGAATGGCAGATTAGGTTGCTGGTGATGGGGGGCCAGACTGTAGATCCGCTGAGACTGGAGGGTCGCCCTTGAGTCCTTCAGTGTCCTGGAAGAGAACAGTTTGTCCTCTTTGAATGGGAGATCCTGGATGGTGGACTGGACCACCCTAGGAAAGTTTGAGGATTGTAGCCAGGCCTCTCAGCATATAACAATAACCATGCCCATGGCCAGGGAGCGGAAGGGTGTGTCAACCGCATCCACTGCTGCTTGTGGGCACACTTTGGCCATCAGGCAGCCTTCCCCCACCGGGGCCTGGAACCCATGCTGCTTGTCCTGCAGGAGGTCCTCCAAGAACACTGCCAGCTTGGCATAATTATTAAAATCGTACTTTTGCCAGCAGAGCCTGGTAGTTTGAGATGTGGAATGGCAGGGCTGCGGAAGAGAAGAGTTTATGGCCGAGCAGGTCCAGGCATTTCACCACCTCATCCGGCAGGGTGGAGTTGGAGGAGTGCTGTCTTGCTCTTTCTGTTGCCACATGCACCACCAGTGAGGCTGGGGCAGGGTGGAAGAAAAGAAAGTCAGCTCCCTTCGATTGCACAAAATAATGGCGTTCTGCCCTGTTAGGGGTTGGGGCACAGGATGCCAGCGTGTGCCAGACCTCCCATGGGGGTGGAGGATGGCCTCGTTAATGGGCAGAGACATGTGTGCTGGCCCCACAAGGCTGGAGAATGTCCAGTAGCTGATGGGGCTGGTCCTGGATATTCCTCCAAGGGAATACCAAGATCAAGGGCCACCCCCTGCAGCAGATCCTGGTACTGGCGATGACCATCAGGAGGCGAGAAGGTTCGGGGGTGGGAGGGGAAATCCGAGTTTTGCCTGGAGAGGAGGATGCTGCTGTTGGGACCAGGGCATGCTCCGGGTCCTCCTCTTAACTGTTCTGGTGGAGGGGCATGGATGGAATGGTGCGAGGCTGGCGGAGATGGGTACAGGCAGTGGTATGTATCCCACGCGGCCATGGGGTAGGGTCCAGTGGATACTGCAGACCACAGGAACAAGGGTACCACTGAGGCAGGACTGTGGGGTAGCCCATCTGGTACAGTGGATGCACCTGGGAGTCTAAGCTGCTCCACCGAAAAGTCTTCTGAGTCCAAAGAGGCCTTCAGCAGCGGCGGGGCCATTGGTGCAGGCAGTCCAGCGACGGCTGGGTGAAGATCTTGGCCTAAGAGAAGTGGTGCATCTGCTGGTGTAGGTGGTCATGGAGCCAAGAGAAGTGGGGAGGATGGGTAGGGCAGATGAAGGTGTGCCATCAATGGTTCAAGCCTATCTGGATGTCCAGGGTGGAGGAGGGAAAGCAGGAGGGAGGGTGTATGGAGCAGGGTATGGGGACTCCCACTGAGATGGAGAAGCATGCCTCAGAGGGCTGCCACATTGCACGCCCGGTGTGAGGGGTCAATGGTGCTGGAGCCTCCTTCTTCCGTTTGGTCTTGCCCATGTGTGGCATTCAGGGGAGTGGTGAGGTGGGTTCTGCACATGACATCTCACTCAACCGGGTACGGCTCAGGGATGAAATGCTGTACGTCGCAGGAGTCCTTGACGGGGACCTGTGGCGATGTCCATGGGAGCGCTTGCGGCTCTCCTTCTTGCCTTCGCTGTGTTTTGGCGGTGCCGCCGGATCAGGGCGGGAGGTAGAGAGTGGGGTGCTCACTGCTGGTGAAGGGCATTGTACTGCTGGTTCCGCCAGTCCAGGATTTGATGCAGCAGGGGATCAGAGCACTTCCTCCACGAGGAATCTGCAGAGGCACAAGAGATGAGCCTCACCGGTCCGTAGTGGAAAAGACCTGCAGGGGTCACAACAGTCTGCTGGATGTGCTTCCCCCAGGAAGTAGAGGCAGCGGCTGTACTTGTTGCTGAGAATAAGTGAGGGCATGAAGCACAGTTCTTAAATCCCGGGACATGGGACATAGCCCCTGACAAAGTTGGGGTGAGCCCCAAAAGGGGCAACTCTCTACACTAACTACAGTGTACGATGAAGACAACTAACCGTATATAACGGATGGGTCTCTTGTAGAAGCTACGAGCGTGAGGAGAGAAGATTCTGACTCTGACCACGTGGTGGTAAGAGGGAACTGAGTATGCATCACCCCACACAGTCTCTTATAACTTTGCCTGGAGCACATGGCAACATAAGATGCCCGTGCGGGTCACTGGACAGTGCTGCTGAAAACTTCCAGCTCTGGCACACAGTATGCATGGGCACCCCCCACATTTGGAATACATATAGGGACCATCACTCAAAGAAGAACTAGAATATTATGGTGGTGTAGTGACCTTAAAATTCCCTTTCTGTTCCCCATACATTGCCCCTTTCAGCAATGCCAGTCACAGGACTGAGATGGTATACCTTTGTTAAAGATAAGCTGTAATTCAACTTAAAAACTTGAAGTTGCATTAGTGTGTATCAGTAAGTTTATGAGCAAGTATCTGTAATGGTTTAAATTAAAAAAATTAAGACAAAACCATGAAAGCAAACATCAGAATGATACAGCATGTATGTATGCTCTTAATTAGTTACACTTATTCAAATCGTGGAAAATAAATATGATTACAGTTACTGAGGACAATACAACATGGTATAAATTGACAGCCAACTTTGATAAAGTGACTCCTCTCCAAAATCAGCCAGGAAGCATTTATATAGTTGTGAATGTATATTTGTGGCACTTTAAAAATGCTGGTGTAAGAAGAGAACTTTCTATTGCAAGGCATTACATTTGTCATTGCAAATTTAGGATGAAAATTTCAAAGTTGCTTAAGGGATCTGGCCACTAATTCCCATTACTTCCATGGAAAATGAACATCAAAATCTTTTCCATGGTTTCTCAACTTTGGCATGGTAAATAAAACCAGGGATGTCGCACCCACCCTTCCCTTTTTATGGTCAGCTAGGATGGGGACCTGAAACTCTCTCCTCTTGTAACATGAGGTCTTACAACATGAAAAAGGCTGAGAAGTTCAAGTAGCTTTGAAATATCAGCCTTAATATTCAAAAGTATTTCCGTGCATGACATTGACAATGTGATAATACACAATTAAGAAAATCTCTGTGAGTATGTATTGAAATATGATTGTCATGAGACAAGTAAATTTCCCTAGTTCCATTGAGATTTGTCCACATTTTGAAGATGAATTTGGCTGAATTGACTGTGTTGGCTCAGGTTTAGCTAAGCTGCTGACTGAGATGATGCTAGTAATAAGTCATAATAGCAGAACTGCAGAAGAGACCGTTCCTAGCAGCTGTCTCCAAAAAAGAGATCAATCATTTTCTGTTTTAGACTTTGATTCTGCACTGGGATCCTTCAGTGCAGATCCCTGAGCCGGTGGGACTCTGCTCAGAGGAAGGGATCTTCATTAGATATCTTGATGCAGGATTGGGGCCTTACACCCTCTATACACTAATGTTAATCAGTAAAAGCTCTATGTGTTGAAAAATAGATTTCAGAGTTGCTGACCTGTGGCAGCTTCCAGATTAGGGAACCACAGATTCACATTGGTGCATTTTTCTACAAGATTAAACTCTCTGGATCAAGACAACTACGTGATCAGAGAAGAAAGGGAAGAAAAGCATGAATACCTGTCATCATGTGGTAAAATGACTAGCAGCCTCTGTTCAAGAGAGGCTCATGCCTGGAATAACAGAAAAACAATGTAAATTGGGAGAAATATATGGAAAACTTGGAAGGTACTTACTTACACAGTGTCTGATTAGCAAGTCAGTGCTACTGCTCACACTTGCAGGCGCACAAAATTTACCCAAAAATTGTTTAAAAAAAAAAAAAAACAGTAAGAAGAAACACACCAAAAGCTGTAAGAGGAAGTGACAGCTGCTGCAACTAAATTTATTAGGCCAGAACCTTAGCTGATTAAAACTGGCATATCTCTACTGACTTCGATGGAGCTTTGTAAATTTGCACCAGCTGAGGATCTGGCCCAATGTTCTGAAGAACTCATGAGATGCAAACTAATGCTGAGGCAGGAGAGAGTGAAGCTGGCAGTAGGGTAACTGTCAGGGGAAGACTGTTCTATCTTGTCTTTCTCTCAGCCTATAAATATATGAAGAAACAGAGTTAAATTGTAAGGGTATCATCTGCCAAAACTGACAAGGAAAGATAACTAAGAATTAAAAGAGTTACAAATATGTTGGCACTGGTGTAAAGTTTCAAGAACTTCTATTAAAAGAGAAAGAAAATAGAGATTTTCCATACCAGATGTCTGGGAAGATCCCATTTGGATTTGAGCTACTTAAATTTGCAATCATGTATTTATACATCTAACAGAGCTTCTGTTTCCCCTAGAATCTGAAAATTAACTAGCTTTGTAGCATCTTCCTTGATCTGCCACCCGTGCCCTGAGGATTAGAGACTCCACCTGAGCTTGTTTTACAAGCATAACAGAAAAAATTAATCTCTGCTGGCAGCAATCCCACTGGGATACTGATGAATAATGATATCCCTCTCTTGCTGCCCTCTCAGTCCACTAGAAAAGCCACTCTAACCCAGCAACGTGGAAACTGCTGAAACCATTCCAGCTGTGGATTAGTAGACAGTCAAGCATCCATCTGCTCTGTGTGAATCAAGAGAAAGCAAACATACATTCTTATAGCTAAAGTAGCTTTCACCATTAACATCTTATAGCATCATGAATAGTAAATATTAAGATAATCATATACAAGAGAATAAATTAATCCACTACCTACACCTAAATTTGTTTACATTTTCTTTAGTACTTTTAACAATGACAAACATAGCTTGAATGTCATGTTAGTAACCTATAGTGTATCATAAATTAAGGGATTTAAGACATAAAAGGAAATGTCTCAAGACTTTGTATTTCAGTTATACCTGCAAATGTATGTGCGCTCCCACTGAGTGTACTCACATACACACACATTAAATGAATACATGCAAGTACAAATGCCTCACCTCAACAGGAAAAGGGCTGGGTAAGACCTACTATGGGAGGGAATTTAGCTATTCCTCCACCCTTCTGGGGGAAGGGGGTGAGGGGCAGGAGAGGGGGGAGAGAGAGAGGCTTGATGGGATATTTTTTTCCCCCTGAAGGTTGGCAAATTTGAAGATTGTGTCTCTCCATTGGCTCCCCACCTTTTCCCACTCGGGCAAGAAGGTATTTTACTCCTAAGCTCTTGTTTATAACCCTTTGTGATGTTGCAAGCAGCAAATATAGGATGGAGTTGCCCAGAGCCATAGCAACTGGCTCAGGCGATTCCCTGGCACATCCCATGTTGGCCAACCTGGTAGGGCGCTGGCTCAGTCTAGTGGTGTCTTGCAGGTGGCCTTTTGAGGAGTGACTGGCCTCAGATGGTAGCAGGATTCATGCTGGCGCAGGCAAAGGTATCCACAGTGGTGGGAGGTAGAGAATCCTTCCTGATTCTTGCCTTGTTTCCAGTCCTGCTCCCCTGAGGGGAAGCAAGAGAAGGGCAGCGACAATGAATCCATATCCAGTAGGGACTGTTGGATCTGCTTCTTTGACAGTTGGTGTGTCTCTGCCAGGTGGAGTGGGTGGTAATCTGCTCCCACTCCAAGAAATATGCTCACAAATACCCATTTGCAGCCAGAGTTATCTAGCTGTATGCACAAGTTACCTTGTTTCAAATCAAAGAAATATTTAGACACTAAGAACTGAAAATCAGGCCCACAGTTTGTTATTTTTTTGGAAGGGGCCTAAGGCATCAAACACTTGTCTCTTCCAAGCCTGCTTAACTTTGTTGGGTACATGCCAAGTGGTTCTGAATTCCTCAGCAAATGGACTTGTACTTAAATTGGGTCAATCTGAGCAATGACCTTGTTTTTTTTTCCATACTCCTTTCTCCTAAGACACGATTTTTTCCAAATAGTAATTCCTCCTTCTTTGTGTTCACTGTCCTCACAGAATACTCAGTCTATTGGCTAACCAGTCTTCCTTCTCTGTATTTGTTCAAGTCACTACTGCTCCAAGAAGTGAGGTGATTACAACCCAAACCAGGGTCCCTAATATGAGAATGCACTGCCAGCATTTATTTGCCTGTCTGTTAACAGATGATGGCACCTGTCTAGTAAAGATTTTTCTAATTTATTATCATAATCTGTTTGATCAGTAAGATGAAATGACTGCACAGGAGATTTGGGTACCCATATCTACTCATCCAAACCAATTCTTCTAGCAGGGAGTGCCAGATTTATCCACAGTACCAATGTCTGTTACGGCCTTAAAGATACATCAAATTATGAAATAATAATGCACTTCTTTTAAAAAAATTACTTTGACAGACATAAAAGAATAAACATTTCAGGTGGGTGGAAAGGCTGCTGAGGTGAAGCAAAATCTGGATCTGTTTGTTCACTAAAAGCACTTTTACTATAATGTGCTTCTCACAGGTACATACACAAACTCTCTATTTTTTTTTTTTTTTTTTACAACCTTAAGCACAATTTTTGCTTTTTGGTTGCAGGAAATGGTCTACATTTTATTTTAACATTATGAATGGTGAAAAGTGTTGTAATAATTAGGAATTCTAGGGAACTGAGGACATCTCCCAGTACCAGGCCCGATGCGAATCAAAGATTGCTTTCTCAAAATTTTGTCTCTGATACTAAACAACCCAGCAGCCAGAAAGGCTGAATAAGAAAAGATAACGAATGAATGAGAGTGAGAAGTATGAATGTTAAATAAAGACAATATTAGGGTCATTTTAATTACGGGCCAATCAACATTTCTTATAAAATCCTTCTTTCCTGAATACCTTTTAAACTACTGATTTACATCATCACATGCAAGATATCAGTTTTGTATAAATGTTAGTTGTAATTATTTGAGCAAAATTAGTTTAGCTTCTTTGTCACCAAAACTGAGGTTCTGCTCTGAAAAGTGACTGTAAAAATGGCACCTTCTTTCTTGTATCTATTCAGACTAATAGCGGCTTACTTCACAAAGCAAAAAATATATTTTTCTTTTCACTCCTGTCAGCAATGCAGAGTTCACACAACTAACACTAAGTGACCTGGATTCCATTTTTAATAATTAGATCGAAATGCTTTGACAAGAGACCGTTGTACCTACACTGATACCTTAATTATGACTAACTGCCATGCCAAGTGCCAGACTGTAACTGAAGACATACGCAATACAAACACAAACCTGCACAGGGTCAAATTGTCTGCAATTTTAAGTAGACAGTTGAACCAAATCAACCAAAACCAAACCAGTCCTTGCTGAACTTGCCTCAAGAACATTTGAGTTGGTGACCTCCCCCTGCAATGATCTGTCATGGCTGGCAGCTACTGGTAAAGTCTAAGGTGAAGTAAATAAATGAAAGAAGGTTAATGTCTAAAGTAATACACTGGATATCTGTGGCCATGCAATGGCACAGTTTGGTAAGCTGAGCCTTCATGAGTATTTGTACAGATAGACTCCTCCAATCTGTTGCAAATGGTGTGGCCCCCTGCAAATGCTGGTACATACAAATCCACTGAGCATATGCTACTTGCGATGGTGAGTCATTTGATTCAGCTGCTCTTCTGGATCATGTTTCCTCAACAAGGACAATCTGCCTGGGCATAAAAAAGCTCACACACAACAGCATGAAAACAGTGACGCAAGTATAAAGGTGCAGTGTGTCTCTGGAACTCCCTCAGGAAAGTGAAAACTTGTTCATGAGGCAAACGATCCAAAATCTGCCAAATGAGGATAGCAGACATTCCTTCCTGACCTCAGAGATGGCTGGAATCTAATACCAGGTGTGCTTGAGGGAAACACAACACAAAGAAAATGAGCCAGGGAGGGAAAGCAAAGCTCCTTTTTTTAAAACCACCAAAATTACCCACTGGTGAGCACACACGACCACAAAGGAAAACACAACAGATGTGAGAACAAGTATAGGAAAAATTCCCAGGTGACGAGAGCAGGAAAGAAGTTTGTTTAATCTAGTAAGGCCCCTTTCAGTAGTTCTGCAAGGGACATCCCTGGCCATTTAAACTATCCCACCGGCTGGCTTCCAGACTGACAGCTGCCACTCACAAAGGACCAACTCTCATCTCAGTTTAATTCTCCCTCCATTTAAGAGCATTGCTACAGGCCTAACCACTGAAATGGGAAGAAATACCTTCCCTGAAACCGAATAGATACCTGAAAGACAAGTGTAGCACGCTCAGGATTATGGGATCACTTTCAGAAAGAGAGCCAGGAAAACAGCAATGGCTGCCCCATCAAGTCTGACCACTGCCTGATTTGTGCACACAGTGCACGACATTAAAATACTTGATTTGAAAGAAAGAAAGACAGAAAGAAAATACTTCATTATCACAAGCTACTGAAATAAAATGATTGACCTGGATAACCTGGGAGATTAACCCTCAGAGCCATACAATAAAACATACTGTATGTTACGTCCACTGAGATTGTATGTATACAATTAATGAACAAACTGAAATTTAACAGTGATTTTCACATATCAACAATAAGACTGTATAGTAATTTAACAAAGTGATGTGATATTCTCTTTCATAAGATTTTTCCCCTTAAATACAATAAAAACAAAAAATTAAATTAAATTAAATTATGCTATAGTAATGGGGAGCATTTATCCATTTTACAGCCTTCTGTCTAGGCACTAGGAAGCATATAGTACAAACCTTTCACTATAAACAAATAATTTAATTGATTCTGTAGGTTTAATTTTAACTTTGCTTGAGCATTCTTTCTAGTTTTTTTAAACTGACAAGGAGAAACAGATATGGAATTACATAATTTTAACAGAAGAAAAAAAGTTTGTTTATCAGAGGTGAAAGAGTAAATGTCTATAGGACTAATGGGGCTCACATTTTATTTCACAAATGCCAGATTTCTTCTTCTGCTTTTTAACTTATAGCACAAGGAGGGAAGAGCTAAGAAAAAATACAATATGCCACAGTCAGCCAGCCATGAGTGGTGGGCATTGTCATTTTGATTTACCTACTGATTGTGCTTTGCTGGGAAGGCAAGCAGCACCAGGTGTTTTTAGTTTAAAGTTAGCTCCAGAACTAAAAATCAAACAATGATGGTATTACTTATGTCTGGGAGACACTCAGAATTGAGGTCATCAGACTAGAATGCCTGCAGTGAAAAATTCACTATGCCATCTTGTTTGGAAAAATGACTATGTTCAAGTACTACAGAATGAGCTGTGTTCCAAGCTGCACCATCTACTGGGACTAGCGAAAAACAAGGTAATTCTCATTTACGAATTAACTCCCTGTTTTCTGTTAAAAAGTATATGTTACTAGGGCTGAGCTAGAGATCGCCAATGAGATATGAAAATCATGAAATATAGAAATTGTAGTATTTTGTTTTCCTTTCATGAGAGTGATTAAATTTATTTCTACTTGAGAATAGGACATTTTTTTTTTTTTTTTAGTGAAAATGGACTCATTAAGTAATTAATATAGATATAATTGGGGTAGTGACCTATAGACTCCAACCAGGGATCAGGTCTCCACTACACTAGGCACTGCACAACTGAGTAAAACAAAGACCAGCCTCAGAGAGTTCACTGTCTAGGATGATGACGATATGCAACAGATGGAAGGGCAGACAAACAATAGACAAGATAATAGTGAAGATAGGTACTTTTGCATAAGTAAGCAGTTCTAATGGTCAAAATAGTCACAGATGGCCAAACTACATTAAAAATGGTCCTATTTATGAATAAACACCTGGATTTTTAAAACAATTTTGTACTGCAAAATTTCATTTTGAAGAACATCACATTTCACATGGGAACATGCAATATAACATACTATATGATTCAATGCAAAAAGCAGTCATTTCTTTTCAATATTGCACAAGACAATTTTTTTGCTTATTCAAATGGCCTCCAACAAAATTGTAAAGATTTTTGTGAAATTTTGTGAAAATATACAGCTTGTCTGCATATCATTGTCTATTACTAATATTGAAAATTTATTATTTGCTAGTTCCCATGTTTAACATTTTTAACTTTTAGTCATCTGAATTCTATTATGTTTTATTATTATAGCACAGGAAATGAAAGAAGTGCATAAAGTTCGGCATAAAACAAGTCAATATTGTTGCAAAGATTCTTACATATAACAATTCCATGTCTATTTTGAGCTATCCCTTCCCATAAATCCCTTATTTGGATTACCTCCCCCATTTGCTACATATTATTATTGGGCCTTTGATTTTGTCACAGAAATTTTAAATAAATTTTACAGCAGAGGTGTGGGAAAACAACAAACTTGTAATGTTAAGGGGGAGCAGGGAGCCAGGAGAGGATATTTGGAGAGCAAGCCCACACCATGCTCACCCTACAATGGGGGTTTCTGTCCTGTGGAGCTGGGCCCAGTTTCCCAAACCAGGCATTGTGACCTAGGAAAGGGGTTTGCAGTGTCACTAAGGTTTGGCATGTCCTCCCCTCTGTAGGTGGAGATGGAAGGCCCAGCTGACCCAATGGCAGACCACTTCACCACTGTTAGGGCCCTGGGTTAGGACCCGGTGGAGTTGGGTGGGCCTGGGTTCACCTACCCCGGGTGCCATCCACTTTGGTGATGGCCCTCGGATGTGGCTATTAGGCCTGTGCTATCCTGCACTCAAGGACCACTGTATTGATTCCGGCCATTAGGCCACACTGCCCTGTGCTCGTTGGTGGCCATATTGTCTCAGGCCATGCCAGAACCCAAGGGCTGCTGCTTTGACTCTGGCCTTTGGGCTGAAATGTTGGGAGGCCCAAGACAGTCTGGCAGACTGTAACCACGGTGTCAGCACATCCACAATCCACCCTGAAGGAGGACAGGATGTGCATACACCACCACAGACGTCCACGACAAAACTGCAGCCTTAATTATTAATTGTTTATTGTCATGCTCTTTGGAAAAATTATGATTACAAATTAAAGCTCTGAGCCTACAAATGGATCTGCGTATGTGAACACCTAATGAAAAGATATGGAGAGAACATGATGTATACAAACTAAGGCCCTGATCCTGCAAAAGCTTATGCATGTGCTTAACTTTATGTGCTGTGAGTAGTTCATTGAAGTCATTAGAATTAACTCCCAGTATATGAAATCAAGCATATGCATAAACCTTTACAGGACTAGGGACTAATTGCTCTTTCATGTGAAATGAAGTTTGAGTGGTAAAATATATGTAACCAACGGTTCCCTACACCGAAATCCATTCCTAAAAACAACAACATGCTGGAAACAGTCAGTTTTAGATGTATATCCATAAGAAATTCACAATAGTACCTTTACCTCTTTTGAAACTGATCAATACATCAATAAGCATCTCTTAGAACCTGACTTGTTTTGTAGAAGTGATCTGATTTTTCATGAATAGATTCAGAGAACAGAAGCAAAAATGATTTAATAAAATTATGGCTTATTGCCTTAAATCCTTAATGCCTTATACATTTTTACTTGCTAACAACAGGGCGGGACCAATAATGTTTTTATGGCTTCTTGTGGAGAAAGTAAAATGCAAAACTGTCCACTTTTTTGTAGAAAATTATTTCACAAATCATTAATTTCTTTCCTCCCAACTAAGCGAAACCAGCCTCAAAAGGTTCTTGCTAGAAACTGGACATGGGCAGTAATAACTTACATATTGATACAGAGTAAGGTTCCAGTTCTACAATGAAAACTTACTCTGTTCTAATACAGTCCTGCAAACACTCACAAATGCTTAATTATGACTAGAATAGGATTGCCAAGGACATGCACTAATAGTGACATACAGAATATAAAGAATGGCGGTAAAAACCAGTGAAATAAACCCTAAAAACAGAAAGTCATAGCAGTTGTTGAAATAGGGGGAGGTGATCATAGACCTTTTCTGTTTTAACTGACTTCCCACCTATTATTGGTACTTACATACCAGGAAGTACAATAGCTGTCTCACTAGCAGACCCAATCTAGTACCACAGCCAGTGCCAAGTTTTCCGCCTAATTCCAAGAGGTGTAACCCAGTACAAGCTACTGCAACAGTATATTGCCAACTTCAGGCAGAGAGAGAGTTGTTGGATATGTGGGCACTTGGAGGATGAATTGATGCTTAAATCACAGGAAGAAGGGCTATAACCCCACATTTACAGCA
This sequence comes from Chelonia mydas, assembly GCF_015237465.2. Taxonomy (NCBI): domain Eukaryota; kingdom Metazoa; phylum Chordata; order Testudines; family Cheloniidae; genus Chelonia; species Chelonia mydas. Next base: position 73,842,967 of record NC_057851.1, read on the forward strand.
GAGTTCCTACTCACTGCTGTGGTCTTTTAGGATTATAAACCTCCAGGATTTAAAGTAGAAGAAAAAAAAGCCTGCCCTGCACAAAATTTGCATTTGTTTGGTAGATTTTAATTTTTATATTTTTTATACTTTTGACAAATATCAATATTTATTTTTAAGCTTTTTTATCTATTTAAATTTTCACTGTTGCAGGAAATTATGGGGGAGTCAGACAGTTGGGGGAGGCTAGACAATTATTTAATGATATTTGATGCCGAGATTCAAAAAGTTAAAATGTTGTAACTCTTAAAACAAAAATTGTCAACATCAGATGCCAAAATATACGAAGTAAATATCCTTAAATCAAACTCTAATAAGTTATCAATTGGCATTTTTCTTACTTTGCCTATCTATAAATTTTGATTACCACCAATGGAATTTTTTTTTTTTCGGTTTGTGTGTGCATCCTGAAATTGACATTCACTAACATTTACCAATAAAAATCTAATCCTTCCACGCCTACATTTAAGGTATAGGAATAAGCACAGATGAGCTCCCTCTTGTGGGGAAAACACAGAAAAACAGAAATAAAAGAGCAAAATGACAGGCAGCAAAGCAAAGGAGCTAGAAGATGGCAAGAAAAAGTAGTGTAAGCTGATCAGAGGTCTTTACAAAAAGGTAAAACCTGTGTCCATTTGCCCAGCCACATAATCACATTAAGTCAGATAACTAAGCACTATCCTGCAGCTGTTGGAACTATTCATGTAAGTCAGAGATTCCCAAACTTTTTATTTTTGCTGTGCCCTCTTTTGGAGATTCATGTCCCTTGAGCACCTCACTCAGCACAGGGGAAAGAGGGGAACCCTTCAAAGTGCTGAGTTTGAAGTCCATGCTAGGGAGTGGGATGGGGGTGGGAAAGAAGAGATAAATCCCCATGTGACAAGAGAGCTTCAGGGCTCCTCCCCTGCGGAGGAGGGGAGCTGCTAGAGAAGAGGGGCCTGTGGTGACATGTGCATGGATCCCATAGGTTTGGCTCTGGGCAAGGGGTCCTTAGGGCAGGGGCAGCTCCTCAGCCTCACAGATCTGTGGAAGTCCAGGGTGACTGGATGAGGCAAATCCAGCATCTGGGCCCTTCAGTGGGCAGCCAGATCCAACCCCAGGGACCACCCCCTGCCTTGCCCCCTCCCCCGGCACAATGTCCAGTCTGGATCCTCTTAGCAGCTGTACAACTTCCTTGCCTCCCCTTTGGCCTCCATCTCTCCCTGAGAGAACTACCACCTTCCCACACCTGCCGCAGGCTCTGCTGCCCTGTGGCAGCTCCCCAGGGCTGGCCTGTTTCCACCCAGCACAGCCCCCATCTCCACTACGCCCAGGTCCCTACTCTCCAAGAAGATTATAAGGTGGTTAGAAAGCTGACTAGATCGTCACGCTCAACAGGTAGTTATCAATGGCTTGATGCCTAGTTGGCAGCCGGTATCAAGCGGAGTGCCCCAGGGGTCGGTCCTGGGGCCAGTTTTGTTCAACATCTTCATTTGGATGATGGGAGGTATTGCACCCTCAGCAAGTTTGCAGATGACACTAAGCTGGGTGGGGAGAGGTAGATACACTGGAGGATAGGAATAGGATCCAGAGTGATCTAGACAAATTGGAGGATTGGGCTAAAAGAAATCTGGTTGAGGTTCAACAAGGACAAGTGCAGAGTCCTGCATGTAGGACGGAAGAATCCCATGCACTGCTACAGGCTGGGGATGTCTGGCTAAGTGGCAGTTCTGCAGAAAAGGACCTGGGGATTGCAGTGGACAAGAAGTTAGATATGAGTCAGCAGTGTGCCCTTGTTGCCAAGAAGGCTAACGGCATATTGGGCTGCATTAGTAGGAGCCAGGGGTGGCGAGTTTTATGGGTTTGTGGTGCTTGTGCTCCACCAATATGAGAGCACAGGGACCCAGCTGCATCAAAGTTCGGTGCCGGGTCTCTTCCCTGGCTTTGTCAACTGCCCCTGTGCACCTCCCCCAGAGTGTCACCCTGGCCCCGCCTGCTACCCCTGGGCAATTTAAAAGGGCCAGGGGTCCCCGCCACCACTACCGGCAGCGAAACAGGGCTAAGGTGGCTGCCTGCCCACTTGCTTGCTTGCTCGCTCTGCTTCCAGAAGCGGCCAGCATGTTCCTGCAGCCCCTGGGGGTGGGGAACATGTCCACATGCTGTCCCCGCCTCGAGCTGCAGCCAATGGGAGCTGCGGGGGCAGTGCCTATGGGCAGCAGTGCATGGAGATTCCTCTGGTCCCCCATAGAATCACAGAATATCAGGGTTGGAAGGGACCCCAGAAGGTCATCTAGTCCAACCCCCTGCTCGAAGCAGGACCAATTCCCAGTTAAATCATCCCAGCCAGGGCTTTGTCAAGCCTGACCTTAAAAACCTCTAAGGAAGGAGATTCTACCACCTCCCTAGGTAACGCATTCCAGTGTTTCACCACCCTCTTAGTGAAAAAGTTTTTCCTAATATCCAATCTAAACCTCCCCACCGAGGAGCTGTTGCCAGAGAGGGGTGCGGGTCACTTTCGGGAGCCAACAAGGTTAAGTGCTGCACCCCTCACCCTCTCCCGCACCCCAACCACCTGCCCCAGCCCAGACCCCGCACCCAAACTCCCTCCCAGAGCCCATCTCCCGCACCTTAACCGCCTACCCCAGCTGAGAGCTCACACCCAAACTCCCCCCCAGAGCCTTAGATGGGGTTGGGGGGCAGTACTTGGACCCGTTCTGAGCACCACCACAAATTATACAAACCTGCCGCCCCTGGTAGGAGCATTGCCAGCAGATTGAGGAAAGTGATTATTCCCCTCTATTCAGCATTGGTGAGGCCACACCTGGAGTATTGCGCCCAGTTTTGGGCCCTCCACTACAGAAAGGATGTGGACCAATTGGAGACAGTCCAGCGGAGGGCAACAAAAATGATTAGGGGGCTGGGGCACATGGCTTACTAGGAGAGGCTGAGGGAACTGGGCTTATTTAGTCTGCAGAAGAGAAGAATGAGGGGGGATTTGATAGCAGCCTTCAACTACCTGAAGGGGGGTTCCAAAGAGGATGCAGCTAGGCTGTTCAAGGTGGTGGCAGACGACAGAACAAGGAGCAATGATCTCAAGTTGCAGTGAGGGAGGTCTAGGTTGGATATTAGGAAACACTATTTCACTAAAAGGGTGGTGAAGAACTGGAATGGGTTACCTAGGGAGGTGGTGCAATCTCCATCCTTAGCGGTGTTTAAGGCCCGGCTTGACAAAGCCCTGGCCTGGATGATTTAGTTGAGGTTGGACTAGATGACCTCCTGAGGTCTCTTCCATCTCTAATCTTCTACGATTCTAAGAGCCTTCTCTTACTGCCCACCCCGCATTCCCGGCTTTGCAGTGCATGGCCTCAAAGCTGCGGGTGCCCAGTGTGCCCTGGAAGATGGGGGGCGCCAGCCCCACAGGAAGCGGGGGAGTCAGATCTCAGCCAGAGAGATGGTGTCTTGTGACAGCACCTGGCGCAAGCAGTGCACAGAGAGCAGGAGGGGTGCAGCAGCAGCAGACAGCAGGATGGCAGCGCAGCACGGCAGTGCTTGTGCTGGGTAATGGTAACAGGTGCCCGGGCTGGGGGACAGACTCTGGGACCAGACTCTTCCCATCCATCCTGCCCCAGGTCACACACACCCTCTGATAACTTCATTGTGACCAGAGGGCATGCCCCATTGTTTGAAAACCTATGATGTAAGTGAAGGCTGCAGGATCAGGCCATATTTAACTAATCTTAATAGTTACCAAGCAGCACTCTTAAGTACCAGTGGTTAATCACTTATTTTACTAACGCTAGTGGACACAAAGACTCTAATCACTGTGTCCTGATTTCTCTGCCATAAATCTGCCCCTGAAGCCAGGAATCAGCTAGCCAGACATTTTCCCATGCGAAGAATCAGGCCCATATACAGAGAAGACACATATCTTCTCTTGAGATCCAGCAAAAGCAACAAAATGATTTAATAGAATTATAGTTCAATGCCTTAAATCCAAACTTAGATCTCTGTTACACCCTCTCCACCTTTGTTGGGGAATAAAAGGAGACAATCTTTGAACACCACTACAGAAGACTCCAGTCATTCAGTCATAATTCATTAATGTTTTCCCATCAATAAACGATGTAGCAAGCACCGTAACACAGCAGTGTTCACAACTGAACTAACTTGGATTGACGCCATCTAAAATGTGACCACAGGAAAGTGAGGGGGAGGAGCTCTGCAGGGCAACCTCCTTCCCATTCCCAATTGTGGCAATCAGAAAAACTCTAGGTATGCCAATAAAGGTCAATTATGTAAGGACAAGAATCTGAGTTTCACCTCCCAGCCCAAGTTAGATTACAGATCTCCTGGAAACAAAACCAACTCAATTTCAGCTGAAATCTATTAAATTCAATGTTTATAAATGCAAAGTAATCCACATTGGAAAACATAATCCCAACTATACTTACAAAATGATGGGAGTTTAAATCAGCTGCTACTACTGAAGAAAGATTTTCAGGTCATTGTGGATAGTTCTCAGAAAACATCTGCTCAATGTGCAGCAGCAGTCAAAAAAGCTAACAGATTGTTAGGCACTATTTGGAAAGGGATAGATAATAAGACAGAAAATAGTATAATGCCACTATGTAAGTCCATGGTGCACCCACACCTTGAATACTGCATGCAGTTTTGGTTGCTCCATTTCAAAAAAAGATACATTAGAATTGGAAAAGGTTCAGAGAAGGGGGGAAAAAAGGATGAGTGATATGGAACAGTTTCCATAAAAGGAGAGATTAAAAAGACTGGGACTCTGTATCTTAGAAAAGAGACATTAGGGGCAGATATGATAGAGGTCAAAATATTCATGAATGGTGTGGAGAAAGGAAATAGGGAAGCGGTACTCATCTCTTCACACAGTGCAAGAACGGGGGTCACCCAATGAAATTAATAGGTCGCAAGTTTAAAACAAACATAAGGAAATACTTCATAGAAACATAGAATATCAGGGTTGGAAGGGACCTCAGGAGGTCATCTAGTCCAACCCCCTGCTCAAAGCAGGACCAATCCCCAACTAAATCATCCCAGCTAGGGCTTTGTCAAGCCTGACCTTGAAAACTTCTAAGAAAGCAGATTCCACTACCTCCCTAGGTAACCCATTCCAGTGCTCCACCATCCTCCTAGTGAAAACTTTTTTTCTAATAGCCAACCTAGACCTCCCCCACTGCAACTTGAGACCATTGCTCCTTGTTCTGTCATCTGCTACCACTGAGAACAGTCTAGATCCATCCTCTTTGGACCCCCTTTCAGGTAGTTGAAAGTAGCTATCAAATCCCCCTTCATTCTTCTCTTCTGCAGACTAAACAATCCCAAGTCCCTCAGCCTCTCCTCATAAGTCATGTGCTCCAGCCCCCTAAGCATTTTTGTTGCCCTCTGCTGGACTCTTTCCAATTTTTCCACATCCTTCTTGTTGTGTGGAGCCCAAAACTGGACACAGTACTCCAGATGAGGCCTCACCAATGTCAAATAGAGGGGAACGATCACGTCCCTCGATCTGCTGGTAATGCCCCTACTTATACAGCCCAAAATGCCGTCAGCCTTCTTAGGAACAAGGGCACACTGTTGACTCATATCCAGCTTCTTGTCCACTGTCACCCCTAGGTCCTTTTCTGCAGAACTGCTGCCTAGTCATTCGGCCCTTAGTCTGTAGCGGTGCATGGGATTCTTCCATCCTAAGTGCTCTTGTCCTTGTTGAACTTCATCAGATTTCTTTTGGCCAATCCTCTAATTTGTCTAGGTCCCTCTGAATCCTATCCCTACCCTCCAGCGTATCTACCACTCCTCCCAGTTTAGTGTCATCTGCAAACTTGCTGAAGGTGCAGTCCATGCCATCCTCCAGATCATTAATGAAGACATTGAACAAAACAGGCCCCAGGACCGACCCTTGAGGCACTCTGCTTGATACCGGCTGCCAACTAGACATGGAGCCATTGATCACTACCCACTGAGTCCGACGATCTAGCCAGCTTTCTATCCACCTTATAGTCCATTCATCCAGCCCATACTTCTTTAACTTGCTGGCAAGAATACTGTGGGAGACCATATCAAAAGCTTTGCTAAAGTCAAGGAATAACACATCCACTGCTTTCCCCTCATTCACAGAGCCAGTTATCTCATCATAAATTATCTCGTCACACAACGCACAGTTAATCTGTGGAACTTACTGTCTTGGGATGTTGTGAAGGCCAAAAGTATAACTGGCTTCAAAAAAAGAATTAGAACAGTTCATGGAGAATAGGTCCATCAACGGCTATTAGCCAAGATGGTCAGTGCCACAACACCATGCTCTGGATGTCCCTATATCTCTGGCAACCAGAAGCTGGGACTGGATGACAGGGAATGGATGGATCGATAATTGCCGTTCTGTTCATTCCCTCTGAAGCATGCCCAGTAGCCACTGTTGGATGATAGGATACTGGGACAGATGGATCACTGGTTTGACCCAATATGGCCATTCTTATGAAACCCAAAAAACAGATTATGAGAGTGGGATGCAGGGCTCACAGGAAAGCAACTGTCTTGGTCACTGGGAAGAAAGTTGAAGAAAATCTTGCTTTTTCCAATGACTTTTCGTTTTGAGAGAAGGGACACTGTCAGTGCTATGGATTGAGTGAATACGAACCAGTTTACCATGAGATAAACTGCAGGTTCCCAGTGGTAGCTGTCTGGTGCATAATTTGGAATGATCATTTGTATGCAATACTGGATTGAGGGAAAATATGCCCCTGGAGCTCTTAAATAGAATTGGTGGAATTCACAGATTTTAAGGCCAGAAGGGACCAATATGGTCACCGAGTTTAACCTCCTGAATAAAACAGACCAAAGCACCTCACCCAGTAATTTCTGCATTCAGGTGACAAGAGGCTATGTAAATTACATGTTGGTAATTTGTCATGAATCAGTGTAACTTCCATCCTAAACCCTCATGTTGATTACTTTCCCTCTTACAATCTCACACTTCTGCTTTCACAGCCTGCAAATTACAACAATGCTCCTTGATGTCTACATTATACCACCACATATGTCACTGCTGAATTTTGCACAATAGAATTAATTTTTGTAAAGTCTGTAGTTCTGAAAGACAATGAATAAAAAAAGACACCTATAATTCAATGCTACAGACTTTTGCAGACACATTTTAGAAGAGTTTAAGGAAGTTATTTTTAATTAATGTATTCAAAGGAAGTCAAAACTTTAAAAGTAAGTCACATCAGCAGAATGATTAAAATTATAATCATGTTTTGCAATGTTGACATGCCTTTTCTACTATAGGCTACAGCTTTCAGTGCCAGCATCATTAAGAGATTTTTCAAATTACTTTTTAAATATCCTTTTCTCCTAGGATTTTCACTTACATCTAATTAGACTACTTACCCCATGCCATGCAATTCCCTGTTGCCAAAACTGCTAAATGTTTCAATAAGTAGGAAGAGGGCATCAATGGAGCAAGACAGATGTAATGTTATTGGTTAACAATAGTGGTGTGAAGCAACTGCCTTAATTATAGAGCTCATTAATTCAGTGTTGAGAACAAACTTGGCGATAATTCTGCTAAAATGCCTAATCTTTTCAAGACAGCATCCAATTGTGAAAAACTCATTTTACACCTTTAATAAAGAAAGATGGAATAATAATTTAACTAGCAATTATGAAAACCAACATCTGCATAAAAATAAGTAAAACTGTAGGCTATAAAAGTTATTCACCATCAACATAATAAGGATTCCATACTTCCCTTGCTCTGTTTTACCTTTTCAAGTTTACATATCAAAGAATTTGGACCTTAATTGATTTTATTTTGTCTAATTAGTTTTAAGAATGTAAACAAACATTTTATAAGTTGCAGCAGTCTCTTGGATTTTTAGCAAAACTTTTATGTAGGAATGGGCCTCAGCCACAAAGTTTGGTTCTGAAATTCCCCAGAGTTTGAAGGTGTTTGAAATTGGATCTATCACTAACTACCTGGGGTTAGGAAGAAACTTCCCTTTTTACCAGCACCTTGGCAAATAAGGATATGTAGTGGGACCAGCATTATTTAACATATTAAATGAAATTCAATATAGATAAATACTAGGTGATGCACAGAGAAGGAAAAATTTAAATACTGATGGATCTCTACATCAGTGGTTCCCAAACTAGGGGCACCGCTTGTTCAGGGAAAGCCCCTGGCAGGCCGGGCTGGTTTGTTTACCTGCTGTGTCCGCAGGTTCGGCCGATTGTGGCTCCCACTGGCCGCGGTTCGCTGCTCCAGGCCAATGGGGGCTGCGGGAAGCGGTGGCCACCATGTCCCGCGGTCCGCGCTGCTTCCCGCAGCCCCCATTGGCTGAGAACGGCAAACCATGGCCACTGGGAGCTGTGATTGGCCGAACCTGTGGACGCAGCAAGTAAACAAACCGGCCTGGCCTGCCAGGGGCTCTCTCTGAACAAAGGGGACCCCTAATGCGGAAACCACTGCTCTACATTAATTGTAATCACTAGGGAAAAACACATGGGCAACACTATAGACAGCTCTGTGCCCAACAGTGGAAAAAAACAAACAAAAGGTCAGCCTGCATTAATAAAGGGATAGAGACTAATAATAATAAATATTATAATGCTGTTAGGTAAATCTATGGTATGCCCTCATCTGGAACACTGTTCTCTTGGGTTCCCTAGTAAATACAGTCTATCTCTCAGAAATAAAAGGCCTACAGAAGGACAATGAGAATGATTAGAGACATGAAAAGTCTTCCACATGAAGAGAGACTTTAAAAGCTTACCTCGTTGAGAGAGAAGCTAACTAAAGGCACATATACGACACACCTCGCTAGCACAAGTATAAATAGCACTGTAGATAGTGAGGCGTTGCTTAGGTGAGTAAAGACATGCCTGAACCCTACACGGTTCTCGACACGCTCAAGCAATGTCTTCCCCGTCTATACTGCTAAAAATAGCAGTATAATGTCCTGCTGCCCCTTGCCGCTGGAGCTCTTCCTTACTGCAGGGAAAGGAGAAGGAGAAATTTCTCCTTCTCTGGCTGGAGGGAAAGGGTCTGGCAAGGGAAGGCAGAAGAGAAAAGCTCCAGCAGCTCCCTGCTGCCTTCCCCCTGCCAGAGCCTTTCACTGGTGTGCGTAATTATATGCTGCAGTGTGGACATAGCCTGCTTTTCTCAGCAGCGTGTAGCTACACATACCCTACATGCTGCTGCCAGTGGTGTGCAGTGTAAACATAGCTGCTGGGGGTATACGGTAGAGGTATAGTAAATACTAAAGAGGAGGTCAATCAGGCTTTTTTTTTTTTTTTTTAATCTCTCCCTCATTGCACAAGAACAAGGGAACATTCCAATAAAATTAAAAGATAATAAACATAAAACTGATAAAAATACTTTCCCCCCACCCAAGTGGCAAAGAGCACAGCATCCAATAAAGGATTAGACGTTTACAATATATGGGCTATAACATCCTTGGTTACAATAGCCAAAATAATACTTATATACATATTTATATAACGACTATCAAACCACATTTTTTGTTAAAAAAGAGATTCACTAACTTTCTCGCATTATGGCGAAAATTCTCCCTTGGATTATTGTTCATTATGAGGATTTCACATTGTCTTCTAAAATACAGACAACTGATCATATCTAATGTGACAATGTCTATGTTTCTGTACGGAGGAGTCATTCATGGATATTTTCCCCTTTCTGAGTAAGGAGGAGGGAGCACCTCTATTAATAAAGCTCATGGCTCACTTGGAGGAGCCCAGAAATTCTCAGACAGTTCAACTCTTGGATGACTAGATTTTGCTGTTCACAATCTACACCAGTAAAATCTTAGAGAAACAAGAAGACAATTCAGATGTCTCCAATATACTCCTAGTCTGGGACCTGTCTTTATCATCGATAAGATAGACATGCAGCTATGGTGCCTTGCATATTTCTGTCTGACATTCAGCTAACAAGGTAGGTGACAGAGTTCAACATGAGGCAATGGAAAACTACCAAACTTTGGAGACAATGTAGGTCATTAACTACTTCAAGGACAGGGTAGAAATGCTATTTAATCATGTTTGTGTATGTGCATGCACGTGTACAGATTCACTAAGTTATTTGTGCCTTTTAAAATTAAGAGCTACATATATTAAGATGAAGAAAAAGTTATCACTTACTGACAGAATTGAGAGCAATTCTTCAACACTGCATTCAGGTTTCAACCGATCCTTGAACATCCTAACAGTTTGATGCTTCAAATAGTAGTAAGAAGCAATGCGGCCGTATGTTAGAGGTTCAATGCGACGATTATCCTGTTAGAAGGGAAGAAAATATACCATGAAATGTATAAAAACACGTGAAAAGCTTTTAAGATTGTATTTTAAAATAGACAGCGATGAAAATGAGATTGCAAAATGGTTCAACAGCCTCACACCAGTCCAGTTGCCAAACTGATTGGAAAAACCCAGTTTTCAGCATTGACAAACTTGTGAGAGGCTCTATTTCTGAAGTCAGACAGGAAATTTCAAGATCTAAGAGCAGGAATTGGGGATTCCCATTGTCTCCTTATTGCAGGAGTTTTGGGTTAATGCAGGGCAAATCTATTGAATTGTGTAATAATTAGAGCAACACAAGAACAAACAAAACTTTGCTGAAAAAAATAAACTGACATTAAAGATTACCTCTACTGTATTTTTACTCACGGATTCTTAAGGAAGTATAAATTAGTCTTACCTCCCCGATTTCAATACAGTAGGAACATTCCAGGTCAATGAGGGATTTCTCAACAAGGTTTGAAAGGAACTTGTTCATGGTGTCATGGCTCACATCATCTAAATTATAGTAACTAGATAAATTACATAAGCACACCGTCAATATTTAACAATAAAGACATCTTCTCAAAAGACTATGAATGTAACTAGACTGCCATTCTACAAACATGCACAAGCAGCGTGGATGAAGCAAGAATCCACACCGGTCATGCAAGTAAACATAGAATTTTTCCCCTTTCGAGTCTAATGAGAAATCCATGCTTCTTTTTGCTGACTCTTAAATGGACTCTGGGAGTAGCCAAAACGATACTAGGATCTATACATGAAAAGATAACATTTTAAGTATTAAATAGCTGAGGATAAATCAAACAATATGAAACATTTTATTCTGTAAACTGGAGTGTTTTCCAGCTTGTGTGGCTCCAAGCTTAAATAAGTAATAGTATCTCAGGTAAGGCTATATTTCCTTTAACCAGTGAAGTGATGGAGAAAGAAATGTTTTTGTATTTTGGAAGTGACAATAATAAAGCTAGCTGTATTGATACATTTTGAAAACACACAGAACACCCAAGTTTTGATTTATTAAACACTAATATTTTTCAGCCTAACTTTTCACAAAACTGAAATTAATCAAAAAAGGCATTTTACATTAGGAGTATTTAGTACACACTGTAGTGTATAGTCTCCTGGTTCTTCTATTTATGTACATTTATCACACTGTACAGTAATAATATTTCTTAGCTATCTGAACTAAAGAAAGATATTTCTAAATGAGCCAGAACATTTGACTATAGCTATGCATAATAATAGAAGACTCATTGACGTTTTGGACCAACTCCTGCACTCCTTATTAGCAGAACTGAAGCCTGTGGGCCAAAACCTCAGGTTCTTATTCAGACAAAATTAATATGATTTCAATGGGAATTTTGCCTGAATAAAACTGGAGTAATGACATATGAATCTGGCCCCATATGACCACTCAAGAAAGAAAGTGAGGAATTGGCTCTACAATTGGTAAAAGGAAATGAGTATATTCTTAAAGTTTAGTTTCAAACCTTTAAAAATAAATTCTGAAATCAAGCAGTGCAATTAAAACACTATTTTAAAGTATAATTCAAACATTTTTAATATAGAAAAGGTCAACAATTCAAAAGCACAATTAAAAAAAAGAGGACACTGAGCTGCTGTGAACTTATGCCTCTTAAATCTGTAAATAGTTGATTTTTTTTACGTCATTCAAAAATAGCACATTGAAATGGAGCCTGCAGTTAAATATGAAATGCTTATATGAGACGCTCTTTCATTCACACTTTTGCTTCAGTTACTTTAGAGCTCTTCCTAAAATATCCCAGCATTGCTGCCACCCGTTCAGCTCCACCACTGGTAACAATGGAAAGTTCTAGAGTAGTCCAGCTGCTGCCAGTGTTTTGAACATCTCTTCTGATGGCATCTAGAATGCCAGTAGCAGACGAGAGCCCCGTTTCCACTACTGCTCTGACTATTGCTGATGCACTGGTGTTAGCATAGGTGGGAAAATTTATAAGGAAAAATAAGTCTCATTCCACACACTCTTTAGTTAATTGCTACAGGTTTCCTTTAATCTAGCATGAGCAACAGAGACTGTAGAAGTTCAACTGATTTTTTAAAATATTTTCTGTAACACTGAATTTTTAGCAGCCTCTTTATCTGATTACATGTTTTTACTTCAAGCAGCTTACCTGAGAGAAACAGCGTGTTAAATAGCTACACAGGCATCTTCTGATTTCTTTTCTAGTAATCATACACAGACACAAAATAGGGGCATGATTCTCTGCTGCCTTGCATATTTAATTACTCCTGGGCAAAGTGGGTATAAAACCCAGTGTCAGTGAGTGAAAAATTCTGATTTGGTAGCATATTACAACTAATTTTGCACAAGTGTAAATGACTACAAGACCCTAATGTTTTCGGTATACATTTTACACTGGGTTCAAAGCAAGTATTCATCATATAGATTTAAAGCAAGAGTGCTGCCCAACTAAAAAACAAACAAACCACCTTTAATGTGTTTAGATAAAAACTTGTGTATCATAGGTGATAATGCATTCAGAGCAACTGACCTGTCCAAAGAAAAGCTAATTTGTAAGAAAGTTATTCCTGTATTCCTTTCAGCAACACATCATTAACTTATCTCAGTGAACCTTCAGAATTTTCAAAACAACGTTATATTGATAAAAATGGAAAGCAGTTTACTTATCTTTATCTTTTATTTTCATTGTCATATCTTTTTTAAAATTCCTCTTTCGGATTGCACACAGCAATACTAAAATGATCTCAGTTTAGGGCCTCATCCTGCTAATGCTCATTTCTGGGTGCAGAGTAGTATGTAGTGTTCGAAAGCTCAGACCAAAAACTAGAATATTTTTAGTACTGCTCTGTGCAGTCCTCTTGAAGTGACAATTTAGTAATGCTGTTATTTTAAAAATGAGATACGTACAGCACTAAGTAATGAATTTTTCAGGATCAGGACCTGTATTAGTAATTTAATCTTATCAAATTCTTGAAAATAGCTTTGTCACTATTGTTGTATTACATGTTCTTTGCCTAATTTGCCGTTCTTTACAGCTTAACAAGAAATCATGATAGGCAAATTTCTTCTTAGAACCCTACAAAATGTAATATTTTTGCAGACCTTTTCAGATGTTTTCTAAAATTGCTGATATCTACACTTTTGGCAATTTTGTAGGGAAAAATCTTCCAAGTTCCCAATGCAAATCTGACTATGAAAAGGAGAATTTTACAGTTATTTGTGATCTTGAGTGAAGTACTGTCAGCGTATATTAACTAGTATCTGTAATAGGGTAAATATAATATTAACCACACCCAAGGGAGCTTCTCAGTCATTCAGTGTACCTTTGTCCCAATAAATAGTGTAGCCATCCAACTGAAAAGACTATATTACTTTGTTTTCAATAATGATTTTATGAATGAGATTATATAGTATTTTGATAAATGCAGATCTGTTTGCATGCTAGTATGTTCAAAGTATACAAACTGTACTTTACATCAGTTCTGCTATGAAGCTATATTACCTAACTATTTAATTACAGATAAAGAATAAAAACAATGCCGTTTCATGCTCCCTGCATTGAACCATCTAGTCATTATTTTCCCTTTGCTATAAACAGTCAGCCTACCTTTTTATCAGCACACCATTTCATTTATTTCACTGTGAAACCCAGTTTCACAATAATTGACTTGTCAGAAGCTCTAATTTATGAGGCTGGGCTCTGTAAGCCTTTTCCTATATTGGGCTCAACCTGCACACAAGCAGGGTTGAATATTTACAATGCTGTTAACAGGTGCTGAGTTGTTTAATGATTCTAATAGCCAGAAGCGTACTGAGAAAGCCAGCGGGATCACAATTACAGGCTGTTTGAACACAACAATTACTCGTCCCCTGAGAGGTGTGAAAGTCAAAGGCAGTTTTATACTAACACCATCTAGCACATGGACTAGACAGGCTAACTTCCATTAGTAGTCCACTGGGAAACAGCAATAACAAACCCCTTAGTAACATAAAAATGTACAAAGTACATAAAATTTAAACAATGAAAAACTGAAGGAACTAACTTTTTATTGTCCTTTAAAATAATATATTTAACCCCCTCCCCCTCCCCACAAACCTAGTAGAGTTTAGCAAGAATAATAAATCATGAAACATGAACTTATTTATCTAATCTAAGCAAGTGTGGAATTTCATCAGTTGAGAATGATAGAGACATGTGTAGCAACATAAAATGTAGATGAAGTTACACAAAACATTTTGGATTTAATGTGGACAGTGGCAATCATTTCCTGTTTAGCTTATGTAAACCTGACCTGAGATCTCTGGGAAATTTTTCATCAGGCTTGAAATGGTCCTGCTATAACTGTCAATGCTGTGAAGTCATTTGTTACAGCCCCATGTTTTTTGTGTTCAGGTTATACGGTAGTAATAATGACACACATAATGTAAGTGGGTTGCAAAGACAGCTGAAAATATTACTTATTAATATTACTGAAAATAATCTTGCTACTGTGAAGGTTTTCTTTTCTTTTTTTTTTTTTTAAGCAAAATCTACTAAATTCAATACCAACCTCAATGTATACTTCTTGAGACTTACAACTCTGAAAACACAATATCCTTTAAGTACAAGCTTTAATATGGGATACACATTCAAAGTCATCTTCATATGTTCTTTCCCTTGGCTTGTGGCCCTAGGCAGCCAGAGGAATTCATTGGAAGCGGCACCTTCTGATCACATTCCTGGCAGTGAGATGTCTGTGGTGAATCCATGTTATTGAGCACATCACTGTTAGGGGAAGCACAGTATGCAAGTCCCAGCAGTGTCTGTGGGTGTTTATTGTGTTGGGGACATCCTCTTGAAGTGGCTGAGATTCAATGTTTGATTGGGAAGGGAATTGCCTGGTCTCATTTGAGCCTGTTACTACAGAGCTGATGTGTTACCATTGCATGTGTAGGTTATAATCTTTATGAGTACATTTGTCTACTTATTACTGTCTCGTATTTGCTTACTTGTTCTATGACTGAAAACTAATAAAAATTACTTTTGGCAGGTTATATACTTATTTTATTGTATTCCTTTATATAGCACCATGGTAGCAAGAACTCTGCTACGTCTCACTTTCTTGATTTGGATTATGTTCATCAGAGGACTCCAAGACATCAGATCCCACTTTATCGGTGGTCAGAAAGGAATTTGCCAGTTGGTTTACTGCCTTAATTTAGACCTTCACAAGTAGTTTTTCTACACAAGGGAGTTTTTAACCACAAATTCAGAAATACCGGGCACCTGTAAATTTGAGGCACGGCTTGCATGTTGCTTAGATACTTTTCCTGTTGTATGCCCAGATTCATAGTCTATTTGGACAAAGCATGATCCAGAAGAGCAGCTGGATCACGTAATTTGGCTTCTCAGTGTGCAAGTTCTGGGGTCTAACAACATTCTCAGAGGAATATTTTTTTCCCATGCGGTGGGGTGGGAAATGTTCTTGTAATGTCACAATCATCATTACAGCTTAGAGCAACCATCTCATGCGAATGGGATGCAACTTGTGCTGAAGGGTTGTAACTCAATTAGTTGACAATTAAATCCAAAACGCAGTACTCTTCGGACATGTTTGGAATGGAATGGAATTGTAGCCGTCTGGAATAATTTATGGATACTGCATGTTTACCTTGTTGTTGGGATGTTTACTGTATGAATATATTGGTTTAGTTTAATAGAGGGCAGTAAGGAAACCCAAGCGGGCATGGAAATAATGGCTCACAATAAGCAATCCCTGAAGCAAACACTTGAGGATTGTTAAGAGACAATGCCCAAATGTTAAGGTTTGAAGATTTTACTTTCTCTGGAGCCAAACTGCAAAACTAGTTTTGGCTGGAAGGGGTAAAGCCCAGGAATGCAGCAGAAGAAAAGAATGTTGACAGTTTAAAAAGGATCTCTCTCTCTCTCTCAAGCGAGGGAGGAGCTGTTTGGGGTAGCCAGCCAGAAACACAGGCACCTGGTTCCGGGGTCTGAAGAACTCACCATTCACAATAGATTGAGGAGGAGAAGTAAGGTCATGCTTGTGCAAACGCCCAGCACGCCAAGATTTATGAGCAACAGACAAGGCTGTACTGCAGAAATTCCTCATCATCTAGATTTCTGACTAACCCTATCAACTCTATGACCCTTCTCTACTCACTGAACTGAAACTAATGTTTTGTGAAACTGACATACAGTACAATTTTTGTTTCGTAATGAAATGAACCAACTTCACAATCTCAAAACATGATGTTAATCTGTCAATAAAAAGTACTACACTTCCATACACAATCCCAGATAAGTATGAGTCGCATCATATTTCTGTGCTTCCCAAGGTAATTGGGAAGAAAAAAGTCTTGTTACACTACTTAAATAGTAACATAAGTGTGTTTCATATTTATGACGTAAAAACCAATATCCTGAACTAAAACTCAGAGGCCAAAAGCCCCAAGGAGATAAATAGGTGTTTATCAGCATGGTCTATTAGTCCTGGTTAGGGGTATTAATAAGTTATCATGCTGCAATGTAGTCCCATCCTCTTACCTCTGGACTTTGATTAATATAAATCCCTCTATTCTGATTGGCTACAGCCTCTAAACTTTCCCATTCATAAACTTTTGAGTCTTCTTCCCTTCTGTTCTTCTCATTTCACCTAACCTTCTGATACACATCTCTTTTTCCTTTGAAGAAGGCTTAGCTCCTCTTCAACTATTAAGAACAATTTCTTTTTAAAGTAAAATGAGAGAGAAAGGTGGAAAAGTCTAGGGGCTTGTCTACTCTGGGAATTTTTGTACTATTGCAACCCTCTATAGATATAGGTTCACTATATGGGTGTAAAAAAATGACTTTTGTCAGCACAGCTTAACCCCAGATTGACACAAGCATAAATCATCCTGGTGAAAGTCACCTATCTTTTTGAAATATACCAATATTAGGGAGTTACACTAGTGCAACTACATCAGTGGAAAAATCCCAAGTGTAGACAAGCCCTAATACTACATGGTTTAGAGAAGAGATGAATAAGAGGAGCCATGAAAGAGCTGCATAAAGCAATGAATGGTATAGAGAAGGCTGTTCTGGTCCTCCTAGTTACTTTTTCTCTTAATACAAAGTAACATCCAATGAAATTAAAAGGCAACACATTTAAAAACTGATGGAAGGAAATGTTTAGTCACAAATAAAAATTATCCAGTGGAACTCATGACCACAAGATATTATTGATGGCAAGAGTTTAGCGGGATTTTAAAAATATCAGAAAGTTATGTGAATAGTAAGAAAATTCACAGTTACACTACATTTGTAAAGAAAACAAACCTTCCTATTTACAGAATACATGCCAATAACTAAATGGTGGTGAAGAAAATTTCTATGTATGGGTCACTTAATAATTGTCCATTATGAGATTTCTTACACCTTTCTCCAAAGAATCTGTTTTTGGCCAATGTCATAAATCACTGGACTATATGTATCATAAATGTGAGTATTATATTCTCATTGTATTTAATTTCTAGAGTTACCTGCAGCGACAGGATTGATAGGAGTGTCAGAAATTTACGTGCCCTTGCAACTTGTGGGCAAATAGATGGGTAACATGAAGGCATTAGTCATTGAAAGATGAGGGTTTTGCATAATTGCTATTTGGTCATTGAGAAATAACTATGGATTGATTATGCAAATTATGCTACTTTGAATGGTTAATAATAGCCCTCAGTCTAGTAATAGAATCTGCACTTTGAAGGAGAAATAACCATAATATGCAAATTAGACACACTTAGCCAATCAATGTGCAAGAAACTGCATATGTGATATATAATGTAAAATTGTGTGCTAATAAGAACATCTAATTGACTGAGACAATTCCATTTTACTATAATTTATGCTATTCTGTTCTTTCACTGTGGTAAATTCTCCAAGGTTGTCACAAAATGGAAAATCTTTTAAGGACAATCTTTGAATGAATCAACAATAAAATCTGTCATTACTGAGCATTCAATTTACATAAAGAGAAGTGATTTAAATTCCTCACTTCAATTTGTAGCTGTATGGAGAGAAAGTTTATCATCATATTAATGTTCCAACTGCAAAGTTGATTCTGTTTAGGTCCACATATGTACTAGGTTTCTATCCCTCTTTCTTTGATTCAGTGTATAGCATAAAATATTGGAGTTTGATTTTCAAAAATGTTTCAAATGGGTGTATTCCTTGTGAAGAAAAAGTTGGACTAATGAACTCTATCCTTTCACAAGGTTAATAGAATGGACAGAGTCCATTAATTTCACCCAAAGCCAAGGATCTCCTTTCCTTGCTGATGAGATGTGGTCTTTATCTAGGTCTCCTACCTGCCAGCTGTGATAGGTTAATCTCACATTATTATTTTTTTCACAGAACAGAACTCTTGGCCAATCTCTCTGGCCACAGCCCTATAAATAAAGATTGACGTGGAAGCACCCTGTGGCATGGTACAGTACCTGCTTGCAATCAACACAAAAGCTTTAACTCAAAACACAAATTTCAAATCCCTAGAATATTTAGAAATGACTGGCTCTTAGTAAAACAAACAATGGACTGGAAACTTGGCATGTTGTGATATATTTATTTGGATTGCCCCTCTCATTTGTATATCCAGGCCTATTCATGATCTATTTAACAAAGTGGCTACTATTCAGCATTCCCTGAACAATACCAGCTGCCAACATCCCCACCCTTCTAATCATGGGCTCAATTATGCTTTTTATCAATAAAGTTAGGAACCCATCTTACAGATAACAGGAGAGATGGATTCAACAATTCAACAGACCAGGGAAACTAAAATAATTCAATAAAAGTAAATAATGTAATATTTACATATTTCCAATGCTATACCAAACATATTACTATATCAGGTATGACAGATTATTTAAAATTTGTTGCAGAAACATTTTCTTAATATCTATTTTATGCATGCTAAAGTATTGAGATGTTAACGTCTGATATGGTGCCCCACAAAATTAGAAGAATGAAAAGTTCTTAGTTCATTTTTGGGGATTTATTTCAACATTTTGAATATTGTGGCAAACTTTTTATTGCTATTCAGCAATGGAAAGAGAGAGGTTCAACTATATCAGATACCTGGATACTTAAAATGAAAATGTATTTTGATCTTAATTTCTCTCTCAGAAAAGGTAAAAATCAAATTAATATGGTTTAAATAGTCATGAGTTTTCAATAAGACTAATGACTTTTTATTATTGGACTTCGTAGGTGTAGTTTGACGGATTCTAAATTTGTTTACACAGCAGTAGCACATAATAGGCAATAAATTAAATGAGAATTTAAGTCTATTACATACTATCTAAGCCTGTTCATTTGGAAACATGACATCAGTGTGCATTTATATAATGCCTTTCATCCCAAAGAATCCCAAAGCACTCTACAAATCACGCATGCAGGAATTACTTCACTCATCACCATGCAAACACCTGTTGGATGAAAAGCATTAGCTGTTTCACAGTGGAGAGGAAGGCTACAAAACGGCTCAGGACCAGAAGTGAAGAAGAAGAATATCGCCAATTGCAACTGCAGGGGGAATTCAGATACTGTGGACAAACTGTAAGCATCAAAACTGGAGTATATCCAGAACATTTCTACTAGTGTGAAAAGTGACATGAGATCCTTAAGGCCCACAAGTTTTGATTGATTTTATGTCATTCAAAAAATGAAGCTCCTCTATGGCACAGTACTCTCCATTACTACACTGGGAATTAGCTTAGAAGGAAAAGCGTGGTTTTGCATGAATCTGGAGTCCTCCTCCTGAAGCACCTGGGTTTTCGTTAGGTGCTTCTCAATGAAATACTGACCAGGCCTGACTAGGGTTGCTAACTTTCTAATTGCACAAAATCAAACACCCTAGCCCTGTCCTGCCACTTCTCTGAGGCCTCTCTGAATCTAGAAAGAACACTGTGTGCATAAATGCAGGTGGAGGAGGGAGGAAATAAGAGCAGGCTGTTGATAGCTTCAACTTGCATCTGTAGTGTTCCATGTGTGGCACTCACAAACTGATGCAGGACTCCTGTTTCATAATTGCCTTTCAGTCTGGTCTGCTGTTCCCTCAACCACATTAGCAATGCCTAACAGACTCCACTCTGAAGCGGCCCCCACCAGCTCAGCGAATCTACCCTGTTAAGACTCTGGACTATCTGACTCACATCTCCACATTATTCTGTGTTCCCCATACAATCAGATCCTAATCTCCCCCACAAAACCATTCTGTAAGTATCCCTATCCCTTCCACTTCTGCATCCACTTGACTATTCCCCACCCACACCACCACTATGCACAGATAACTCCAGGTCAGATTTGGCCCTTCTCCCTCAGCACTTGTTGAGAAAACTCTGCATTCCATTTATCACATGTGCTGCTCTCCTGGCCAAGATTATTCAGGGATTCTGGCTCAAAGCAGCAATTTGTCCTTAAAAATTAATGTTGAGTTATAACTTGAAATGTAAGTTTTCATATTATGTCCCATCATTAGAGAAATGCTTCAGAAGTAAGGCGTATCAGTAACTGTTGACCTCAGGTAAGGAATGTTTTGTATCATCTAGACATCTTGCACATTAGTCAAATAATAACTGTATTATATCTATATCAACCTATGTAATCTATTTTGTATCCAAGAAACCTCTCTATAAAGGAGACTTATGTTGGAGCTTGATACTGCTGGATAGAAAACTCGCCAAATTAGATCCACTAATTAAATCATTTAAACATCAAAATCCAGTATTAAAATTCATTTCTTTATAAAGTTCTCCTATGATTACTCACTACACCAAATTAGCATTTGTGCGTGCAAATCCACAACCTGGTTTATCTCAGTAGCCTTAATAAGCACAAAAACAAACTCATACGAGAAAAGACTTTCTGTATTTTCCATTTTCAAAATGAACTTGCGAAGGTTACTTAAGAAAGATTCAGGCTGAAGGCCTAGATGGAGAATATAGAACTAATAAAGCTCTAAACTTGGAGTTAAGGCAACTTGTTATTTGACTATTTCCACTTCGAACATAGCAGTCCCCACTGCTTATAAGGAACTCAAATTAAAAATGCTGCCATGTGCTATGGCGTTTGTTATGTGGTTCCACGAGTATTATGATCCTGCGTATGTCAGATGGTATTTATGAAATGGCAATAGTATAAGAACTAATCCTTTGTTCTCTACAATATTTTGGTTGGTGAACATATTATACTCAAAACAATGTTGAAGCAAAGGTGGAGATACATGGTTAGAACAACTCACAATGGATTGCATAACAGCTAGAGCAAGGAAAGATGACAATAATGGTCAAATACATCTTTCCCAATCTCCTCTAAAGAAGGTAAACATCACATAGAAACAGCTGATAGCTATTCCATCAATGACTAAGAAAATCAGCTGGTGATAGATTGCCTATAGGAAGCCGTGCGTAACATGTCACTGTGATCACTAAAAAACATTATTAAAACACTAAAGAGAAATATATAAAGCAATTTGACCATCTGGGCTTTTAATTTAGGGATACTGAGTTAGCAATTTTGATTAGGCCCTCTTAATAATATGACTTTTTAATTGTTTCTGAAACTTAAAGTCTAAGTTATCTACCAACAGACGTTTTCATATTTAGAGAAATGTTGTGAACCATTTGCATGTGCCTTTCTTTCCTAGGACTGAGTCTGTATTAGCCTGATTGTCAGACATGCTGAGTATTCTGGACTCTAATGATAAACAATGGGAACTCAGTTACATTACTTTTTCATTTTACACTCACCTAGGGTTCATGATAAGACGACGGAAGAAGTAAGTCCAGGTGATGTAATCCATCGCATCCTGCTTGGAAGTAATAGTTCCAGCAGCAATTTCAGCATTCAAGTGATCAGAGAGCACTTCCAACAAACTAAAGGACATGATGGAAAAAGGCATCAGTTAACTTTACAAAAATTGTATTTCGTGGAGTTGTACATAACCAACACACACAGCCCTTGTCTATAAAAAGCAAAAATACCTTTTTAAAAAGAGTTTAACATTTTTAATCTAAAAATATTTTTTTCCCATAGGGGTGGGGTGGGAAATGTTCTTGTAATGTCACAATCATCATTGCATGTTAGAGCAACCATCTCATCCAAATGGGATGCAACTTGTGCATGCTAAAGGGTTGTAACTTAATTAGTCGACAATTAAATCCAAAACGCAGTACTCTTCGGACATGTTTGGAATGGGATGGAATTGTAGCCGTCTGAAATAATTTATGGATACTGCATGTTTACCTTGTTGCTGGGATGTTTACTGTATGAATATATTGGTTTAGTTTGATAGCAGGCAGTAAGGAAACCCAAGCGGGCATGGAAATAATGGCTCAAGGTAAGCAATCCCTGAAGCAAACACTTGAGGATTGTTAAGAGACAATGCCCAAATGTTAAGGTTTGAAGATTTTACTTTCTCTGGAGCCAAACTGCAAAACTAGTTTTGGCTGGAAGGGGTAAAGCCCAGGAATGCAGCAGAAGAAAAGAATGTTGACAGTTTAAAAAGGATTTCTCTCTCTCAAGTGAAGGAGGAGTTGTTTGGCGTAGCCAGCCAGAAACACAGGCACCTGGTTCCGGGGTCTGAAGAAGTTAGGCCTGCCTAGATTACCATCGGGGAATAATAAACCTTTAGGTGAGATAGATGTTTGTAATCTGTTTATTGCTTTAAAATTCTTTTCCTCTAAATATTTTGTTCCTACTGTTAAAATAAACAATATTTTGGTTTTATAAAGGCTGTTTTGTAACTGTACATCACTGACTATAGACTCCCAAAGGGAAGAACCACAGGTGTCTGAACTCAGTTGGATCTGCTGGATAAACATGGTTGATACCCAGTGTATGTCTACACTGCACACTAAGCCCGAGCTCTCACTCCGGTTGAGCCCAAGTCCCCCTTCTGTACACACATAAAGATCAGTCTGAATTAGGTCAGCAAGAACTCAGGCCCAGATCCTAGAACCCTGCTAAGGAGATGGATAAGAGCCAGAGTCCTGCTGTCACTTAGGCTTAAGCCCTGTTATTTTGCATGTGGATGCAGGTCAAGCTGCAGCCCCGAGTCAGAAAGTCTGCATAGTGCTGTATGGACATGTTAGCACAACTGTGAAACCCAGGTCCAGCAACTGTGAATCCAAGTGTACAGTGCAGTATGGATGCTCAATCATGGGTTTGGGAACACCAAATCCACACGCCGGAATTCAACAGGCCCAGGTTTACAATGCAGCGTAGACACTCCTATGGAGTATTGTAGGAAAAGGCCAGATCTAAGATAGGGAAAGCTGGCTTGCAATTCCATCTTGGGAGAGGTAAAGACATGAGGCCTGACACCTGAGGAAGAGTGCTCAGAGAGACCAGACAGGGGACAAAAGTGCAGCTATTCCTGTAATCGTGACATGGAAATATCAATTTATTTCTAAAATGTTTACTGAAAATGTAACGGTAAATGCAACCAAAAGGGAATAACATATAAGGCTAATAAATCTGTTTTTTTGGTATAGAGAAGGAGGGAAGGAGTTCCAAAGCTAAGGAAGCTTCAGGAAAAAAACAACAACATGTCAATGGCAACCTCTCTTTTAAACCAGAGAGCCTCCTACTCAAAAGCCTTTGATGATCATTACCAGAGACCAAGATGTGTCTCAACTAATCAGAGATTTATAAGATTAAGGTCAACATCTAAGTCTCTGTCTGGAAATTTATCAGCATATTATCTGTTTATATTAAATAGCATCACAAAGAACATTTATAATATTTCAATGAAAACATTAGGATCATCATTTGTGTATTTGATTAAGAGAATGTTTCTATTTTTAGAGATACCACTTAGGAATCACGTAGAAAGGCTTCCTCATTTATTGCCAAAATCATATGGTCTGGGTAAAAAATTTGCATTTTAATGCCCTTTTTGTCTAGAATTACATCATACTGAACATTTCCTTCAGTTTCTTTTTGTTTCTACTGATATACTTTTCTATGCATTTTTCCTAGTGTGCCAAACACTGAGCATAAGTATTTGAAACAAAGCACATCTGAGGGTAATATTTGATTGATTAAAGGTTTATAAACCCTAGCTGTTCCTTAAGAAAAAAAGGGTATATGATTGTCTGTGATAGAGGGGATTATACTAGCTACCGTTATATTTACTTACATTGAATTGACTAACAAATGATAGCTCATGGATTAACTGGTGAGGTTTGGAGAGAATCCGAAATATTGCTTTGTTTTCCTATTTTTCAAAAATCTTGCAGCTCCCACTTTGAAAGAAGTATTAGCAATTGTTTACAAGATACATTTCCCTTTGAGCTTGATGTCTCTGTATCTTTTAACAGGTCTAGAATGGTATGAAAATGCCATGTGAAAAGTATTAAGCTTTATCTGATTTTTCTTCCTACTAAACACTTTTGTGACCATATTTTCTGTTGGAGTTGTCGAGAGCATAAATTATTATTCTACATTCTCTTTCAAAACAGCCTCTCCCTCATCTGAGAAAGCAGCCAGAAGCAGAGTAACATTGATCTAGGGATGCTCTAAACACTTGGAAGGACTACTGTCTTTAGAGGTCCCAATATTTTGATGCATCTATGTCCCATTTCATCTACTTCATATTTGCTGTATGCACTTTTATCTGTTTTTTTTCCCCCTGTCAAACTTCACCTTGATTCGACTGGAAAAGGTTCATAAAGAAACTTTTTGTAGAAATCTTTCTTAATATCATGGACTAAAATCACAGCTTTGCCTTGGTCATCAAACTGTGGTCTACCAGCACGTCCCATCATCTGAAGTACATCTACAAAACAGATAATAAATACATTTATTTCAATATAATTTACAGTATAGGATATATTGTTTCTCTATAACCTCATTTACCCATCCTTGTTTGTTACTCCCACTGGCTAAATCTTGTCTAAAATCATATTGAAAATTCTTTGTGGCAGGGACCAACTACAATGCAAATCTTACTGGGGCCTCAAATACAAATAATAATTACACATGAAAAACTATGGTAAAGAATGTTATTTGGGTTGCAAAGACAAGCACTTCAAAGTTACAAAATGCTAGATTTACGGTGCCTGTGCAATAGTAATTTGGCCTGCTTGTGTATCCAACCTGTGCACTGACTGAGGTAGAGGTCCTGGGGGAAAAAACAGTTATGTGTTTATGTAATTAAAGACCATAATGAATTTGCACACGAGGGCTCAATTAAGGACTCAAAGGCATCCATAGATTTAGCAGCTCCTAATTTTCCAGCATGTGACATTGCAAATAACTTTGCAAATGCTCCCACAGTATTCTTGCCAGCAAGTTAAATAAGTATGGGCTGGATGAATGGACTATAAGATGGACAAAAAGCTGGCTACATTGTCAGGCTCAACACGTAGTGATCAATGGTTCCATGTCTAGCTGGCAGCTGGTATCAAGCGGAGTGCCCCAAGGGTCGGTCCTGGGGCCGGTTTTGTTCAATATCTTCATTAATGATCTGGAGGATGGCATGGATTGCAACCTCTGCAAGTTTGTAGATGACACTAAACTGGAAGGAGTCCTGCATTTAGGATGGAAGAATCCCATGCACTGCTGCAGACTAGGGACCGAGCGGCTAGGCAGCAGTTCTGCAGAAAAGGACCTAGCGGTTTCAGTGGACGAGAAGCTGGATATGGGTTAACAGTGTGCCCTTGTTGCCAAGACGGCTAACGGCATTTTGGGCTGTAAAGTAGGGGCATTGCCAGCATATCGAGGGATGTGATCGTTCCCCTCTATTCGACAATGGTGAGGGCTCATCTGGAGTACTGTGTCCAGTTTTGGGCTCCACACAACAAGAAGGATGTGGAAAAATTGGAAAGACTCCAGCACAGGGCAACAAAAATGCTTAGGGGGCTGGAGCACATGACTTATGAAGAGAGGCTGAGGGAATTGGGACTGTTTAGTCTGTGGAAGAGAAGAATGAGGGGGGATTTGATAGCTGCTTTCAACTACCTGAAAGGGGGTCCAAAGAGGATGGCTCTAGACTGTTCTCAGTGGTACCAGATGACAGAACAAGGAGTAATGGTCTCAAGTTGCAGTGGAGGAGGTTTAGGTTGGCTATTAGGAAAAACGTTTTCACTAGGAGGATGGTGAAGCACTGGAATGGGTTACCTAGGGAGGTGGTGGATTCTCCTTCCTTAATGACAAGTTTCAGAGTAGCAGCCATGTTAGCCTGTATTCGCAAAAAGAAAAGGAGTACTAGTGGCACCTTAGAGACTAACCAATTTATAAGAGCATAAGCTTTCATGAGTTACAGCTCACTTCATCGGATGCGTAACCAATTTATTTGAGCATAAGCTTTCACGAGCTACAGCTCATTTCATCGGATGCATCCGATGAAGTGAGCTGTAGCTCACAAAAGCTTATGCTCAAATAAATTGGTTAGTCTCTAAGGTGCCACTAGTACTCCTTTTCTTTCTCCTTCCTTAGAGGTTTTTAAGGTCAGGCTTGACAAATCCCTGGCTGGGATGATTTAGTTAGGGGCTTGACCCTGCTTTGAGCAGGGGGTTGGACTAGATGACCTCCTGAGGTCCCTTCCAACCCTGATATTCTATGAAATCTATGTTAACATTTTTTTAACGTAATTTCCCAGAGTTGTGGGAACAACTACAGACTTCTATCATTTGAGCTTCAGGACTAGCTACATTAGCATGCCAGAATAGGGGAATGGTACCACATACTGGTCTAAAGGGTGCTCAGAGGAGCCTCCCACACATAGTGAAAAAGGATGGTCAGTGGCTAGGGTACTAGCCTGGGCCTTGGGACATCTGGGTTTAATTCCCTGCTCTGCTGCAGTCTCTCTGTGACATCTGGGCCACGTCACTTAGCTTCTCTGTGCCTCAGTTACCCATCTGTAAGATAGAGATAAAAGCACTTCCCGACCTCACAAGGGTGTTGTGACAGATTTATGTTACCAATCTGCCCCGGGTGTCAGGTGATTCGGTTGAGGCCGCAGGATTTTTAGGGAGGAGATGACGGAGCACACCACATAACTGAGTTTTAAAGCTTTATTGATAAAATAATAAAACAACAGAGTGCTGGGCAGGGGGAGAGTGCTAGGTGGGTGGGGGGGGGGGGCTGTCACTCAGAGGAAGGAAGAAAGCGTTAGTGGCCCAAGTCCTAACCCACTTTCATACTCACACCCGCACTATTCAAGGCTGGTCAAGCCTGGGCGTAACATAAGAAGAAGAGGGGGAGGGGTGGACAGGAGTTTTTGTCCTGTGAGCCCAGGATGTTTAGGGTCCACTGTTGATTTACAACTTGTTGTGGTTCTCGGGAGGGTTTTTAAGTCCTGGGTTCTCTAAGGGGTGTTCTTGTTTGGTGGCTTCTGTTTTTGGTGCTCTCTGTACTAGTCCAAAACCGGCTCGCTGTGGCCTCCTCGGCTTTCCCAAAACACACCGGCTCCAGAGACTTTGTTTTCCCTCCTGTTGGCCTTTGTCATTTTATTTATTTTTACTGTAATTTTTACAGCTCTGCTCCGCTTAGTTCTACTCTTTTTACGGCTGGCGGGGGGGGTTGGGTAAGATGTGAATGTAACTGCCATTTTCTTGTCAAGCCCATGACCTTGGACCGGGGCCAGCGTCTTATCTTCAGATGGCGCTAGCTGAGGTGTCGAGTTAACCTGTTCTTTGCTTTCTTTCCCTCCCTCTTCGGCCTTTTGCAACCTGCAAAGGAACTTTTCACCCACACTCACACCTTTAACCCTTCCCAGAATATGTTGCAATGCCTACAACAGCGTTAGCAACATACAGTGCTGATTTACCTTCCCAGGGAACCCCCTGAGGGGGGGCCGTGGGGGTGTGACAGTGCTGTTTGGATAAACACATTAAAGATTGTGAAGCTCTATGATATTATGATAATGTATAAGGCCAGATAAGTACCTGGGTAGAGCTGTCTCTTCCCCTGCCAGGAGGTGGTAGCTCCTGCCTCTTGTGGGGTCCCCACAGAATAGATGGGGTGCTGGGGTGAAATACTAGGCATGGTGGGGGACATTATGGAAGAGAGCCTGATTTTGTTCTCTCTGTTGCTTCCCCCATCTCTCTAGGAGTGGAGGGTGCTCTTGCTCCACGCCCAAAGGTGGGAAGGGCACTGTGACAGTGGATCCCTGGGTCTTACAGGGGAGCCCAGTTCAATGCTCACTCTCTCTGTGTCTTCATCCTGGAAGTTGGAGGAATATCTGACCTCATGCCGGGAAATAGAACACTGGGGGCATACGCTAGGTTGGGGCGGGGCGGGGGGGGAGCTTTCTGGCTTTCCCCCTCCCCATGCTCCGACTACAGCTGCTCGGTAGCTCCTCCTGTCTTCTTCTACCGCTGGTGAGTTGGTGCTGGCAAGCGATGAGGTTTTTAGAACATTCAGTAGTTTTGTCAGGCTGCCAAAAATGTTGTGAGGAATGCAAGTGAGAGAAGGGACATTGTGATTTTTAACACTTTACAACCTCAGCTAGATCTGAATGGAATTTCACAGGAAAAGAAAATGCATCTTCTATCATCTGAGGCATTTCTCCCTGTGGACTATCAAAGAACTGCAAACAATAGAGATGTTGCTGTTTCTTAAAGAAAGGTCACAAGAATCCTTCATACTGGAAAGTATTAGACAACCTAAACACAGGGGTCACAACTAGCTCCCCCTATGATAAGAATTCAAGCAGGTACAGTAACATTCAAATGAAAAGACTCAAATCTGTCCTTAAAATCCACTTCTACTGTGATGTCTATAAAACACACTGACAGATACAAGTTGGGCTGGTGCCCAGTTGTGACTGCTATGAGCACTAAGGTTACCAAATTATACAAACACACCTGTCTTTGTTGTTACCTTGTCCCTTACCCCACCCCACTCTGTATGTTTGTTTATCCATTTGTTTGGGTCTCCGAGTTCTCAAGAGCAAGCACCGATTTTGTTTTATTGAGTTGTATTACATCACATCCAATAGAGCCATGAGCTTTGTTTGGGGCCTCTAGCTTTTACCTCAATATGAATAATATAAATGAAACCAGAAAATAATTTTCAAGCATGAATTACTGTTTACCTTTTCTATATTTTCTGTTCTGTAGTATCTATGAGCTATATAAACGACAACAATTATCTTTACGCAGTTTGTTCATTGATAAATTAAGACTGATGTTCAACTATAAAAAGAAATGGATTCCCAAATGGTATTTATGAATAGATGCCTACAAGGGAGAATGATGAAATATTTCCTGCTATTTGATAGTGCATTAAAATAGTGTACGATAGTGCATATGAAATTTACCAAAAGGCGTCAGGAAATTATTTTTGCCAATATCCACTGGAGAGCTAGCCAAACGCAACATTTTCTTTACTGACTATACACTGCCTGGACTGTTCTTAACTACCGGATTAAACTATTGAAATGTCAAAGGAATCCAACTGGCTGAGTGAACGTCTTGTATCAGAGATTGGCCCACCTCAAAACCTCTGATTTGTACTATTTCCAGCCATGCTTAAATTCAGATGTGAACTCAGGCACTGCTATTATTTTCAAATTATGGGCCTATGAGTAAGTAAAATTGAGGGACCTCATTCTGCCCTGAATTGTACACTAGGCACCAAATTAAGTCCTAGAATAGGCAGGTAACTTTAATGGAGATGAATCAGTTTATACCACATCTGAATTTGTGCCATGCTCCTATGAGATGTTAAACAGAAGTTAAACAGGCAATCCTAAGGGCAGATCTGAAAGCGAGACAGGGGGTTGGTCTACATTACAAAGTTTTCCTGGTGTAACTATAGCGGCTGGCTAGGAGCGTGGACTCAGCGGACAGAGCTGCTGGTGTAGATGCAACTATGCAGACATAAGAGTGCTTTTGTCAGCATAACTAATGTCATTGATGGACGTGGTATTGCTATGCTGGTAGAAAAAACCTCCTTCTCATAGAATATGCTCAATCTCCTTAGGGGGCTCTGCTGGCAAAGCTATGCCAGCAAAGGCTCTGTGGATATGTCTACAATGAAAAGAAAAAACGCACTGCACCAAGTCTCAAAGCAAAGATCAACCGACTTGGGCTCACGGGGCTAAAAATAGTAGTGCAGACGTTCAGGCTTGGGTGGGAGCCCATGCTCTGAAACCCAGCAAGGGAGGAGGTTCTTAGACTCCAGGCTCCAATCCGATCCCAAATATCTACACTGTTATTTTTAGCCCTGCAGCCTAAGTCCCGTGAGCCCGAGTCAATTAACCTGGGCTCTGAGACTTGGTGATGCAGATTCTTCTTTGTAGTGTAGACAAACCCTGTATCGCAGACAAGACCAGGGACATATGATAATTTGTGTTAAGTGCAAAAAGAACGCACTGCTCATCAAACTGCTCATCAATCCCTTTTCACCACAACTCTCAAATACCCTGAACACTACTTTATAGAAAGGTAAAACAGCAACAAAAAAATACCTTTTCAAACCAGACCACGTGAAAGCATTATTAGATCTTTTTAAAACTAGCCTTTTCCCATACCATAATTTTCTGTGAAATTACAGACAGGAAAATTAAATCTATCAAAAAAGGGGGAAAATGCTACTGGTACAGAATGTGGCATTTCCCTTGAAAGCTCATTCAAGAATCAACAGATCCACAATACCCAAAGCCTATTCGAGAATCCACTCACAATAAACTTAAGTGTGCAGCTATACTCTGAAAGGCAAGTCTATAAAAAAAGCATAATGGGGCTCTGTGTTTATTGTGCCTCACTGATTCCATATTGATTTTGTTTAATTTATTTATTTACTTAAAAAAAAAAAAGGGTTTTCTAACTTCCAGTCCTTCAGACTCAGCTAGGGAGCTGAAAGACAAATTGGGTTCTTTCTTGCTCATTCTTCACAACTAGTATTAAAGAGAGGTATCACTATTCTTACAGCTGAGGAGGGCTAGATATGTTCTTATCCGGAGACTGTTAGTACTTTCATTAGAGCAGCCAAAGAATGATACAAAGGACTCTCAAAAGTGTTAAGCATGCTGCTATAGCTATACTCCCAGGTCATGCCAGAACTCAGAAGCAAGAGACTTGGCCTGGAAATTGATCCAAAGTTTCCTGCATAAGAGTGTAGAGCATTAACACTAAATTAAGCTCTACGATGGACTAGTTGGATGGGCATCCTCTATAATGTATTGAGTTCCAACTGTCTTCTATCAAAGTGACACTGCTTGGTTAAAAGAAACCAATCTCCACCTATGTTACAAATAACATTTAGATTATTCCTAGGAATACATTTTTCTGGCCAAGCTTCAAATAGTTTAAAATCAAACTATCTTTCTTTAGTATAACAGATAAAATGGACTAGGAAACCTGTAATAATTTTAGCTAGTCCTGGCTCTCCAAGCTTAGCACCATTCAAATTAATGTTCTCCCTTGTCTGAACTTTTCAAAGTTGTTCCTGTCTTACTTCTCTGGAGTTTTCTAAAATGGTTGCAATACAGTTTATTTAGCTTTCACTGTTTATGCTTTTGTTTACTTTTTAGCTTCACTGAGTTTGGCCAATAAAATTATATTAGTTTGTTTATAGTCAAGATTAGTCAATTGGAATTTCAGATTCTCATGCATTAAGAGTGCTGCAATGTTTCGACTGCAAACACTGCACAGGAATGCATAGTTGTTTAAAAACCTTTTTCGAGTGGATATTAACAAAATAAACTCATGGAAGCAATTTACTTTTCACACTTTTTTTAAAAACTTATTTTATATAATTTATTTGCAGGCCAAATTTGATTTTACAGTGTTCCTTTAAAGTGTACTGTACATGTTAAAACTGTCCTTTGCTTTTAGTTTTTTTTTTTTTAAAATGGCCTCTTAGGATGATACCAACTCAGTAGTTTTGCAAGAGAAAGGTTTCCATAAAAGGAAAAACGAATATATGAAAAACCTTTAACAAGTTCTCTCATAAGTCACAGTTATACAACAAAAACACAACGAATAATCTATCCCAACATGTGTCCATTATAGATTTTTATAGGTTCAGTTCCTAAAACTATAAATTATTCAAGTTCACATTTGCATATGCTTGAAATGCATTTCAGCAACTAAGAATCTGTATGATTAACGTGAATACCTGTAATGGGATAATCCACATAGCGCCTTGTTTTTCCATCGTAAAATTCTGTTCCCTTAACAATTACTAAATGAGCTGGAAAATTTACACCCCAGGCTAATGTGCTTGTGGCAATAAGAACCTAAAACAGAAAGAAAGATTAATGTAACAAAGAGACAACTTTTAAAATTGCATATAAATCTCATTTTGGTATTATTAAAAACACAAATTTACCTGGATTTTGCAATTCACAAATAGTTCTTCCACAGTTTTTCTGTCTCTTTCATGTAGGCCAGCATGGTGCATGCCTATTCCAAATGCAAGAGTCAGCTTCAGATTAGAATCTCTTACTGTCACTATAACATCGTTCATCTGAAACACAGAGGATGGTTACATGATTTAGAACAGTACTAAATATTCTTCTGAGAAGTTTTTAACATTTTAGCTTTCTTGTTATTGATAAATTACCTGTTTTCTATCAGCAACCACAATTTGCTATGCATTGTCTATATTCACAGAGAGAATGCTGAAAGAATCCTGGTCTGTCTGGTATGTGCCCTGTCTGCCTGGCAGAGTTTTCAATTATAAGTGCCAGTATCAGAAAGACAACCCTTTCAAGCCCTGTAGTCAGGGGTGCTGCTTACTTCGTCTTTCAGAACGAATTATTCAGAACGAATTATTATTATTCAGAACGAATTCAGAACATAATTATTAATTATGATGAAAATAAAACTGGGTCTAACTCAGATCCTAAGTAACCCACTTAGACATGTTCCCTCAACTCAATAAATTGTCATTTACACCATTTATTTAGCTATATTAGCCATTTTCAATGGTCAGTTTCCAATTCGTATGTTCCTATCCAGTCCAATTCAACTAATATTTCAAATGAGATTTTGTAATTTATGGTACCAAATCCTACAGTAAATCCAAGCACACTGCAGCTACTACTTTTCTTTTATTCAACGATTTTGCAATTTTAGCCAAAAAAAAAAAAATGATCAGGTTTCTCTGGACAGATTTATTGTATACAAATTCATGCTGCTTACTGCTCATGATTCCATTAACCTCTAGGGCTAGATTGTGAACCCCTTACTTGCCTAGATGATTAATTAAATACATGAATGAGCCTACTTACTTCACTGGGATTACTCTTATGAGTAACAGCTCATCAATATAAGCAAAGGCTTCACATTCTGGTCCAAAATGCTTATTGATTTGTCCCTAAATATTTGTTCCATTATTTTATTGCTAATGCTATTTATTGTTTCGTGTTGTTTTAATACAATTACAGCTAGTGGCTTTTAAACCTAGTCACTAGTCAATGGTTTCTTGATGCCACCGTGAGTACCATCAACAATATTATACCACAGATTATTGTAACATTGTTAATTGTAAACACTAGATGACATAGTCACTGTGTGTCTATCTCTACAAACAAATAAAACAAAACAAAGGACCAGTGAAACAATACAATACAACATCTGGTGAATATATACATCATATTGAGAAAATTAATAAAAAAACCTACATCATTTAAAATATTGTGGTGAAATTTTGACAATAGCAGCCGTCCATTAGTTATATTAATAATCACTGCTTCAAAGCCTTTCAAATGTTCTGTTTCTGATGCTCAGAACATAAATTTTTTTGAAAACTGTTTTCTGGGATTTAATCTTTATTATATTCTTAAGGCAAATAAAATGATTTGGATATCTAGCAAACACATACAATGTAGTTCCACAGACTCCTCCTAATGTGATAGAAAACACATTACTTTTAAAAAATAAGTTCTACAAAGGTCTGAGAATAAAAATACACTTTATAGAATATTGATATATTTGACCTACTTAGACAATCTAGTTTGGCCAGCACAGCAATGCATTTCAAATAATTTTAAAAGGAGTTTTAGTTGAAGTGTTAGTTACTTTAGCAATGATGGAAGTAATAGAGATTCCAATTTCCTAAAATATCATTAAAGTTTTGGCTCCTAGTACAATTATCTCATGATAACTATAAGCTTTGGACTGATTTATTTTCTTTTATTAATCAAATGACATTTATTTCTTAGTTAATAAGAACATTATATTATGATACCAGGTTAACCCAGAATCTGGGCATCTTTTTCTTCCATGAAGAACAGGGATTAAATTGGCTGATTATCATGTCTATACCAGAGGTCTCAAACACGTGACCCACAGGGTTCTTTCATGAGGCCCGCCAAGCTCCCCATGCCCCCCCGCCCCGCGCGCCCTTCTGCCTACCCCGTGGCAGCTGGAACCATGCCCCTGTGCCCCCGGGGGCGGGGGAAGAGGGCTCTGTGCGTTACTCTTGCTTCCAGGCACTGCCCCCAGCAGCTCCCATTGGCCGGGAATGGGGAACTGTGGCCAATGGGAGCTTCGGGGGAGGTATCTGTAGGAGCAGCAAGAGCAGCACACGGTGCTCCCCCCAACCCCCAGGGACGTGGTTCCGGCTGCTTCCTGGAGCAGAGTAGAGCAGTGCAGGGTCAGGGAACGAGTCTGCCTGGCTCTGGCGCGCGCCGCTGCCACCCCGGAGCCACTCTAGGTAAGTGGTGCTGGGCCGGAGCCCGCCCCCGAACCCCTCCTGCACCCCAACTCCCTGTCCACCCCCTGCCACACCCCACACCCCTCCTGCACCCCAACTCCCTGCCCGGAGCCCCCGCCACACCCTGCACGCCTCACTCTTCCTGCACCCCACACCTCAATTCCCTGCCCTGAGCCCCCTGCTGCACCCTGCACACCTCCTGCATTCCCTGCCCTGAGCCCCCTGCCGCACCCTGCACCTGAGCCCCCGTCACACCCCACACCCCTCCTGCTCCTCCTGGGGGCAGGGAAGGGGCGGTGTTGGGGTGGGGACTTCGGGGAAGGGGAGGAAAGAGGCGGGGCAGGGCCTCATGGAAGGAGTGGGGGCGGGGACGGGGCAGCAAGGGTGGGGTGTCAGTGATGCAGCCCTCAGGGTCATTTGAGTTTGAGACCCCTGGTCTACACCCAATCAGAATATTTCTTCAGCAATAACAGTTTTACAATGTAGTTATCTTCAGCTGAGAACCTGTACTATTCCTTTTGGTCATGTACTTCCCAGCATAAAATATCCCAAATTCACATTGCCGGGAATTTATTCAGAGTTGTTGTTCTTGCTTTTTGCAATCTGCGGTGGTTACTTTTTTCTTCTCCTGACTTGTATTACAGCAGCGTCCTGTGGTGATGTTAGTCATACCTGCAAAGCAGTGTAATTTACCACAGAAAAACTAAAGAACCCTTATAGGAGAGCTGGCACATGCATTACTATCCTGTCATTCTAGCAGCAGAGAATCCTAGTCACTGCTAGCTGACCCCCTTACTTTTACATAAATCAATATACTAAACAAAACTATTTCTACCCATATCACAATTCAGGGCTTAAAATTCTGATGACAATTTATTTTAAAGCAGAACTCCTTTCCCTATGCCTATTTATTGCATAAGTATTAAATATCTCTACATAATAAGATAAATATTACATTTAATATTTTTTACTCAGTCAGAAAAAATACACTAACACCAACATGACATACTGTAAGACGCATCAAAGTTTCCACATCATTCTACATTTTACTATATATTTTAATATATTTGAATATAAATTTAATCATCCTTCTTAAAGTTTAAAAAAGTAATACATATCTTTTTAAACTCTTGATATAGAAAAAAGAACATTCTAAATACAGAAACATGGCTATAAGGAAATGTAAATTTCATTGAAATTGGGGTATGTGTATATGTACACACATTAACATATGTTAATATTAAACTAATTTTGGGCTCAAAACTGCCCCAATTGAAGTCAAGGGGAATTTTTCTCTGGATTCCAATGAAAAGAGAATTGGGCTCATGCTGGGTAACCTGGGCTAACTTGCATAGATTTTTGAAATATGAACAAAACCCCTCCCATTCTTCCCCATAATATCGCTTGATTAAGAAGCTAGCTGTTAATAAACACCTCTGAAATCTGAAGTGGAGTCTGTAATCATTGCATAACATTAATTACCAAAAAAAAAGAAAAAAAAGAAAAAAAAGGAAGATTATAAATGGCAGAAATAAACTTTTCTCGAGACATGCTAGATTTTTTTGAAACTAGTAAGTAGTCATTTTCTGTTCCTGCACATATGTAAACTGTTGAACCATTTACTTTAAGTTAATAGAACTGTTTTTTATATTTTAAAATTTATTATACTTAAAAAGCTTTTGTAGAAAGATAGGATTCCATTTAAGTAGATACATTACTCTGTGCCTGAAATACATTCCAGTCAGAGTATAATTCAGCAAGTTGATGACAATGCTGGCTCCAAAAGAAAGGAGGAGACCAGATTGGACAAGAATGAGCTAACAGATTGTGCAGCCCAATTCTGTCCCTTTGAGTGTGATATATTGTTTCAAGATGCTAAAACCCCATACTTTCTCAAAGCATATCTGTTGTGCTGGTTTTCCCATTTTCACAGAATCCTCATTATTAGTACTCTGTACACTTTTCAAAGCACGTCAGACTCAGACCATATGCCACTGAATAATGCTTATCAATTGTCTAAAATGCCCAATAAAAGAAAGATGTGCCAAACAAAAGAATCGTGAAAGTTATGAAGTCTTTTACAAAAATAATTACATATTTCACATCTGCTACAGATGTTAAATGAAATAAAAAACATCTCCTTGTTATACCTAAATGTTAATTTTTTATGACACACTTTTGTGTCATAAAAACAACATCTTGTAGAAGGAAGTTAAACTTCAATAACGAAAAACATTTAGAGATCATTCTTGATAATTGCTAAAGACATACAATCAAGTTCCCTTATTATTATTTTGGACCAGGTATTCATATGTGATAGTATTCCAAAACAAAAATATGCTGCTGCCGCCGCCGCCCCCCCCCCAAAAAAAACAACAAAAAAAACCAAAATCAAAACTCCACTCCCCCTCCCAAAAAAACCCCAGACAAGATTAACCAGGGAAAGTGCTTTCAAGTATATGCATTTACCACAATTGAGATACATTAATAAAGTTACACATTTAGCATTAAAATATTTAAAAGGCAGCAATATGCTTGTCTAAGATTTCTCTACCCCTGTTTTATATCATAGCATTACTTCAAAACTCAGGAGGTTTTTTGTCATCCTCTGCAGCGTGAGGCTTTGGTCACTTGCAGGCTTAAATTGGTGTAAATGGTGGATTCTTTGTAACTTGGGAGTCCTTAAACCATGATTTGAGGGCTTCAATAACTCAGCCAGAGTTTAGGGGTCTGTCACAGGAGTGGGTGGATGAAGTTCTGGGGCCTGCAATGTGCAGGAGGTCAGACTAGATGATTATGATGGTCCCTTCTGACCTTAAAATCTATGAGTAGGCAATGGGTTTTTTGATTTAAGGGTGAGAGGTAGAAAAGCCAAATGTCCTTTTAGGTCTCCTATTTTTTTTCATATATATGTATACATATTGCCCCCCCCCCCCAATATACATACACATAATTTTCTCACACAGATGCCATATACATAACCATACAATTATCTCTCTCACACACAGTTTCTCTTTCTGAATTCAGAGGTCATTGTGGGCCTGATCGAATTCCCACTGAAATCAATAGGAGGAGTCTTTCTACTGACCTAAGTGGGAGTTGGATGTGGCCCTGTATGAATATTATTAAAGATCATAATTTACACAAGGTATGTTTGTGTTTGGTAACTTAGTAGTATCCAGAGGTTTCATAATGAATAATCTTAACAAAATGCAAGACACTAAAATGATGAATATATTATGCGAAAATTATTGTGGTTGTAGTTCAAATGGTGTACATTGGTAGTTGATTTGTTCCCCCATTACGTTTAAATATGAGAAGAAATTCAGAAGTCTGGCAAGGGAGGGCTTAAATCCTAGAAAGTATTAAATTCACTTTCTTTTGCTAGGTAAGCATTATTTAATTATATTGTAGCTCAATAATAATATGTACCACTTTCTTAATTAGTTTTAATTTTCTATTTTGTCCTTAAGACAAAAAGCAATACAAACATGACAGAAAAGGAAAAGAAAAGAAGAGCTAACAAAATTGGTTCTAATAATTTCTGCAGTATGGAAACAGCAGCACTGATCCACTCCACAGCCACACATCCACAGAAGTGAGCACAATTTGGAGGAGGGGGAAAGGGTTGGTTCCTTCCCCATGCCTTCCCTCCATCCCCCAAGCAGTTGCCTAATCCCACCTCCTCCTTGGGTCACAATCCATGGTGTCACCCAGTCCTACTGCTGTATATGGTAAACTGGGACCTTGAGGTGGCAGCATCTCTTTCAAAATCTCAAAGGTGGGGTTGCTTCCTATGCAGTTAAAAGGAGTGAATGGGCCATCAGCTTGAACAATTCACTCCTGGCTGACAGGTACAAACCAGAGCTGTTAGCAAGGCAGTGTATCACCTCATGGCTATCCAAGGAGGGCAGAGTGAGAAGGAGGCTTTGATCTCCCAGTGGCCCATTCTGGATGCCCCCTCATCATCAGGAATTAAAATACCTAGCTCTCACACAGCGTGTTCCAGCCATAGATCCAGAAAACAAATCTGTATTTTTCTCAGCCTCACAAAGATGAAGAACCCTCACCTCCGCACCTTCTCCATTCAAAAGAAGCTATGCCAGAGTGAGTGCAGCCAATTTCTGCGGACCCATTGTTAAGTAAACAGAGGGGCATCAGCTGGTAATGGAGGTGAGGCTCTCTCT
This sequence comes from Chelonia mydas, assembly GCF_015237465.2. Taxonomy (NCBI): domain Eukaryota; kingdom Metazoa; phylum Chordata; order Testudines; family Cheloniidae; genus Chelonia; species Chelonia mydas. Next base: position 73,882,169 of record NC_057851.1, read on the forward strand.
GCTTCCTGTCTATGGAACAGGCACAGATTCTCACAGTCTCCCTTGCATTCCAGGCAAGAGAGCCCTGCAACTGATCAGACTGGTGTGGAGCCAGTTTAAGCAGTCTTATGGGGTTTATTGACTGGCAAATGGAACCCAGTATTTAGCTCTGATGTAGCAGCACCAATGACATCAGTAAACAAAACTAATCCAGGAGTTTTCTGAGAGTGCTCTTGTATTTTTTAAAGTAAATATTATACAAATAAGATTTTCTATCCAGCTGAAGACAAAAGAAAACCACTAAAGTCTAGGGTAAAGCTTGAAGATGTCAATTGTTTACATAAATGGGTAGTTTATATTTCCCCCACTTAATACTCTCCTGTTAAATCTCACAAGATACTTCACTTGCACCAACTGCAAATTCATTGAAAATAAAGCTATTAGATGGCAAGCAGCTACTACAGAAACAATAGTTTGGCAATGCATAAATAGGCTTGGTGGAATTCAATTTAAAAAAAAAAAATTGGCAGAGAATATCAAGGTTTATTTTAAAGCATTTTCTCTATTTCGATCAATTTAAATTTTCACAGTTGTGCAAAATGATGTAACTAAAGCACTATTTATTTTATTAATTTAAGTTTTCACAGTAGTTGGAAATTAGGGCAGGTTATACAATAATTACTTAATGACAATAGACTTTGAGATTCAAAAAGTTAAAGCTTTACAACCATGAAAAGACAAACTGTCAATATCACATGTCAAAATATACAAAGTAAATATTCTTGAATCAAACTGTAATAAGTTTTCATGCAGCATTTTTCTTACTTTGCCTATCTATAAATTTTGATTATTATTGATGAAAACTTTTTTGGGGCAGTTTGTGGGTGTGAAGCGAAATTGATATTTACCAACTATTACCAAAAAAAAACCCTAATCCTTCCAAGCCTATGTACAAACACAAAAAACTGACAGTCTTTCAGCCAGTGGACAACAATTTCTTTTTTTATGTAGTCTGTTCTCATAGACGGAATTATGAAAAACAGCTGAGTAAGGCTTAGTGTTTGCCAGTTCATCTGCCAGTTCTAGCTTTGTTTAATACTCAGAAAAAAGTTATGGCAGTTTGGATAGCATTTTGCCTAATTCCACTAATCTGGGTTTGCTTTCAGTCTAAATTTGAAGTTAGAATTCTCAAGTAAAAAACCTAAATCCACAAAAATGTTACAAGATGGATTTGTTTTGCTCTAAGCATTAGTTTTAGACTAACCCTGCATGTCTTTATACCAGACCAAAACTACAGATTAATCTTGCTCAATTTCAAAAAAATCTGTTGATCCAAATTTATAAAAAATAAATCACAATAGAGCTTGTTTGCATTTTTGCTCTCATTTAAGATCACCACCAATCTCAAGTCACTTTGCGAAACCTTCTTTGTAACATATAACACACAACTTTTGCCTTCTGTGTTCTGGTAGATAGATGTAAAAATATAGGGCAAGCCCACAGTCACTGACAATATTTATGTACTTAAATTAAAAACAAAATATAGATAAATGACTATTCTGTGCTCCAAGCACCCACTGCATAAACTAAAATGCAAATAAATGTCCAACAGTGAATAGGAAGATAATACGCTAGACGCAAACTCTGCCAATCTCCCGTCCACCCCTTATTTAAAAGCCAAGGAGATGGGTTCAGAGCATGCAGAGAAGTTTTGGCCCTGATAGGCCAACGGGTCAGGAGCAAGTTTCAAAGTCAAAGATACTTAGATAATCCTCCAACTAGGTCCCTCTTGCTTATGAAAGATGATGTTTTAATTCAAGTGCCTTCAGTGACTCCAACTGCACTCAGAGGGAGTATATCAAGGTTAGTAGATACAAACCATTTAGGGCCAATAACATGTTCTACTTGTGAGTGAATTTCTTCTTTGTTCTTCTTTCTCTTGTGTAAACTGCAGGTAATCTCACTGCTTCCTCAAAGAGCAGGAAGCTGGCACAAATAGTGCAGGAGCACTGAGCTAAGCCTTTTGTGTTGCTGTCTTGCTTACTGTCTTCTAGTGAAATGGAATTGTTATGCTGGTCTAAACTAAAGTTAAGGTTGTAACACAAACCATACAAAAGTTGCAGTTCAGTGAGTTAATCATCAGCTGCAGAAAAGCAGGATCAAATGTAGATGTGTTTTAGATATTACTTTATTAGGAGGCAGTTAAGATTCCTATTTCCCATTATAACCAAGGAGTGAAATGTAGATGGCACCCCCATCTCATAATTTCTGCCCAGTACAGGCAGAACCAAATTATTCCCACATGCAGGAAATGACACTTTTCTGTCCAAATTACATTTTGAGCAACTGGTCAAGATTGGCAGAACTTGATTCCAGGGATTATGGCGTGAACTCTTATCTGAAGGGGCTCTCTCATTAGTCATTTAAGTTTACTGGATTAGCAAACCTGACCTTTTGGTAATTTTTGAAGTTGTTTTAGCCTAAACACAAAATAATAAGAAATAGATATTGTCTAAGTTATTAGTATTTGCCTATGATTTATGTCTATCTAGTTGGTTGCAAAGAATAGAAGCAGATACAATAGGCATTTGTAGATAACTGTTTGGATGGAAATTTCCCAGCATCCAGGACAAACGGTAATTCAGGTAATTACAATGGCCATATTGCTCCTTTCCAAAGGAAAAAAAAATACAATAAGAGCAGCCAGAGAACTAGGAAATCTTATGGCTCTCATTGTTGAGTCTCCTACTTAGTGCTCCCTTAAGGGCTCGGAGTTTGAGGTTGTACAGAGCTTCTGGATGGTGTGATCTCCTAACCCCATGAATCTCCAAGAACCATGAGAGGAGTACCCTATTGGTTTGTGGTGGCAGAAGCCATCCCACAAGAATGTCTGCCTCATTTATTCCCCCTATCCCTGTGCTGCCACAGGCAGAGTTCTGCTCTGGCTGATCAGTGGTAACCATGGAGGCCTCGGGGTAAGTTAAATACTGTTTTAAACAGCATGAATACCCATTTGAATGCCTGCTTGGATATTTATGGGGTCAGCAGGGATGGTATAATGGAGAATGGTCAGTCGCCTGCTCTAACCTCTTCAGCTATGCAGAGCTTCAACAACACGGATTTAGTACCACTGAAATGAGCCAGAATGATAGCTCTTTATTCCTCCTGGACAACAGGTACTGTGTGGGAAGTGCCAGTCCACAAGGTTCCCCAGCAAATGGCTGAATTAAATGGGTTTCAAAGTGAATACAGAGGGATCACCTGCATTCACAATCCTTGGCCTCACTGCAAAGACTGTTTTACACGGATGAAAATGCCAGTTGTGGTAGCTTTTCTGACATGGAGACAATTTTGTACAGAGCTGCTACCAGATCCTAATAACTCTTTGTCACCATTAACATGGGCTGAATTTGAGTTGGTGACCTAGAAGTGTAATGCTTCATGTTTTGTTACCAATCCCTTAAGGTAGTCAATTTCTCAACTGTTAAACAGTATTAAATTATGATGGGTGAGGCTGATAACAACATTCTATAAAGGTTGTCCAACACTTACCAATATAAGACCCTGTGTTCAATTGCTTATAACTTTGCCAAACATTAAAAATATGGACTAAAATTTTCCATGTCAGGTGTTGCCATAAGCTGAAAATTTTTGGAATGTTTCAGCCAACAAAGTTCAGCCATCTCAAAGAATAATGTTATTAAAATATACTGTTTTTCCCATGTTAAAAAATTCTGGAGCCATTTTCCTCGAGAAGCTCTAGCATTCCTGCAGTTTGGGCAGTGACCTGCAATTTGAAAGGGAGGGAGGGGTCTTTGTGTCAGGGTGGTGCCTTTCGCTGTGCCAGTGAAAATCTGCCCAGATTTGGATGTTACAAACCTTTGAAAAAAATCTCAGTTTGCACATGCTCAGTAGACCGTGAGTAAGTCTGCACCGCAAAAGCTGCACATGGGCTACTCCAGCTAGCTCGAATCCAGCTAGGGCAACAGCAGTGAAGACAGAGAAGTGCACGCAGTGTAAGACTGGCATAGATCCTAGGAACCTATTTGGCTTGCTAGTCCACGCTGAAGTCTGTGCTGCACTGTCTTCACTGCTGCTGTTATCCACACTAGCTAGATTCAGACTAGCTTGGGTAGTCTAGCCCATGCAGAGCTTTTGCTGAATAGACACATGCTTTGAGTTCAGCAGGTATAATCTTCAAAGATTTTGTCCTCACTGAGCATCCTCCGCCCCTTCACAGCTCCTCGTGCTAAACAGACTGTGCATCTGTCATCACCACAGAGAAACTAACCATGTTCCCAGCTACACCGGGCCAGGGTGGACTCCTGGCACTGGAACTGAGAGGAGGGAGCCCGTCCTGTGCTATTAGTGACCTCCGTGGTGGCACCCAAGCAGCATGGTGGAAGAAGCCACCTGAGTCTGATACAAAGAGGACTAGAGGCAGACTGGGGAAAGGTAAAGAAGTAGCCTGGGACAAAAAGCCTAGGTGGAGGGGAGTGGTAGAAGACAGAAACTGTGACTAGGAATTTGGAGAGTGGGGGAGACTTGAATTAGTTGGGCAAAAAACTGGGACAGAGCTGAGGTGAGAGACAGGCACTGGGAGCCATACTGAGGGAATGGTGGGGAGGGAGAGAGACAGGGAGCCAGTGGGCAGGGGAAGGAACATTCAGATGAAGAGTTGGTGGTGGGGAGATCAGATGAAGAGTTGGTGGTGGGAACTGGCTGGATAAGGGAACTGGCTGGATAGGGACAGGGAACTGGCTGGATAAGGAAATTCAAACAAGAAGCCAAAGAGGGAGGGGAGACAGACTGTGTGAGGGGCCTGGGTCTGGGAGTCACTGGGGAAGGAAAATGGTATGTGTGGGGGACAACTGGTGGCTGGGAGAGGAGGGGACAGGCATATTGGACAAGGAGACAGGAGGAGGGAATCAGGATTGGCTGGGCATGGAGATTGGGACTGGGGATAGAGAAGGGAGAGATGGTGGTAAGGGAACACTAGGACTGGTGAGGCAAAGAAACCAGGACTGGGATGAGAAGCCTTAGGAATGGAGACGGGATAGGCCAGGAGAGTGACACTGGGACAAGGAGTTGGGAGGAGGAGCACTGAGACTGCGACAGGTTGGTGGGATAAGACAGAAGAGGGTCAAGCTTGACTGGAACAAGCACAGGGGTCTGTGCCAACTAGAGCACACTCTTCTCCATAGTCTGGAATGGAAATCAGATTCCTGAATCTCATCATTCCTCTGCTGTCAGCAAATATCTGTGAAACCCACTGGACCAGTCTATGTCTGATCCCCTCTAGTGCAGGTGCACATAGAAGGTGTCAGCCTATTAGTGCTATCATTTACTCTGTTAGCTCAACTGGCAGAGGTCTGAGTGGTGTACCGAAAGGTTCCAATCCTGCGGACGATGCAGGTGGATGTCCATATGATGTCATGTGATGAAATTTCTGTTTTTTAAAAACCAGGGAAATTACACACACAAAAATATTTAAAGAACATTCAGGTTGCTCGGTCAAGCGCCTTAAGTTGACCTTCTCCCTGACTGTGCATCTGCATTATGATAGTTTTTCATTACGTGATCACATACTATTCCTGAGGGGAATGAATCACGTCTATGTACTGAAGGAGGCAGTTGTCTGTAGGACCCTGCCTCATTTGTTGCAAAAGTTGGCAGATGTGTAATGAATGAAGTAGGGAGGGGATTCAGGAAGAGAGAGAATTGTCTCAGGGCTAAGGCTGTTGAATGCTGCCCTGGAGAATGGGATTCTATCCCTGTCTCTGTCAAAGAGTTCCTATGTGATACTAGGTAAGTGACTTAAATGAAATTTTTCACAAGTGGCACAACTAATTGTATGTTCCTCATTTTCTGGGTGCCCACATTGAGACCCTGGGTCTGATTTGCAGAAATGCTGAGCACTCACAGATATAACTTAAGCCAATGGGCACTGTGCTTTGAATATAAAAAATACTATATAATGCTAAGTACTCTGAAAAATCAGGTCCTAGGCTCTCAAATTGGGCACTCAAAATTAATTTCTCTCTGCCTCAGTTCCCATTTGTAAAATGGGGATAATACCACTCCCTTGTTTCACACGTGTGTTGTGAAGATAAATTAAATTAATGTTTGCTTGTGAAGCACTTGGATACTATAGTGAGAAGTGCCATAGAAAAGCCCATGAGGAAATTAATAATTCTGTTTTCAGAACTGGATTTGAATAGTGTGTAGTAATTAAGGTGTGGGGCCATTCACTGAACAATGAGAATAAAACAAAATATTGAATGGCTACTCATTAACTGATCATCATCCATCCTGTGCACTGAATGAGGTAGGGGTCCAGTGGAACATGTAACTAAGGATAATAATTAAAATTAAAGATAATAATTAAGGCATTATGTAAATCACTATTTTATTTATTTATTTATTTATTTTTAGAAAATTCACAACAGTGTAAATGGCAAAGTATTGAATTTCACAGAGTTTGCTTTGAATGAATTTCACGAGCAAACTCAATTTCAAAGATGGAATTAAATTCATTTGTATGTACAATGCCTAGCACGATGTGGTCCTGATCTCAACTGTACTACTGCTATTACTAACATAAAATAAATAAAAATAAAAGAGCTTACATAAGCCCCTGATCCTGCAAAGATTTATGCATGTGCTTAACGCTGAAGTCAGTGGGATGCTCACATGCTTAAAATTAAGCATATGTGGAATTGTTTTCAAGATTTGGCCCTACCCACCCCCGCAAAAAAAGTCAAGGAAAACTACTGTGTTTTAGGTTTACTTTCTTTTCAAATTGATATTGAAAAATGAAATAAAAACACACAACTAAAACACATTATATTTATGTACCTCTCTTTCATCCATTTTCAGCCATTGCTTTGGATCATCCTCAGTAGCCAGGAAAGCAATCAACTCTAGGGCAGTGAGTCTAGTCTGACGTCTGGATGAAACAAACACAAGAACAGGCTTGGCTGGAGAATGGCTCCTAATAGCTGTCAGAAAAGAAAAAATTCAGAGCGAATCCATCCCTGCCGGATACCAGAATTTCCTAATTCAGCATATATTGCTAGCAATGGATGCATTGCAACTAAACGTGTTGAGTATTTAAATCCATCCTTCACTTACATTTTGTGCCTATGCATTGACAAGAATTCTACACCAGAAAGTGACCTTTGCATAGTTGCTACAAAGCCTAGCCACAGTGCGGTAAAAGAGCATTATTTCTGCACTTGAATAACTAGTTGGAATTACTTAAACCAACGATAGTTTTTTTTCTTTTCTTTTTTTTAAAGCATTATTTACCCTTGAAAATTTTCAGATTACAGTAAATTTTTATGACCTCAGAAATGGGGATAATAATGGAAATGCTGATACAGCCATGACACTACTCTGTTAAACAAGTTGGAAAAGCAAATCCTCAATAAATCAAATTGCTATAGGTCTTCTAATAACATGAGCTGCTAGAAGTAAACAAACAGCTTATATATATAACTTCAGATACTATCTCTATGATGTTATACATATGTTTGAGATGTTTATGCTTCAGTCTACCAATTAGTACTACACATTCATCCCTAATATATGAAAAACAAATGCTCTATACTACCCACCATAACATATTGTCTCTCAATTTGCTGGTAATACTCTGTGTGTGTGTGTGTGTATGTGTATGAATCTACAGAAATCTATGTATATCCTTGTAAAATTATATAAATACATAGTATAACTTGTATGTCTTACAATTATAGACGCCGATATATCTATCTTTTTTAAAGCTTGACATCTAATGGATTTTTGTTGCTTCAGGAACAGGTGTGGCTGAAAAGCCCAAGACAGATTTATTGTTCATTAGTGTTTTTGTACAATACTCCTGTGGAGGTGTAAATAATACGAACTGCCAAAATTGGTCTCTGGTCCACAATCAATACTTTGCTTCTGTCATAAGTCTAATTAGAGCAGTTAAAAAGTCACCTCACAACTGTCACCTCACAATCAACAGCAGTTCACATTACAAAATTTATTTTGGAGGTTATTTTTAATTGATATAATAAATATTCTTTATGTAACCAAAACAAAACGTTTCAATAAAATATGAGAGTTTTTCTTAAATCTGTCCTGCCTGCCACCTTTGTTAAGAATAAAAAATTGAAAACAGAAGCAAATCTAGACGAATGGAAAATTCTGAATTTTATGGTTATAGCCTTGAAATTACAATTATGTGAGGTTAGCTTGACTTGTAACTTCTGTTCATAATTCTTTTAAAATAAAAACATAAGAACATAAGAATGGCCATACTGGGTCAGACCAAAGGTCCATCCAGCCCAGTATCCTGTCTACCGACAGTGGCCAATGCCAGGTGCCCCAGAGGGAGTGAACCTAACAGGTAATGATCAAGATACCTCTCTCCTGTCAACCATCTCCACCCTCTGACGAACAGAGGCTAGGAACACCATTCCTTACCCATCCTGGCTAATAGCCATTAATGGACTTAACCTCCATGAATTTATCCAGTTCTCTTTTAAATCCTGTTATAGTCCTGGCCTTCACAACCTCCTCAGGCAAGGAGTTCCACAGGTTGACTGTGCGCAGAGTGAAGAAGAACTTCCTTTTATTTCTTTTAAACCTGCTACCCATTAATTTTATTTGGTAGCCCCTAGTTCTTATATTATGGGAACAAGTAAATAACTTTTCCTTATTCATTTGCTCCACAGCACTCATGATTTTATATATCTCTATCATATCCCCCCTTAGTCTCCTCTTTTCCAAGCTGAAAAGTCCTAGCCTCTTTAATCTCTTCTCATATTGGACCCATTCCAAACACCTAATAATTTTAGTTGCCCTTTTCTGAACCTTTTCTAATGCCAGTATATCTTTTTTGAGATGAGGAGACCACATCTATATGCGGTATTCAAGATGTGGGCGTACCATGGATTTATACAAGGGCAATAAGATATTCTCTGTCTTATTCGCTATCCCTTTTTAAATGATTCCTAACATCCTGTTTGCTTTTTTTGACTGCTGCTGCGCACTACATGGACGTCTTCAGAGAACTATCCACGATGACTCCAAGATCTTTCTCCTGATTAGCTGTAGCTAAATTAGCCCCCATCATATTGTATGTATAGTTGGGGTTATTTTTTCCAATGTGCATTACTTTACATTTATCCACATTAAATTTCATTTGCCATTTTGTTGCCCAATCACTTAGTTTGGCGAGATCTTTTTGAAGTTCTTCACAGTCTGCTTTGGTCTTAACTATCTTGAGCAGTTTAGTATCATCTGCAAACTTTGCTACCTCACTGTTTACCCCCTTCTCCAGATCATTTATGAATACGTTGAATAGGATTGGTCTTAGGATTGACCCTTGGGGAACACCACTAGTTACCCCTCTCCATTCTGAAAATTTACCATTTATTCCTACCCTTTGTTCCCTGTCTTTTAACTAGTTCTCAACCCATGAAAGGATCTTCCCTCTTATCCCATGACAACTTAATTTACATAAGAGCCTTTAGTAAGGGACCTTGTCAAAGGCTTTCTGGAAATCTAAGTACACTATGTCCACTGGATCCCTCTTGTCCACGTTTGTTGACCCCCTCAAAGAACTCTAATAGATTAGGAAGACATGATCTCCCTTTACAGAAACCTTGTTGACTTTTGCACAATAATTTATGTTCTTATACGGGTCTGACAATTCTTTACTATTGTTTCAATGAATTTGCCTGGTACTGATGTTAGACTTACTGTAATTGCCAGGATCACCTCTAGAGCCCTTCTTAAATATTGGTGTTACATTAGCTATCTTCCAGTCATTGGGTACAGTAGCTGATTAAAGGACAGGTTACAAACCATAGTTAATAGTTCCGCAATTTCACACTTGAGTTCTTTCAGAACTCTTGGGTGAATGCCATCTGGTCCCGGTGACTTGTTACTGTTAAATTTATCAATTAATTCCAAAACCTCCTCTAGTGACACTTCACTCTGTGACAATTCCTCAGATTTGTAACCTAGAAAAAGATGGCTCAGGTTTGGGAATCTCCCTAAAATCCTCAGCTGTGAAGACTGAAGCAAAGATTTCATTTAGTTTCTCTGTGATGACTTTATCTTCTTCAAGTGCTCCTTTTGTATCTCGATTGTCCAGGGGCCCCACTGGTTGTTTAGCAGGCTTTCTGCTTCTGATGTACTTAAAAAACATTTTATTACCTTTTGAGTTTTTGGCTAGCTGTTCTTCAAACTCCTTTTTGGCTTTTCTTATTACATTTTTACATTTAATTTGGCAGTGTTTATGTAATTTGGCAGCCTTTCTATTTACCTCACTAGGATTTGACTTCCACTTTTTATCTCTCACTGCTTCTTTTACATGGTTGTTAAGCCACGGTGGCTCTTTTTTAGTTCTTTTACTGTGTTTTTTAATTTGGGGTATACATTTAAGTTGAGCCTCTATTATGGTGTCTTTGAAAAGACTCCATGCAGCTTGCAGGGGTTTCACTCTAGTCACTGTACCTTTTAATTTCTGTTTAACTAACCTCCTCATTTTTGCATAGTTCCCCTTTCTGAAATTAAATGCCACGTACAGTAAATCTTATTTACAGTGATCTGTAAGAAAATACCTAATCAGATAAATACTGTGAATGGTTTTATTACTTTCTAAATCTCAAATACTTTTACAAAAATGTGTTTTTACAGTGCTGAACCCTAAGAAAATACATTTTCATTTTAGAACATCTCTCTTCATAATCACAAAGTTTACTGATTCTGGTCCAAATGTGTTTCAATTCCTCTGATGTATGCTGAATTAACACCATACCTGATGTTTGAGATAAATAGTTTTTGGGTCATCAAGAGAAACAGATCTCCCCTAAACACCCCAAGAAAACATACAAACATGTTGTAAATGTGTCTCAATGGCCTATGCAAAATGGCTAAAATCCCTCCCCCGCCTCCCCTCCTTTTTTTTTAACTGAATGTATGAAATGTCCTGGTTTTGGCAGCTTACCCTGAAATGCAGGTTTATTCATACTAGCCATGCGAGGACAGTAATGCTGGCCAGGGAAGCCCTGAATGTGTACTTCCAATGGAACTGGACGTACAGATGGTCGGAAGTTGAACAGACCCATCTAAATTGGAAATATAAACACTTTCAGTTGAAGCTTAAATTATTTGGAAATATTACTATGCACAGCACAGATATGTACAAATGTCTTCTTCAGAAATTTTCCACATACCTGATTAATATTTAGCCAGTCAGCAAGGTCTCTGGCATTCGCTAATGCTGTGGATAAACCAACTACTCTTACAGGCTTTTCTGTGTGAGATGAGATGAAGTTAGTTCGAGACACAATAACTTCCAGTACTGGGCCTCTCTCATCCCCTGGGCAAGAAGAGAAATGTGCATTAAAATTTAATAAATCCAAATGTTTAGAACTCCATGCAAGTCTATTGTAAGAACACACTTTCAAATTCAGCAACAATTGTGATAAGAAACGATGCTTACCTAGCAGATGGATCTCATCTATGATGAGAATGGCAACTTTCTGGACATAGCTCCTGTTTTGCCAGCTTCTACTGACCCCATCCCACTTCTCTGGTGTAGTCACAATAAGGTCAGCTTGGGCAATAGCTCTCATATCAGGCGTCACATCCCCTGTCAATTCTACTATCCTGTAATGAGTGAAATGGTCATTGTGACCGGATAAAACTCTATTTTTAAACCAATGAAGCTTTCTAACCTCTTGGGTTAGGTGTGTGCAAATATTAACTCTTAAACAAAATAAAACTGGTGTTCCTGGCTGAATGGACCTGGCAAACAAAAACAAATTAAAAAAATTCTAAGGAAATATGTCTTTAAACTTCTTCACTTTCAAATTATTTTACTTTTCTTAGCAATATCATAGAGAAAGAAAAGTTTACTTGGATGTCAAAACTATTCATAACTTTGTAAGGTAGAGACTGATGCAAAAAAGATAAATGAATATTACTATGGATATTAATTGCAAGTCAAAACAGCCTTTCAGAACCTGTATGTTAAGCCCTTCCTATATATCTTCTAGTGGCTGTATATTGCCCTGTACAACCTGCCTAGCAGTGATGACTATCTGTGAGAGGTTAGGTAGCAGCACCTCTGCTCTCTAGGTTCTATTAGAACTCTGCAGCAGGGACAGTCAAGGTAGTCCTGACAGTCCTTGGCTCTTAAACTCACTCTTTTTTGATGGCTACCACTGAAAATGCCATTTATTTATTTCTCTATTCCTAACCAAGTTTTGGTCCCTTCCTCTTCTTTCTGAAATCTGCCACTCATTTTCTTTTTCTGCATTTTTGGCACTAGCTTGGAGTTAATTCTTGCTGTTGGGGGCTAGCTTGTCTTTTCATTGGTTTGACACCTATACCATTTCTTCTACGCCAATTTACTGACTTAGGTCAGGCTAACCTTGAGATACTTGGTTCTTTTAGACTGAATGTTATCCTTTTATTTTGACATTTTTTATGGCAACTTCTTTGCCAGTTCTACTGCCTAATTTCACACTTCCTAAAAATTCCATGTAGTAAAATTTATCTCCCCAAATCAATGTTTACATCACCAGCTATGGGGCTAATTTCACAAAAAAAATCATTCAAAAAAAAAGCTTTCAAAATCATCAGGACAATTAATTTATTTACATACCCCATTAAAACAAATCACAGAAAATATAATGAAATAACTGCCTTTTAGTAAAGGCCAGATTCTGACATATTTACATTCAGAGCGGTACCTTCTCCTAGGAGTAGTTCTATTTAAATCCATTAAACTACTTGAGGAGTAAATTATTAATCAGCACGAGTAAGGATTGCAAAATCTGGCCATAAATAATCCACACTTGGAAGTTGTTGATAATTATGGACAATTTTAGAAAGGACTAAAACTACTCATATACCCTTTGTGTCAAAGGGCAATCCTGCACTTCTTGAGTATACCAAACTCCTGATGAAGCCAATGGTAATTATAGGTGCACAAAAAATGCAAGAATGGAGGAATGCAAGAATGGAAGATCATACATGGACATTGCTGTAGACAGGTTACACAACTTACAAGAGATCTTGTAAATAAATCTTTGAAGGAAGGGTAATTCTGAACTGCAACTTCAAAAAAGACAAAGATAATAGAAAGGGAAATTGAACTTGTTAGCTTGCCCAGGTAGAGAAAACAAGGAAAATCGGCAATGTATTCAGCTACCTTCCATTTTTGTGTCACTTATTTTTTTTTCTATGTAGTGTGTGTTTGTTATGATACATTCAGACTTTTTAAAGGGAACATTGGTACAATTTGAAAGATAAAACATATTTGACTAAATAGAAAGATACTAAAAAATATTCAACAGAGTTTCTCCACTCTTGCAGGACTGTTCTGGGAGAAACATACTTTTTACCAAGTTTTTCTTCAATCCTGACTTTCCAATCTTCAATTCTCTCTCGTACCAGTGCTTTTAAGGGAGCAATGTATACCGCCTGCGAACACACACACACACAAAAGCAGAATTAAACAGAAAAAGCTGTGTAAAATTTTAATTTACAAAGCATTACTTTCTTTTATGCCTCTAAGGACTTGAATTAACTTATTAAGTATAAATGATTACGGCATAATTCTTAAAATTACATTTAGTAATTTACAACAGGATTCTAATGAAGATAGACTTAATACTTTCAAAAATTCTTTTGTTCCTTGAGCCAATAACATTCATATATTAATAAATAAAAAGAGTAATTTATAAAACTGTGACACTATCATTACACCTTTAAAAAGCAAACAAATGTGTCATTATAAAATGACCTACATAAAGTATTGCCATTTATTGCTGAGAACATAAAACCTGAAAACTGAGATTCTGAAATTAATGCACGAAATCCAAACAAAAATAACCAGAATTCCTAGTATAATATCATCTTACATGATTTCCATCTCTTTAGTTTTATCACTAAAATCATTTAAAATTCATTTTAAAATTTTCTACTTTTAAAGAAACCTCACAAGACTTCCCCAGAGAAGTATTTTCTGTGTGCTGAAGTACACTGGCATAGTTTTTACAGGATTCATAGATACTAAGGTCAGAAGGGACCATTATGATCATCTAGTTCGACCTCCTGCACAACGCAGGCCACAGAATCTCACCCACCCACTCCTGCGAAAAACCTCTCACCTATTCATTTAAAGATTTAGGGTCAGGTTTTCTAAAGCATGAGTGTACGTTTGAACATGCGAAAACTGATACACATGTACTGAGTGTGTGAAAAGTTCAGATGCACTTTTGATAATCTGGCCTATACATTTTGAAGACTGATTTATTAAGCAAGATTTCTTAATATTCCTTTAATAGCTGTTTATTGTGGCATGAAGATCCAATATGAAAAACTATGGATGCACTCAAATCTTATATTTTATCAGTATTTTACAATTCTCTCTTGGTCCACCTCAACTATTACTAACAAGTTTACACATACAGATTGAGATTTCCAAAGCAAATTTCAGTGGGAGTTTTGTGGCTACATCATCTAATTGACTTTCATAGAATCAGAGGACTAGAAGGGACCACAAGAGGTCTTCTAGTCCAGTCCCCTGAACTCAAGGGAGGACTAAGTATTATCTAGTAGGCCATCCCTGACAGGTGTTTGTCTAACCTGCTCTTACAAACCTCCAATGATGGAGATTCCACAACCTCCCTAGGCAATTTATTGCAGTGTTTAACCACTCTGACAGGAAGTTTTTCCTAATATCCAACCTAAATCGCCCTTGCTGCAATTTAAGCCCATTGCTCCTATTCTCAGAGGTTAACAAAAATTTTTTTTCCTCCCTCCTCCTTGTGACAACCTTTTATGTACTTGAAAACTGTTACATCCCCCCTCGGTTATCTCTTATCTAAACTAAACAAACCAATTTTTTTTTCAATCTTTCCTCATACGTCACGTTTTCTAGACCTTTAATCATTTTTGTTGCTCTTCTCTGGACTTTCTCCAATTTATCCACCTCTTTCCTGAATGTGGCATCAAGAACTGGACACAATACTCCAGTTGAGGCCCAATCAGTGCGGAGTAGAGTGGAAGAATTACTTCTCCTGTCTTACTTACAATACTCCTGCTAAAACATCCCAGAAAGATGTTCACTTTTTTTTGCAACAGTGTTATGCTGTTCACTCATATTTAGCTTGTGATCCACTATGGCCCCCAGATCCCTTTTCTGCAGTATGCCTTACTATGCAGTCATTTCCTATTTTGTATGTGTGCAACTGATTGTTCCTTAAGTGGAGTACTTTGCATTTCCTCTTATTGAATTTCATCCTATTTACTTCAGATCATTTCTCCAGTTTGTACAGATCATTTTGAATATTAATCTTAACCTCCAAAACACTTGCAACCCCTCCCTACTTGGTATTGTCCACAAACTTTATAAGTGTACTCTCTATGCAATTATCTAAATCACTGATGCAGATATTGAACAAAACCGTACAAAGAAATTCATCATGGATGCAGAGGACTCCCCGGAAAAAGAATCTCAATATGCATTTAAAGCATGGTAGAATATACTTGTTTATATAGCATAGTAATACTCCTAATTTTTGTGAAGTTTTGGATTGCTGAAAGAAGTATACAGACATTGCATATTTCTAGTAAACATTTCACAAACCTTAGATGTGGGATACTTGTTGAAAATTCTGAAGATAGCTAACTCAGCTGCAACAGTCTTTCCAGAACCTGTGGGGGCTCCAAGAAGAACATTACAGTCTGTATGATAGAGCGTATGAAATATCTGCGTCTGGATAGGGTTGAAATGGGTGAATTTGTAAAGGGTTTCATACTCTCGACATCCCAAAGCTCTGACAGGCAAAGGCTGAAGATCCAGTAGTTCTAAAATTATGAAGCAATCATTAGTACATGTCAAAATATGCAACCTTGTAAAATATTGTAAGACTAAAGTAATCAGATGTTGGTTAGGTATGAACTTGTGCTTTGATGGGAAACAACGTATTTTTGAACTCTTTATAGGTAATTTCTTATACTATATGATAGAGAGATAAATAAAGAGATACAAATACACATACAAAACCCAAACATCCCTTCATTATATGACTCTTGACATATCTTGGAGATATCCGCTACCCAAACAATTAGAGACTTTGGAATTTGGAAGCTGATTACATATAACCAGATTAGATTTAGATTCCTATCAAATTAAAGAGACTTGCAATGATTCTGTTATGCAGATGCTTTCTTTGAAGTTTTTTTTTTGTGGCTGGAGATCTCATTGTCTTTTCAGGGTGCCCCACATTAAGGTATGCCATAGGAGTAATAAAATCTGCGGAGGTTGTGATGCCTAATATTCTTCACATGCTTTTCACTGATACCTTATGTCTGTTTTATCATTCCCACTAAATCTGTGATTTCTTGGGGTCTGTTGAGAGGAGAGAAGGTTCCCCCCCTCAACAGGGCCTCTAAGTACTTCACTGCTGAGTGGGAACCAGATGAGAATTGAAATCAATTACCATAAATCCTAAGGGCTCCATAACCGGTGATGTGTAAATATCTTACTATTTTTTCTGAATAGTAGTCAATGGTCAATTAGGTAAAAAGGTTGCACATGCCTTTCCAGACAGTACAGGTACTGCATAACAATAGCTGAACACTTCACAAACACATGTGAGTTTATGTATGCCAAAAGAAAACACTATACTGGAAGTGAATATTTCTGAATGCTCCCATTTAACAGACTTCTAAATGAGCCAAATGTGACTACAGTGGAAGGGCTTTACAATGACATCAGGCACATTGAATGTATAAGGCATTTTAAGGATCCAGAAAAAAAACAAACATATGCTTCTGTGCCAAAAAACATGACTCAATCACTAATGCTGAGGTTGAAATTGGATGCATGATGCTGTATGAGATCTGTCTGCTATAATATATACGCTTTTAGTAGAGCTGGTCAAAACGTTTCCAATTTTCAACAAGATATTTTTCAAGAAAAAAAATCAATTATATTTATTTCTTTGGTTTTTGGAGGGTTTTTTTGGTAAAAAATAAATAAATAAAAAAGTTTTACAGCCAGGTTAAATTCCCAGCTGTGAAAGACTAAACGCTAAAAATATTTTAAGTCCCAAAGGTATCCTCTGAAAAACGTGATCAAGCCTACATGCCCTCAATTTGTTTACACCTATACTTTGCTTACGGGAATTAGGTTTTGATGAAGCTGAGGACCGAAAACCTAGTTTCCAAGGCATATTGCCATGCTTTCTATGCTCAGGAATAAATGCCTCGAAACGGACTGGATTTCTGTTGTAAACAACTGAACTTCTTTGATCAAGGTAACAAGCAAATAAATCATTTCATTCATATGTAAATGTCCCCCTAAAGGTCTCCTCAGAAATAAAGAATCTCATAAGTCAGAGTTAGAAAAAAGACATAAAAGGTTGCCTTTTTTATGGCAACACAGGATTGTTGCTCAATTAGCGATATTTTGTCAAATCTAGTTTTCATGCCCCAAGCAATGGGACTTCCACTGCTTCCTTAAGGTTACCACTTCACCACCTGACTACTCTTGTGGTACATTTTTCCTGTTTGTCATTTTCAATTTTCTGTTTCTTAATTTCATTTAATTATTCATAGCTAAATCTTTTTGTATAGCATCTCTCTAAATAATCCTTTACTTCTTTGGTTTCTGAACTTCTCATCAGAAGGTAAAATATTATCTTGCCCCCATAAGCACTTCCTTGCCACATTTAACTTTCTTAGAGCCACATTCTGACTCTTATTCACACCCAGTAGCACTTTACTTTGTGAATACTTCCATATCTTTCAATTGGACACCTCACACAGGAAGGTACTATTCAATATGTCAATGCAATTTTGGAATATATGAGGCAAGATTAAGAGATAGATTCTTACTCCTATCAAGTAATACCTTATTTGATGAGTATTCCCATCTTTTCCAATGGGAACTGATAAGGTATTACTGATGAAATAGAGAGACCTCAGTATTGATGCAAAAACTGTATTAATAAAACTATTATTTTCTTTTGATGCTAGGTAATTACAAACTTGTCTGTATCTCTACTGAATATAAGATATAACGAGAAGTATGTTATAGACAGAATGCTTGAAAACATAACAATACACGTTATGTTTAGCTGATTATGTGACAAATGTTCAAGCTAATCAAAGAAATTCTAGGAGGCTTCTATGACCCAAGGACAAGACAATGTAAAGAAGATAATCCCTCCTTAGCCATAAAACCATGTTTAGTATACCAAAGAGTTTTTTAAAAAGCTGCATTTTAAACTTTACTTTGCTTTAACTTTATATTATTTTCTTTTGTGACATGTTTAAAAGATGCACTGGTTATTGAAATTTGTGCTTTTGTAGAAAATATTTAATAGAAGTTTAACTGCTATAACACACAGATTATAACTCTAAGGAGCTTGGTCAACAGACAAACCCCTAAGAGTGTCTTATCTAGATTAGGACTTCTCCTTTTGTATAAGATACCATTTTGGTACAAATGTAATCCTTATCTCAAGAAAACAAACCACGTAAAACATTCATGTTTTAGGATAACACCCAGTTGTGAAAAAGGAATGTAGGCTTGTGTTATCAGAGCAATAAATCTAGAGGTAAGCATGGGATTTTTCATCCTTCCAAGAAAACTTCTAAGTAAACACAGATAAAGAAGTCTAGAAATATCCTTGTTAAAATGAAATTTATAATTACTCTTAAAAACTTAATTCAGAAAATCCTGTAGGAAAAATGTGCAGCTGGAAATATTTTAAACCTTTTGTTTATTTTGCAAGTGTTGAAATGGCAAACATCTTATGAAATGCATACTTGCAAATATGTTAGCTAAATGCAATGCTCCTAATATCATTGTTATGTAAATGATAAAATGCTTTATGCACCAATATGGAATCTAATGCCTTTGCTAAAGTAATTACTAAAATAAGAAGTTATTTAAGTATAAAATATTTATATTTGTGGGAAACTAATTACTGGCAGTGCTCCAGAAATTCCCACAAACCAACTCTGGAAGACAAGCAGATTCATCTTTCCTAAAATTGTCATGTAGAATCAATAACTTCTTTAATAACTCTTTAAGCTAAAGACTCTCTTTAAAAATGATTTAATGTTAAAAGACTTAAAAAAGTGAAAGCTTGTATGTAAGGAATAGGAGTATTTAGACTTTTTGAAACAGAATTTGATGTCCTGTTGAACTCTAATAAAATTGAAGGAATATTTCAGAAAAGGAATTGAATAAAAAGAAAAAGTTAAACTAACTTTTAAGAGCTTATTTGGGATTTTCGCCATCAGTAACACAAAGGCAATTAGAAATGTTGTATATTCATAACATACTGTATTCAGAAGCCAAAGGCATCATTTAAGCCAATCTTCAACAGCATGTTAAAAAAACGGACGACAGCAAATAACTGTGTTCTGACATTTGTGCTGTGTTAATGTTTACTTTTTCCTTCCTTACTAATAAAATAGCCATAGTTAATAATTGTGATTTTGCTTTATTTCAATCATGGTGTCACCCCGGGTGTGCAACAGAACCCCTCTAGCTAAAACAGTAGGAGTCACACTCCTTTGTTGGAAGTAAGAGAAATGATTAATAAGAGTTGGCCTGCCATTTGCTTCTCTAAATAAAATATTTAAAGTAATTTTTAACATAAAATTACTTGGCACCCAATAATTTATAATTATTCCTTTCTACCCCACACTGAGGTTGAGTAAGGTTGGCAGAATCTGGTTCTTCTTCAAATTCTTCTAGCCTCCTGATCTTTTTTGTTATTTTTCTCTCTCCTCACTCCAAATTGAGGAGGCTAGAACTGAACATAAAATATGACCACAACAGAGACACACAGATGTGATGTCTTTGGTTATGCAGCCTAAAATTGCAGTGTCCTCCTTTGTTGCAATATCACAGTACAAGTTCATGTCTAATTTACTGCCCACTCTTGCTATTCAGGGTATTTCTACACAGCAATGTAAGCCTGAGCTCAAGCCTAACCCCCCCCTTGCGTCCACATACCAACTGTGTTAACGCAAGGCTCGAATCTTGGGTCCCTGCAGGGCTGGAGGGTCCAACTCTGTGTTAAAACAGGACCTACGGCCTGAACCCTATTATTTTCCTGTGCACACATGGTCCCAATGTGACTCGAGTCCCAGAAGTCTTCCGGATGTATCCCAGAATTCCTTGGGGTAACTTTCTTAGTTCTCTCTATACTGACAATCTGTGGGGCAGTCAATTGCACTCTATTCCAAACGAAAGCCACACCTCCCATTGCAGACAGCAGCAGCTGTGGTCAGCATTAACCCCTTGCCTGCTGCACACTGGTCTGGCAAGCACATTATCAGAGAGCCTGGAGGGTTCTCAATAGAGACCAAACTGAAGAAGCTTTTAGCAAAGAGAGCTGACTGGGGTGGCACACAGCCCCAGGGAGGGCAGGGTGGAGGGGTCAGGAACGATGGCTAGAGAGCGGAGTACGGACTAAGCAGCTACCCTGCAAGAAGGGGGAGCGGCAGAGCTCCTGGCTCAACATGGCTGGGAGAGGATAACCCTCGATACCCTAGTCGCTCCCCCTCCCTGCCGGGCAGCCGCTTGATACCGCTCTGCTTTCTGTCCCTTGCTCCCGGCCGCCCCCCCTCCATGGGGCTGGTGTGTAGAAGCGCCCGCGCAACATGCACTATGCAGGCAGTGAGTGGGCACCAGCCCCAAAACTTCCCCAGAGCCTCCTGGGGATTCCCAGGAGGTGCTAGAACCTGGGGATGCACTTCACCACTTCACAAATGGCAGCAGCCAGGTTGGGGTATGTGTGTTTTTCTGCTGAAACCTACATTTTATGTCAAACTTCAAAACAGACAGACAAAAATAAACAAAAAACCCAAACCACCTTTATTAAATAGCCCATTTCAAAAATTAAGAATTGCAATGTTTCATTTTACTGGTTTGACAGCCCTAGAGACTGATGTCCTAATTAGCTCAGAACAGGTCCACCTGGGCATTTTCCTGCCAGGGTGACTCGTCCGAGAGGTGGAGAGCCTGATTCACAGATGAGATGGTAGTTCAGTTTAAAGACTTCTCAAACTGCTGTCATTCTACTGAGACAAGCATCAAATAAGCTAATTATGCAGTTTATGTATCACGTGCTCCTTATGGGCACCCAAGTCCCACCAATCGCACTGTCACAGTTAGGAAACAAGGTGGGCAGTAGAGTTTTCCCACAGTGCAACACATTCAGAGGGCTATAGTGTCAACATGGGAGTGGGGCGCTATGCACTCTGAGATAGACTCTCAGGTCTGTGCACTGCATTGTGGATGCCAGAGCCCTAGGTTCAATTATGGGTCAGAAAATCCTTAACCTAGGGTTAAAATGCAGTGTAGATGCTGAAGCCCAGAATTTCCTGACATGGATCAGCTGACTCGAGTTGCACTAACCTGAAGTTTACACTGCTGTATAGACATACCCTAAGTTTCTTTCACTAATATTGTTTTTCAGCTTACTCTTCCCCATTGTGTTTTAAATTAATTTCCCTTGGAGATATTAACCTTTCATTTTTCCAGAATAAATCATATCGTATATAGTACTTATGCTTATATTCAGGTTCCTGTCCTCTCTGGAGTTTGTAATTACATCCACTTTAAGTATGAATCATTCACTAAGGCGCTGTTTACTCCCTCTTCCAGAGAGCTGGTTATACGCCTTGTCTATGCTTGTGGCGGTGTGTAGGGTATGCGTAGCTACTCGTTGCAATGAAAAGTAGGGTGGCATCTACACTGCGGTGTATAGCTACATGTGGCGTGAAAGGCTCTGGCAGTGGTGAGGCAGTGGGGAAAAGCTGCGGCAACTCCCTGCGACAAGGAAAGACAGGCAGTGAGGACCTTCCTCCTGCTAGAGTCTTTCCCCACTGCTGGAGACTTTCCCAGCGGTGGGAAAGACTCTGGCAGCAGGAAGGCAGTGGGACACTACACTGCTAAAAATAGTACGGTAGATGTGAAAAGTACTGCTTGGGCATGTAGACAGCTGTGTAGGATATATACCCTAAGGTTCAGGTGTGTATTTTCTTTACTCACTAAGCAGTGCCTCACTATGTACACTGCTATTTATACCCACGCTAGGGTGTGCAGTGTCTGTACTTCTATGTGTCGCCGTAAATGTAGACGTAGCCATGGAATGAACACAGAATATATGAGGTGTGACTATATAATATGTCTGATGAAACCATGCTACCTGAAAATATGCATCAATATAATAATGATAATCTTGTGACAATGCTAAAATATTTCAGAGATCTACTGTACTAAATGAGCACAAGAAAAATTGAAAAATAAATAATCCAATACTTTACAAAACGTTTGTTAAAACTTGTAAGAAAGTTTGAGCTACCATTTAAAACCATTATCTATGATGTGAAATAAAATGGAAGAGCTGACAAGCTAATATCTAAAGCAACAGATAGTTCAGCTCCACAGACAGTCAAGGAGAAAAGGAACTGTTGGCTGAGTGAACAGGTGGGCCTATAAATAAACCTTGAGACATACATAGTATGCCTAATGAAATTAATTTATAAAGAAGTTCAGTATAAACTGCTCTCCTCTGCCAAATGTTAGAGGAATGGGGGATCCATAATTTTATAGAAACATTAAGACATAAGATTATGATTTTGCAGTCACGTACGGAAAATATAACCTCAATTTAAGAAAAATGAGAAAGCACAATTTGGCTTATTTTTTATGATACAATAATACTTCTCCTGCTCTTGATGTTGAGCATGGAGTCACCAAAAAGCAGGAATATGTTAAGAAGAATTAAGCTTTTTGGAAGTGAAGACAAACATATTTAAAGTTAGTGATAGGGTTGTTGTTAGCCTCAAAAATACAAACAAATCCATGACAAAAAATGAACCCCTCCCTACACACACTTTTTTCATTAAAACTAAAAGAGTTGGATTTCCACTATTGCATAGAAATAATGAAAATTTGTATTAGCAAGACTAGTTCTAACAAATCTTTAAGGAAACAAAACAATAAGGTTTCTAGTTATAACTTTACCTGTGTGAGGTGGATGTCTCTCTGGTAGAATCAGATGCTGAAAATTTATGATACAAACAGCCTCTGCTCCTAACCATCTATCAGATACAGCTCGAATGTAATATTGGGAAGGCAAAGGTTCAAAAATAGGGATTGTGAACACCAGCTGCTGAGCTTCTTTAGGAATGACCTGATGTAAACAAAGAATAGATAATCATTTTTTAACAGTATGACAAAGTTCCTCCTCTACCTTGGTGAGTCTTGCGCTTATTGGCGGATTTGCTCACCTTGGAGCTTCACGGCAGCCCTCAGCTTGGCCGGTTTTCTGAACCCACAGTCCAGGTCGACTCCTCCTGTGTCTGACCAGGAGTTGCGAGGATTTGGGGGGAACCCGGTCCCGCCCTCTACGCCAGGTTCCAGCCCAGGGCCCTGTGCAATGCAGCTGTCTAGAGTGCCTCCTGGAACAGCTGTGTGACAGCTACAACTCCCTGGGCTACTTCCCCATGGCCTCCTCCCAACACCTTCTTTATCCTCACCATAGGACCTTCCTCCTGGTGTCTGATAATGCTTTTACACCTCAGTCCTCCAACAGTCCACGTTCTCACTCTCAACTCCTAATGCCTCTTGCTCCCACCTCCTCACATGCACACAACAAACTGAAGTGAGCTCCTTTTTAAAACCCAGGTGCCCTGATTAGCCAGCCTTAATTGATTCTAGCAGCTTCTTATAGATTCATAGTTTCTAAGGTCAGAAGGGACCATTATGATCATCTAGTCTGACCTCCTGCACAACGCAGGCCACAGAATTTCACCCACCCACTCCTGAGAAAAACCTCTCACCTATGTCTGAGCTATTGAAGTACTCAAATCGTGGTTTAAAGACTTCAAGGAGCAGAGAATCCTCCAGCAAGTGACCTGTGCCCCATACTACAGAGGAAGGCGAAAAACCTCCAGGGCCTCTTCCAATCTGCCCTGGAGGAAAATTCCTTCCCGACCCCAAATATGGCAATCAGCTAAACCCTGAGCATATGGGCAAGATTCACCAGCCAGATACTACAGAAAATTCTTTCCTGGGTAACTCA
Source organism: Chelonia mydas (assembly GCF_015237465.2). Lineage (NCBI taxonomy): Eukaryota > Metazoa > Chordata > Testudines > Cheloniidae > Chelonia > Chelonia mydas. The sequence goes on from NC_057851.1 coordinate 73,906,279, forward strand.
GGTCCCACACCATCTAACATCCCATCACAGGCCATTAGGCCTATTTACCATGAATATTTAATTACCAAAACCATGTTATCCCATCATACCATCTCCTCCATAAACTTTCCGAGTTTAATCTTAAAGCCAGATAGATCTTTTGCCCCCACTGCTTCCCTTGGAAGGCTATTCCAAAACTTCACTCCTCTGATGGTTAGAAACCTTCGTCTAATTTGAAGTCTAAACTTCCTGGTGGCCAGTTTACATCCATTTGTTCTTGTGTCCACATTGGTACTGAGCTTAAATAATTCCTCTCCCTCTCCGGTATTTATCCCTCTGATATATTTATAGAGAGCAATCATATCTTGATTGGCTGCAGATGTTCTAATCAGCCTGTCTTAATTGTCTCTAGAAGGTTCCTGATTGTTCTGGAACCTTCTCTGTTACCTTACCCAGGGAAAAGGGACATGCTTAGCCTGGGGCTAATATATCTGCCTTCTATTACTCTCCTGTAGCCATCTGGCCCGACCCTGTCACAACAGCTAAAACAGTTTGCCATACTTTGACAAGCACAGGCAGCACAAGGAAATAAAGTACATGCACAACATGAAATACAGTATGTTCATGCATGTGTGTAGAAAGCATAGATAACAGGTAGGTGATCCCTCCCTTTTCAATTTCAGGAGAAGATTCTACTTCCATTGGCTTCAAAAGGGGCAGGCTCTTGACCATTAAGTTATTTTATGTATCTGTTGGGATGGAACAGCAATGAGTAATGTGTATTTATAATCCTAATTAAAAAAAAGCATTACAGATTTGATTTTTCATCTGCAAATAACTGTCCATCAGAGAAGCCAGAGAAAGAGGCAAATCCTTTAATGGATTTTATTTTTGTAACAATACTAGTGAACACCCATGTCAAAGACCAATTTTAGCAGATGCATCAAGAACTGAAAGGCAGACAACAGATTTTGAAAATCTGGCAATGTTATTGTATAAATTTCAGGTTTAGGACAACACAGAGGTTTATAATAATTATTCCCAAACTACCTGCCAGCTTTTTTTTCTTACATGCTTTGAAATTCTGCATAAGGACACAGTTACCTGCTTTTTCTGAATGACAAAATACTCTGAATGATAAATGTGATCATTAGTGGGGTCTTCCACCCAGATCCACCAGGGCTCTCCAACTGTGCCATGCACCTAAAAGAAGAGAAAAGGCTCCCTGGTTACAAGTACCCCATAGACCTCTCAGAATACACTGGATATTTGGGGATATATTTCAGTAAGACGTGGGTTTACTTTTTACATAGAAAATATGACAAAATCAGGAGAGCAATGTAAAACTTTTGATGAAACCCTTCCATTTGAAATTAGTCATCTATAATTGTACCGGTTTGATACATTATATATAAGCAGGAGTGAATGTTCTGTCTCTGTGGGTTTTTCAAATACTGGGTAATAACATAAGAAAACTCCATGTTTCTAAAACTAACTTGTCTTTTTATTAAGAGAACTATTTTCAGGTGCTGCTACTGCAGCTAGCATTCAAGCCATGTGCACACAGACAGACTTTTCCAAAAACTCTTTCCTCCAGCAACTTGTGATCCTCCCTCCAAGTTCCCAACAGGCTGCTACAGTGGAAATTGTTTTCATTGGACCCCTCTAATCTTTCAGGCAAGAACATCTATGACTACCATCCTCTTTGGGCCTTGCATTAGATGGTGTGTTGTCTTACACACACTCATCCAGGGCAGAAAACGTACAGTTGATGGGTTCATAAGCCATCAGTGACTGCATTTCAATTAAGTACTTGGATATTTACAATTCTGATTTTGCTGGTGCATTTTTAGTTTTATTACGGGTGGGCTTCCCTTGCAGTCAGTTTTTGTGCTGATGACAGCTGCCACTGTCGTCTTCTGGGCAGCTTACCAGCATAGTAGTAGTATGCTGATGGGAAAGCAATTCTTTAATAGTTTGTCAACTGTTAAATTTAAAATTATAATGATTAATTTTTAATGATAATTAATTTAAATCATTGTAGTTATTTACTATAATAAAGTTTCTTTCGTAATTAATGATAAGCTCACCGGATACAAACAGAGTCACAGCAAAGCAAAAAAGGCAGTAACATTTTCACGATTTGATTAATACAAATATATGTATTTACATTTTAAGAGCTCCATAGTACAAACTGACACAATGTTTGTAATGTTTCCAAAGCAACCATTAAGGTCACAGCAATAAGCTTGGGCAAAAATCTATTTTCCCTAATGCTTCCTCTTTCCAAGTACAGACCTCTTTGGTATACTTTATGGTTTGCTTTGGGAAGGAACTGCTGTAAATGCATTCAAGTTAAAGAACAAGTGTTAAACTGTTTTGTCCTTAATGATATATTGGCTCATCAGTACTGAACTTTGTATTGGTAATACTGATGCAAGATAGAGACTCAGCTAAATGTTTCAAATTATCTCCTTTTGTAATATAAAACAGTACATGTACAAAATTAAGTCACCAAAATTAGTTGGTGCAAGATTAGGCTAGGAATTCATTCAAAGATATTTTTGTAATCAGTCAAGGAAGTGAACAGAAAGAAACTGCATGTTATTTTGATCACCACTCCTTCTATTCCCAATCTAAGACAGAAAAGCTTTCCAAAAGAAAAAGTAAAAGCCCTTATGACCAGGGAAAACAATTTTTAAAAAAGGGTGTAAATCTATTTTTAGAACAAAAGTCTACTATATTCACTTTGTGGTCAAGATCAATTTGATACGTGCACTTTTTTGCTTAACAAAAGGGGTAGGCTTTGAAAATGGAGTTCTAGAACCTGAAACTTAATCCAAGAACAGGTATTTAGTTGCTAGTTTTCAGAAGTACAACCTCTCCAATTTCATAAAGGTGGAAGAGAATGAGATATATGTGCCTAACAGAGAAGAAAAGCCTGTTTGTGCCCAAGGCCTTATCTTTATGGAAGAGTTTTACCTTATGCCCACATACCAGCTCCATGTGGGCACTATTATTCCATTATAAGACTGTCTTTTCTGGTTTAGCTTAAACTCCTTCCAAAGTGACATAAGCTAAACAGAATAAAAGTGTCCACTTGGGGGGCGATGGTGGTATCATACAGGTATAACAATATTAGTTTAAATTCTCACCTTGTTATATATACTTCATCGGATGAAGTGAGCTGTAGCTCACGAAAGCTCATGCTCAAATAAATTGGTTAGTCTCTAAGGTGCCACAAGTACTCCTCTTCTTTTTTCATCTCTGTAGATCACATTGTCTTTATAAATAGTTAAAATGACCTTTTTACGTTATCCAAATAGCTAAATTCTCACTATAATCTTCACCTTAATTACTGAAAGCTGGAAGAGCGCTTTTCTCTACTCCCTTCTTAATTTTTACCTGATCGTTCCACTTGAAGTCAGGAGTGATGTTCAGCCTAACACGGAGTACAGTACGTGTAATTGGCTGAATAGCTGCTTCCATTGTAATGGAGGGAATTTGATGGACACATTGTTTGACCTTTAACCCAATATGCACATGACGCAGCATGTGACCTGCAAAGAAAACACCAGGTGAAACAAATGTAGATTTACAGGAAAAATAATACAAATCAGACTTTTAAATAGGGTTTTAGAGAGGGATGTTATTACTTGCTTGTTTTGTGTGTAAATGACTCTCTTGATCTGGTATGCTGGAATATTTTGTAATACTTAATTTGAATTAGCAATTTACAGCTCAGAAAAAGACATTATTAACTCCCCTGCTGGCTTTTACCAATGGGTCAAAATAACTATTAAGAATTCATGCTGCATAATCTGCTATTTCAAGATAGTTTCCTTTTTCTTCTATGACTTTTTGACCTGCTAGTTAGAAAAACATATAGTCTCTTCTATACACATAAATACTAACCCATGAGGTGATATGATTTTGTTTAAGTTGATTCTTGACTACTTAAGTTGCATCAATATGAGGCACTTAAACTGATAGCTATGCATGGGGGTTGCACGGATTTAACTAAATTGATATGTAAATGGATTTAGTTAAAACTGTATAACGTTATCATATAGACTAGGCCTTACTCAAATTAAAATTGATCTAGTTAAAGCAAGGCAAACTCCTCATGTAGACACAAGCAGGTTTAACCCTTGCTTAAATCAGTTAGCTCACATCTGTAAATTAAGCGCATCTACATTAAGAGTGTGCACCATTTTAACGAGATTGATTTTAAATCAATTTCTTTAAATGGGTGCAACTTTTCCAGTCCCAAAATGCCCTTATTCTACTTATAATGTCATTTTTTTTTTTATAGGCAAAAGCAAAACTTCCGAAGGCATATAAAATATTGATGTTCCTACAGTTCAGTTAGCTCAATAAGACTATACAGGCAAATCAGTTCTACAATGTGACGCATGTCGGTGAACCCTTGAGTCTGTGTGAAGACCCTATGCGGGTCTATACAGTGATCTGCCTGCACACGTCATTGCAGAATTAGGGCCCATCTGCTGTGATGGTGGTGGTGTTATTTTAGACTTACAGCAAGAGAATGTTAAAAGAAAAATCTGTGACTTCTCAAAATTTCAGAATCATACAATCTGCTAACCCAAGGAATTGGCTGCTTAAAAATAGGCATTTTTAACTAAAAGAAGCATAAAACTTACTTGATTCGACAAAGACTTAAAATACTTTTTCAGAGAATACGACAATCAATTAAACTGTAAAAAAAAAAACCTTCCCGCCAATTTCCAGGGGAAGACGCTTGATCTTCATTACCTCTTTTGTTTCAATGTGAAGGCTTTTTATTTTTTTAAGTGAACTTGTTTCTGTTTAATTTTTAGGCAGATTGGATCCAGGATCTGCACATAAAGTGCAGCATTTATTCCCACTGAATCATAGAAATGTAAGGCTAGAAAGGACCTCAAAAGTTCATTAAGTCCAGGCCCCTGCAATGAAGCAGGATCAAGTACATCTAGATCATACTGACAGGAGTTTATCTATCCTATTCTTAAAAATGTCCAATTATGGAAATTCCATTATCTCCCTTTGAAACCTGCACCAGGACTTAACTACCCTTATAGTTGGAAAGTTTTTCCTCTTATCTAACCAAAATCTCCCTTGACCCTATTACTTCCTACCTTTCCTACCTTCAGTAGACATCAAGAACAATTGATCACTGTCCTCTTTGTAGTAGATCTTAACATATTTGAAGACTTATCAGGTCCCCAATTAATTTTCTTTTCTCAAGACTAAATATGGGCAGTTTTTTTTAACCTTTCCTCACAGATTAGGATTTCTAATTTTTTTTTTTAAATCATTTTTGTTGCTCTTCTCTGGATTCTCTCCAAATTTACCACAGCTTTCCTGAAATGTGGCACCCAGACCTGGACATAGTACTCCAGCTGAGGCTTTACCAGGGCCAAACAGAGAATCATAGACTATCAGGGTTGGAAGGGACCTCAGGAGGTCATCTAGTCCAACCCCCGGCTCAAAGCAGGACCAATCCCCAACTAAATCATCCCAGCCAGGGCTTTGTCAAGCCTGACCTTAAAAACTTCTAAGGAAGAAGATTCCACCACCTCCCTAAGTAACGCATTCCAGTGTTTCACCACCCTTCTAGTGAAAAAGTTTTTCCTAATATCCAACCTAAACCTCCCCCACTGCAACTTGAGACCATTACTCCTTGTTCTGTCATCTGCTACCACTGAGAACAGTCTAGAGCCATCCTCTCTGGAACCCCCTTTCAGGTAGTTGAAAGCAGCTATCAAATCACCCCTCATTCTTCTCTTCCGCAGACTAAACAATCCCAATTCCTTCAGCCTCTCCTCGTAAGTCATGTGTTCCAGTCCCCTAATCATTTTTGTTGCCCTCCGCTGGACCCTTTCCAATTTTTCCACATCCTTCTTGTAGTGTGGGGCCCAAAACTGGACACAGTACTCCAGATTTCAGAGTTAACAGCCATGTTAGTCTGTACTCGCAAAAAGAAAAGGAGTACTTGTGGCACCTTAGACACTAACCAATTTATTTGAGCATAAGCTTTCGTGAGCTATAGCTCACTTCATCGGATGCATACTGTGGAAAATACAGAAGATGTTTTTATACACATAAACCATGAAAAAATGGGTGTTTATCACTACAAAAGGTTTTCTCTCCCCCCACCCTACTCTCCTGCTGGTAATAGCTTATTTAAAGTGATCACTCTCCTTACAGTGTGTATGATAATCAAGGTGGGCCATTTCCAGCACAAATCCAGGTTCCGCCCCCCCCCCCCCAAACAGGAGAGTGGGTTTGTTGGGGGGGGGGGGGGGGGGGGAGAAAACCTGGATTTGTGCTGGAAATGGCCCACCTTGATTATCATACACATTGTCATAAATATAAAGGGAAGGGTAAACCCCTGTAAAATCCCTCCTGGCCAGAGGAAATCTCCTCTCACCTGTAAAGGGTTAAGAAGCTAAAGGTAACCTCGCTGGCACCTGACCAAAATGACCAATGAGGAGACAAAAAAAAAAAAAAGCTGGGAGGAGGGAGAGAAACAAAGGGTATGTGTGTCTGTCTATATTTTGTCTTTGCCGGGGATAGACCAGGAATGAAGCCTTAGAACTTTTAGTAAGTAATCTAGCTAGGTACGTGTTAGATTATGATTTCTTTAAATGGCTGAGAAAAGAATTGTGCTGAATAGAATAACTATTTCTGTCTGTGTATCTTTTTTGTAACTTAAGGTTTTTGCCTAGAGGGGTTCTCTATGTTTTGAATCTAATTACCCTGTAAGGTATCTACCATCCTGATTTTACAGGGGGGATTTCTTATTTCTAATTACTTCTATTTCTATTAAAAGTCTTCTTGTAAGAAAACTGAATGCTTTTTCATTGTTCTCAGATCCAAGGGTTTGGGTCTGTGGTCACCTATGCAAATTGGTGAGGCTTTTTATCCAACATTTCCCTGGAAAGGGGGGGGTGCAAGTGTTGGGAGGATTGTTCATTGTTCTTAAGATCCAAGGGTCTGGGTCTGTAGTCACCTAGGCAAATTGGTGAGGCTTTTTACCAAACCTTGTCCAGGAAGTGGGGTGCAAGGTTTTGGGAAGTATTTTGGGGGGAAAGACGTGTCCAAACAGCTCTTCCCCAGTAACCAGTAATTGTTTGGTGGTGGTAGCGGCCAATCCAAGGACAAAAGGGTGGAATATTTTGTACCTTGGGGAAGTTTTGACCTAAGCTGGTAAAGATAAGCTTAGGAGGTTTTTTTCATGCAGGTCCCCACATCTGTACCCTAGAGTTCAGAGTGGGGGAGGAACCTTGACATGGTGGCAGAGTGGTGGGATTAACCTGAAATCATTTTGAGATCCAGTTGAGATTTTTTTTTTGAACTAGAAATACAGATTTTAAAAAAAGGAGATTTTTTTTTTCTTTCCTTTGGAAAGGAAGTCCAGAAGCAGCTGAAACTGAAAGCAGCTTGTTTTTTTCTCTGCTTTGTGGCCAAGCAGAGACAAAAGGGGATTATCTTTGTGAATTGCAGGTTTTCTTTGCCTGGAGGCAGGGTACTTAACTCCTGCAGGGAAATTCACAGTCTTCCAACCCAGAGTTTTTTTTTTTCCCTAAAAGTAAATAGAAGGGGGGGTGTTCTACCCATTTGCCTGGAGACAAAAGTGGCAAGGGTTTTTTTTTTTGGATTTTGATTTTTTACAAGGAGCACAAGTTTAAAAAGGAAACTTGGTTTTTCTTTGGGCTGGGTAAACAGGTTTCAAAGTAGCTGGAAGTTTTTGCTTTGATTTGGGCCCAGAGCAGAGACAAGGGAATTGTCTTTTTTTTTTTTTTTGTAGGCTGACAATCACTATCAGAGAATAGGTATTCTATTCCAGCACAGCAAAATTTTACAGCCAAGTTTTTTTTTTGTTTATTTCTAAACCTCGGGTGTAAAGTTAGTTAAAAACAGAGAGGTTAGAATGACAAAATCTGCGGCTCGACTACGGCTGGAATTAGCCAGATTTCAGGCTGAGGAAAGACAAAGGGAACATGAAAGACAGATAGAACTCATGCGGCTGAAGAAGGAGGAGAAGGAACAAGAAAGGGAGGCAGCGAAAGAGGCAGCGAAAGAGGCAGAACAACACCAAGCGGCTGCTCACAGGAGAGCTATGGAAGCAAGGGACAAAGAACTGGAGGAGAAGGAAAAAGAGAGGAAGTATGTGGAGGAGATAGAGAAGATAAAGGCTCAGGAGAATATCCCAACAAACCCTAGCTATCCTTCTCCAAGTACCACTTCCCATCCCAGAAAGTTCCCCACCTACAAAGCAGGCGATGATACTGAGGCCTTCCTAGAAAACTTCGAAAGGGCCTGCCTTGGGTACAACATCTCTACTGACCAATACATGGTAGAGCTGAGGCCGCAGCTCAGTGGACCCTTAGCTGAGGTGGCAGCTGAAATGCCTAAAGAACACATGAACAAGTATGAACTGTTTAAATCCAAGGCGAGAGTCAGAATGGGGATAACACCCGAGCAGTCTCGTCGGAGGTTCAGAGCCCTAAGGTGGAAACCAGACGTGTCATTTACCCGACATGCCTACCACATTGTGAAACATTGGGATGCCTGGATATCCGGAGCAAGTGTTGAATCTCCAGTAAATTTGCCCTTCCTAATGCAAATGGAACAATTCTTAGAGGGTGTTCCTGAGGAAATAGAAAGATACATCCTAGATGGGAAGCCCAAAACTGTAATCGAGGCAGGAGAGATTGGAGCCAGATGGGTGGAGGTGGCAGAGAAGAAGAAAACTGGTCGCAGTTGGAGCGGAGACCAGAAGGGACAACCCCAGACCACACCCTATTACCGGGGGCCGCCCAAAGCCCCACCTACCTCCCAAAGAACCCTCCAGACCCCTTATCGTCCCTCCACCCCGTTCTCCAGCAACCCTCCTCGCCCCAGTGACCAGTCAGCTGGACGATGTTTTAAATGTAACGAGCTGGGGCATGTAAAGGCCAACTGCCCCAAGAACCCCAACAGATTACAGTTCATTGCACCGGAATCGCACCAGAGGTCCACAGGCCCAGATACCTCCCAGATACCCTTGGAGCGGAGGGAAACTGTGAGTGTGGGCGGGAAGAAGGTCACCGCGTGGAGGGACACCGGAGCACAAGTGTCAGCTATCCATGCTTCCTTAGTGGACCCCAATTTAATCAACCCAGAGATCCAAGTGACGATTCAACCCTTCAAGTCCAACTCTTTCGATTTGCCTACAGCCAAGTTGCCTGTCCAGTACAAGGGCTGGTCCGGAACGTGGACTTTTGCAGTCTATGATGATTATCCCATCCCCATGCTGTTGGGGGAAGACTTGGCCAATCATGTGAAGCAGGCCAAGAGGGTGGGAACGGTCACCCGCAGCCAGGCTAACCAAGCCGTGAGGCCTAGCTCTGTTCCGGAAACTTCTATCAGGACCCGGTCAGAGGTGATGGATCCGGACCCCAGACCAATGTCTGCAACAGCAGTAGTGGATCCAGTCCCAGAGACCCAGACGGAACCAGTCCCAGAACCGGAACCAGCCGAACAACCAACACCAGACCCATTGCCAGCACTGAATCCAGTACTTGCAACCTCAACACCAGAGGGCCCCACCGACCCTGAACCGACAGCAGCCGATAACCCGACACAAGAGGCTCAGCCGGAGCCTGAATCCCAACATAGTTCACCAGCGGAGAGCGGTTCACAGTCAACAGAAACAGCCCCATCCCCTATATCGCTTCCAGAGGGACCAAGCCTAGGTCCACAATCCAATAAGGAACTGATGTCTCCAGCATCAAGGGAACAGTTCCAGACCGAACAGGAAGCCGATGAAAGCCTCCAGAGAGCTTGGACGGCGGCACGGAGCCACCCACCGCCTCTCAGCTCTTCTAATCGATCCAGGTTTGTTGTAGAAAGAGGACTTTTATACAAGGAAACTCTTTCTGGTGGACACCAGGAAGACTGGCATCCTCAGAGACAGTTGGTAGTTCCAACTAAATACCGGGCCAAGCTCTTGAGCTTAGCCCATGATCACCCTAGTGGCCATGCTGGGGTGAACAGGACCAAAGACCGTTTGGGGGGGTCATTCCACTGGGAGGGAATGGGCAAGGATGTTTCTACCTATGTCCAGTCTTGTGAGGTGTGCCAAAGAGTGGGAAAGCCCCAAGACCAGGTCAAAGCCCCTCTCCAGCCACTCCCCATCATTGAAGTTCCATTTCAGCAAGTAGCTGTGGATATTCTGGGTCCTTTTCCGAAAAAGACACCCAGAGGAAAGCAGTACATACTGACTTTCATGGATTTTGCCACCCGATGGCCGGAAGCAGTAGCTCTAAGCAACACCAGGGCTAAAAGTGTGTGCCAGGCACTAGCAGACATTTTTGCCAGGGTAGGTTGGCCCTCCGACATCCTCACAGATGCAGGGACTAATTTCCTGGCAGGAACTATGAAAAACCTTTGGGAAGCTCATGGGGTAAATCACTTGGTTGCCACTCCTTACCACCATCAAACAAATGGCATGGTGGAGAAGTTTAATGGAACTTTGGGGGCCATGATACGTAAATTCGTAAATGAGCACTCCAATGATTGGGACCTAGTGTTGCAGCAGTTGCTCTTTGCCTACAGAGCTGTACCACACCCCAGTTTAGGGTTTTCCCCATTTGAACTTGTATATGGCCGTGAGGTTAAGGGGCCATTGCAGTTGGTGAAGCAGCAATGGGAGGGATTTACACCTTCTCCAGGAACTAACATTCTGGACTTTGTAACCAACCTACAAAACACCCTCCGAACCTCTTTAGCCCTTGCTAAAGAAAACTTACAGGATGCTCAAAAAGAGCAAAAAGCCTGGTATGATAAACATGCCAGAGAGCGTTCCTTCAAAGTAGGGGACCAGGTCATGGTCTTAAAGGCGCTCCAGGCCCATAAAATGGAAGCATCGTGGGAAGGGCCATTCACGGTCCAGGAGCGCCTGGGAGCTGTTAATTATCTCATAGCATTCCCCACCTCCAACCGAAAGCCTAAGGTGTACCATATTAATTCTCTAAAGCCCTTTTATTCCAGAGAATTAAAGGTTTGTCAGTTTACAGCCCAGGGAGGAGACGACGCTGAGTGGCCTGAAGGTGTCTACTACGAAGGGAAATGTGCTGGTGGTGTGGAAGAGGTGAACCTCTCCATGACCCTTGGGCGTATGCAGCGACAGCAGATCCAGGAGCTGTGCACTAGCTACGCGCCAACGTTCTCAGCCACCCCAGGACTGACTGAACGGGCATACCACTCCATTGACACAGGTAATGCTCGCCCAATTAGAGTCCAACCTTACCGGGTGTCTCCTCAAGCTAAAACTGCTATAGAACGGGAGATCCGGGATATGTTACAGATGGGTGTAATCCGCCCCTCTGAAAGTGCATGGGCATCTCCAGTGGTTCTAGTTCCCAAACCAGATGGGGAAATACGTTTTTGCGTGGACTACCGTAAGCTAAATGCTGTAACTCGCCCAGACAACTATCCAATGCCACGCACAGATGAACTATTAGAGAAACTGGGACGGGCCCAGTTCATCTCTACCTTGGACTTAACCAAGGGGTACTGGCAGGTACCGCTAGATGAATCTGCCAAGGAAAGGTCAGCCTTCACCACACATCTCGGGCTGTATGAATTTAATGTACTCCCTTTCGGGCTGCGAAATGCACCCGCCACCTTCCAAAGACTTGTAGATGGTCTCCTAGCGGGATTAGGAGAATATGCAGTCGCCTACCTTGACGATGTGGCCATATTTTCGGATTCCTGGGCAGACCACCTGGAACATCTACAAAAAGTCCTTGAGCGCATAAGGGAGGCAGGACTAACTGTTAAGGCTAAGAAGTGTCAAATAGGCCTAAACAGAGTGACTTACCTTGGACACCAGGTGGGTCAAGGAACTATCAGCCCCCTACAGGCCAAAGTGGATGCTATCCAAAAGTGGCCTGTCCCAAAGTCAAAGAAACAGGTTCAATCCTTCTTAGGCTTGGCCGGTTATTACAGACGATTTGTACCGCACTACAGCCAAATCGCCGCCCCACTGACAGACCTAACCAAAAAGAAACAGCCAAATGCGGTTCAGTGGACCGAAAAGTGTCAGAAGGCCTTTAACAAGCTTAAAGCGACACTCATGTCTGACCCTGTACTAAGGGCCCCAGACTTTGACAAACCGTTCCTAGTAACCACAGATGCGTCCGAGCGTGGTGTGGGAGCAGTTTTAATGCAGAAAGGACCTGATCAAGAATTCCACCCTGTAGTGTTTCTCAGCAAAAAACTGTCTGAGAGGGAAAGCCACTGGTCAGTCACTGAAAAAGAATGTTACGCCATTGTCTACGCTCTGGAAAAGCTACGCCCATATGTTTGGGGACGGCGTTTCCACCTGCAAACCGACCATGCTGCACTGAAGTGGCTTCACACGGTCAAAGAAAATAGCAAAAAACTTCTTCGGTGGAGTTTAGCTCTCCAAGATTTTGATTTTGACATCCAACACATCTCAGGAGCTTCTAACAAAGTGGCTGATGCACTCTCCCGTGAAAGTTTCCCAGAATCAACTGGTTAAAATCGTCCTTGAGATGTAGAAAATATTGTTAGTCTTTATGTACTTGGTAGTATATTTAGAGATGCATGTGTCTTATTAACTCTGTTTTTCCTAGAGCTCCAGGAAGAAATCCCAGCCAGTGTTTCACCCTAGCTGAGATTTGGGGGGCGTGTCATAAATATAAAGGGAAGGGTAAACCCCTGTAAAATCCCTCCTGGCCAGAGGAAATCTCCTCTCACCTGTAAAGGGTTAAGAAGCTAAAGGTAACCTCGCTGGCACCTGACCAAAATGACCAATGAGGAGACAAAAAAAAAAAAAGCTGGGAGGAGGGAGAGAAACAAAGGGTATGTGTGTCTGTCTATATTTTGTCTTTGCCGGGGATAGACCAGGAATGAAGCCTTAGAACTTTTAGTAAGTAATCTAGCTAGGTACGTGTTAGATTATGATTTCTTTAAATGGCTGAGAAAAGAATTGTGCTGAATAGAATAACTATTTCTGTCTGTGTATCTTTTTTGTAACTTAAGGTTTTTGCCTAGAGGGGTTCTCTATGTTTTGAATCTAATTACCCTGTAAGGTATCTACCATCCTGATTTTACAGGGGGGATTTCTTATTTCTAATTACTTCTATTTCTATTAAAAGTCTTCTTGTAAGAAAACTGAATGCTTTTTCATTGTTCTCAGATCCAAGGGTTTGGGTCTGTGGTCACCTATGCAAATTGGTGAGGCTTTTTATCCAACATTTCCCTGGAAAGGGGGGGGTGCAAGTGTTGGGAGGATTGTTCATTGTTCTTAAGATCCAAGGGTCTGGGTCTGTAGTCACCTAGGCAAATTGGTGAGGCTTTTTACCAAACCTTGTCCAGGAAGTGGGGTGCAAGGTTTTGGGAAGTATTTTGGGGGGAAAGACGTGTCCAAACAGCTCTTCCCCAGTAACCAGTAATTGTTTGGTGGTGGTAGCGGCCAATCCAAGGACAAAAGGGTGGAATATTTTGTACCTTGGGGAAGTTTTGACCTAAGCTGGTAAAGATAAGCTTAGGAGGTTTTTTTCATGCAGGTCCCCACATCTGTACCCTAGAGTTCAGAGTGGGGGAGGAACCTTGACACACATTGTAAATAGAGTGATCACTTTAGATAAGCTATTACCAGCAGGAGAGTAGGGTGGAGGGAGAGAAAACCTTTTGTAGTGATAAACACCCATTTTTTCATGGTTTGTGTGTATAAAAACATCTTCTGTATTTTCCACAGTATGCATCTGATGAAGTGAGCTGTAGCTCACGAAAGCTTATGCTCAAATAAATTGGTTAGTGTCTAAGGTGCCACAAGTACTCCTTTTCTTTTTGCGAGTACTCCAGATGAGGCCTCACCAATGTCGAATAGAGGGGAATGATCACGTCCCTCGATCTGCTGGCAATGCCCCTACTTATACAGGCCAAAATGCCATTGGCCTTCTTGGCAACAACGGCACACTGTTAACTCCTATCCAGCTTCTCGTCCACTGTAACCCCTAGGTCCTTTTCTGCAGAATTGCTGCCCAGCCATTCGGTCCCTAGTCTGTAGCGGTGCATGGGATTCTTCCGTCCTAAGTGCAAGACTCTGCACTTGTCCTTGTTGAACCTCATCAGATTTCTTTTGGCCCAATCCTCTAATTTTTCTAGGTCCCTCTGTATCCTATGACTACCCTCCAGCGTATCTACTTCTCCTCCCAGTTTAGTGTCATCTGCAAATTTGCTGAGGGTGCAATCCACACCATCCTCCAGATCATTTATGAAGATATTGAAGAAAACCAATCCCAGGACTGACCCTTGGGGCACTCCGCTTGATACCGGCTGCCAACTAGACATGGAGCCATTGATCACTACCCGTTGAGCCTGACAATCTAGCCAGCTTTCTATCCACCTTATAGTCCATTCATCCAGCCCATACTTCTTTAACTTGCTGGCAAGAATACTGTGGGAGACCGTGTCAAAAGCTTTGCTAAAGTCAAGGAACAACAGGTCCACTGCTTTCCCCTCTCCACAGAGCCAGTTATCTCGTCATAGAAGGCAATTAGATTAGTCAGGCATGACTTGCCCTTGGTGAATCCATGCTGACTGTTCCTGATCACTTTCCTCTCCTCTAAGTGCTTCAGAATTGACTCCTTGAGGACCTGCTCCATGATTTTTCCAGGGACTGAGGTGAGGCTGACTGGCCTGTAGTTCCCAGGATCCTCCTTCTTCCCTTTTTAAAGATGGGCACGACATTAGCCTTTTTCCAGTCATCCGGGACCTCCCCTGATCACCATGAGCTTTCAAAGAATAATTATCTCCCATGTCTTGCATACGCTTCTGTTAATATAGCCCAGAATATTAGTCTTTTTTTGCAACTGCATCACATTGCTGACTCTCATTCAATTTGTGACCCACTATAAACCTGATTGCGTTCAGCAGCAGTACTATTACCACTACAGCCTATCCAGTTCCTCCCCATTTTGTAGTTGTATATGCGGTTTTTCCTTTGTAAGTGTAGTAATTTGCACTTGTCTTATCTGAATTTCATCTTGTTGATTTCAGACCAATTCTCCAATTTATCAAAATCATTTTGAATTCTAATCTTGTCTTCCAATACTCCAAAGTGCTTGCACCCCCTCCCAGTTTGGTGTCATTTGCAAATTTTATAAGCATATTCTCCACTGCATTATCCATGCCATTAATGAAAATATTGAATACTACCTGACCCAGACAAGAACCCTGCAGGACCCCATTAGATACATCCACCTAGTTTGACAGTGAACCGTAGGAAACTATTCTTTGAGTATGGTCTTTCAACCAGTTGTGCATCCACCTTGAAGTAATTTAATCTAGACCACATTTCCTTAGTTTGCTTATGAGAATGCCTTGTTACTCTGTACCAGAAGACTTTCTAAAATCAAAATCCATCATGTCTATAGCTTCCCCCCATCCACTAGACCAATAATCCTGTTGAAGGAAATAAGGTTGGATTGTCATGATTTGTTCTTGACAAATCTATGCTGGCTCTCTCTTATTACCCTATTATCCTGAAGTCTTTCTCTATCTCCCATTAGAATAAGGTGTGACGTTATTGACATAAGCTGGGACCGTATAGATCATTGTTGCAACCAAAGTCCTGTAGTGGCACCAAATCTTGTATAAAGTTGGTCAAATGAGGTGTCTAAGACAAGGTTATGGTTTGCTGGTTATGATTATGCTGTCTATATGTGTGTATCATTTTTATAGTTAAAGTTATGAATATTGGCTGTATACTGTCTGTACTTCAAACTTGTGCTATGCTTCTGGGGAACACTCCAGACAAGTTGGTGTCAGCTCTGCCTAGTCTGCTTGATGGCCCATTAAGGACCATCAGCTATACAAGTGACCCATTGAGAGAAGGCAGACTTGCCTTATGACTCAGCAAGGTATGCAGGGACATGCCTACGGACAGAACTCTTGAGGTTTTTCCAGGCCATGTGATGGACAGCTTGTCTTTGAAACAAAGAAAGAAAGACCACATGGCAAGAAAATATAAAAAGCTGCTGCAGCTCCTCCATCTTGTCTTCAATCCTGCTTCTTACCTCTGGAGAAACTTTGCTATACTGAAGCTTTGAACCAAGGACTGAAAGACCCATCCCCAGCTGTGGATGTACTCCAGAGACTTGATTTGAACCCACAGTTTATTCTATCACTGCTGCAAGCCTGAACCAAGAACTTTGCCATTACTGTATGTAATTGATTTCATTTAACCAATTCTAGCTCTCTCCTATATCTTTTTCCTTTTATGAATAAACCTTTAGATTTTAGATTCTAAAGGATTGGCAACAGCATGATTTGTGGGTAGGATCTGATTTGTATATTGACTTGGGTCTGGGGCTTGGTCCTTTGGGATTGAGAGAACCTTTTTTCTTTTACTGGGGTATTGGTTTTCATAACCATTTGTCCCCATAACAAGTGACACTGGTGGTGATACTTGGAAACTGGAGTGCCTAAGGGATTTGCTTGTGTGACTTGTGGTTAGCCAGTGGGGTAAAACCAAAGTCTTCTCTGTTTGGCTGGTTTGGTTTGCCTTGGTGTGCACAGAAACCCCAGCTTTGGGCTGTAACTGCCCTGCTTGAAGCAATTTGTCCTGAATTGGCACTCTCAGTTGGGTCCCGCTAGAACCAGCATCGTTACATAGGGATGCTGGAAGGGTTTCCCTGCCAGCCAACTCCTCTCTTTTTTACTTCAAGTCACCCTGCTACTTAGAAGCGGTGTGGGGGCTCATATTGAATTAATAGGGAGAGGTGCTGAAAACAAGCTACCAGCCTGAAAATGCTCTCTTTCCATATTTCAAGGTGGCACTGAATTCTAAATTAAGAAAAAGGATGGCTGGCAGGCCAGCAAATGCTTTCCCTCTCTCTCCAATGTCTTGGAGGGAGGGAGGGAGGGAAGGAGAAAGCAGACAGGGAGAAGGACATTAAATAAGTAACAGCTCTCAGGGATGCACTTTGTATTTTTCCTAGGCATTTATAGGACTATAGGACACCCATTACCACAGTATCTAATCACTAATAATCGATTCCCATGTTCAAATACTAGACTCCATCTGCTTACACACGAAAAGTAGTCCATTTAAAATATAACTATGCATATTCTATTACATGTAGAAACATACCTAAACTCATAATTCAATGCTAAGTGCCATTCACACTGAAATTTAGGAGAGTGAAACTCTTTCCACATCTTTTAATCACTTATGCATGGTGCTTAACTTTGGGACTACTCATATGAATCAAGTACCATAGGTGTTTGTGGGATTGGGGCCTTATCTTGGAAGTGATCTGAACACTTGCAGACTGCTGCCAAGTCAAGTATGCAGGTCATCTGTGGTTGTTGAGTCAAGCCAGTCCAAGACTGAAAAGATGCGAATGTCTATTTTCACTGTACATTTGGGAACTATTTGAAAATTCCAGTCTACTTTTTTGTAACAGATAGAGTTGAAAGTGCCCCAACCCTGATTATTCTATAACAAAAATGCTGTTAAAAGTATCACCTTGGACCAGAGGCCTGGAAATGCAGCTGAAGTCCAGGATCTAAAATATCCCTCCAAAGTAAGGGTAACAAGTTAAAAAGTATTCAAAATAAAGAAAAATTCTTCTTAACTCTCTCCCTCTGACCCCATCAGTTGGTGGCTAGCTAATGCATAAGCGTTTATATACACCTTCTAATATTGTTTTTATTCCTATAAATGTAATTGTGGATGTCCTCATTACTGATATATATCAAATCCTTTACTAAACTCCACTAAACTCTTGGCTGGAATGATAATCTTGTGGCAATGAACTCCTCAGGTTAAATGAAAATGAATGCGATCATTCAGAAGCAGGCATGAACCACTTATTGGTAGTGTCCTTTGTTATAATTCCCCACTTTCACTCTTTTTCACATAAACAATATTCAAGTTGTAAGTAATGAAGGACCTGGTTTGTCAACTGTCAGAAATCAATGGGATTAATAGCAAGTTCCTACTCAATGTAAAGAGGAGAACATAGAGTCCAATGTTTAAACAGAACATTGCTTATTATGTTTTTTACCTATTTCATCTTTCCTCATGTCCTTCATCTTATCTACAGAGAGATTCTTTTCCTCCAGCTTTGCGAGGACTGATGGTGGCAACACTGAGAACTGTCGCAAAGGGTTGGCCCAGCCCCACAGCCGCTTGTCAATGACTTTGCTGAGGTTCAGTAGCCGGTACGTCATTGCAGGCCATCGTTTCCTAAGAGCAACCTCAAAAAGGGCTCGAACAATCCGAGCTGCATTCTACAGAGTGAAACATCGAGACGAAGAAAAATATTAGATTCAGATCAAACATTTCTCATTGGATACCACATCTATACTATGTTTTTTCCTATCAGACTCCCAAAACATATTTTTATTGTTAAGTTTTAGCTAAAATATTCTTGAAAAATTTATTTTTCAGTTTCTACCTAATGATTAATTGCATCTCTTAAAAGTGCTTCATCATTACTTAATGGGATGATGACAGTAAATACATACAATTAAACAATTACTAAAGTTATACTGTTATAGTAAACAGAAACAATTGTTGATAGTAATACTTTTTCTTGTTACAATAACCCTGACCGTGCTCAAAAAATTTAAAATTGGATATTCATGCTGAGGGGGAACATGGTCTTGTGGTTAAAGCCCAATCTGGTAGTCGGAAGAAGTAGGTTCAATTGCTAGGTCTGCCGCAGGATTCCTGTCCTTGGTTTTGATCATAGTTATACCAGCACTCAGGGGTTTTGCTCACTATGTCTCAATGACTTCTCAATCACTTTTACTTAGTTTATAAAAATGTTTGCTTTCTTCTTTTATTTGCATTCCCTGCAAACTTAACTTAGAATCTCAACATCAAGATTAATTCTTCATAGACTGTACATAAAAAATAATCTATCCATCCATACTCATCTAACATGGCAATGACAAATATTTTGCCGCCCATTTCTGCCCAATTACACACCCATGCAAGCCCATTGTTTTCAGTGGGATTGCCTAGGCGTAACTGAGGGAAGAATCTGACTTTACAGTGAGAAATGAGCTAGTAGTTCTGTTGATGACTCACTGAGCAGAATAGCATTCACTTTGTGCTGGCTCTGCAGTGCTAACAGGAGTTAAAAAAAAAAAAAAAAAAGGTACTAAAATATTTTGTCACTAAAGCACGCAGTTACTACTTTTCTACTGAGGTAGAAAGAACAATTTTTTTAAAATACAGTAACTCTCCACTTAATGTCCTCTTGCTTAACATTGTTTCGATCTTATGTCCCTGCTCCATTACAGAACATGCTTGTTTAAAGTTGTGCAATGCTCCGCTGTAGTGTCGTTTGGCTGCCTGCTTTGTCCCAGCAGCAGACCCCGCAGATCAGCGCCTTGCCCCCTGCTCCCCACGCCTCCTGCCCATGGCAATCAGCTGGTTTGTGGCATTCAGGAGGCAGGAGCGAAGACTAGGCGCACAGGCTCCCCCTCCCTCCCCACCTCCTGAATGCCACAAACCAGCGGACTGCCGTGGGCAGGAGAGGGAGGGGGAACCTGCATGCCGAGTCCTTGCTCCTCCCCCATCCCTCCTGAATGCCACAAACCAGCTGATTGCCACGGGCAGGAGGCAGGGGAGGGAGTGGGGAGGAGCGAGGACGTGGCGTGCAGAGAAAAGGGGGAAGAGGTGGGGGGAGGGAGAAGAGGCGGGTTAATGCTGGGGGCTTAGGGGAAGGGGTGGAGTGGGCGGGCTGAGGGTTGAGCCCCCCGCCCCTGGTGCTTGCACAATAGGGGAAGCTGCTGCTGCACAACATGCTTCTCCTAGCCTACGGCACCTTCAGACTCCTTGCCTGCCTCACTGTCTGCAGTGCCAGTGGGCAGTGCCTGTGCCTGCACATCCCATTGCTTCATACTCAGCAATGAGGATTGTAGTATTAAATTGTTTCTTTACAATTGCTTAAAACGTACACCTGTATTCAATTGCTTGTTTAAAATTGTTTAAAATGTATATAATGTCTTTTGTCTGGCAAAAAAAATTTCCCTGGAAACTAACACCCCACTATTTACATTAATTCTTATGGGGAAATTGGATTCGCTTAACATCATTTCGCTTCAAGTCGCATTTTTCAGGAACATAACTACAACGTTAAGTGAGGCGTTACCTTAGTCACTGTTTGGATTAGAACTGCAATTTAAAAATTGTGATTCTAAGCACTACCACTCATGTCCTCACGTAAATTATTACACACATTTATAAATTGAGCACCTGCATATGGGACCACACCACCTGCTTTAAAATGCTACAGTTGAAAGAGACAAAAAAAGCTATAAACTGAAATTGAGAGACCCCTCTTAAAATGATCTTGTTGTGCATGTATCACAATCTTTATGATATGTATAATGATCTCAGCAAGCCCACGTGTGCTATAAAACCTGAACACAAGGAAACAAGCGAAGATGGCATGACTATCTTAACTCAGAATATTTATGCTTTTAAATGTTTAACTCTCATCCTTAATATAATTTAAATACAATTTTTATTATTTCTTCTTAAAATGGTTTGGCAAGATCTGACAGCACAATGTCAGAACATACTATGCTGCTGCTGCTTAATGAAGAGACAGAAATACTCTTAATTGTTCCAAAAGCCACAATCTTATAACCCACTACATACATTTACTATTGGTTGACATATGGAATTGTTTATGAGCTGTGTCATTTGCCTCTTTTAGGGTCCTCAAGCCAGTTAACAGATGCCCTTTTAAGACGAATTTCAAGTGGCCCCCTGACTTCCTGGGATGGATCCTAGACTTGTGAAGAAGCAGCAATATTCCATAGATTTCCAGTGCTGTTGTATCCATGTGATGACCAAGCAACACATCAAGTTGATGACCACTTGGGGTGTTAAACTGAGCCATCAATCAAGAGCATGGACTGGTCTGCTATTACTGTGTGGGTGTCAACATAGTGTAATCCCCCCAACTGTGGAGAGGTCTTCCATAATGTTTGGTATCTCCTTTCAGGTTTTTTAAATTTCAAGTCTAAACACTACCAGTCACAATGCACAATCAGCTTGAAGTTATGTTTTGCCACTCTGCAAGATCATTCAGGCTAGTCCCTTTCAAATAAGTGTATGTTCAAATTAAGCAAATGTCAATCTGTATATGACTGGTGAACTTCTAGGGTCAATCTAGCTGTTTAATGGTATGCGGTGTGAACTTAAAGCCAATTCTGACAAGCGTGTATGCAACCTACTTAAGATTTGTAAGACCAATATTAATAAAACATATTCTGGTGTAAACCAATTTTATAATGCTTTGCAAAACAAACATAAAATTAGAATGCAAGAAAGTTAAATGAATTTACACTTTGGTAAATTTAGGAAACACTGAGGTTTAAGGCTAATATCTTGTATGCAATTGCAATTTAAACTATGAAAGATAACAAACAACAGTTAATGGCTACTATACTGGAAAACTAATTCAAACTCAACTAAAAAAGTACAACTTGGCGTCCTAAATTAGCACTTAGCAATTATTTTCCACTAAATCAAAAATATTCTGTGTTGAAATCTCAAAAGCTAGTGCTCAGATTTTCAAATCATATGTGCATATACGTTTGAAAATCTGGGCCCACATAGCTATCCATATATCTGGGTAAATGAAAGATGTGAAGAAAGACAAATGAAGAGATTTTATAATTTTTTTTTTTTTTTTTTTACCTGTGCAACATATGCAGAGTCTGAAATAAGGGAGAAACTATCAATCTCTCCTCGGCTAATATATGTTTGAAGGAGGATATTTATCTTTCCATAACTGTTCTCTACACCTCCGGGAGCAGAGAGTTCACAGAAATTGTTCAGTAAGGCATCCAGTTCCTCTATTTCTTCTTCTCTTACCTAAAACACAATAAATAAGTTTGAAGAGGTTGGAGTAACTTGGCAAAAACTTTCACACTAAATTAAATTTCCATTATCTCTTAGAAACATTATTTTAAACAGAGTCTAGTTTTACACACAACCCCCCCACCCCCCCCAAAAAAACAAGTCTTCCAGACTGTAGCTAATAGAACTTAATTGAAACTATCTTAATAGTGACACAATTACATTTTATTATTCATCACCATCAATTAAGGTTGCCATTGACACACAAAAATTTGATATGCCACAAAAATTGAATCTTCTGACCCTACCATCCTCCATCTGATGAGATTTCATTTTTTATTTGACCAGAGTAAAACCTCTGTCCATCTGGATTAGGGAAAATTTGAATTAACATTAAATGCATTCATTATAGTCATATAATGTGTCATAATATGTTCTTAGCTCAAAACTGTAAAGTACTATGATTCATGATATTACAGTTTTCACTGTTAATAAGATTAAGTCTTAATACAAGTAAAGAAATATTCATATCTACAGTTTGAATAATGCATAGCATTTTACATTCTCACTGATGAGAATGCAAAACACACCATAAATCTACTGAGACTGACAGTCTCAGTCTAAAATTTATTTAAAGACAGTAAATGTTTGGCCCCTACAGGGAACCAGTTGGGGGCCATTTCCATCAGGCCCTGACTACCTGACATCCAGAGGACTCATAGAGTAGGGTTAAAAGCCGCACTCATTCTCCAACCACTGGTCATGCATTTTATGGACCTGATACTGTGGATTAGGGTCTACTTCCATTAAAAGTGTCCTTCTGGATGAAGTGATGCAATCTTACCTTGATCTGTTCAAATTCTTCTGCCTTAGATACTATAGCAAGAATATCACCTTCTGTTTTGTGAGCATCAAAATGTTCATTGAAAGTCTATCAAAAATAAAATGATTTCATTTACTGTTAAAAATAAAAATGCAAAAACAATGATTTTGACCTACCAACTTAAAATTAAAGACAATTCTGCTTTCAGTAACAACTCAAAGAAGAGAGTCTCTAAGATTTTTAAAAGTAAGCAGGTGTCTTGGTTATTGGATACCCAGCTTCAGACTACTTAAAGAGGACCAAATGTTCAGAGGGCCTTCTCTGCACTTTCTAAAAAAACAGTTGCTTTTAAGTTGTCTCGAGCTGGAGACCCAAAAATGGAGGCAACCAAAATCCATAGTCACTTTTGAAAATCTTGTCCACACTATGTTCGAATGTGTATGATAAATGCCTAATTAAAGAACGATACAACACATTTTCAACTCCCAGGCTCCAATGGAGCAGGAACAGTTTTGGGCATATATGCACATCTACACACGCTTCAGTGCACTAACACTTGCCTGTATGGCACTGATAAATTCTATCACATGAATGCACAGAGCCCACAGAAACATTTCTGTTAGTGGGCTCTGTGCATGCAAATCCTATTTCCTGCAAATGGACATACAGGTGATAAGATATCTAAGTCTTAAGAAGGGGCAGAGAATGTAGAAATCATCATCCAAAACCAAATCTGACCAAATCAATGCTGCTGAGCTTTCTCTATTGCCATATGCTCAGACAGTTTCTTTTGTAATCATGATTTGAAAAAGATATCAGTGTTAAATTTGCTACATGACCTATAAAATCTTCTCATGACCATTTTATATAAAGGGTTAAAAAGAGAGAAGTATACCAGAAGTAGAACAGGTTGTTGTACCTCAATAGTATTATACTTAATATAATAGTGGCTGGCAATTCTGCCTAAATCTGTTGAAGAAAAAAATCCAGTTCTCTCTTCAAAACGAATCATGCGGGCTTTGTCTAGCTTTCTGCCAACTTCAATCACCAGTTGTTCTCTGTGCTTCTCTAGCCCTGGATCCATCTAGAGACCATGAACAAAATACAAAAGTGACAAATGAGGCATTTCACCGAGATAATTCAACTTTTCTAAAAGCCAGAAACAAAATACAGTTGCAAAACAAATAAAATAAGGCCATGACTATCACACCAAGAATTAGTTCAGTCCTTATTAATACCAGTTATACTGATGCTAAGTTCACAAAAAGCTGCTACACATACCAAACATGAATAAAAATGAGAAAATGCAGCCAATATACTGGTCCATCATCAAAATTATACTATATTTCATCAACAACAACAAAACAACAACAGGGAAGTTACTTGACCCTGGATAGTTATAGCACTGAAAGACTAATGATGGTGTTGCTGTATTTATTACTAAAATATAGTTCTGGCTGACTTGCTAGCCCATAGCTGGGTGTCCAGCACTGGTTGCCCCTGCCTGCTGTGTCTCTGTAGTTAGAGTCCTCATGGCTGCATCTCTATAGTTAGGAATGCTGAAGGACTTCGACAATAGAGATCCTGCCTAGAATGGTTCTTACCAAATGAGACAATTTTAGCTCCCAAGCACCTGCAACTTCAACAGCAGCTCAGATGCCTCTAAAAACAGTAGCCTCCTGGCTACTACAAGAGACTGAACAGGTCTGGACTACTCATGTGCATAAAGTTAAGCATGCGTCTGCAGGATCAATGCCCTAATCAGAAGAAAGCTTAGTTTTTTCTTATGTTGATATTTTTAATGAAATATTCAGAACTGAAATGAAAGAGAAAAAAATCACAAAGTCCAAATATGGGCTGTCGACAAACTGTTGAAAAGGACATTATTTTAGAAACTTTTTAATCCGTTATATAATTCATCCTCTTCTTTATTTCCCCATATTCCTAAGTAGCAAGGCCTTTCCTTCAGAATAACTGAAATACATTTTTATTTACAGTTTTCCTAAGCTGACTCAAAAGGAAAGAGACAGGGATTCTCCAACAGTTAGAAGAATCATAGACTTTAAGGTCAGAAGGGACCATTATGATCATCTAGCCTGACGACCTGCACAACGCAATCTCACCCACCCACTGCTGTAACAACCCCCTGACCTATGTCTGAGCTACTGAAGTCCTCAAATCGTGGTTTAAAGACTTCAAGATGCAGAGAATCCTACAGCAAGTGACCCGTGCCTCACGCTGCAGAGGAAGGTGAAAAACCCCCAGGGCCTCTGCCAATGTGCCCTGGAGGAAAATTCCTTTCCAACCCCAAATATGGCGATCATAAACGCCTAAGCATGTGGGCAAGACTCACCAGCCACACACCCAGGAAAGAATTCTCTGTAGTAACTCAGATCCCACCCCATCTAGCATCCCATCACAGGCCACTGGGCATATTTACCGCTAATAGTCAAAGATCAATTCATTGCCAAAATTAGGCTATCATACCATCCCCTCCATAAACTTATCAAGCTTAGTCTTGAAGCCAGATATGTCTTTTGCCCCCACTGCTCCCCTTGGAAAGCTATTCCAGAACTTCACTCTTCTGATGGTCAGAAACCTTTGTCTAATTTCAAATCTAAACTTCCTGATGGCCAGTTTATATCCATTTGTTCTTGTGTCCACATCGGTACTGAGCTTAAATAATTCCTCTCCCTCCCTTGTATTTATCCCTCCGATATATTTATAGAGAGCAATCATATCTCCCCTCAGTCTTTTGGTTAGGCTAAACAAGCCAAGCTCCTTGAGTCTCCTTTCATAAGACAGGTTTTCCATTCCTGGGATCATCCTAGTAGCTTTCCTTGTACCTGTTCTAGTTTGAATTCATCCTTCTTAAACATGGGAGACCAGAACTGCACACAATATTCCAGATGAGGGCTCACCAGTGCCTTGTATAACAGTACTAACACCTCCTTATCTCTACTGGAAATACCTCGCCTGATGCATCCCAAGACCGCATTAGCTTTTTTCACGGCCATACCACATTGGCGGCTCATAGTCATCCTGTGATCAACCAATACTCCGAGGTCCTAGAGCTGCTACAGCCCTTTGGGGAGCAAAGCATGCTCCTTGGAGTGGTGGGGCGGTGTGCAGCCTGGCCTTGCCTCGCCCCCTTCCTGCACCTTTTGTGGTACTGAGAGACCTCATGGGAGCAGGAACTGCAATACTGTGTAGCTCTTACACAGGACATAAAGGGCAGGGGGGAAGAGAGAAGGTTCGTTGCACACTCCCATCCCCACTATACATCTGGGGACAATCTGACCAAAAGTGATTATGCAAATCAATGCACTTTGAATGGCTAGACTGGCTAATAATGACGGACCAATATGGATATATAAATTGGCAAATCACAAGATTATCAAGATTATTAAGAAATAACTGTATACTGATTATGAAAATTAAACACCCACAACTGGATAGGGAGGAAAAGGAATTGCATAACTGGTAAAACTATAGTTATGCTGCACCTGAAACTGCACAACTGCCCTGCACTCTGTATAACATAACACGGCAATGTAAAACCATAAATCAGATGCTTCCAAGAAAGAAGATAATATCTAGGTCTGAAGGCCTACTTGCTCTCTGCTATTCAAATCAACACCACCTCTAATAGGCATAGTCTGTTTCTATCTTAACACAAAAGAGCAAAGGCCACTTCAGTACAGGATGTGGCAGCGAAGGAGACAGCTGCAGGAATGGCAGAGCACTGGTGGACCTTCAGGATTGGAACTTGCTTGTTTGGCTGAAGAATGTCACAAACATTTTTTTGTCAGTTTTGTTTTAAAAATTATTCCTGTTAATTGTGTTTTAATGTTATCATTTGGTGTTACCAAACAGATTTACATTAATTATCCAATATGCTTAAATCAATTAATAATTTGCCATAGAACTCAGTACTGCTTGCCAGAGACATGGGCGTGAAGGAATTCTACAGAGCTAGGATATGTCAAAACTCCCACTGTTGAGCCCCAGCTAGATATAGTATTTGATAACACGTTATATTATACGTTTCATTTCCCTGGCTATGTGAGTTTGGCTAACCATATACAAATACACTATAATGTAGTATAAGAGTTTTATTAATATGCATTTGGGATGACTGCACTCAGAAAGCCATTCTAAATGAGAGCCCATAAAATATTTAAATTACACCTCACTATAATGTATTGAGAACTATGGAATTCTTACCTACTTTCCCTATCGTTTAAATCCCACTTCCAGCCCCAAGGACAAAGATTTTGGACCTGAAACATGACACTGGCATACTGCTATGAACACTGTACATACTCAAAACCGGGGTGTTGATAATCATTTGAAAAACTATGCAGCCATGCAACAAATTGTGGAGATGTGAAATAAATTACATTTATCATGAACCTCTGACCATCTCATCTGCACTCTGACCACTAAACTACATCCAACAGGACTACTCCTACCCGCAAAACCCTCTAAGCAGCTCCGAACAGTTGCTATTAATAAATAATAAATGAATAAATCTTCCAGAGAAATAATTCCTTCGTTTTTTCCTCCTACCAGTTTATGTTCTTCTCCTACCTATCGAATTACTATTGTTGAAGGCTCTAGTAGAGCATATACAGCAGTGTTAAAGAAAGATAGGTGTTTACATTTCCTGCAAACTATGAAACACACCAAAAAGTAAAAATAAGGAATTCCACTATGAAAAAAATATATCTGTGTTCTGATTTATTCCAATACACAAAATAATATCTAAAAACAACATAAAACAAAGGAGTAAAACTCTTTAAATGACTGGATCCCAAGAAGAAAGAGACTTCAAATATGATTGAATGATTAATTTTATTAATCTATTAAATTAACAAATATTCTGTCTAATAATTTATGATACTGCAAGTGGTGAGATCTTCTAAAACAAATACTTGACAGAGGAAATACTGTGTGTAGAGCAGAGCTATGGCTTCAAGAAGACTTGACTGTATAATTCATATCTGACTTTCACTAC
Organism: Chelonia mydas; assembly: GCF_015237465.2. Classification (NCBI taxonomy): domain Eukaryota; kingdom Metazoa; phylum Chordata; order Testudines; family Cheloniidae; genus Chelonia; species Chelonia mydas. Next base: position 73,934,017 of record NC_057851.1, read on the forward strand.
TGAAATGCTGACAGTGACTAAAGCATGATAGTTGTTTTGATAAGAATGAGTGCTATGCGTTGATGGCTAATTTGGCCATTGAAAACGTATTTTGTATGATAGTGGGTAAAAGTGTTAGACAGGACAACTCAGAAGGGACCTTTTAATTTACTATTTTTCTAAAAAATAACTCTCTGCTATAGAAAATATCTTCTCCCTTTCATACACTTAAAGAATTGCTGATGTCAGGTAAAGCAGAAATAGCAAATATTTATCCTCACATCAGGAAAGGTTTACAGAACCAGAAAGCAGGTTAGATTTTTTTTTAAATGCATTTTCTACCTGATAAGCCTTGTGACTGATGCCATATACTAATGGATTTGCTCTCATCCGTACATAAAGATAAGTGTAACTTATCCACTTTACTGCTTCCTCCACATTAGTTACTGTTCCAAGAGCAACCTGTAAGTAGGAAGAGAGACAAAAATTGAACTTACATATTAGAGGAAAACACAAGCATTAAGTTCATAATATACTGAATTCAGACCATTAGCACTAGATTAGAGAAAGTGTCTGTAGCTTTCCATTTAAAATATACTAAAAATAATAATCATATAACAATCTCTTCTGAACCACCTATATATCTGCATTTCTAAAGCATGAATCACCATGGTACCTTTTTTCACAGTAGGTTTCAGATATCTGAGCACCTAAATGATCTTTTAATGTAAAATTTATAAACAGTAGAAAAGATCACGCAATACAGGCTTCTACTACAAGGAATCTGTAATTCTTCTATGAACAAGACTCATGTGAAATTCATATTTTAAACTTTTTAAGCCATGCAAACTTACTTTCCTGTCTGAGTTTAAGTGAGATGTTTGCAACCTGACTAAAATTGATAATTTTTCAATTATATCCTCATATGTGTTTAAGAAGCCATATTATAAGGGAAAATGTCCTGAAATTGTGGAAATAAGATTAATATAAATATTTTTCAAATCAAACAACATTGGCACACAAGGCTTTTTACCATGTCTTCATATATTGTCATCACTTTAAAAATAGGTTTCACCTGCCTTTTATCTTTGAAGATTCACATACACATGGCCACTAGCCAGAGCAAGGCACTCACCATGGGTGGCAACTTCCGGGGGTGCCATACCGCTGGGTGTTCTGTTTTGCTTTGCTATGACTGGACAGCCTTTTTTTTTTTTTAAATTATTGTTATTTTTTGCTCCGCTGATTGGCCAGCTTATTTATTTATTTATTTGGCCCGGTCACCAGTGTGGAGGGAAGAGGGATTGCAAAAACGTTTTTCATCCCAGACAGCAAAATGGCTAGGGCTGCCCCTGACTTTAGCACACAGCTGTGGTATCAGAATGTAACTGAAAGTTGAGTGGGTAATTTATTTCTGTAGACTATTAATGCAACCATATTGAAACAATATTTCACTCAGGAATCTTTTTGTAAGTTAGTGGTATTTCATCATCAAATTGATTGACACATTACGTATTTACTTTTTTAAAAAGGCGACTTCAGTTCTATTCTCTATCAGTTCTAGTCACAAAAGGCAACAATTATTTTTGTTTTTATTTTAACTTTGCTGTGAGAATTCAAGATTTTCATTATACTACTCAAACAAAATATACTCTTTTGCTTTGTTTCTCTCCATATTGTTTGGCAAACTCCTTAACAACGACTAAACATTGTTAAAACACCAATTTGCTTTTACAGTCTGTCTCTCCCATAAATCCTTTAAATTTACTTGAAAAAAAGCACACACGATGGTAAGCAATTTCAAATTCTCAGATCTACAGATCTATATGTTAATAGGGAAATTCATTATTATGAAATATGAAACAAACAAAAACCCCAACCTTACCCTAAAAATATTACTGAAATCCCAAAACTACTGTTAGTTAAACCAGTTTAAATCTGGAGTAACCCCTTTTGATTTCAATAATGAATCTTCATACTTAAATCTCAGCTAGGGCTATGCTTCATAAGATTGGATTGTTTCCCAATAGGATAGAAATGGACACCAAATAAGTAATATTTTTGATAAGTGCATATATTCATGGGACACTGAATGGGTTAAGAATGCACACTTATCCTAAGCTACTTTAACTCAGTTGAAAGGGAGGGAAGACATCTTATCTCGTGAATAAGCCTATTCTCAATTTGCTGCCCAAACTTATTTGTTCATTTGATTTCTCCCCATGACTCAATAAACCCCTTTCTGATACATACCCTGAAGTAGCATAATGACATCTTTCAATATTACAAAACCCCTCCTGAAAATATCTAATTTTGAAACATCAAGGTATAAAGCTCCTATCCTGGAAGATAGCAAAGTCTTACACGAGTCAAAAACAAACCACTGTTTCTACCTCATTCATTTTAATTACTCATTTTGCATTTAGATTTGTTCAAAATTAAATATTTCCATAGTTAAAAGCAAAGCTAAGGAGGAAGATAGTAAGAATGTGTAGTGTAGATGGGTTGCAGATGAAATCTATAAATGTTTGTAAGGCTTCAAAACCTATTAATGCTCATCATTCTTTTAAGGATGGAACTCACTAAATGCCATATGGAGAAAACAGTGAAAGCTACTTCTGAATATTTGCTGCCATCTAGTGACCACCTAAAGTTCTTGTGGATTGTTGGATAAGGTCAATAAAGGCTAACAACAAAGTACTTTCTACTGCAAACTTAAGAGTAATTATGAAACAAATGGTCTATAAAATGAGAAGGCAGCTTCTGATAGATTTGGAAATTTAGGACTGGTAAGTGGAGTGAAAAGACTAATAAAGGTGTTTTCATCTTTAACAAAGTCAGAAACAAAATTCTAAATTGTTGTATTTAACATAGTCTTAGTACAGCAGTTTTAATTTTTTAACTCCTTAAACAGTTACTTGGCTGTTATAAGAAAAAACACTGGGCCTTACAAAATACATATCATGTTGAAACTGAACTGCCTGATTGCACCTTTATATCTGATGGATAGACAACTAATAATTACATTGCTCACATAAATAATTGTGACTGCAAACTGTGCCTGAAAAATGAAAGGCTGAGTTTTAAAAATTCAGCTCACAATGTGTATTAGAGTGAAAATGGAGGTTATTTAAGTAGTCAGTTTAAGAATTTTTCAACTAATCAGTCAAGGGCTTATGCCAGTACAACTGTGACTTTGAAAAAAAATTGTAACAGCAATAATAAATAGTTTTAATTTAAAAAAGCCATATGCAAAGAGCTTAGAGAGGTGAGCAGCAATTCAGAATACAGTTTAATTTTTCAGTTTTAGTTTAAACAAGTCAATATTCTTAACAGTACATCATCTGTAAAAATGTTTTTACATAATTATGTATATTTTCATTTAATTATGTAAAAACATTTTTACAGAAGTGATCTTTCACAGGACTCAGCAGATTGGCCCTGAGGCTGATTTCTCTTTATAAATATGGTACAATCAGAAATACTTTGAGATTTGAAAGGAGAAACTGTCCTACCCCAATAAAGAGAAGGAAGCTGTATCGTTCTTCAGTAAAGGTAAAGAACTTGAGTAAAAGGCAAAGACACACAGAAGAGGGCTAATTTGACTGAATAAATCTGAACTATAGAAGCATTATATTTAAGTTCAGGAATATAGTAGATTTTTATTTTGTAAATATGGTAAAAACTATTTTTCTTATCATTTCTTTGAATCTCCTATACAAAGATCAAATAAAGTCAACCTATCAATTTGCTATCTTTTAAACATAGTCTCTTTGCTAGAGCTAAAAAACAAAAGCTCAGTAAATCCTATCAGAATCAAATTCTCTTTAATTCTTCACTTTTCCATGCTAAATAATCTCAGGCTTGGTCATTTCCTCTGAAATGTAAGATCCACTACTGCCGAACTTTTCTGGACCTATTCTATCTCAGTTAGATTCTTCCTAAATAGCTTGTCTATACTCATCTCATTGTCCCTAAAAAAAATTGTGAATCTTGCTAGCACTGGTGCAACTTTACAGAGTTAGCAATGGGGCAGAGGGAGGGAGAGACTCTTGTATAGAGAAGGTGCCGGTGGCCATCAACTCTTCAAGCCACCATATCTTCTAGACTCGCTCTAAAAGGAATTAGACAACTAGTGGTACCATGCTGGTGACCGCTCTACAAAACCACTCCCATTGTTTCTGCCACAGTCAATAGCTGGGAGATTCTGGGGGAAAAAAGCCAGAGTAGATACAGCCTAATTGAAGTGATCAAAACTGAACACACTACCTCAGATGATGGTGTGCCACTGTTCAGTGTAATGGTCTCCCATTTGCATTTTATTTTATTTTTTCCTCTGAAGTGTTTTTGGCCTATTGGAGACATCTTCTGCTACTTATGATGATTCCTACAACTCTGCAAGCTTATATCTAACCAGTATATATGCAAAGAGCTAATCAGTATAAGACTATTGCTGAACTCAAAGAGACAATCGATCAGGTTGCCATATAGAAAAACAATAGACTAGTGTAACTGGTTTGACTTACTATTGATTTTCTGTAATCACGTGAACACCAACCTTTCCTGCCTTGTCATAGGATAAATCATGTCTTGCATATCAGAGGCCATAAAAAAATGGTTGTTTCATGGTCTTGTCAATGCCTTACTTTGGCTTTTCAGCATTTTCAGTTAACCTACAGTATTGCTACTTCTACTAAAATGTTCATAAACATAAACAAATGCATACTTCTCAATAGATTCCTAGCTGGTTTAGCTGCACTGAAGCCAGTGGAATTTCATTAGCATGCACCAGCTGGGGATACAGCCCTTAAAGTGAAATATTATAATTACATTACAATACATTTGGTCTTTTAAAAAAATAATCAGACTTTAAAAATTTCATTCTACTCCTTTGCTTATTTATGTGGTGGACCAATAATTAAGAGATTCTCTAATTTAGTGTTGCAGCATATCACAACTTCTTAGTTTTTTTAACCGTTTAAGTCACATAATATTTATTATTCATTATTATTTTTATTATTGTAGGACCCAAGAGCCTCCGCCTTGGACCAGGATCCCATTGTGCTAGGTGCTGTACAAACACAGAACAAAAAGATAGTCATGCATGTTTATTATTTTGGGAATTTTGCATACAAAATATTCCTTTCTCCACTCGTTTGCCAGTTTTCTTTCTCCCCTCTCACTCTCAGTTTTTAACTTAGTGCAATAAAAATTACTATATTTCAGCATATTGCATATTCTCTAATTTTTTTTATGATCTGGTCAGTCTTACTGACTACTAAAGTATATGTATTATGTGATTCAGATGTATTACGTGATCCTGCTCGTGTTGTTAACATCTCTGACTTTATAATGCATTGCTTTACATTTCATACTGAAGGTAACTGTGTGATCTATGATATTGTCTTTGCTATGGATAAAAAAGCCGTAGCGTTTTTACAGAATACAATTTGAGTATTCAGTTACTGTTAAGGATCATTTCAATTTCCATTGAGTCCACCTTTGGGCCAAGGATGCATTTCATTCATGTTTGAGGACATTAAATTATGCTACTGAACACTTGTGAAATACATGCCTATTTAGTAAAATATTATCATATTCCTCTATGTTATATATCTGCAGCCACAATATTATAGATTACTTACAATTCTTCATAAACAGGCTAACTTTGTTATGGATGTTAGTCTTACTAGGAAAATGAAATACTTGCACTCCATTTTTTAAAATTTAAGTATGTTGATGCCTAGCAGTTACTCCAGATGAGTACTATTCCAACATTACAGAGCACTTTCTCCCTCATCTGTCTTGCTTTTAAATACTCCTTTTCCTTATGACTCTTCTACATGAGGATTAAGTGCCCATTTGGATACATACCAGCTCAGCTGGTACTATGGAATGATATTTACCTTTCCAAGTCTTCTGTAATTAGTTTTGTTTGATGGTGTCTAAGCTAATGAAATGTAGATAATTTATTATTAAATGGAAGAAAAACAAATAATAATGCTACATTAAAGCATCACAGTTAAAATCACAAAGCCAGAAAATGCAAAAGTTAGGGTTCCAAAAACAATGCTAACGGCACATTTGTTTGATAACAGACAGCTGCAGCAAGTCTGGGTTAGCAGAAGCTTGGTACATTGATTTGTTATGTGTTTGTATAATGCCTAGCACAATGAAGTCCTGATTTAACTAGAGCCTTTGGGTGTTACACTAGAATATAATAAATCATAATAAATGGTAGGTACTAGCTTCGTCTTTGCAATGAACAAAACAAACATTTAAAATGGAAACTGAATTTTCAGAATATTCTAGAATACAGCAAAACAGCAAACAAAAATGAGAATGTCCCTAAAATGATGTTTACCTATCCTTGATATGAAGCTAGATGTTTACCTAGGTCTGATTTTAAAAGTGCAAATTAATTAAAAAAAAAATTGGACTTTTGCCCTTCTTTTCTTTACCCTATAAAGGCCTGCAAAAATTAATCCTCCTCTCCCTCAAAAAGAGATATGATTTCTGCTTGCTCTGACAATGTCAGGTATGGTTTTTCTTTTTGCTGAAAAAGCAAAAGTATCTTGTGATATTATACCTTAATTGAAGAGGTAAGGTGTTGATTCTCTAATAAAACTCCTCTTTCTCCAAAATATTAGTCAGTCACTGGAATTAAACAGACATTAAGAAAAAGAAACAAAACCCAGAATTTTAGACATTCTAACTGAAGGTCCCGTTCCTCCTGAATTATTCCAAATGCTTGTGATGCTATCATTTCACTCATTCACCACTCGTCCTAGGACAGAGAAAACCTGAATTTATAATGTAAAAATAAAGTGGAAAAATAAATACTTTTTGGGAAGGGGAAAAAATAGTAAAAAAATAGTATCACCCTTTCAGGCCTTCTTCATAAATCATAAGAAACAAATAAAAGGCATAAACCCAATATTTTCCGATGAAATCTTTCAGGATTTTGCTGTATGTTTTTCCAGTGAAAATACGTACACTATCCCTAACACAAATTGTCCTAGCAGAGTTGTGAGCATCATCTCCTATGTTAATCCAAGCCCTCTGAGCAGCCCAAGAACATGGAGAAGTCACAACAGGGCTAGGGCTCTTCTAAAAATCTTAATAGATGGCACACAGCGATGCTCAGAAGTGATTGTTTTTCCAATTAAAAAAATTATAGTTAAAAAAAGTTTTCCCATGCCAAGCAAAATCACTAATCCCCAGTGAACACTATGTTGAAGCAAAGTTTCAAACTTAAAGGGACAATTGGTGCCACTAAAGCTCTCTTTACACCAGTTGATGATCTGGCCCACACTGTTTCTTCATTAGCTCTATTTACTAGAGTACAGCTAGATTTTTTTAAATTAAACATGTACTATTTAACTCATCCATGGATGAATTAAAAAGGAAAATCAATTGCAGCAAAAACTAAACATGTACAATTTCATCTAAAAAAGCCAATAGTTAGGAAGTTATGAATGTGAAAACAGCATTATAAGAGATCATTTTGCAACTTCTACTGTTGTAGGCACTAGCAGGCACCAGTTCATAGAATCACAGAATATCAGGTTTGGAAGGGACCCCAGAAGGTCATCTAGTCCAACCCCCTGCTCGAAGCAGGACCAATTCCCAGTTAAATCATCCCAGCCAGGGCTTTGTCAAGCCTGACCTTAAAAACCTCTAAGGAAGGAGATTCTACCACCTCCCTAGGTAACGCATTCCAGTGTTTCACCACCCTCTTAGTGAAAAAGTTTTTCCTAATATCCAATCTAAACCTCCCCCATTGCAACTTGAGACCATTACTCCTCGTTCTGTCATCTGCTACCATTGAGAACAGTCTAGAGCCATCCTCTTTGGAACCCCCTTTCAGGTAGTTGAAAGCAGCTATCAAATCCCCCCTTATTCTTCTCTTCTGTAGACTAAACAATCCCAGCTCCCTCAGCCTCTCCTCGTAAGTCATGTGCTCTAGACCCCTAATAATTTTTGTTGCCCTTCGCTGGACTCTCTCCAATTTATCCACATCCTTCTTGTAGTGTGGGGCCCAAAACTGGACACAGTACTCCAGATGAGGCCTCACCAGTGTCGAATAGAGGGGAACGATCACGTCCCTCGATCTGCTCGCTATGCCCCTACTTATACATCCCAAAATGCCATTGGCCTTCTTGGCAACAAGGGCACACTGCTGACTCATATCCAGCTTCTCGTCCACTGTCACCCCTAGGTCCTTTTCCGCAGAACTGCTGCCTAGCCATTCGGTCCCTAGTCTGTAGCGGTGCATTGGATTCTTCCATCCTAAGTGTAGGACCCTGCACTTATCCTTATTGAACCTCATCAGATTTCTTTTGGCCCAATCCTCCAATTTGTCTAGGTCCTTCTGTATCCTATCCCTCCCCTCCAGCGTATCTACCACTCCTCCCAGTTTAGTATCATCCGCAAATTTGCTGAGAGTGCAATCCACACCATCCTCCAGATCATTTATGAAGATATTGAACAAAACCGGCCCCAGGACCGACCCCTGGGGCACTCCACTTGACACCGGCTGCCAACTAGACATGGAGCCATTGATCACTACCCGTTGAGCCCGACAATCTAGCCAGCTTTCTACCCACCTTATAGTGCATTCATCCAGCCCATACTTCCTTAACTTGCTGACAAGAATACTGTGGGTTGATATGTTATTGTTCTGATTTATTAGCTCACCTTCCTTTGAATCAAGATCTTTATATAGTTTTACATAACTTCATCACATGTTTTCAGGATATTATGGATTTTCATTGGATCAGAACCGGGGTTCTCAAACTTCATTGCACCGTGACCCCTTTCTTACAGCAAAAAATACGACACAACCCCAGGTGGGGGGCTAAGCCCGAGCCCTGCCGCCCCAGGCTGAAGCCCTTCAACTTCAGCCCTTGGCAATGGGGGTCAGGCTTTGGCTTTGGCCTTGGCCCCAGCAAGTCTAACGCCAGCCCTGGCAACCCCATTAAAATGGGGTCACGGCCCACTTTGGGGTCCTGACCCACAGTTTGAGAACCGCTGGATCAGAACCATTGACCAGCCTAAGAATTATTTTAGTTACCGTGTCTGGATATGTTTTTATTTCACATTGGAGGTGGTTGCATGCATTCAAGAATCTTCATCATCATCCAGCGCCCTAATTTGTATGTTTTGATAAATAAATATAAAATGTGCGTGTGTGGAGTCTGGGTAGGAGGGCACTCATTCATTTTGCAACAGTCCCAATTGCCAGCATGTATCTAAGATTTTAAAGTTCAGCTGGACAAGTTCTGCCTGCTTTATATTTAAAAAAATAATAATCATAATCATTTGATTTAATAGGGAAAAAACTAACTATAATTAACATTGCTCTGTTCCATAAGTGCTAATTAGCAATAGTGTGTTATGTATTTAAATAAAAATTCCTATATAATCTTATAAAATTATATCAACTAAAAATAGTATCTCTAGAAAATAAGATGGGGAGAGACTTACATGGTGTTATCAATTACCTTCATTCGATTCCATCAAAAGGGTCCTCCTACATCCATCACAGTTAAAGATTTATATCATAGCTGTACAATACATTAATTAGTGATTGTCCTGGAAGAACTGTGCATCTGTCAATGTGATTTACAATCTTCTACCTTCTTCCTCACCTCCACCAGTAATTACTATCTCTACTAGAATATATGAGTCATGACATCAGTCACATTAACACTGGCATTAGCAGCTAAACTGGCATATCCTATATGTTGTGCTACTCCAAGTAACAGTTTTGTGAACTTCTCCAGGGGCAAAAGAACTCACAAATCACTTCGCATATAGGCTTTTGAAAACACCAATTCCACACCTAAGTTTTCCAGAATTGCTCATTGAAACTGAAAGTCTTGTCTGGCAAGGAGGAAGAAAAAAGTTTGGGGCTCCTTTAAGCATCTCTTCTAAATTAGGGTTACATGGGACTTACCTGAGTGGAACCAAAGGTGGAACAGGAAGTGGCTGGATCAGGTGGAGGAACTGAGCCACCACATGCACTGGTCAAGAGGAGAGCATTTATACCCAGGCACTCTGGAAGGAACCCTCTCTCTCATTAATCATAGATCAGCAACACCCACCCTCCAACTATGGAATCAGAGTAAGACTGCGTTTTTATGATCTGTTGTGGGCATTGCACTAGTCATCATTTTTCTTTCAGGGCTGGGAAAGAATTTTTCCCTCACTGCCAAATTGGCTGAAATGGGGTGAGCTTTTCACTTTGCCCACAGGTCAGGGATCCAGTGGGGTAGATAAGGAGGTTAAGCCAAGATACCACAATTTAGCAGGTACCAGGTGTCCAGTGCAGTACTTGTTAACAGAGATGATACAGTTTCCTAACAAACAGCAGTTGGATGGGGATTTAGGGGAAGTCATCCACTAAAGAAGCTGGGAAAAGGAGGGTTGGAGCTCCTAAAGTCAGACAACAGGGAGACAACCCACCCTCCTTTTTTCCCCAGTTCCTCTTAATCCTCCCATGAGAGGAAGGTGGAGGGGTCCCAGCAACAGGCTTGGAGCAGGTTAGAAAAGGAGAGAGTTGACAGCAGTCCTCACAAATAAGTGGAAATGATTGAGAAAAGCCCTGTACAATTTCTTCTCGAGTATTCCCAGATAAGTTAAATGAGGAGAGTTGAGGCCTAATTAAACTACATCCATTGCTGGTTGTGCAAAAAAGGCAAAGCTTCATTAATAAAGTCTTTGCATAATGCTTCAAGACAGGAAAAATACAATTACATAGCTCCCCATACATTAAAAAGGCAGATTCTAGAAAGACAAATGCACAACCAGCTACACTTTTATGGTAAGTTCATACCAGAAAACTTGCTTAAAAACAGGCAATACAATTGTCTGTTTCTTTAAAATCACAAAGGTAGAAAATTACTATTACTTACATTAGAAAACTTGAAGTGGTTTTGGCAATAACTTGTGGCAATAACCATTATGCCCCAATGTTGGTGTTAAAACAGCTCTATAAAGACGGACACTTCTCTGCTCTTAGGCCATTCATGATTAAAAATTGCAGTAACTCTGATTTTGTAATTTACCACAATTTCTAGGAAAACAGAGCACTTAGGGGGAACCCATCACTCTTCTAGAAATCAGAAGACTCTTGGCCAAAAAGTTTTGTCAGAAATTTCTCCAAGTTCTCTTTCCAACCTCTCAATCATATATAATTTATGTTTTGTTATTTTAATATCTCTACCCCAGAAAAGATCGTAGGTAGCCTAATTAATTATTAAAAATATTTTTTATAGTTAAATAGATGAATAAATGCTTAACAGATATAAACATCTTGGCTAAAATCCTAGTTTTTCAGTCATAGGATTATCCATACCTACTCAATTGAACTTTTTATTGGCATGTAGTATTCAGATATTATAAGGTAAGACAGCTGATTGATAGGATTTCTTCAACTCGAAAAGGAGTTACCTCCCCTTTTGTTCAAAGGACAATAGTCAGACACAATAGCTGGGTATGAGAGTTGGAAACTTTCAAGCCCTTTATTAGTTGGATCAATCTTCTGTTACATATTACAGCTATTTAATTTTGCACTGTTTTCTTTCTGACAGAGACACAAAACAGGGTTGTCTCCTTTCATGGATTTTTTGCCTTTTCTGCACAACAACCAATTAGCTTGATCACTGAAACCTTAGTGTGCTGTGGAACACTCAAAACCCCTTAACTTATGGATATGAAGCGTTCCATATCTCCATATTGTCTAAATTAAATCAAAGATTAAGGTATAGGTTTAGACTGTGGTTTTCAAAGCCAAGTGAGGGTATATTTTAATGGAAATTGTGTATCAAAATGCACAGAGATATAAGAATTACCATACTGGGTAAGATGTATGGTCCATTTAGTTCACTATCATGACTCTGACACTGGATAGTACCAGATGCTTCACAGGAAGGCACAAGAAACTGTAGAAGAAGCAGATATGTGGTAACCTGTCATTGAAGAAGATCTCATCCTGATCCAATTGTTAGAGATTGGTTTAAACCCTGAAACATGAGATTTTATCATCCTTCCATTGTTCTTTTCATTAGCATTAACTGCAAGTTTTGTTATTCATACACATGTCCAATTCCTCTTTGAAGCTTTATAAGTTCTTGGCCTCAATGACATCATACAACAATGAATTCCACAGTCTAAATACATGTTCTGTGTAAAAGTATTTCCTTTATAAGTTTTTAATTTGCCATCTTTTAATTTCATTGAATAACTCCTTTTTCTTGCATTATGAAACAGGGAGAACATCTGACATATATTTTTATCATGTTTCCTCTTACTCATCTCCTTTCTAAGGTAAAAAATCCCAATCTTTCCAGCCAGCATATGAGAGTTTTTCCCCACTTAATCATATTCCTTCCCTCCTCTGAACCCCACTTTATTTCTGCAATATCCTTTTTGAGATGGGGTGATCAGTATTGTGCACAATATTCCATATGAGTCTGCATCTTTGATATATTTTTATAATACTGTACTACACTATACTTTTTTTTTCTATTTTGTTCTTCATTTTTTTCTGTATTGCATCCTGGATACTCTTTTTAACCAAACCTGCACATTGAGCTTAGGTATTAACGGAGTGGATCACAATGATGCCCAGATCTCTTTCCTGTATTAGTACAGTTAATTTAGAACCCTGTAAGGTTTATGATTACTAGAAAATTTCCCCTCCACTTTGCAATACGTTGTATTTATCAACATTGTTTTTCATCTGCCATCTTGTAGACCATTCTGCTACCTTGATTAAGTCCTTCTGAAGTTCCTCACAGTATTTTCTGGACTTGACTATCTTAATAACTTTGTTATGGCCTAGTTGGCTTTGAAAATTTCAGCATCAGCTAAATCACTTTATGGTATACATCCTATCACTCTAGTAGCTGCGGTTTTAAAGTGGAGCCTAGTAGCTTCACTTATTTGAAATTTTTACCCCAGAATACAAAAGAAATAGAGAAAATCTATTCACTCAGAACTCAAATTGTTAGGTACTGTTTCCTCAACTCATGAACTGGCGTTAAGAAAAAACTCCACTGCAACTTGTGCTGAGGTGACAGATTTCCAGTAGATCCTGAATAGACAAGATCTCCATTCACATTAAGTTTTGGAATTTTTGCTTCACTGTGCACAGGTCCCTCCAGACATGCATACAGGATGTGTTCAAGACAACAAACCTAGTTACGCCAAATATATACAAATGTGGTAATAACACAATGTGACATATGTCAGAAATCTATCAAGGGGATATTTCTGGTTCAAAGTGCTTGACAAAATGGCTCAGTTTACTTCAAGTCTGCTATTTGCAGGTACAGTATTGCTTGAATTTTTTATTTTGGATATTGTGTTACCTGCCCAATTTATTGGAACGTAAGTTAGCTGAGGCACAAATTACTCTGTTAGACATATTGTTTACATTCTTTTGCATGGACAGAGTATTGACCTACTCTTTAAGCCTGGGTTAGAAAGAATCAATAAAAATGCTTGATCTACCTACGCAGCAGAAAGACTTGATGGATTCTACAGTATGTTCTTTTCAGAGTTTCATTTCTATTTTACCACAGCTATTAGATTTATAGCTTCACTTCCCCTTTTTCTTTCCCTGACCCTCAATTTTTATTAAAGTATATTAATGACTAACCTTCGTCTTTCAATCGAGAGCGCGAGCGAGTGAGCAACAGAAAGCACTGGAATGGGTTACCTAGGGAGGTGGTGGAATCTCCATCCTTAGAGGTTTTTCAGGCCCGACTTGACAAAGCCCTGGCTGGGATGATTTAGTTGGGATTGGTCCTGCCTTGAGCAGGGGGGTTGGACTAGATGACCTCCTGAGGTCTCTTCTTACCCAAATCTTCTATGTTTGTATGAAATCTTGGTCGGGGGAAAATGGTGGGAGATTCACAGGCCCCATCTCCTCTTCTTCCCACAAGCAGATCAAAGGTGTATTAGTAGAGGAGCACAGCAGGACTGCTGTCAGCTCTGTAGCAGCAGATGCGCGGAACTCAGTGCTCAGAACAGTAGTTGATCCACCAATCTCCCTCCAATGCTGTTCTCCCTTTGCGCTACCTCATTTTGGGGGAAAGAGGGATAGCAACTGGTCACAGGTGCTTCCTTTTCTAACGCTCATGTCTCTCTCTCTCCTTTTCTGGGGTGTGTGGCAGGAGGGGGTTCTCTCTCCCTTTGCCCCCCAGCCTGCACCAGGTTCCTTGAGGGGCACCACTAGGAGGTGCTCCTGTCCAGAACTCTTTCTACACTCCAAAACCTCCAGATATTTTTTTAACTATATGGTGGTGTGGGAGAGGGATGGGAAGCACATGTGAACATTTCCACCCTTCCATAGTATTTTATGGCTAATGCTCTTTGAAGTAGCTGAAACCTTTTCAGGCAGGTGCCGAAGCCCCAACTATATCCTGGGCTGTACTGATGTATAAATCTACTTGGGCATTCTTCCTGCAAACAGGGATTGAAAAGAGTCTCAAACAAGAGATCCAAACCCATCAAAAACTAAGAGACACCAAATCTGGCCATTTGTTCACCCTGACCGTCACACTTCTATGAAAAGTGGTACCAAGGACTAGACCTGCACTTTTCAGAAACCATTACATCTGTTTTAGCTTTATGTTTGGTTTTTAAATATTACTCATATTTTTTCCTTTTTTATATAACTTGGCCCTCCAATCACAAAACAACAATTACCAAAAAAAAAAAAAGACTAACATAATGACAAATAATAAAGCAAAGAAATACATGGATAAAAGAGTGAAACATATCTTAAATACCCAAACATCAAGACATAATGTGATCCATTAACAAAGTCATTAAGGCTTTCAGGGTTTCAATAAGTTACTGAAGGGCATTTAAGTTAAATATAACTGTGAATTTCTTTACTTTTATTGGGGAAAAAAAGTCTAATAAGTGCTTTTGAAAAGTGATTTACCCTTCTTGATTTGGAATACTTACTTAGATTTCTGAATGTCCCAGAAAAATTATTTTTTAATTGGTTACTACAATGACTAGCCTTTGAAAAGTTATATTTTAGTATGATTAAAGCAAAATGTAGTCTGCAAATAACTATGACATTTTCAAATGAAAATATATTTTCATTTGAGATTTTAATTTAAGCAAAGTGATGACTTGCCACTTGTAACAAATCTGTTTCAATTACTACTGTAAAACTAATATCAAAGAGAAAGAACGTCAAACCAGAATGTGTGTTAGACTTCCTAGCTCCGGTTCAATAAATTAAATATTAGAGTTTTCACAAATAAAGGATAACTTCTACAAAAATTTATTATTTTTTAGAAAATTTCTTGTTAGTTTGTTTTCTGTGTGTGTGTGTATATATTTATTTGATTTTACTTTTATACTTTCCCTTAATTAATACACTTTATACAGAGCAATCCAGTTATGCTAATTAAATTCAGATTCTCCTAAAATAATTCTGGGTAAAAATATAAAAAAGATTATAGATTTTTCTGTAGCCGGGGCTTATATCTGCTATGTTGACTCTCCATATTTTGACTTGTAATATCTTTAATTACTTTCTTCTGTGCTTGTAGTGCCTTGTGATACTTACCACGCCTGTGCAAAGTGTTACTTATTGTTAATTTCTCTTAAATCAAAATATACACCTGTAAAATCCCTTTATTGGGTGCAGTGTCTATTACTTTATAGATATTTTGAATATATGAATATTGCATTTTTTGTGATTAAAATTTGTCATCTTAAGATAGTTTCTCTTAACAACTTATCAAATGTTACCTCTGCATTTAAGTTGTCAGCAAGGCTTTCAAGAAACTGGCTCTCAATTGGGTTCTGCTGAGTAAGCAGAGTCAGGTAATGGCTGAGTTTATCATGTGTTGTAATAATGATGCCTTCTCCAAATTTGTCAAACTGAGGCCGTCCAGCTCGACCAAATATCTGCATGACATCTAAAATTCCAAGGTCAACAAACGAGCCTCTTTTTGCAGCATATATTTGTGTTCCCTGGTTGAGGAAAAGTTAATAAAAATTACCATAAACACACACGAATATAATCCTGATGAGCTGAATACTGAAATTACGCAAATATAGCATGATCTCAAAAGTGTACCTTAACTAATCCTTTTATAATCTGCAATATATTTAAATCTGTACTATACAAACTGGATTCTGACTGGAGAGAATCAGTTTAACGAGATATAAATAACATTTCAAGTCAATCAGACCCCCCACAACCCACAACCAAGATCTTGCTATACATGCATTTTTACAGGTTTGTTTTAAGACACATTCACTTGCAGAGCAGGATAAGCTCTTACCTTAATAATAACAGCATGAGCAGGAAGATTGACACCCCAGGCTAATGTGGCTGTACAAACGAGGACTTTGATATGTCCATGAGAAAACAAGTTCTCAACCAAACTTCTGTCTTGCCGCAGCATTCCTGCATGATGAATACTAAATCCATCTGGAAACAATTCACGTAACTGCTTGTTTCTGGACCTTTGTACCTACAATGGGTAAAGGAAACACATTAATTCACTTAGAACTACAGTACAGGAAGCACCATACTTAAAAAGGATTCGAATTATCACTATTTCAAGAAGAAGAAAAAAAAAGATTAGTCAGTACTATTATGAACCATATAAAAACGAACCCTTTCCACTAATGGGGAAATTTAAGTACATACAAACACCTGTTTATATACTGTAAGTGAATCAAATTGCTTCCCATAATTACTTGCAAAAGAATTTACTTACTGGGACCCAGAGAAGCCAGATGAGCATTATACTACACTGGCTTCATTTAAGCTCAGATGGCTCAGATTTACCGATTCACAGTATGAAAAGATATTTGAAATCCTGAATTTCTCTTTCCTTTTTAACATAAACTCTTTCTATTGGCAAGAATGATTGTTACTTTCCTGCTATTAGAAGCATCTTATTACACTTCATTACCAACTGAGACTCTTTATGTTTATCTGTGGATTTCTAGAGCACCCGACACTACAGTTTTTTCAGCACTACATACTGTATTATAACTAATTTATTTTATGTTCAGTTGTGGCAAATCTCAATTTCTGCTTTATCATTAGATATATTAGTCCCAATTCTGCTGTCTCGCACGCATCATATATCTACCAAGAGCCCATAGAGTTGCACAGTAGGTAAAGCAGAGCAGAATTTGGATCATTACATTGGCATGTTGCCAAACACACATAATAAGTCTCCGCATGCACAGAAATAAATAGGGAGACGGGAAGGAGTGCAATGATGACGGGGGGAGAGGAAAACGAATACTTAATGAAAGCAATTCAGCTCATCTACTTTTTTCAGAGTTAATAATTCTGGGTTCTGAGAACTTGTTGGGAAAAATATATTGGGGCTAATGAGAGACTGAAGGGGGTGACAAAGCTTCTCAATACCTGAGCTATACTGTCTCAATAGTTTTTATTTATTCATTTGAAGGGAACCAAACTAAGCTTCAAATTGGTGAAGTGTTCACGAGGATTTTTATGTAAGTCAGTAGAAAAATCACATTATGTTATTTAACTTAACTGCTGCATTGCTTAAGAATGTATAAATATGAAACTGAGAATGAATAAATATGAAGCAATGCATTTCATGGGAACTATTCTTTGAAAGTTAGAAAAGGAAAACAAAATATTTTATAAAATACACAAATGTGCAAAAGGCCATTGTATGTAGCAAATCAACCTCCCCAAAAGAAAATCTCTTCATCTGCCTGTTGTCTTAATGTAAGCAAAATGTGAATTTGCTTCACTGTCAAAGTTGAGAATACTAGAACCAAGGAACTTCCAATCTCTAGTCAAAACTTGAGACACTTTTGCAACCATACAAGGTATAGTGAACAAGAGCAGCTGTTGATATTAAAACAGTTGCCCAATAAGTTTCAGAAAAATCATTGTCCAGCTATACCGAAAGAAGGACAGGAGACTCTTCATATGGATTTACTCAGTCCGGAACTTTATTATTAGATGTTTGGGACTACCCAGCAGATAAAAATTATAATGCAGGTAAATTCATGTTCATTCAAATAACTATTCGGGGCTTCCACCCGCACCCCCCCCCCTCCCCCGCCCTTCATTTTCCATCCAGCTCCCATAGCCAGCCCATGGCTGGGACCTTACCATCCACCCCCTTCTTCCCCATAGGA
The DNA here is from genome assembly GCF_015237465.2 of Chelonia mydas. Lineage (NCBI taxonomy): Eukaryota > Metazoa > Chordata > Testudines > Cheloniidae > Chelonia > Chelonia mydas. The sequence goes on from NC_057851.1 coordinate 73,952,179, forward strand.
GGGGTAAGATGGGCTATAAGTAACGGGGGAGGGGGGGTGGCTCCCTACCTTACCAATCATAGGACTCCCCCATTCCATTCCTTTAACCAGCACCTCCTTTTTAAGTCCTTTACCAGCCATTTATCCAGTCATTGGATGCCTTCTCTATGCAGTACCTGCACTGAATATCCACTCAACACTTACAAAATGAGTTGCGACATAATAACTAACCCCTTTTCCTCCTCACCATAGTAAGCCCTCCCTAAAACCAGCTGTAGGGAAGGTGAAAACCCCCACTCCACCTAAATGAACATAGTGGTGAGGGAAAATACCTTCCTAACCACTCTAAAAAGGAGTGACTAGTGCAAAGCCCACAGCAGGTCCTATCCACTCTGATATTCGCCATCTTGAGGGGAGGAAGGATGGGTGCTGCCTTGCTAACTGCGTGGAGAAAGGGCTTTTAATGCCCAAAACTGCCCCTTTTAAAGACTTTTGCACTTATGTTCCCAGTGGATGAGTCAGTGTCGCCCACGCTGACCCCCAGCTTCTGACCTCCTGCCTCCCCTCATCCGTAAAGCAGCAGCAGCTTCTGACCTCCTGCAGCAGCGTCTGACCTCCTGCCTCCCCTCACCCGTAAAGCACGACTACCCTTCCTCTGGCAAGCCATTCCAGGTGAGATGCAGTCAAACTAATATTGGGAAAACAATCTATTAATAAGAAAGACCAGGTGCTGACATGCAGTTCTTTTAGATTAGATTAAGAGAAGAGGGAGGCTCTTCATGGAGACCAAAGGAGGAGCATGGGAAGTGTGTTTGTGAGGAAAAACAAAAGTTAAGAGAAAAGGTTTAATCATTCCAGTATTCCAAATAGCTGAGCATTCTTGAGTATTTTATAATATATTTAAATATTTATTTGCACCCAAAATATACCAAATGCCTTAAAATAAAGTTCTTGAAGAATTTAGTTGTTCTCAGTTTTGTTTATCAGATTTACAATGCTGGCTATCTTAGTGCAACAGGTACTTAAGAGATTAACTTTATTTTACTGCAAGATTATCAATAGTATGCTACAGAGTTCACAATACACATTTGATATTGTGAAAAACAATAATGATGGCTAGACTCAGACTATCTACGGCACTGGAAAAATTAAATGATATGTAAAGCACTGGTGGTTTGGAACTACCAATGCAAAGAGTTCTGTTGTACATAAAAGAATCAAATCAAACAAGTGGTGTTAAAAGCAAGAACTGCAAATAGGCATCAAAGAGAAAAAACACATGTGATATGCAAAAATATTCAGCGGCTGTAACATATGCAAAATCTCTGTTTGAAGGATTGCACATTGCTCTATCAAGGCCAAAGAGATTCTTAAATATAAACAGCTAAAAGAAAAAAGCAGAGCCAAACAGAAAGAAAATGTGCCAGTCATTAAATGAGTGATACAACTGAATTATCACTTTTGTTTCTGGGACTTGAATGATTGCTATTAGCTTTTACAAAATAAAACCACCATTAAAACAAACAAACAAACAAAGAAAATAAAACCAACCAAACAAGAAAACACGCTGGGGACACTGACTGATCTGAACTTCCAACTTGTTGAGGTCCTGATAATTAACACAGTCATAGTAAAAATAATATGAAATTCACCAGAATAAAGACAAATTTTCTGACCCATAGCGATAGCCAGCTTTTATAAAAAAAAATATGCACAGAACTTTTTTTAAATGTTGGCAAGTATGGCTGAAGTTGAACATGCTCAGCACGTCCCAAGACTCACTCAGAAGCTTAGAGGATTAATATTAGGCTTTGCAAATTTCTACAGAAAGGTTCTAACATGATTTAGATTCCGGTATCAATCAGAACATATTACTAATACATACACTGTAAATGAAATCACGCTCCAGTTCACGGGGGCCTTCTTTTGATTTTAGTTTGCAATCTGAATTTTACTTTTCCATAATATTCAAACTTCATTTAAAGGTAACTGCTCTAGTCGCTTTAGCTTCTGGTTTTTGATTACTATTGAACTATTACACATAGAAGTTCAATATTTCCCCATTATAAGGTCATGATCACTTTTAATATAAAAAATAATGGTTTCTGTAAAGAGAAATCATGTTTTACTAATCTATTAGAGTTCTTTGAAGAGGTCAGCAAACGTAAGGACAAGGGGGATCCAGTGGACATAGTGTACTTAGATTTCCAGAAAGCCTTTGACAAGGTCCCTCACCAAAGGCTCTTATATAAATTAAGTTGTCATGGGATAAGAGGGAAGATCCTTTCATGAATTGAGAACTAGTTAAAAAACAGGGAACAAAGTGTAGGAATAAATGGTAAATTTTCAGAATGGAGAGGGGTAACTAGTGGTGTTCCCCAAGGGTCAGTCCTAGGACCAATCCTATTCAACTTATTCATAAATGATCTGGAGAAAGGGGTAAACAGTGAGGTGGCAAAGTTTGCAGATGATACCAAACTGCTCAAGATAGTTCAGACCAAAGCAGACTGTGAAGAACTTCAAAAAGGTCTCACAAAACTAAGTGACTGGGCAACAAAATGGCAAATGGAATTTAATATGGATAAATGTAAAGTAATGCACATTGGAAAAAATAACTCCAACTATACATACAATATGATGGGGGCTAATTTAGCTACAACTAATCAGAAGAAAGATCTTGGAGTCATCATGGACAATTCTCTGAAGACATCCACACAGTATGCAGCGGCAGTTAAAAAAGCAAACAGCACGTTAGGAATCATAGGGAATAAGACAAAGAATATCTTATTGCCCTTATATAAATCCATGGTATGCCCATATCTTGAATACTGCGTACATTTGTGGTCTCCTCATCTCAAAAAAGATATACTGGCATTAGAAAAGGTTCAGAGAAGGGCAACTAAAATTATTAGGGGTTTGGAACGGGTCCCATACGAGGAGAGATTAAAGAGGCTAGGACTTTTCAGCTTGGAAAAGAGGAGACTAAGGGGGGATATGATAGAGGTATATAAAATCATGAGTGGTGTGGAGCAAGTGAACAAGGAAAAGTTATTTACTTGTTCCCATAATATAAGAACTAGGGGCCACCAAATGAAATTAATGGGCAGCAGGTTTAAAACAAATAAAAGGAAGTAGTTCTTCACAGAGTGCACAGTCAACCTGTGGAACTGCTTGCCTGAGGAGGTTGTGAAGGCCAGGACTATAACAGGGTTTAAAAGAGAACTGGATAAATTCATGGAGGTTAAGTCCATTAATGGTTATTAGCCAGGATGGGCAAGGAATGGTGCCCCTAGCCTCTGTTTGTCAGAGGGTGGAGATGGATGTCAGGAGAGAGATCACTTGATCATTACCTGTTAGGTTCACTCCCTCTGGGGCACCTGGCATTGGCCACTGTCGTAGACAGGATAGTGGGCTGGATGGACCTTTGGTCTGATCCAGTATGGCCACTCTTATGTTCTTATGATAAAATGCTACAGATCAAGTGAACAGCTGAATTCTACATTTAATCCCTATGAATTACACACTTTCGAGTAAGAAATATCATGCATTTCTCAAGTTGTCCTCATTTTCAAAGAGGAATGAAGTGGGTAAATTCCTAAATCATCCTAAGGAAGATTATTTTGCCAGAAGTTGGGAATAAGTGACAGGGAATGGATCACTTGATGATTACGTATTCTGTTCATTCCCTCTAGGATACCTGGCATGGGCCACTGTCGGAAGAGGTGTGCTAGATGGGCCTTTGGTCTGACCTGGTATGGCCGTTCTTAGCCAGTGTGTAGTCTTTAAAGACAGCACCTTTGCAGACAAACCTAAGCACCATCTCCATTAATTACAGCACTGTTCTATTAAACCCTGATTTACGTTATTCCGGAAGCAACAAAACCAGTGATTAATATATATGAAAAGTAAAGCTGTAAAACATGAAATGATGTGTTACCTTCATTTTGTTTTTTATCACAGTTTTAAAGAGTTTATGTTACAATTTATCTGAAATGGTAAATGCTTCAAGGTGGATGGTGAAGTACCTTATTACGAAGTCTGTTTCCAGTGTCCTAATTACAATTGATTTTTTAACCCCATTGCTCAACTAGCTGCAAATTTATGACCTTTTGCTTCACGTGTGTCCGCATCAATAAGAGTATGTATTAAATACTTGATAGAACATATTTAATAAACTTCACAGCTAAGATAGCCATGGCAATATCTATATTTCTCCTTTCAGAGTCTTGAATTTCATGATGCTTTCTATGAGGGCGCATTAAAAATGGCAGTGTTACAAACAGTACAGTGAGTTGTCTACAGTGACTCAGAGAAAAATGTGCCACTTAATTTTAATGAGAAGTGAGGTGTACAAAATGAAAAAAAGATTTAATCATGCATTGGTGTCTTTCAACTACAGAGATAAAAAACAGAACATGACACTCTTCCCTACCTTCTCCTTTCATCTGATAGTACAGAGATATCATCATTCATGGAAGAATACAAACTACCTGCTTTTTGTTTGACCGAAACAGACTTATGGTTATATTTGTCTTACTTTATCACCTTTTTCACTTGGATGTTCAGATAGAGATTGATAAAAAGAAGCATAGGCCAACCTATCAAGAATTAAAAGTGAAATGACATAAAACAATGATTTCTATAATCTTCCTTCTCTAGACTGGTTCAGGACAGGCTGGGTACATCATCATTGGCTTGTCTGAACTCTGCAATGACTGATTTTTTTGGCGAGGACAAGGTTAGTTGTTTGGATTTGTTTGCAGCTACTAAGTCAGGTCAAGAATTTTGTTGTCTTTCCTACAGAAAGCCATGTTTCTGATTGACATGTAGGTATTTTCTTCCAGCTACATAAATGGCATTGGCTACTCCCCTACTTATCTCATAGTTACCGTGCTACAGCAAAACTTTATCCTTGAGACCACAAGGCTGAATTATTGTAATTTCCTCCTTGCAGGTTCACAACAGGGCATCAGTTTTAGCTTTTGCAGAGAGCAGCATAATATTTCTTCATTGGTTTGAGCAACTGTGAACAATTTAAGTCCACCCTTCTCATTCTCTACTTCACTCTTCATTAGCTGAAAGACCTCAACAGTTTTGGCCACTGTTTTTTGAGGTCTACTTAAGCTTCATCCTGATGAATATGTGTGTTCATATACCACAGGCCTTTTTGAACCAATTACAAAATATAGTTAAAAACTCCCAAACGAACCAACCACCAAAACAAACTAATCCTGCTGCAGACTCCAAGAAAGCAAGTTTAATATGCTATTAGTAATAGATTTAGTAAATGTGCATGCTTCCATCATCTATATCTTTCTTAACATATCCCTTGAAATTGAAGTGCTGGCTGCAAATTCAGTATTTTTAAAATAATTATGTAATAACTTTTCTAAACATGTGTGAATAGTAACTCTTAAGTGGCCTGCTGAGATTTCCACTTTTAGATATATAGCGATGACACTATACATCAGAGGAAAGGGACAGAGAGCCATTCAGGAAGGAGAGAGCAACACAGAAAGACTGAAGGGGAAGAGATGTGGAAAAAGGACAGGGAAGAAGACAGCCAATGGTCTCATTCCTGCTCTCACTGAAGCAAATGAGATTGGACCCAAAGTGAGGAAAAACCTGACCTACATACGAAGATTCAACATTTTATTTTTTCTCTACAGGCTTCTGTTTTTCACAGTGTAATACAGAGAGGTTGAGAGAAGTACATTAATCAATGTAATATTGTCCCTATTGGCTCATGACACCTTTGACACAGTATTTCTACCCATTTATTTTCTATTTAGGCTTGGACGGGTTAGATTTGTATGAGTAAATATTGATAAATGTCAATTTCACAATAAACACACAAACTGATGACAAATATTTCCATTGACAACAAACAATTTACATATAGGCAAAGAAAGAAAAAAAATTCCTTGAATTGGATTTAATATTGCTTGAAAACTTATTAGTGTTTGATTTAAGGCTATTACATTGTATATTTAGATATATGATATTGTTAATTTTGTTTTAATGGTTATAAAGCTTTAACTTTTTAAATCTCAATATCTACTGTCACTAAATAATTATTGTCTGACCCCCTTAATTTCCCACAACTGTAAAAACTGAATCTTAAAACCCATGATTTTGTGCAACTGTGAAAATTTAAATTGATAAAAATAGAAAAAAACAAACATCGGTATTACCCGTCAAAATTATAAAACACAAATCAATTTCTGCCAAGACTATTTATATTCAATTTACAGTTGCTGTTTTAAAGGGGCAGCTAGAGAGCACTGAGTTACTTGAAACCTCTGTTCCACTGAAGTATTGGAGAACAAGTAGAACAAACACTAAAATCACAGCAATTGGTAGGTGCAGTTTCAACTCAATGTATTATGATGTTTCATGTAAAAAATATTTACTCAACATGCATAGTCATTTTTATCTAACAAAAATTTAAGAAACTACATGATGTCAAGAGAAAGTTATCTAATAGTGTCCTCAGCTATGACACTATACATCACCTTATGAATGCTAGTGAAAACACAGAAAAATAGGGTAATATTAAGAGATAAAGGGATGAAACCAAGAAAGCAACGTTTCTGAGCTGGCTATACGCGAGAACCTTTCTTACATGGATTAATGCTATTCCCTGTATTCCTCCTTACTTGCACAATGAGTAAATTTGCCAAGCAATTGTTCCTAGGACAAGGATGAACTGGGAGTGTCATATGATGGAAGCAAAATGAAGAGAACAGTGAACTAGGAAAAGGAACATTTACGATGGGAGGAAAAGGTTTTACTAGATTTCCTGGAAGCTGTCCTAAAGATTACTTTAAGACACCAAACCACTACTAACTCTTTTGTGGAATAGCATGAAGAAGTGAAGAAAAGTACTTACTTTTAACTTTGTAAACCTCTAATATGTGAGACTGTTTATTTCAGTAAGGTATGTTTTGTAATGGATACTATTACATCTAATATGCTGGAGAGACAAACAAATGTGCATTCTAGCCAAAAACAAAGCAGTGCCATCTATCAGATGATGCAGTTTCTCTCGTTCAGGATGCTTGTTTAGTGAAACTTATAAAGGCCCCATTTATCATTCGAAATTACAGCTCTCCCACTTTACTGAGGTTATAACCAGTAGGAAGGTTATTTTCCAAAATAGATATTAAGTCCATAGATTTCAAAGACTCAGAAGAGAGGTTCCTCGGTTAGTGACCTCAGTACAAGCCAAACCCTAAGATGAAGTACGATACTCAATTTACAGCCTGATTTAAATTTCTTAATTCTCTTTCAGACAGCTTGTGCAGTATGATTGCATGGTAAGCTATGACTGGAAGCAGAAAATGATAACTGAAGATCACTCTAAGGGTACTGCTTTCTCAGGAGTTGCTTTAAAGAGTGTAAAATTGGAGAGAGTGTTCATTCAACTAGACATAGAAAATTCTGATCTTTGACTAATTTGGAATAACAGATATATATAGAAATATAATGATGAAAACCACAATGAAATGTGGAATACCTGGCAGGAAAAAAGAGACTAAGTCACATTTTATAGCTTGGATTAATACCCTTCCATAGTATTGCTAGTGTCTTCGTAATATGTAATGATTTAACGTAATTATCATCTACAATCTTTGGGGTGCCTGTGCGCATGCGTGAGGTGAGGGCCTTTCACCTTGACTCTCCTAGTCCTTGTGGGGGAGGCTAGCAGTGTTGCTAGCATGGAGTGGGGACTCTGCTCTCTATTTATATTGTGGCTGGACCCTGTGGCGAGTTAAAAGATGGAGAAGTATTTTGAACAGAGATGACCTAGCAGGTCATTTTTAATGGAGGCAGGCTTGCCACTGCGCTCTTTTTGAAAGAGTCTGCATGGTCATTATCTAAATCTTCACCACTACTTCTGTAGTGTCGGTAGCCATTCTATATTAACTTTTTAACTGCAGTAATGTCTTTATCCAACACAAGTTCTTTTACTTGGTTATAATTAAAGGATGTATTTGTAGTATTTCTAGCACACAGATATGAGTCAGTTTGAATTTCTTCTACAAGAGCATCAACAATCCCAATAAGAAAAGGAGTACTTGTGGCACCTTAAAGACTAACCAATTTATTTGAGCATAAGCTTTCGTGAGCTACAGCTCACTTCGTCGGATGCATACTGTGCATCCGATGAAGTGAGCTGTAGCTCACGAAAGCTTATGCTCAAATAAATTGGTTAGTCTCTAAGGCGCCACAAGTACTCCTTTTCTTTTTGCGAATACAGACTAACACAGCTGTTACTCTGAAATAATCCCAATGTCTCTCACAGCTATTATAGGGTTCTCTACAGGAGAGTTAGAATGTCTTGAAACTGATGACCCATCATCCCTATCAATTTACTGAAATCATGTCAGTAAATTTCACAAAGTGGTCTAAAAAATTCTCTAAAGGAGGAAAGCAAATGTGATTATTTTGAATTATAAGTGTTCCTCAATTTAAAAAGATATTTCCCGCACATTGTATAAACAACGAAATGGGTCTTTCCAGTGTTTTATAGAAGATCTAACAGTAATATAATTTTTAAAAATATTGTTTTGCATTGTTTCAGTAAGATGGAAATCCAGACATGCACACCAAACAGAAAAGCATGTATCAAGCCTTATTAAACGCCACAAGCCTTAACGAAAACAGTTAATATATTCATTTTAGTTAAGTCATGAAAATGTACATTACTCAAGACCAAGAAATTACCATCATAACATTGTGTTTTTATAAAGGATTTGAATAAGTTTATATGTAAAAATCACACAGAGCCTACATATTCTGTCTTCTCAAGTTGGAATGAAAAGATTCCTACATTAGGAAGATATATAGAAGGCTAAGTAACCATGTTCATCCCCCTCCGTGAAAAGAAATCTGGTCATTAGTTTTGTTAAAACAATTTACAACATATGGAGTCTCTGCTTTCGAGGGAAAGTCAAGAATCCTTTCTCATTCACCCTGCTCACTGTGGCTATTAGTGATGTTTTAAGTATGAATGTGAGAGTAGGGAAACTACTCCATGAAAAGGAAGAAACAGCCACATAGATGATGTGGCTCAATGATACGTGAGGGCAGTATGACCCAATAGAAAAAGCACTGGACTAAGAGCAAGGGACAGCTGTGTTCTGATCTCAGTTCTGCAGGTTGTTTGTGACAATAAAGAAGTGTACATTTAAATTCACCAAAATACTTTTGGGGTTCAGAACCTTTTCTAATTGTTGGCAACTATGCACAGACTTCAGCACGAGAGCTAGGAAACCATTTCTGTTGCAACTGAAGGCTGGTGTTTGCATGAATATACCCTTTTTTCATTTGCATAAATATGTCAATTATATGTGAGAATCATTTCCTTCACTTCCAAAATATCCTAAAACTATCACTTTACTTAGTTGTGTGAATATGGTTGACAGGTGTGATTTAAGTTTGGTGTGAGGAAGGCAAAAATTGTTTTGCAGTTCTGCCCAATAATGTTAAAGCTGGCTCTGAGTGTGCCATAGTGTTTTTTTAGTGCAAAGGCAAAGCAGATATGTTCTACTCCAGGGGGAATTCTACACCACTGTGCAACACAGAATTTTGCAGAAATTAATGCTGTGCATGCAGAATTTCTTTTCCCCCACAGAATTGGGCAGCAGTGCTCCTGGCCACCAGTAGGGGCTGCTAGACCCAACAGAGCCCAGCTTGCACATAGAAGACACTGATGGGGGGAGGAGGGCTAGAGGGTTCCCAGCAACTGCAGTTCCCCACATCCCCTGGGGGAAGGAGAGGGCAGTGTGCACGCAGGAAACTCCATGCAAGCCTGGGACTTTGAGCCTCAGGCTGTTTCTCCCTCTGGATTCCTGGGCTCTGAGGAGCAGAAGGGTGGTTGTCTGGGCTGCGGGGAACCCTGCAGCTGGGCTCTGGGGGGGGAAGGGGATGGGTGTCTGAGCTAGGGGTGGCCCATGGATGGGATCTGGGGAAGAGGGGCTGCAGGTATCTGGGCTGGGGGTGGGGAGGAAGCATGGCTATGCTCTGGAGGGGGAGGGGGTTTGGGTGTATTGGTTGGGGGGGGGGCGCTGTGGCTGGGCTCTGTGGGTGTCAGGCCTGAAAGGCTGGGCTGTGGAGGTGGGGAGGGGGCAGAGAAACAGGAACTGGGTTGTCATAGGAGTTTCTTTAACTCTCTACTCCTGGGAGATTTTTGTGTGTGTCTGTATTGTTACAGGTATACTTGCTGACAGATATTTTGAAATAAATTACCAAAATAATTGAAACTGGATTATGTATTGTTATTTTGACAAATAAAATTTGCAATTTTAAAATAGTGTGTGCAGAATTTTTATTTTTTTTTGGCACAGAATTCCCCCAGGAGTACTAACTGACACACAACATTATTCATCCTGCATGAGAAAAACAGCCATGCAAGGTTACTTTATCGGTGAAGGTAATTGCACGGTATATAAATCAACAGGCTTTAGGCCTTGTATAGTTTTAGATTGGCATAACTATGTATGATCAGGAAAAGACAGATACTGGATGTTATCAAAGCTCTGGCAGGCGTAAACAAAAAATAATTGTTTCCTTTTAGGGATATAAAATATTGGGATTAAATGTCTTTTGATTTTGGAATTTGATTTTAGTATTTTTCCGGTTTTAGAATTTTTCCTGAATTTTATAGGTGAAAGAAAAATCTTCAGACTAAGCAGTGATTACAAAAGATAAACACAAGTAAATGAAATAAAAGTTGCATATGTTTCGAAGCTAAGGTGCCAACCAGAATTATTTTAGTGACTCACAATAGGTGACATTAATATACTAACACAAACTATTCTAACCAAAACACCAAATACTCTGCCACAATCCTGCATCATTCAAGCCAATAGGAGCTTTGCCACTGAATTTTGTGAGTATAAAACCAAGCCCCAAGATAGTAATCCAAGGACACACATTAAAATTGAATAAAGTGTCAAATAAAAAGCCTTAATAATATAAAATTCCATTTTAGGCTCATACCCACAAGTTCCTCTTCATATACTAATTAATATTATTTGAAGATTCAAGTAAAGCAAAGTAACTGCAAAAATTAAATTAGTTGCCCATATTTACAGAGGATTGTGCTCTGTGGGGGTATAATTTATACCTCCTTGCACAAGCTACTTCTCCTGACCCTCAGGGAAGATTTACCCTGAGGGAGGACAAGAAGATGATGCTACTACTTTCTCTCAAGTTTTGTTCCTGGATGATGGGAGTTTTAATTCCCAACTTTGCTCCTCTAGCACAATGTCACTTTCTACAATAATGGTAAAGCTCTGTGCAAGAGACAATACTTTCTTGGAGGCCAACCCAAGCCTACGGAACGAACTCCCCCAGATAATAAGGATTATCACAGGCCTCACCATCTTCTGCTCTAAGTGAAAGGTGTATTTATTTGTCTCTGCCTTCTCTAAAACGTGTATAAACATGCACAAATATATATCTAAAAACAAAACAAAAAATCCAAAACAAAACACTCCACTGAACATTCATCCTCTCCCTAGGAGGGGAAAAGAAAGAACAACATATGACAGATGCTAGGCACACTGCTTCATGCACTACTGGAAGGTGCATAGATAATAAGGCAATGAGCGCTGTACATGGTCCTATAAAGAACAGAAGAGAATAGAGATGCTTGGACTCCACAGGAGCTCCGGGAGTGGAGGCTGTTTAGGATGTGTACTAAATAAGCACAACCCAGAGGTCCTTATTTTATTTTGCAGGTGAGCCAGTTCTATTCCACTGATCTACACATAAATGACAACTCCGTTAAGTTATAAAGTTTGTATATTTCTTTGGAAATGCCAAAATATAACTCAAACTCTTTATTTTAAGCAAAAAATGAACAGAATTATACAAAAAAAATACTATGTTACTGCTACTCTATGGCAGTATTTAAAAGAAATTCCTCAACAATTCTTATTTTTGCAGTTCACAAGATGTCACAGAATGTCTAGTCCTTAGGGCAAACATTACTAGATGTGTCACTGTGTTTCTATGTGACATGCTGCGTATAGTCTCATCTGATAAAGTGAATTAATTATCAGTTGTACTTTGTGTGTGCAGGTAGAAACCGATTCTAACATTTTTTATGGTGGTACAACTCTACTTGTAACAAAAATTGGTTGCGTAAGAAAAAAAATACATGTTCTATTAAAAGGAAATTTAGTGTTACAATTGTAATTGTTAATGCTGAGTTGTATGTCAAAATCCAAATATGTATGATGCATTAAAGTACAGACTATGATATAAAATGCAACTACATATGATTTGGTATGATATAAAAAGAATCATAAAAGAGATCCTAGGCATTTAGTTTCTGAGCTGGATAGAAATATTTCTTGGACTTGACACCTGTTGGATTCATTTTGATCACTAGCATTGCATTTCAACCACCAGCAATACCTTTAATACTGTGTTTACTTTTGCACCTTTTCCCCCCCCACTAGAAAGAGCAGGCTATAGTTCACAGAGAATCATAGAATCATAGAATATCAGGGTTGGAAGGGACCCCAGAAGGTCATCTAGTCCAACCCCCTGCTCAAAGCAGGACCAAGTCCCAGTTAAATCATCCCAGCCAGGGCTTTGTCAAGCCTGACCTTAAAAACCTGTAAGGAAGGAGATTCTACCACCTCCCTAGGTAACGCATTCCAGTGTTTCACCACCCTCTTAGTGAAAAAGTTTTTCCTAATATCCAATCTAAACCTCCCCCATTGCAACTTGAGACCATTACTCCTCGTTCTGTCATCTGCTACCATTGAGAACAGTCTAGAGCCATCCTCTTTGGAACCCCCTTTCAGGTAGTTGAAAGCAGCTATCAAATCCCCCCTCATTCTTCTCTTCTGCAGACTAAACAATCCCAGCTCCCTCAGCCTCTCCTCATAAGTCATGTGCTCTAGACCCCTAATCATTTTTGTTGCCCTTCGCTGGACTCTTTCCAATTTATCCACATCCTTCTTGTAGTGTGGGGCCCAAAACTGGACACAGTACTCCAGATGAGGCCTCACCAGTGTCGAATAGAGGGGAACGATCACGTCCCTCGATCTGCTCGCTATGCCCCTACTTATACATCCCAAAATGCCATTGGCCTTCTTGGCAACAAGGGCACACTGCTGACTCATATCCAGCTTCTCGTCCACTGTCACCCCTAGGTCCTTTTCCGCAGAACTGCTGCCTAGCCATTCGGTCCCTAGTCTGTAGCGGTGCATTGGGTTCTTCCATCCTAAGTGCAGGACCCTGCACTTATCCTTATTGAACCTCATCAGATTTCTTTTGGCCCAATCCTCCAATTTGTCTAGGTCCTTCTGTATCCTATCCCTCCCCTCCAGCGTATCTACCACTCCTCCCAGTTTAGTATCATCCGCAAATTTGCTGAGAGTGCAATCCACACCATCCTCCAGATCATTTATGAAGATATTGAACAAAACCGGCCCCAGGACCGACCCCTGGGGCACTCCACTTGACACCGGCTGCCAACTAGACATGGAGCCATTGATCACTACCCGTTGAGCCCGACAATCTAGCCAGCTTTCTACCCACCTTATAGTGCATTCATCCAGCCCATACTTCCTTAACTTGCTGACAAGAATGCTGTGGGAGACCGTGTCAAAAGCTTTGCTAAAGTCAAGAAACAATACATCCACTGCTTTCCCTTCATCCACAGAACCAGTAATCTCATCATAAAAGGCGATTAGATTAGTCAGGCATGACCTTCCCTTGGTGAATCCATGCTGACTGTTCCTGATCACTTTCCTCTCCTCTAAGTGCTTCAGGATTGATTCTTTGAGGACCTGCTCCATGATTTTTCCAGGGACTGAGGTGAGGCTGACTGGCCTGTAGTTCCCAGGATCCTCCTTCTTCCCTTTTTTAAAGATGGGCACTACATTAGCCTTTTTCCAGTCATCCGGGACTTCCCCCGTTCGCCACGAGTTTTCAAAGATAATGGCCAAGGGCTCTGCAATCACAGCCGCCAATTCCTTCAGCACTCTCGGATGCAATTCGTCCGGCCCCATGGACTTGTGCACGTCCAGCTTTTCTAAGTAGTCCCTAACCACCTCTATCTCTACAGAGGGCTGGCCATCTCTTCCCCATTTTGTGATGCCCAGCGCAGCAGTCTGGGAGCTGACCTTGTTAGTGAAAACAGAGGCAAAAAAAGCATTGAGTACATTAGCTTTTTCCACATCCTCTGTCACTAGGTTGCCTCTCTCATTCAGTAAGGGGCCCACACTTTCCTTGGCTTTCTTCTTGTTGCCAACATACCTGAAGAAACCCTTCTTGTTACTCTTGACATCTCTTGCTAGCTGCAGCTCCAGGTGCGATTTGGCCCTCCTGATATCTTTCCTACATGCCCGAGCAATATTTTTATACTCTTCCCTGGTCATATGTCCAACCTTCCACTTCTTGTAAGCTTCTTTTTTATGTTTAAGATCCGCTAGGATTTCACCATTAAGCCAAGCTGGTCGCCTGCCATATTTACTATTCTTTCGACTCATCGGGATGGTTTGTCCCTGTAACCTCAACAGGGATTCCTTGAAATACAGCCAGCTCTCCTGGACTCCCTTCAAGTGGATGTGTATGGACAGGAAATAAAGTGCCGTGGCCCTCACACTATAAAGTAGTACATTACTGGCCAGACCCCTCTCATGGGCGCGGGAGCCCAAGCGTAGACCAGTGAAATTTGTGGATTGTCAAGTACTGGGCACAAAGTCAGTCTAAATGGTGACATGATCCCTGTGGGCACATAAAGGAGCATTATATCTCCACATGCATCCACGCCCAGCAGTGAATGAAACATGGAGTCAAGGATATTTACAGTACCGCTCCTCCCCTTATTTAAAAGATATGTTTTAGGAATTATTTTGGGGGAAGTTGGACAGAAGCTCAGACCAGATGATCATAATGATTCCTTCTGACCTTGACATCTATGACTCTAGTTCACACTGTTTGGATGGGAGGCTGGGGTCAGGATGTCACTTAGCATGAGGCAGCTGTGCTAGACCCACTGCCAGAATGAAGAGGAATTCAGCTGATTCAAGAAGGGGAAGAGGAACTCTTCAGTGGCACCTCTTGAGAGCTGACTGAACACTCCTTGCAGCTGGACTCAATTCAGATTTCGGGAATTTCCTCACCACTGATCTGGCCTGAAATAAGATATGCCCACCAGTTTTATATCCTGGAAGGGAAGAGAATGACAGGTTTCTTACCTATTAAACCCACTTTCCTTAATTATTGTATTTAAAAAGAAAATCTTTAGTCTCCAGTATTTTAACTGGAGAGTACAGTACTAGTGTTATTTGGTTTATATTTCATATAGCCAATAAGATATCTGGTTAGAAAATTCAAGAGATGGCACAATGACTAAAACAATTGTGCATAATTAATCTTGCCTTTGAAGGATGCTTTTCTACATCTGTAATTCTGTAAGCACTTTTCTTGTGAATATACATGATGCTCTCTTTTAAGGCTGATTTTTTGGCATAGGGCATTTTCTTTTCTTGTGCAAATTAATTTTTGTATTACATATTTAAACAGTGTTTGGTAAAAAAACACTGTCTCAATGTTTAATTCATAACCAATATATAATCTGCTTATCTGAAGTTTGTAAGCTTGGTCCTTTTTTTGCCAAAATTCCCTATCAAAACTACGGAGCTCACTGTTGTCAACACATCATAATCCATATATTATGATTGTAAAAGGAGTTTAAACAGATACTTTAGCAATCAAATGAACTAATTTCAGATTTCCTTTCCAAATAGCACATAGAAATTATGGAAAACTAAGGAAGTGCCACATCTGGCTCAAGTACATGTTAGTCTCTGAATATTATCTTTATTTACCAGTACACACATTATGTGATGATGGTTAAAGGAAAGCACAAGATGCCATACCATGTGTCAGGGTTCCCTCCCCTCTCTGAACTCCAGGACACAGATGTGAGGACCCACATGAAAGACCCCCTAAGCGTATTTCTACCAGTTTAGGTTAAACTTCCCCAAGGCACAAATTCTTTGCCCTTGGAGGGTACGCTGCCACCACCAAGTGATTTAACAAAGAATCAGGGAAAGGACCACTTGGAGTTCTTATTCCCCCAAAATATCCCCCCAAGCCCTTATTCCCCCTTTCCTGAGGAGGCTTGAGAATAATATCCTAACCAATTGGTTACAAAGTGATCACAGACCCAAAACCCTGGGTCTTAGGACAATAGAGAAATCAGTCAGGTTCTTAAAAGAAAGATTTTTTTTTTTTAAAAGGTAAAAATCACCTCTGTAAAATCAGGATGGAAAATAACTTTACAGGGTAACAAAAGATTCAAAAACACAGCAGAACTTCCTCTAGGCTTAGTTTCAAAGTTACAAAAAACAGGAATAAACCTCCCTCTAGCAAAGGAAAAATTCACAAGCAGAACAAAAGATAATCTAACACGCCTTGCCTGACTTTTACTTACAATTTTTGTAATATGAGAGACTTTTAGGATGGTTTATAGGAGAAGGAGTTTTCTGACCTGATGCTTCTCTGCTTCCCAAGAGAACACACACAACAAAGCCCCCCTCCCCTCCCGCCGCCAAGATTTGAAAGTATCCTCTTTCCCCATTGGTCCTTTTGGTCAGGTGCCAACCAGCTTATTTGAGCTTCTTAACCCCTTACAGGTAAGGAGGAATTCTAGGCTACCCTTAGCTGTATGGTTATGACACCATGAATTTAAATTATTTAAATCTTGCAATTATATTAACAACTTTGCCCCTTAAAGATGAATAGGCTTACTTTTTCAAGAGAGACAAGGTGGATGATATCTTTTATTCAACCAACTTCTGTTGGTGAGAGACACAAGATTGCGAGCCACACAGAGCTCTTCTTCAAGTGTGGGAAAGGTACTCCCAGCAACACAGCTAACTGCAAGACGGAACAGATTGTTTAGCATAAGTAGTTAGCACATATAAGGAACCATTCTAGGTAGAGTGGCCTGTTAACACCTCTGTAGACACAGGACAAAAAGCCGGTTAGTGGGTTACAGATTGTTGTAATAAGCCAAAAAATCAATGTCTCTGTTCAGTCCATGATTTTTAGTTTCTTGCAGAGTAATGAATTTAAGCTCCCATGTTAGTCTTTTGAAAGTGTGCATACAACTTTTAGCTGGTATCTTTGCTCAAGGAATATTTTCATCTTCAATCCCTCACTCCCAAATAATATACTTTTTGGGTGCAGCACATTTTCCCCAACAGGCTCTGCACAATTCTGTCAACTAAAACCAGAGGTGCAAGTAGAAATCAGTTCTTGCCGGTGCTGCACTCATGGGAGGGACACAAAGGGGGGCACAGGACCCACCTCCCCCCCAGTGATCCTCCATGTGACTCCTCCCCGCCCTGCCCCCAACCCAGGGCCCCCAAGCTCTCCCGGTCCCCTCCGACACCCCGCTTTGTATATACAAACATCAACATGCTTAACTACTCACGTTCCCCCCACATATGTAGTATTCAGTCTGTTTATATGGAATATGGGAGTTGAGTGAGGAGCCATTTCAGCATATGTATGACTTATTAAAAGACAAATTTTAAATAGAACTGTATCCTAAACTGCTTTATGGTATTGTACCCAAACATTGCTTTTCAATGGGGAATTCAACTTCCTTTATAGGAACAGACTCCTGAAACTCTTACCAGTCCACAGAAGTGGTCCATAGTCCCACAAATAGTCCCACTGTCTTCAGTGGGATTGATCAAATGATTAAGGGTTTACAGGATTAGGTTCCTACTTTGTAAATTGTTCTGGATGAAACTGACAATGCCTGAGCTGTCAGATCAGAAGGAGCTTCATTCGAATAAAGGTGGGCAGATGTGTGATAAGTCTTAGCTCTGTTACTAAGATGAAGAACATATTTTCAGCAAAGTTCTTGGCAGATTCCTGAGGCGGCAGGTTTAAGGCCATCAGTGTCTGGCATTATAATCTTCACTTATAGTTCTCTCACCCACGACGCTGGAAAATGAGGCATTTGTTTTCTTAGTTTTGCTGCTCCAGTTCCAGTTAACAAAATGCATGTTAGACGAGTTTGGCTGCAAAGAAGAATTCTATGTACACTGGGGACAACACCTGATTCCTGTCAGGCTGAGGAACTGGGCTGACATCAGAATCCAAACATCCTCTGGTCAGTGCAAGCAGAGACATTCCTCTAGTGATTTGGACTTGATGTGATGCAGTATGAATGTTATGGATAATTCAGACCAATGGGGAGAAACAGAATCAAAAACACTGTTTAAACATCTTCCGTCCCCCCAAATCCTCCCCTCTTGAGGACTGCCGACCAAGGTAACAGCACAATACATATGTTAACGAACTTAAACGAAACCTTTGTTTAAGTTTGTTAGCGTATGTATTGTGCTGTTAAAACCATATAAAGAATGAATGCCCTCCCTAGCCGCGTTCTGTTCCTTTAAGGAGCAGAGCGCAGCCCCACACCACCCCCCTCTGGAAGGGGGCGGGGCTAGTCCCAAGTCTTTCAGGTATCCTATACCTGCTAAAAATCTCTTGTTGGTGCTGTGTACTAGTGTGTACACCCCCCACTTGCACTCCCGTCTAAAACCAGAATCTGGGCTTCTATAATATCATGTCTGTTCAAAGGATTGTTGGGGGCACAGGGTGGCAAAAACTAAACACTTAAAGTAATCAAAATTCTATTATACTGTTTTCGTCATTTTAAGGGAAATTTTGATTACCTTGCCCTCCAGGTGTGAGCGGAAGCCATGCATGCCAGCCACACAGCCCTGAGCTCCTTGACGTTTATATGTAGGGTCAGGTCTTGAGCCAACCACAGGCCTTGTGGCTGAAAGTTCCCCACATGGACCCCCCAACCCAGGTCCGACGCATCAGACACCAGCTTCAACGACAGGGCCCTGTCCCTGAACGGGACCCCTTAGAGCATGTTGTTTGGGGCGGACCACCACTGTAGGGAGAGTCTGGCACGGTGAGGACCTTGTCCACCCTGTCCGTTGCCTGAGAGAACTTCAAGGCCAACCAGACCTACAGGGGCCTCATCCTGAGTCTGGCATGAAAGACCACATATGTGCACGCTGACATGTGACCCAAGAGCTGCAGGCAAACCCTGGCTGTTGTCACCGGGAATCTTGTGACCGAGTTGATGAGACCTTTCAGGTCTCGAATCTGTCTGGCGGGAGAGAGGCCCTTGACGACGCTGCGTCCAGGAGCGCCCTGATAAACTCTATGCATTAGACTGGGACTAACATGGACTTTGTGTTGTTTACCAAAAGGCCCAAGGCAGTGCACGTGGACAGGAGGAGTGCCACGTGATCCCAAACCTGCGACCAGGAGGTGCCCTTGACAAGCCAATCGTCCAGATAGGAAAATATCTGGACTCCCCACCATCTGAGGTAGGCTGCTACTACCGACATGCATTTTGTAAACACCCTGGGGACAGTGGACAGACCAAATGGGAGGACCGCGAATTGGTAGTGAACTGTCCCATCACGAAATGGAGGAAGCACCTGTGCCCCTTGAATATGTGGATGTGGATGTATGCATCCTGTAGATTGAGGGCAGCGTACCAGTCCCCGGGATCCAGGGAGGGGATGATGGAGGCCAGGGAAACGATGCGGAACTTGAGTTTCACCATGTACTGGTTCAGACCTCGCAGCTCCAGGATGGGCCTGAGCTCCCCTTTGGCCTTCGGGATAAGGAAATAACGGGCGTAATACCCCTTCCCCATGAATTCCTCGGGCACCGCCTCTATCGCTCCTAGTCCTAGGAGTTGCCCCACCTCCTGCTCGAGCAGAGCTTCGTGCGAGGGGTCCCCCAAGAGGGACGGAGAGGGGGGTGGTTGGGAGGGGAGGAAGTAAATTGGAGGATGTAACCCTGGGAGATGGTGTTGAGGACCCATCAGTCCGAGGTTAGCCGCAACCATTCCCGGAGGAAAGCACACAAACGGTTGGAGAAGGAGAGCTTTATTGGGGTGGATCCCTAATGAGGACTGGCGGGGTGCCCCCGAGCGTTCCGTCAAAAGTGCCTTTCCCCCGCCTCCTTGCCCTTGGAGGATCCAGGCTGGGGGGCAGGCCGAGACTGCCTCTGAGGGCGTCTCTTGTAGTCCCACTGCTTCTTATTGGTGGCCTCATACTTCGGGAGGGCGGCTTGGGAGGGAGTCTCCTGGGGCTTGAACTTAGGTTTTGTCAGACCTGGAACATAGAGGCCCAGAGTCTGTAAGGTCGTGCGGGAATCTTTCATGCCATGCAGCCTTGTATCTGTTTCCGCCGCAAACAGAGCTTTCCCATCAAACGGGAGATCCTGCTTGGAAGACTGCGCCTCCCTGGACAGCCCAGAGAGCAGGAGCCATGACGCCCATCTCATGTATACCGCGGAGGCCATGGATCATGCGGCTGTGTCTGCAGCATCCGAGGCTGCCTGCAGGGACGCCCTAGTGGCCGCTGCCCCTTCCTTCACTAGCACCTTGAACTCCTACCTATCGTGCTCCTGGAGGGAGTCCTCAAACTTGGGCAGGGAGCCCCACAGATTGAATTTGTACCGGCGCAGGAGAGCCTGACTGTTTGCCACACGTAACTGGAAGCTCAAAGATGAATACATTTTCCTTCTGAAATAGTCCAGTCTCCGAGAGTCTTTGTTCTTTGGGGCTGGGGCTGGCTGATCTTGCCGTTCCCTATGGTTGACCGACTCGACCACCAGGGAGTTGGGCGCTGGGTGGGTATACAAGTACTCATGCCCCTTAGTGGGTACAAAGTACTTGCGTTCCGCCTTCTTAGAGATGGGGGCCAACGAGGCCGGCGTTTGCCACAGGGCATTTGAAACCTTAGCCACCCCTTCATGGAGAGGCAAGGCCACCTTACCCAGTGCCGACGGGGATAGCACGTTAAACAGAGAGTCTGAGGGCTCCTCCATCTCTTCTGCCTGGAGGTGGAGGTTTGCTGCCACCCTTTTTAAGAGTTCTTGATGGGCCCTGAAGTCCTTCTGCAGGGTGGAAGCAGGCAGGGCTGCAATCGCCTCCTCCGGGCGGGGCAAGGAGGCCAGTGGGGTGCTCTGGATATCAGCCTGCACTGGAGGGTCCACCACCTGGTCGGACTCTGGGCATGGTGCCAAGGACGTACGTCCCACCAACTCCTTTCTTGGGGGTCTGGAGAGGGAGGCCAATGGTGCTTCCGAAGCTCCAGCCACCAAGTGAGCTCCCACCAGGGCAGGGCCAGCTGTTCGGGTTGGCTGGCCTGGCCTATCGAACGATGGCTACGAATGGAGGCCGGGCTGGAGTAAGATCTGCTGCTGTCTCTGGACCAGGAGGAGTGGCGGTACCAGGATCTACGTCGGCCATGGAACTGCGATCTCAACGTGGAGGACTGGTACCGACGGTAACAGCTGCTCCGCGAACAGCCTCGATGTCTTGGTGGAGACTTGGAGCGGGAACGGCATCGACCGACTGCGGTAGCCCCTCCGAGACGAGGACTGTTGGCGACGCCTGCCATGGTCCCGTCAATATTCGCTCCTTGAGGTCGAGCAGTGCCGAGAGTCCCAGCCAGACAGTCTGGTCAGCATTGAGGGCGATGCACATGGATTCCGACCCGAACGGTCGCTGGGCAGTGAATGGTGTCAGGAATGTTCCCTTGACCGAGACCAGTACCGGGCTGGAGACGACTGCGGAGATCTCAGCGGCAGCTTGCCTCTGGAGCGTAGGGTCAACATTGGCAGTTCCCTGGGCACCAGCATGGACATAATGTCCCGGGCCACCTGGAGAGCTTCAGGTGTGGACGGCATCCGAAAGGCTTGTTCTGAAGGGGCCGGGCTACTCCGCTCAATGTGAGTCGGAGGCCTGGGGCCCGGAGGAGATCGAGGGCTGCCCGACATGGGCCTAACCTCTGTCCCAGACTTCCCTTGGTGCTGCTGAGAAGAGGGAATCTTCCTGGCCCTCTTGGCATGGCCCGTGGATGGGGAGCGGTGCCAATTGGTCGATGGCACCAGAGGGTGGCCGCGTACTGACACCGTGGTGCTGGGTACCGGTTCGGAACGGCGTGCCAGAGTTGGGGTCAGCGCTGACTCCATCAGGATGGCTCAGAGACTAATGTCCCTTTCTCTTTTGGTCTGAGGCTTAAACAACGTGCAAATCTTGCACCTTTCACTGATATGGGTTTCTCCCAAACTGCGCAAACAGTCTGCGTGTGGGTCACTTCTTGGTATAGAACGCCTACAAGAGCTGCACGACTTAAACCCTGGGGCGCGGGGCATGCCCCGGCCTGGGCTCACTGACTAACTAAATTAACTAAACAGCTAACTAACTACAGTTACTAACACTGAACGAACGAACAGTTCTGGGGACGAGCTACAGCAAAGCTGGAGCAGAGTAGTTCTGACACACCTTTGCTGGCAGCACTAAGGAACTGGGGGTAGGGGGGAGCGCGCAGCTCCCCTTATACCGCGCTAGGCAGGCGCCACTCCATGGGTCACAGGGGGCGCTCCCCCCCTATGGGCACTGCTAGGGGAAAAACTTCCGGCACCGGTGCACGTGGCGAGCATGCACACCTATTGTGGAATAGACATGAATATTAACTTTCTTCCTGTCTTCTGGAGCATCCTAGTAATCTAAGACTTATTAAAAATCAACATTAACACTCCAAGGAGCTCCTCAGCCAGCTCTTAAAATTCTTGGATGCAAGTTATCTGGACTGGCTAATTTAAAAATGTCTAATTTAGCAGCTTCTTTTTAACATCCTCCAGAGATACTAGAGAAATCGAAAGAGTTACAACAATATGAGGAAACTATACCATCTGTTTTTGCCCCCTCCCAAATATAGAGCAGAAATATTTATTGAACACTGCTGCCTTTTCTGTATTATTGATAATTCTACCATTTCCATCTAATAGAGGACAAATACCATTGTCAGAATTCTTTTCCCCCCTAATAATAGTTTAAAAAAAAAAAAACCCTGCTGGAATGCTTTCTGTGATGTCAACACATGTCAACTTGGATCTAAGATAATCAACTCACAATTTCAGATAGGTCAAACAGCTATCAGATAGCAATAAGCTGGTCAGGGCTAACATGCTCCTGATTCAGACCAGTGACCTAGAGGTGAAAGGTTCCATTACCTTAGTAGTAATACTGACCTGCATGAAGTATTTTAAAAAAAGTTAGTTTTGACTCCAGAAATTGCTAGTGCTCTACAAGTTTCCATTATGGCTCACTCAGATGGCTTGGTTTCAGGACAGCCAACCTACTATTACTTTATCATCACTCATTTTTCAGGTCATCAGTTTGAACGCATATGGATTTACAGTATACTATTCTTTGTTAAAATAGCTCTATGTTCATCAACAGTTATTTCCATATCTTAAACTTTCTCTCTGCAATTATTAATCTTGACAGTAAGTCTTCCAATTTCTTAACCACAAAGATGACGAGAGCCCTGCTTTCATAGTTTATTAACAACATAATCTGGTAGCTTGGTTCTCTTATCAGTCATAAAAACCAATTGCGGGTAGGTTCAATTCATTCAAGTACGAGATAATAAAGATCCCCAGTGAAAAAATTCGTCCCCCCCCCCATGGCCCTGTGTGAGCAATCTCTCTCTGAGGAGAGTTTGATGGTTGTTCCTTTGAAGATATAAATACCACCTCAGTGATGTAAACAGCACTTCCAAAACAATGTGCAGATTGGGGATGAGAAGAGCAGCTGGATAATAACACTGATATTTTGCACTGGAATGCAGGTTTAAAACTAACATAAGGAAGCACTTCAGAAAATTCAGTCAACCTGTGGAACTCGTTGCCAGGGAACGTTGTGATGGCCAAAAATAAACTGGGTTCAAAAAAGAATTAGATAAGTTCATGGAGGATAGGTTCATCAATGACTATTAGCCAAGACGGTCAGGGATGCAACCCCATATTCTGAGTGTCCATAAAACTCTGACTGCCAAAAGTTGGGAGTGGACAACAGGGGATGGATCATTTGATAATTGCCCTGTTCTGTTCATTCCCTCTGAAACATCTGGCACTAGCCACTGTCAGATAACAGGATGCTGGGCTAGATGGATCATTGGTATGCCAGTATGCCATTCTTATGTTCTTAAGATTAGCCCTCATACTGATCCCTGCTTATTTTGATGCTTCTTGAGCATTTAATACCTCCCCTCATGCAGAAACTGAACAAACAAATGAAAAGCTAAATATACTGTACGTTTTACTCCGAATACATTTTAAAAATCTGGAAGGGCTTTTTATTGTGAAATCCAACACTGAGATACTCTCTCATCTTGAGCCAACTGCAGAGAGGCAGTGAAGAGCCAGTGATTTTATTTATTGAATATTGAGGATTTTCTGAATTCTCCCACCATTGCTTTACCTCCAGAATAGTTCCAAGGGAAAAGTGTAAATTCTCCATCTTTATTTTTACCAGCCTGTTATCTCGATCTGCTTTGTGCAGGGCTAGAACTCTGGCAGACAGCCTACAATGCTAGTGCCTGTGGAGCTACAGTAGTAAAAGCTGCTCAAAACATTCAGAAAAACAGACTGTACCAACAGCAAAGAGATGTGAACAGTTTCCCATTTACTTAAGTAGAATGTTAATTTTGAAGCCTAATTATGAATTTTAAATGCCAGCACTAACAATTTTACTAATGATGCTTTTACTATGAATATCTAGCTGAGATATTCCTCTAATGAGGAAGGACATACCTGTTGATTCAAACACTACAGAACATAAGAACTATATTTGCTCAGTGCAGTGGTCCATCTAGGCTAGTATCCTGTCTTCCCGACAGTGGCCAATGGACAGAACAGGCAATCATGGAGTGATCCCTCCCCTGATGTCCACTCCCAGCTTCTGGCAGACAGAGGCATGGGTCACTCAGAGCATGGGGTTGCATCCCTGACCATTTTGGCTAATAGACACTGATGGATCTATCTTCTATGAAAGAGCTCCATGAAGACAGAGTCAAATGAAAACAACACCCATGAATTAGAGAACAGTGGCAGAAGTCCTTATCTTGATTAATTAGCAAAGTGGTTTAATCCACATAATATTCAGAACTTTAATACCTGCAATTTTCACTTCTTACACCTTCAAACCTCATTCATACGCAACAGGTTCTCAGGCTAAAAGAATATGAAGTCTTCTCACATGAACTGTATCTTGCCACCAGTAAGTACCTTCTGCCAGCTAGCTGACAAACTCTAATGTGTGAAACCCTTAGTTATTTCCAGTGGTTGAAGTCCAAACATAACCTTCAAGGATCTGAATGTTTAATCCTAAATGCTATCTAGGGGTATGTCTACGCTTCAATTAGAAACCCGTGGCTGATCCGTGCCAGCTGACTCAGGCTCATGGGGCTCGAGCTAAGGGGCTGTTTAACTGCAATGTAGACGTTCCCGCTTGGGCTGGAGTTTGGGGTCTAGGACCCTGAAAATGGGAGGATCCCCGAGCTCTGGACGAACCCTGAATGTCTACACTGCCATTAAACAGCTCCTTAGCCTGAGTCAGCTGGCAACGGGCCAGCGACAGGTATCGAATTGCAGTGCAGACACACCCTATGTGTTGTAAGTACTTACATGACCCCGTTACTGTAGTATCTGAGCACCTCACAATCATTAATATATTTATTCCCCAACACCTACTGTGAAGTAGGGAAGTACTATCACCACCATTTTACAGATGGATAGCTGAAGCACTGAGAGACTGAGTGTATGTGTACACAACAAATAGGATCCTGGACAGTGTGTGTAAGAGCCCCAGTTTTCAGACTCAGGCTTGAGGGGCTCGCACTATGGCACTAAAAACAGCTGTCAGGCCTGAGGTGAAGCTCAGACTCTGAAGCCTAGAGAGGGGACCGAGCTCTGGCCCAAAACCAAACATCTACAAAGCTATTTTTAGTGCTGTAGAGCAAGCCTGATTTTGTAGACCCTGGCTCGGAGACTTGCTGCCATGGGATCCTGCTTCCTGTGTAGACCCAAGACCACACAGGAAGTCTGTCAGAGCAGCAGACATGACACATAATTGTTTATAGTAGGGGAGCACAAATTAAAGGTTCGGGGGGGGGGGGGGGGGGGGGGCGGGGGATGTGACTGCCCTCCGCATCGCCTCTGGGTGCAGGAACCCCACCTACCTGGGCCTAGGGCAACCAATCCCACTAACTCCTGGGGATCTGGGGCCATAGGAATGTGGAATACATGCTGCTGGGTCAGCCCTGGCCCCGTGTGGGGAACTCACAGCAACAAAGTTTTCCCTCAGAGTTCCTACACCCTCATGGACACTTTAGCGGGGGAGGTGTGCGGGCAATGCCCCTAACTCAGGCTGAGCACATGGAACCTGCTCCTGGCGCCTTCCCCGGTGACCTCCCACCCTGTACCTGGCCCAGGGCCACCGTGCTCTGCCTGTCCTGCCAGGGTTACTTGCCGCTTGGGCTACCACCGCCAGCTGGGTTCTAGCAGGCAGCTACCATGCTGCACAGAGGCAGCGACCTGAAGTGGCTCACCTCAGCTGGTAGGAGAATCAGCTGCGCCTGGGCCCAGCTGCTGGGAAGAGGGGCTAAGCAAATCAGAAATGTGACAGGGAGGAAAGCAGCATGAGGATAGCGCCCGCCCAGCCAACCAGAGCAAGCCCAGGAGCAGCCGCTGAGTTGTGGTGAAGGGACAGGAGCTGGCGAGGGAACAGCACTGGGCACATTGGGCCCATGCAATGTCACGCAGTGCCTGGCCATTGTGGGGCCCTGGAATCAGTTTGCTCTGAGCCCTGCAAGGGCAGCTTGGCGCTTCCAGAAATCTGGGGACAGGCATGTGACCTGATGTGCTCCCGCCACATCACCTCTGCAAAGCAGGGTATTTAACCCAAGTCTCAAGTTATAGGCTATTGGCCTTACCACTGGCTTATATTTCTTACCCAAGGTCTGTTTTTGGGTCACATTTAAACCTTGATAGGTATTTTTCCCAGACAAGTAGCTACTACACAGGGCCAGGTGGTATTCCCATCCCTCCAACTTCCTCTGGTCAGATGGCTAAAGCTCATTTAATTCAGAAAAAAAACAACTGAGTTTGAAATACGAAAATAGTCAACGATTCTAATGAAAATTCTCTTTTATTCAGATAATCAGAACATTTTCTCCTGGAATTATGTTAAATACCGATTATTTAAACTGTTAGCTAAAAACTGATAGGCTCTTGTGCTGTACTTTGTTAGACACTGAAAAGTTGCATATAACTTGTTTCAGTCGCCCATTTTAAAATACAAAACATATATATAATCCTTGTATTTTACAGTTCCATTTGCTATTCACACGTAAGAACAGGTGACAAATATTGTGAAATTTCTGTTATGAGCCTCTTTCTCTCTTCTATTTCAGAGAATCCTGTCCCCAATTCCCAGCAGATTTTCATAGACTTCTGCAATAAAATCCCTGCAGATATTGCTAAAATCTTGCAAGGATTTCCATTTTCCCTGTCTCTTTTCATTATATTTCAATATAGTACCATATGAGTACACCAAAAACAGTACTGTAACTTGCTGAACAGTGAAAACAACTTCTGAAAACACAAGTACTTATGCTCTAATTGCAAAACATCTCAAGACTGCCTTGAGGTTACCCACACTTTTGTGAACATTTAAGCTACAAACACAGTGATCACAGTATCTGTGCAATAATGAGAGATCCACAAGGTGGCTCTCAATGCTCAACATTGAAAAATACAGTTGATCAGTTTGAAGCTGAATAAAAAATAATATTCTAATCTGAATTTTATTTTCAGTATTTAAAATTTCTATTAACAACTGAACTTTAAAAAATGTTGTAATAAGTTGAAACACAGTAAAAGCATTTCTCAATTATTTTTGGAAGCTTCCCCTCTCATTCCCATGATAGAAAAATGCTTTAGAAAATCAAGTAACAAAATAAATTAAAAATATTATCAAACCTTCTTGTAAAAGATGTAGATGGAGCCTTTGCAGATTGCATCTTAGCTGTATCACCATCTTCATAAAAGAAAACTGCACAAAAGAATGCTAACACTCTTACTGTTAGTTGGATTTTATATGTACAAAATAAGAGGAAAGTCAATTATTCTGTTGAATTTACAACTATTTACGAGAGTTAGTTCTATATCATAATTCAACATGGTGAAACATTCACATCAAACCATATACTTTGAAGAAAAGAAGGGGCAGCTTGGAACTCTTCCTAACTCACACATCCTGCCTTTTTCCAATATGCTCAAACTGTATTCCTTACCTTTGTCATCTGGTTTTTTGTGTGTGTGTCTTTTGATGGGTCACTAGAAGGCCCCTTTCTAATGCCCCAAATTTTTATGAGGCACTAGCTAGCCAGCTTCTTATCTTCCTTATTAGATGGGCATTAGAGTATGGGTATAAAAGCAAGTGTCTGCCACTAGTGTCCTCCCAAATTTTCTTGTGTGACACTTCTGAAGCTAAATGTGTCTAATTTCAAGAGTTTTCCGTAGTGTTACCAAATATTGTGGGGTTTTTTCACGAGTCTTGTGGTATTTGATGGTTTCCTTCACACCCCAGCTTTCTAGAGTCATTTATGTGAGGATCTCTGCTTTCATTTGAAGTATCTAACTCTCATATAAGCTTGAAAACATCAATCTTAAAGGCTCAAAAACTAGATAGCAAATATAAAAAAACCTGTAATTATTTTTAAAATCTAATGATTTTTAAGCCAATCTCACGAGTTTCTGAGCATGACTCATGACTTTTGAATGGTTGGGGTTGGGAATGTTGTTTGGCTCACTCCAGTGCCGCCTTTCAAGTAGATTCTGTTCTTGGGGAAAGAAAATATGGTGGTGGGCAGAAATGGGATTAAGTCTGGCTGAGTCCTCTAAATACAGGAGGGTGGAGGAAACTAGCAGTATGTCCCTTGAATATATCCTAATGATATAGACAGGAGGACAGACAATTAAAAGTAAGGAGGAGTCTGGGTCTACTGAGGGATCTATTTCATGAGTGACAAACTACTGAAGTTTGTTAGTTATAACTTCTAAATAGAAATACAAATAGCACCTGTTTAACTCATTAGACATAGAATATTTCAAGCAACAAAAAGAACATTCTCTTTGTTAACTGTGTGATATAGCAAGTGCTCCTTAGTGAGATCTTCAACTTCCACCTAATTAAAAAAAAGGAAGAATCCCTAACAGGTGCAAAGCTACTCTGTTATTATACTAATATATAAATCAAAACAATGTGTTCAATAGGCAGGAGATGAGTTTTCCCCACTAGTGACAGTAAGACCCATCTCACACAAACAATGAAGACTACACACATTAGCCACCACTTTGGCATTATGCCATTAACCTGATCACTGAAAATAACAAAAATCCATATTTTGAGAGAGAGAGAGAGAGAGAGAGACAGACAGACAGACAGACAGAGAGACAGACAGTAAACAGCATCAATGAAAAGTTCTAGAAACCTCTGTAGGACTCTGTGGGACCAAAGAAACCTACCACAACATCATCTTGTATTTGTTCCTCAGATGAGTAATCCTGTGGCCACTTTTTAAAGAACTCAATCAATCTGAGGACCAACTCCAATAACTGTGTGTAACTCCTTAGAATTGTACCTGATGGAGCCAGAAATCCTCACAGTTTTAGGTTTCACGGCAGAAATATAATTTGTATTTTGCACCATAAGCTTTTTTCCCCTCAACTGTCTTTTTCCCTGATTACTCTGATCCAGGCCACACCTACTCTACAGACGTTGGTCAACGCAAGTTATGTTGTTGTACTGCCCAGTGCATACTTGGCTGCTTGCGTTGGCACTCTGCGTACTCACTAGGGTGCTTGCATTTCTGAAGTTTAAAATTTCAAAGAGTTTAACAAGATTTAAACCATGAAGAAAATCCTAATCCGTGCACTTTTACATGGTGATGATCTCATCCCCAAATTTTTAAAAGTGATTAAAGATACTATGGAAAATATTATTCCATTTATACAGGAAATCTTGACTCCCGAAGGTTGGAACAGCCTCCAAATCAACATTTTCCAATTGCCCTTCCTTCACCTTCTACAAAAATCCCTTGAAAATCCACCTGTTCTGGGAACCATTCAAACTCCACACTGTGTGAAAAGTATCAGCGGCAGCATTACTAACAGGGATAGATATATACACTAATTTGTATTGCACCAAGCTGTAATGTTAGGGCCAGGGCCAAAGCCTACCAAAGTCAATGGGAGCCTTTCCCATGGATTTCAATGTGTTTTTCAACTAGATCCTTCAGCTGTAAGCTCTGGCATAGGCTCACTCATTTATACAAAATCTTTACACTTCAAACCACACCATGTACATTTATGGAACCATATCAGTAATAATAATGGCTCCACCCCAGTCAGACTTCAGTTTCTGATCACTCCCCATGGTAAAACTGTGTAAAATAATAAATGCACCAAAGTTAAAAAGTTGGAAGTTTTACCATCTATGGAGGAATTTGGGGTTCAATATACATTAATAAATTTAGTAATCACACATGTAATGCTACTGGAAATCCCCTGCAGATTCCAGAGATAATTACTTTTCAAGTATGATTATAAAGGGCAAACAAAGGCAAGCCTTTTTTTCAAACTATTGACATTCTAAAACGTCGGGTCTTATGGGTTTCCCATCCACTAATAGGTTTTTAGAATTATGTCAGCAGTTCTCTAATATTGTAGAAATCCCAAATTAATCATCTATAGCCAAGCTGTCTTCCTACATTTTTTTTTTGCCTATATTGCATCTTTCTCTGATCACACTTTAACACCTTCAGAAGGGTAATGGACCTAGCTGTCCTTGTGGTTAGTAGAATACATCCAGCAACATGTTCTTTAGGACCTTGTCCAATGTGTCTCCTTTAGGTCACCATTCAAATAACTTCTAAGATTGCTAATATTTCTTTTTTTTTTTTTGGAAAAATCTATTAAAAAAATCCATCTTTAGGCAGAAGTGTTCTATCACTCTATGAAAATATGTAGACAACAGTTAGTGTAAAAATTTAGAGATTTTCCATTTATCGACAAAGATACTAGAGAAGACTGCTGTACTATAACTTCTGTATCATCTTACTGATCATAGAATATCAGGGTTGGAAGGGACCTCAGGAGGTCATCTAGTCCAACCCCCTGCAAAGCAGGGCCGATCCCCAATTAAATCATCCCAGCCAGGGCTTTGTCAGGCCTGACCTTAAAAACTTCAAAGGAAGGAGATTCCATCACCTCCCGAGGTAACGCATTCCACTATTTCACCACCTTCCTAGTGAAAAAGTTTTTCCTAATATCCAACCTAAATCTCCCCCACTGCAACTTGAGACCATTACTCCTTGTTCTGTCATCTGCTACCACTGAGAATAGTCTAGATCCATCCTCTTTGGAACCCCCTTTCAAGTAGTTGAAAGCAGCTATCAAATCCCCCTCATTCTTCTCTTCCGTAGACTAAACATCCCCAGTTCCCTCAGCCTCTCCTCATAACTCATGTGTTCCAGTCCCCTAATCATTTTTGTTGCCCTCCGCTGGACTCTTTCCAATTTTTCCACATCCTTCTTGTAGTGTGGGGCCCAAAACTGGACACAGTACTCCAGATGAGGCCTCACCAATGTCAAATAGAGGGGAACGATCACGTCCCTCGATCTGCTCACTATGCCCCTACTTATACATCCCAAAATGCCATTGGCCTTCTTGGCAACAAGGGCAAACTGTTGACTCATATCCAGCTTCTCGTCCACTGTAACCCCTAGGTCCTTTTCTGCAGAACTGCTGCCTAGCCATTCGGTCCCCAGTCTGTAGCGGTGCATGGGATTCTTCCGTCCTAAGTGCAGTACTCATCAGATAGTCAGCTACTCCAGAAATTATCAATTCAGTTTTAGGCCAAACCATAATACACACACTGCTTTTATCAGGGTTTGTAATGATTTACTCCTGCATGGAGTAAATTTCAGTTCACTGTCTTGATCCTATTAGATATATTGGCCTCAACAAATTCCATAATCACAGAATGCCATTTGACCACTGAGCATTTTGCAAGACTTTCATATTCTGTGCATATGAATTCTGTGTTGATTTGGTTCATCTCTCACTTTTTCCTAAGATTTACAGGAGGATATGTAACGAGAGACCTGGACTTGACATGACTCACAGCCATCTTCTGTATGGACTTAGCATAACCTCAGCCATCTTGTATGCACAACCACCACAAGTTGGAAACAAAACTAAAGAGTCAGGAGAATTAGGCCTTGAAGTAGGCATACAGATAGAAAAGTATCAGCGGTAGCATTGCTAACAGGGATAGATATATATTCACAAAGTCACGAGAATGGGGAGCAAATCGACAAGCTAATCTTGAGTTTCTGCAGCTTCTTCCTGACAATAAATAGTATGAGATTTTGCTGTTGCAAGTATATCCCCCTAACGAAGCACAAAGATAAGTAGACCCTGAGAAGTTTTACTAACTTTGAAAAATGTAAAAGCTAATGAGTAGGCAGCCGTAGGCATGTGAACCCCTGTATAGTAAAAATGATTGTAGCTATGCAAAAAACACTAACCATTTTAAGTAAAATAATTGGCTAAGGCACAGATAAGAGAAATCCTCATTTTGACTATATAATGAGGGTCAGAAAATAAGCTCGCTGGAACTTAACTCTGGGGTACAGATTAAAACCAAAGCTGCTAGGATTTTTAACCCCTGCATGACTAGACTGTGTAGAAGCCGGCGCCCAGGACGAGATAAGATACTGACTGGCCATTGGCAGAGGTCTGTCTGCTTTACTGGGAGTGGTAAATATTAGATGCTTGGTGTGTGTATTCTATTGATTGATTGTTATTTGCTAATAAATACGCACACATGTTTAAGGATATTCACTGTGTGAAGGCTCTTTCACTGGGAAAAGGCCTCACAGACCTGTAAATCCCTGAGTCCACCGGGAATGAGTGTTTGCTCTGAGCCCACAGAGGGGTAGAGGACTGAGCCCACAGAGGGGTACAATTGGGTTCCTTATACCCTGAGTATCCACAAGGACAGGTAGGGGTGAGAGCCCAAAATTACACCCTGAGTACCCACGAGGGAGGATAAGGGTGCAGTATGCGGGTAACAGATACATTACAGATAGATAGCCTTTTCTAACTCTGGAGGCCCTTACTTGGTCAACCAGCTGTGGCTCTTTCATGAGGCCCTTCAGGGGATTGAGAGGGTTAGACATCGCCTGCATAGCTGGAATGGTTAGGACAACATGGGTCCTTTGATCTCTGTTGCAGTGGGTAGTACAAGACTAACATGGGAAACTATGTTTTCTGAGGCTTGTGCCAGATTGGTGGCATGGAGTAAATGTCACAGTTCTAACCTGAATCTCTACTCTACTGTTCTTCAATACATACTTCTTGAGTGCAAAATCAGTAACATATGTTTTATTAAACGATTAATCAACAGACCAATGGATTGTTTATAGCAGTGTTTTATAAACACCTATAACACCTTCAATGCTTATAACCATCTATAATAGATGGTACTCATGTCTATAATTTCACATCTATAAACCATTTATAAATAGAACCTTTTATGCAAAAAAAAGAATGGCTATAATATATTTTTTTAAAACCCACTGAGTTCTGAGGGCAATGTGCTTAAGACAAAGGAGTATTTTAAAATTGAACATTCTACAATCAGATTAAAAATGTCACTTTCAAACATGGGAGATTTACATGCAAAAAATTCTTCACTGGGGTTTTCTAACTCTTGTAAAGTAGCAAAGGACTTAAGTACTTTTTGATAATATTAGTATGAGGCCAAAAAGGTCATCTTATAGGCACAATCTTCTGTTAGAATGGTATTCTAAAATGAATCATAGCATGACGTGCATTTTGAGATTAAAGTACTTTCACATTAAATGTTGTATAAAATTCTTGGAAAAACTTCCAAGCCATATGCAGATCATCTTCTATTACTATGTCAAAAATAAATAATTTTTACTTTCATAATATTGTGTTTCTAATTTAGCTTAGGTTGACAGAGATGTTAGCTGACAAAAGACTGAAAACTTCTGTATTTGAGAACCTCTGTTGGGAGTTGAGGATTCCAATTGCTTCCTTTGTCTCCAAATGTTCTTCTAGGCTTATCACCTTTGTTCTTAGCATCTACCTCATGTTCTGAGTGCATTAGAACTGTCCTTTACATCCAACCTGAATGGTTTTCCCATCAACAATTAGGCTTGGTAGAACTGGATTTTTTAAAATATAATTTTGACAGATATCATCAATGTTTTGTTTAATTTTTTTTGTAGATTATCTATTTCAATTTTGTGCAACATTATGGTTTTAAAGCATTTTTAAAATAATTATCTATTTAAATTTTCACAATTGCAGGAAATTATGTGGTGGGGCGGTCAGACAATTATTTGACGACAGTAGATGTTGAGAGTCAAAAAGTTAAAGTTTTATAAACCTTAAAACGCAAATTGTAAAATTCACAAGTCAAAACATACGAAACAAATATCCTTAAATAAAACTATAATAAGTTCTCAAACAGCACTTTCCATGCTTTGCCCATCTGCAAATTTCAGTTATCCATGGAAATATTTTTTCCTGAGTCTATGTGTAAGTGAAATTGATGTTTACTTACATTTACCAATAAAAAGCTAATGTTTCCACGTCTATCTATAGTACATGGCAGAGTCGTAGGAACTGTGTTAAAGAACTTAGGCTCTCTCTTTCATTCCCTGGAACTATGCAGTGTTCCTGCTGACATGTATCAATAGCTTGGAAGACTAACGAATAGTTTCTTATAAGGGTTGGTGTAATGACAGACATATATGAAATGGACAAGACAAGTCAATTTTAGCACATCTATGACAGGTTCCAGAGTAGCAGCCGTGTTAGTCTATATTAGCAAAAAGAAAAGGAGTACTTGTGGCACCTTAGAGACTAACAAATTTATTTTCCACTGAATGCATCCGATGAAGTGAGCTGTAGCTCACAAAAGCTTATGCTCAAATAAATTTGTTAGTCTCTAAGGTGCCACAAGTTCTCCTTTTCTTTTAGCACATCTAGTTTCCTAATTCAACTTGATTTGACATATTTTGCCATAATTAGGCTTGATGAGATAACAGCATCCCAGGAAAGACAATACACAGACATCACTATTTCTGTACAAGCATACATGGTCTCAGTTAATGCAGGTATTACATACATGATTACAGAAATAAAACCTGACTTCAGGACAAGGAAAACCAAAAATGAACAACAAATGCACATCCTGAGTGATATTGAGCATGTGCTGATTCATCAGAAACTAAGCTGGATACCATGTTAATTCACCAGCACTCCATAATCTTGTTTCCAAATGCTTATATCATTTACATTTACATATTTTGAGGGATAGCATCATCTAATGGTCTGAGTACAGGACCAGAAGTCAGGAATTGCTGATTTCTAATCTTGGCTCTCACTGACTTCTACATCTTTGCAAAACGGGTATAATACTTACTTCACAAAAGAATTGTGAAAATTAATGTATGTATAGCACTTTTGAAAAGTAAAGTGTTAAATAAATATTTTAAATTATTTTGCTGATTACCCTCTCTTTGATAACTTTCTGGATGATTAACTTGATTTTTTTTACCTTTGTTCCCTGCAGTCATCCACAAAGAAAGTAAATGCCCTGCAAAAAACAATGTATGTATGAATTGAATTATATAATTTTAGGGCTCTCAGCAAGATCATATATCTCATGTTGGGGCTACATTTCAGATGCTCATCATCTTTCTTTTGTATGTGTTCTTGAATCCAAAACTGCAAAACTTCTCAATCTTCCATTTTCTCATTGCCTTTACCATTATCTGTCATGTTACACCCCATATTTTTCATAAAAATATGGTTATGACATGAATATGGCATAAGATATATTTTATGCAAGATGGGTCATGTAAGGTATCATTGGAAAGGTTATGATTTACTGAATGTGATTATCCAATTTGTATGCATGTATCATTTCCATATCTAAAGTTACGAATATTGATTATGTAACTATTATAACTGTGTGTGTATTTGGGAGACACCCAACCACACAACAGGCCATCAGCTTTGATAGGCCATTAGGAAGAAACAATAAGACTTTAACGATATGAATCTCTTTTCTTCCTGAGAGGCGTACTGGGACATATCAATGACACTACTAAGTCAGGTGGTTCTATCACCTAGTACTAAATACTACCTTGGACTTGTAGTAATTTTCTACTAAAAGGAGGGGGAGATCAAGACTGCTGCTCACAAACCGGGTAGAATTAGTGGGGGAAGCAAAAGTGGATGGGAATCTGGGAGGCAGTGACCATGAGTTGGTTGAGTTCAGGATCCTGACGCAGGGAAGAAAGGTAAGCAGCAGGATACGGACCCTGGACTTCAGGAAAGCAGACTTTGACTCCCTCAGGGAACAGATGGCCAGGATCCCCTGGGGGACTAACATGAAGGGGAAGGGAGTCCAGGAGAGCTGGCTGTATTTCAAGGAATCCCTGTTGAGGTTACAGGGACAAACCATCCCGATGAGTCGAAAGAATAGTAAATATGGCAGGCGACCAGCTTGGCTTAATGGTGAAATCCTAGCGGATCTTAAACATAAAAAAGAAGCTTACAAGAAGTGGAAGGTTGGACATATGACCAGGGAAGAGTATTGCTCGGGCATGTAGGAAAGATATCAGGAGGGCCAAATCGCACCTGGAGCTGCAGCTAGCAAGAGATGTCAAGAGTAACAAGAAGGGTTTCTTCAGGTATGTTGGCAACAAGAAGAAAGCCAAGGAAAGTGTGGGCCCCTTACTGAATGAGGGAGGCAACCTAGTGACAGAGGATGTGGAAAAAGCTAATGTACTCAATGCTTTTTTTGCCTCTGTTTTCACTAACAAGGTCAGCTCCCAGACTGCTGCGCTGGGCATCACAAAATGGGGAAGAGATGGCCAGCCCTCTGTAGAGATAGAGGTGGTTAGGGACTACTTAGAAAAGCTGGACGTGCACAAGTCCATGGGGCCGGACGAATTGCATCCGAGAGTGCTGAAGGAGTTGGCGGCTGTGATTGCAGAGCCCTTGGCCATTATCTTTGAAAACTCGTGGCGAACGGGGGAAGTCCCGGATGACTGGAAAAAGGCTAATGTAGTGCCAATCTTTAAAAAAGGGAAGAAGGAGGATCCTGGGAACTACAGGCCAGTCAGCCTCACCTCAGTCCCTGGAAAAATCATGGAGCAGGTCCTCAAAGAATCAATCCTGAAGCACTTAGAGGAGAGGAAAGTGATCAGGAACAGTCAGCATGGATTCACCAAGGGAAGGTCATGCCTGACTAATCTAATCGCCTTTTATGATGAGATTACTGGTTCTGTGGATGAAGGGAAAGCAGTGGATGTATTGTTTCTTGACTTTAGCAAAGCTTTTGACACGGTCTCCCACAGTATTCTTGTCAGCAAGTTAAGGAAGTATGGGCTGGATGAATGCACTATACGGTGGGTAGTAAGCTGGCTAGATTGTCGGGCTCAACGGGTAGTGATCAATGGCTCCATGTCTAGTTGGCAGCCAGTGTCAAGTGGAGTGCCCCAGGGGTCGGTTCTGGGGCCGGTTTTGTTCAATATCTTCATAAATGATCTGGAGGATGGTGTGGATTGCACTCTCAGCAAATTTGCGGATGATACTAAACTGGGAGGAGTGGTAGATACGCTGGAGGGGAGGGATAGGATACAGAAGGACCTAGACAAATTGGAGGATTGGGCCAAAAGAAATCTGATGAGGTTTAATAAGGATAAGTGCAGGGTCCTACACTTAGGATGGAAGAATCCAATGCACCGCTACAGACTAGGGACCGAATGGCTAGGCAGCAGTTCTGCGGAAAAGGACCTAGGGGTGACAGTGGACGAGAAGCTGGATATGAGTCAGCAGTGTGCCCCTGTTGCCAAGAAGGCCAATGGCATTTTGGGATGTATAAGCAGGGGCATTGCCAGCAGATCGAGGGACGTGATCGTTCCCCTCTATTCGACATTGGTGAGGCCTCATCTGGAGTACTGTGTCCAGTTTTGGGCCCCACACTACAAGAAGGATGTGGATAAATTGGAAAGAGTCCAGCGAAGGGCAACAAAAATGATTAGGGGTCTAGAGCACATGACTTATGAGGAGAGGCTGAGGGAGCTGGGATTGTTTAGTCTGCAGAAGAGAAGAATGAGGGGGGATTTGATAGCTGCTTTCAACTACCTGAAAGGGGGTTCCAAAGAGGATGGCTCTAGACTGTTCTCAATGGTAGCAGATGACAGAACGAGGAGTAATGGTCTCAAGTTGCAATGGGGGAGGTTTAGATTGGATATTAGGAAAAACTTTTTCACTAAGAGGGTGGTGAAACACTGGAATGCGTTAC
Organism: Chelonia mydas; assembly: GCF_015237465.2. Lineage (NCBI taxonomy): Eukaryota > Metazoa > Chordata > Testudines > Cheloniidae > Chelonia > Chelonia mydas. Next base: position 73,990,526 of record NC_057851.1, read on the forward strand.
CTAGGGAGGTGGTAGAATCTCCTTCCTTAGAGGTTTTTAAGGTCAGGCTTGACACAGCCCTGGCTGGGATGATTTAACTGGGACTTGGTCCTGCTTCGAGCAGGGGGTTGGACTAGATGACCTTCTGGGGTCCCTTCCAACCCTGATATTCTATGATTCTATGACTGGGAAACAAAAGATTCCCGCCTTATGTAAATCTTATTTAAGGCTGGGGAGTAAGGCAAACAGGACTCTTCTCCATTGCCTTCCTGCTCAAGAAGAAAGACTGCTGAAATTCCCCTAAAGAAAAAGGAACAGAGCGGGGGGAAAGGTAAGAGCTGAGTCCAGACAGACAGAGGAGTCTAGTCTAGTAAAAGAGAAATAACTGGAGCTCTGAGCTACAGAAACTCTGCATCCTGCCTAATTCAACATTTAGGGTAAGAAATTACATTTTGTAACCTATTTCTTTAGTGAATCAAGCTTAATTTGTGTGTTTTGTTTTATTTGGTTAGTAATCTGGTTTGTTCTGCTTGCTATCTCTTATAATCACTTAAAATTTAACTTTTATAGCTAATAAGCTTATTTCTTGTTTATAACATAACCCAGTTTGTGCCATTTATAACTAGGGAAAGGGCAAGAAGTTGTGCATCTCTCTCTTCACATTGTGGGAGAGGGAAAATTTTTATGAGCTTGCGCTGTGCAGTTCTTTCTATACAGCACAAGACAATATTATCTTGGGTGTACTTTCCAGAGGGAAGCTGCACTTGAGTGTTGGGCAACTTCCTAGCTGAACCTTCCCATAGAGAACTATTTACAGCCTCTGTGTGATTCTACAGCTGGTGTTCCCTACCTGTATGTGTGTGCTGCCAGAGGCCGGAAAAACTGATTCAACAAAACAGGGAGAGGGAGCTCAGGTTAGTGGAGCAGGCTGCCTCAGTGAAATCCCAGGACATCACGTGGCATTCCAGAAGGAGGGGGGGGTCACCTGCCACACTATCAATTTGAGATTTTTTTTTTTAAACAACAAATCTGACTTTCTTTGAACATAATTGTTCATTGGCTTATGTTTGTGACCAATATGTGACTTCTGAAATATTCAAACTGTTAAAATGAAATGTTGAAGCACTCAATGCACTTACTTGATCACACAGATGTCACTAGGTAGTCCAGTGGAACAGTCTCAACAGTCCACTAAACTTTCTGATCCACTTCTTTTATCCCATTAAGACTAAACAATATGATATATACAATCTTGTTAAGATCTCTATCAACTACAAAAGATATTGTGATACCATTTCATAGATTCACTTTTATTAAGTAAAATGGTCCATGTAAAACCTGTAGTTCAGATCTGTTTTATGTATTGGTAAGTCAATAAATTTGGTCTGGCTTTCTAAAATGTATTTAATATTATTGTTTGAAAAGTTTTGAAGTGCCAGAAGTTTGAGCAGGTAAATAAAAAGGAATAAAAATAACATTTGCTTGTGCTTAAGCTACAAGAAGAAACTTTTTTTTCAGAGCACTTTGATGCCCAAGAAGCAGAGATTCTACTCAAGGTGAGCTTCTCATCTATTTTTGTGCAGTTTGGCCCATGGATAGTAAGATGAATTTAGCACAAAGAGAAAAGAACACCGAAAGACGCAAACACCAAAACACCTTCCAAAGCTTATGCTTCACCACCATAGGGAAGTTTTCTTTTCCCACCTTGCTTATGGCAAAAATTTAAAATCCCTGTTAAATACCAAAATTACACTCCTACCTACCCTTCACCCCCCAAATTGCTAAAATCAGTTTAGAAATCCAGGAAGTTATTGGTAATTAATTGGTAAAAATCAGTAAATTGTTTTTTAAAGGGATGAAATAGTAAGAGCACAACATCTCTCTTCCCTCCCGCTCTTTTTTGTTGGGGTTAGCCTCATTTTTTCCCCAAAAAAGACAATATTGGCACACAGCACACACTATTTATAGAATACGAGGCAAATCCAGCTCACCCACTTTCATAAGCAAGCTGAGCAAGACTCAGTTCTTTATGTAAAACATTCATTTTACCCATATTTGCAGTATATTCATTTTAACCAGATGCCAAGATCTGTACCAATAAGCATTGAATGGATGGTGTGATTTACTCTGAATATTGTGTAGATAAACTAAAGAAAGTAACAATAAAAAAAATAAATTAAAAAAACACTCAGCTTTGCTTAAATTACTGCTTTTCTGGGAGGTAAGGAGGAGATGGAAAGACAATTAAAATCAAAGTCACTGAATACAAACAGTTAAACAATTCTGTCAAATCATTAAGAGCAGGTTAGACAAGTACCTGTCAGGGATGGTCTAGATCAGTGCTACTCAAAGTGCTGGTCCGCGGACCAGTGCCAGTCTGCGCGCACACTGGAAGAAAAAATTGCCGGTCCCCTGCATCAGATAGCTTGAGAAGTACTGGTCTAGATAATACTTAGTCCTGCCATGAATGCAGGGGATGAGACTAGATGACCTCTCGAGGTCCCTTCCAGTCCTATGATTCTGTGATTCTATGATTATCCAATTACATTATATTTTGAGAAGATTTCTGATCTTAAGAACAAAAGGTATCTGAAATTTAGTGTTTTTATTTCAACTGTTATGGAAACTATGTATTCTAAACAAAAAATGAATCTAAAAGTATTTTGGAAAAAAAATCAAATGTATTACACAGTCTGTGCTAAGCAGAGGGATAAAATACTTTGTTCTGTTATCGGCCTAATATATATTTCATGTCACAGTATACATTTGTTTATTGTATTTACTTTAATAATGCCTTTAAATAGAAAATAACATTAAATACAACAAAGGAAGATAACCATCAAGTTGGATATCTATGAAAATGCACCATTTGAAATAATCAGTGGTAGAATACTTCACTTCCACAGGAGCTAACAGCCTATAAGAATATGTCTATTCCTTTTACTTAAGCACACACAATGAAAACTGTCTCAAGTGACCCATGCAAGGGACTGAGGAAAAATAGTCACTGAATGTAGGTGGTGTCCTGGGATAAAGATTAAACAGAACTGTACTCACTATATTTGGGTGTACAAGGGTGCCTAAACAGTGTGGTACAGGTTTCATTATGAATTTAAGTTTTAACATAATTGAAGACTGTCTTGTGATTCTGATGTCCAGGTAATTTGAAATTACCAATATACAGTAAATTTCATCTGTGGAACAAAATTATTATGAAGAAATTGCATTGCATATCATGGCACCTGCTTAAGGAATACACAATGAGGCTTGGTGAAATGTGCTGAGAAAATAAGATGACTAAAAATAGAATAAAATGAAAGCAACTACAAAGTGTCAGCGTTTAGTAAAATTTCAGCTTTCAGATTCTTCCCTAGGATGTTTCTAGCACTCTAGTTCTCACCATTACCATTTAAAAAACAGACGATGAAAATAAAAGATAAAAAGAACTGAAATGATGAGTAATGGATTATCCAATGGGCTGATAGAGCCCATGTCATGACCAACTGGGAGCCCCTGGAAAAATGGGCACCACAGCAGAAATCCACTCTGGGCAGCAGAAGCCCTGGCAGAAGGGCCAGGCGAGTGGGGCATGGGAATCCCCCGCACTCCAATCCCCAGCTGAAGCAAGTATTATTCTGTGGTAACTTGCATCACTGAATTGATGGCCTGCACCCCCCAATCAACCTTAAAATGTATAATCTACTTACTTATACAGCCCATCTCAGTAATCTTACCAGACTTGACACTTCTGCACTGCTTCCTCATCAATCAAACAGTAAGCTGAATAAAACTCAAATCTAGTGTGACTCAGCAGGTCCCAAAAGAGTATTACCTGCTTCTGGTCACCAAGAGCATAAGCTTGAGAAGGGTAACAGAATTGCTAATAGATATGCCAAACAATCAGTGTGCAGTAGTAAGTCTGGATGTGAGCAATATAATCATCCATGAGATTCGAAATCCAGCTGATCATTAACAGATCAGTGAATCAACTATACTCTAAGGGCTGTCATATGCACAAAGTAAGCAAACAGGAAAAACAGAAGAAAAACCACTGTTCCTGATAAGTTCTTTCAGTTATAATCTTTATTACTTTAAATTATGGTAGCTACATTTTCCGACAAATGTGAATTTCAAGTAGATGGTGTCCCTTTAAAATATGAATTTCAACTTTAAACTCAGTTTGCAGACAACAAGAGGCATTTGCCACTGTGGTCTGGTGTGTCACAAAAAGAAAGGTCTGAGTATTTGGCTACTGTATACAATCTGATTGTGAAACATATAGCACCACGATCTCTGCTGCAGCCAAGATCTGCTTGGCACAGCATGGGGCATATATGTGTTTATAAGACCCGAAGGCCATAAATGAGCCAATTATGATTCTCTGAACCTGTCTGGCTCAGCCCCAGATCTGACTCTGGTTAGAGGTCCCTCAGGGCTGCTGTAAACCTACAACAGCTGTCAACAGTTCCAAAGGTATAGTCCGCACCAGCTGATAACAGCCAGAGCACAGCTGAGCTTGAGCCTGCTCCCAAAACAACCTCTTTGCTGGGGCTAGGAGGGGGCAAGTGCAGGAAACGGCTACACTGCCTTTATATCAGCCAAGAACTCCACCACCCTGGGTGGATTCTCAACTGCCAGATATCACCAGATTTTGAACCCGTCACCTCCAGATAGTGCAAAGGGGAAAGAATCTTGTCCATTTTTCTGTGAAGATTTTCTTATGCATTGTGATGAACTGGCTAGTATATATACACACACACCACTACCATTAACTGGATTGCATAAGAACGGATAAACTAATTAGTGCTAACAACTAATGGAGGCTAACAGTCTATACTTTTTCAGGAGGAGGATTATACTATACCCCTGCATTGAGAATGTCCAGGTGGCTATACCACAGAGTAAACTCAACAGCTATGAAGTTATTAGACGGTCAAGGATTAAAGCTTTTTTGTTTTTCCAAACAATGTTTAAGAATGTATTCACTGCTAAATGAACTTAGTTCTACTAATAATATATTTAACAAGCAATTATCAGGAAAACAGTATTTTTGGTTCCAAATAAAGATTTTTATAACAAAATGTCAACAGGATGTTGCACTATTATACAATATGAGTCATTAGCAATTCTTGAAAGCAGCAACAAACACTTTTTTCACTGGCTTGGTTTAAATGCTATAACAGACCATATGTTCTGAAGGATAACTGCAGGGAAGTTTCACAGTGAAGGGTCAAAAAGACAAGATGTTCTGGCTTCCATAAAGATGAGGTTAACCTAGACAAAACCAAGTAACTCACCAATTCAGATTGTCAGGCATGTCTGAGAATGCACACAGAAAAAAATACTGATTAAATACACAAGGTATTAAAATAAGTTAAAGGGTCTTCAATAAGTAATACAGCTTTAAAATTAATGTAAAATTTTTAAAGAGCCATTGTAAATTAAAATTGCCAGTACACAGAGACAGCCATCTGCATCTGTATATGCAAGCCTTTGCATCCTAGAAATGATGCATCTAGGAACTCCTGAAAATAGTTTCAGTAACTAATAAAAATCTCACCAACACTTAATTCCTCTTGATTAGAATTGCAATATTTTTTAGATTTTACAGTAATAAGTAATTTGATTTTAACATAAATGTGTCTCCTCATCACAGAAAACCCCTCTTTTTTTGGAACTGACTGGCATGGTACAGGCATGGTAATACATCAGCCATTGACCAGTCCAGACCAGAGAGAAATTGCATGAATGTGAGGGAGGGAGAAAGTGAAGTTTAGTATAGTTTTAAAAGAGATTTACTGTTTATAAATTTGGAGGCTAATCACTTCTATTAAAAACAACATATCATTGGATTTCAACATCTATACTTCCAATCACACTAAATAAAGTGCATATTTTAGTAACATGTTTACTACAAAATGGGCAATCACAGAAAGACTGGTAAACACAATATCCTTTAGATATCCTGAGGGGGTTGTGGTACATGCAATTTAAGGAAAGAAACTTAATCATACCATAAAGATGACAACTGATTCTAACAGTTTTACAAAGCTCCATAGCCTATTCTGTGTTTAGGATTTAATGAGAATTTTTGTGAACAATGAAAGGGGATGCTATAAGCAACAAATTATCGTATACTTGAACAGAATATTTCTGTTGAGGATTTATAAGAAAAGACTGTAAAATCATCCTAATGTCCAATCGTAGTGTAGAGAATTGATACTGATTTTAGCCTGAACAGCATCTTGCTGAAAAACTGCACACAAAAGCATAAACCAGTTTTCTGGTTTGTTCCCTGAACTCAAACATCAGTACTGCTATCAAACAGACGTAGTTGTAGTCTGGAAAAGCATTCTAGAAACAGATTTGCAATCCCGCAGTTTTTAGAGTTAGAACAGATATTCATGGGACAGGTTCCCAGCAATGAATGTGTGCATGGCAATCTATAGTAGCTTATGATAGGTAAAATTGAATATATGATCAGGCCCATGGATTATAAACTGGGATCCTAGTTTTCCATAATTAAAAAGAAATTATCAGATTAAAAAAAAAAAAACATGATTAAAATGAAATGCTGAACTTTAGTTTCCCTAGCCACAATATATATAGGTATCAGTTGAACACAATGTTTTATGGATAGATTTACAATTTTTAAGCTTACCAAGCTTATCAATTATTATAATAAAATAAAATGAATAGAATTTCAATTTGTAATCTATAGCCTTGCTGCGTACAGTACAGTACATTACCATCAACTTTGTCCTCACCAAACTCAGTGACAGTCTTTAGGGGGTGATATTTACAGTTTTCAGCATCTTTTCATAACTTTAATTACTCATGTCTGGAGGCTGAAGTGAAATTTGAGATGCATTAAAACATGAACCTCTATACGCCAGAAGCAGTTTATTGGAGTATGTTTAACTACGTACATTTAAAGAACATTCAAAAATCAACCACAAGAGGGGGAGGTTGCACACACTGAGTAAGTGACACTGGTGCTTTCAGTAAATTTATATTAACTATTAACTAATGTTTTTATTTTTTCACAAAATGTGAAAACTAAAGAGTCTCTGTAAAAATGCAAATTTTGTGTTTTTCCACGGCAAATAGATTTCTAGGATACCTGACTATGACAAAACAATTCCTCCATTCTAACTTTCAAACCATACTGTAGAAAAGATATTCACTATGCCATAGTGCTGTGGAAGTCAGAGCTCCCAGACATCCCTGTGGCCCAGACACACTTGGGCCACAATTTTTAATTTTTATTTAATTAAGAATTAAATAAATGGTCTGATTTTCAGAGATGCTAAGCACTTGCAGTTGACAACAGAGTTCAGTACGTATGCTATCCGCTCTTATCCTTGTCAACTCATTACCAAAACGTTGGGGTGGGAGAGAGATTTTTATAAAGAAACAACATATTTAAAAAAAATTATTTATGTATTCATGTCAGTTAAAAGGATGCTGACAGTAGGAACTATTTGGAATCACCCTCTTTACCACATATATAGTATCATTTTGATACACTTGAGTAGACAGAAGGTTTTTAGGTACTGGTATACAATCTGCCCCTTTTGTCTCTGAATCTGGGGTTTTTTTAATCTCTATATTCAAGAATTCAAATTTTGAAATATGATTTCTACAAGAATTAAGAAGCAACTTAACTAATTAAACATCCCTCCTAGGAGTAGATTATTGACTAGCAGTTGCAGTAACATATACTCTGTCCATTTTAAAAGGATGGTGAATAATTAGGAAGGGTTCAGCCAAGAGCCGCAAGAATGATTTGAGTTCTGGAAAATGTGCCTTACATGAGAGACTTAAGCATCTCAATTAATATAGCAAAGATAAGGTTAAAAAAGAGATCACATATCGAGGGACAAGATTTCTGAAAATAGAATTCTCTTTAAAGTATCAGAAAAAGGCATAACAAGAGCCAATGGCTGAAAATTAAAGCAGTTAAATTCAAAATGGATGTTAGGTACAATTTTTTTTTAACAGTGATGTTAATTACTCATTGAAACAATTCAGCAAGGGAAGTGGTGGATTCTCCATTACTTGAAGTCTTTAAATCAAGTCAGGATGTCTTCCTAACAAATGTGGTCTAGTTCAACCAGTAATTTTTGGGCTTGATACAGAATTACTGGATGAAATTCTATACTCAGTAGTATGTAGGCAGTCAGAGTAGATGATCATAACAGAATCCATATTTGTTTGACTTCTGTAGACTATTAAAACTGGATACAATAACATCTTAATATTAATGAATGAAGAAAACAAGACAGACTAGTATAAGATATACATCTATTATTTTATCTACATTTTTAATCACCCAATTAGTCAATTGTATATATTTAAGAAATATTTCTTTCCCTAATTGCAAAAATCCTGAGCATAGGAAAAAAGACTCAGGGGGAAAAAAAGTATGTGCCATATGTTGTGAGCTAAGACTACTAAGGTCTAACTTTGGTGCTTAAATTGGGCACCTAAATCATCATGCACACAACTAAATGGGGAGCTTGATTAGCAGAGATGTTGAGCATCATAATTCTCACGGTAATCAATGAGTGTTGGGGATGCTCGGAAACTCTAAAAACCAAGCTACTTATTTGGGCAGCTCCTTGCAGTCTCTTAATTTATAGAGCAATAATATAATATGTTAAAAAGAACAATGGCTTTGTTCTGAATATCCCAAACTGTTTGTATGTGATTCTTAGAACATACATGTTTTGGATGATCTCCCTGAAAATTTATATAGTATTTTATATACTAAAATCTTACACAAAATATAAATTTAGGACATTAAAACTCAGGGCAATTTACATTTAAAATACTGTATTATCGCTTTATAAAATGATCTGAATGTAGCTGGAAAAGCAGTTCCCCAAAAAGCCACTTTGAAATTGGCATACTTGAGTTTTGAATTAGATTTTTAAAACAGACACGCTTTGTTATTTTAATGTGATGAAGAAACACATTGCTTAGCAGGATAGGACACCTTATAAGATCACCCATGCAGATGTAAAGGATAAGGAGCTTTTGTGTACCTCTCTCTTTGGAAAAGGAAAACAATGGTGTGAAAAACATACCCTTAGATTCAACTAAAAAACAAATAAATGGTAGCTGTAATGTTTTGTCTATACAGAATTATTTAATTCCTATATGTAACAGACTGCATTTAAGATGACAAATGTTTCTCATAAATATGTGATTATTCCTTTATTAAAAAGCTAAGCATATCCTTTGTTTATTTTAAACATATATGGTTTTATGCACAAAGGACTTTAATAAGCACACATTATATCCCCTAAAAAGTGCAAATGTGCACCCTAATTATTCCTAGTCACTAAGGACCCTGGACAAGCAGAGAAAATACTAATTCAAAAGAGGCACTACTATAAAAAAAGTCTACAGGGATAAAACTGCATTGGGGTATAAAGGACCAATGAGCAACTTTGACATACCCAGGATACAAAACAGACTAATGACTATTTGTGTCACCTTTGCGCTGCAACCTTAGGTGCTTTACAATGCCTGCTGAAGGAGCTCCCACCTGGGTCACTCAAATAGCCTTCCAGCATGCAAGCCACACCCTGAGTGCCTGTGTGTAAATGCAGCCTTCCAGCCACACTTGGGTTACAGTCTGACTCTCACCAGACTTGGTTATACCGCAGGGTGACACCAACACATCCCCAGTCCCAGATTTCCTCCGAGAAATGTGTGTCCTGTGCTGCCTTTGCCCTCTCCTGTACAATACAAGCTTATATAAAGTCCATCATTTAATTAATAGAAATGATATGCACATAATTTGCCACCCCATATGGAGCATCTCAAACACTTCATTTCAAACACACTGCATCAGATAAAACAAGTTTATACTAGATTAGAGAAGAATAGATTTTAAGTGAATAGAAGTCATGAGGCATAAATATCAGAAATGATTACAAGAAAAATAAAGATAAAATGCAACTAATGCCTAACTTAAACTATGTCAAGTTCAAAGTAAAGTTTTTCTCACCACAGTCTCTCAAACAGGCTTACTGGCCACACTTCTTAGGCCAGGACCTCTTCTTCTGTTTAATGGCTGCTTCCTTTGTTCCTTTTGGTGCAGTGAAACAATGGACAGAGAGCGAGGAGGAGGGGGGCCCTTGGGGTGTCTGCCCCTTCTTTTTACAGTCCTTTCCCAACTTTAAGAAGCATCCCCAGCTTGGAGCATGGCAATAGGCAGTCTCTAAAATGTAGATTTTTCATGCACACCCCCTTTCCTGACCCTCAAAATGGCCATTTAACAGGTAATGGTGCTTTAGCCTTGTTTACAACTGGCTGAGGCATCAGCTTGCCCTTTGTCTCTGAGGAAGTGGTTTGATCACTCCCCAGACTTAGAACATATTTTAGTAACACCATACAGTGGAATCTTATAACTTTACTTACAATGTTTCCACATTTTATTTTACAAGGACAATAATGAGTACCAAATTATGAGTTTTCAAAGTATACCTCACCAGTCAAACTTTATACAAAGATAACTATAATAGTGGACACAGGTATATTCTGTCACAGCAAGTATTTGATTTTTATTCAGCTTTGAAATGTTTTTTTCAATAGCACAACATTATAGAATATATAGTAATAAAATTAGGTAAGTAGCTATGAAGCAAAATAAAAGCAATCCTTCTTAAAACAAACAAATATATTGTTATCAATATGTTTTGCTGAAGCTTTTCTTTGCGGATATGTTCACTCAGCCTCAAATTAAACAATTCTAAGTTTCCAAAAGTATGTTGCTAACACTTTCTCACTCAGCAAAGTAAAAAGGTTATAAAGAAAATCCTTATTTTCCATTTTCACTCATCATGAGAGAGAACACTTTTTAAAAAAAAAAACACTATGAAATGGCAGAATTCATTACAACTTCATATCCAGCTAAAACTTGGCATTTAAATACCAAAGTGCAGAGGGGAAAATGTACTAAGGCTACTAGAAGCATTAAACTCTTGCACTTCGGAACAAGGTTACATTTGAGTGAAGTCTTTGACACATTGTATTGCATATATATTTTTACTATTTTCTTAAGTGATAGTTAAAACTTTGAATACAAGAGCAAAAATAAAACTTTTCCCTATACTTCAGCACACCAGAGCTTCTTTTCCTCCTCCTTTGTCTCCCATGGCATTGAAAATGTCATTACATTTTCACTAATGAAGGAACAACTGGGTACCTTCAGAGGAAAACATTATTTCCTCTTAGTAAAGACTTGCTGTTTGTTAACAGCTTGGTTCTAACTTATACAGCACACTGCTGCTATCAGGTAGTCATTAGATGAACATCTTTAATGTGCTAAATTGGAATTTGTTGGACTATAAACATCTGTGATGGGGCTTACCCCCTACTACCTGGAAAGATAGCCAATGCACCCAGTTAGTCGTACTTTGCACCTGGGAGGGTGAGGAGCTAACTGGCTCCCTACCAGAGGCGGCGGGACTAAGCCTTAAGAAGCTCAGTTGAGGGAGATACTCCAGAAGAGACAGGTCCCTCTGGCTCAGAGAAGCCTAGTGTTAGCGTAACAGCTTGGGTTAATGTGGGCAGCACACTACAGGGGGATTGTAGGCTCCCGCAGGGGAAGCCCCAAGATAGGGCTGGTGTAAGTATGCGGAGAGGACTTCAGTAGCCCAAGGGGGCAGGAGAAGTATCCAGATTCATCTTGTCTTGTTTGTGATACCCCGGAAGAGGTTTGAACTTGGTGCTTGGCTGGAGAACTGAGCTTCAGAAGACCTAGAGTCAGAGGCAGGCAGGCAGCAAGCAGGAAGCACTGAAGATGGAGATAGCAGCAACATCCAGCACCAACGCAAGCTCTCACTCCAAGGGTGAGAGCTTTACCACAACATCTCCTAATTTAGCATTAACCAACTGCAGACCTTGTTAAGCAATGTGACCATATAAAGCCAACTTCTCTAACGGTATAAATTTGCACAGCTCTATGGAAGGCAAATGAGGTCTGCCAATTTCCCTCAGAAGAGATTTTGGTCCCAAACTATTTCCAATATCTAATCTCGTATCTGCCAATTTATCCACCTTGAGGGTAACAGGTAAACCAATGAGGCTATCCAGAAGGAAATAGTGTCCTGGCCATGCAGAAGGAAACACAAGATGCAGGGGATGTGGTTTAATTAGGCCACAATTTTATTAACATACATGGAAATGCCCGGCAATAAGTTTTAGGGATCAGGTCATCATTCTTTCCTAAATAGTTTTCACCTATTTGGGAGGGCTGCCATCAGCCATCCCCCTTCCTAACCTGGGACTCCGCTGCTCTTCTTTTGTATGAGGGTTAACAGGCTGGAATAAAAGGTTTTTTCCCTCCATCCTATCGCAGATGTTAGGAGGCCAAACCCATCTCCCTTTTCCTGACATCCTTATGGGCTGCCTCCCCCTAAATCCACCTCCAACTCCTGTTTATCAGGGAACTATATCAGTAATGAGTACCCAGACAGGACACCTGGTATTTCCGACCTATCCTCTAGGTTAACCCACTTGGTCCCTGCACTGTGATGGAGAAGGAGAAAAAACCACCCCACCTCTGACAATCTGACAGTCAGGGAAAAATTCCTTCCCAGACCGACAAGAAAACAGGCAACTAGTACCAGGCTCACCACAGATTATAAAAGCCAGGTCCTACTCTGGTCACATTGCTGGAAGGGAGGTTGCTGCTGAGCCATGACAAATGAGAGAGGGGCATAGCTTTGGAATGGTTATAAATACCTGCTCCCCTCTCCCCCGGTGTACATTCTGGGTCAGTGCCCCACCCATCTGGTCCAGCCACTTCCTGTTCCCCCCTCGACTCCACTCTGGTAAGTACCCCATTCCCTTTCCTCATAACCCAAATGTAGTAGAGACCCCCTAAAAGAGTCCCAACTCCTTTTTTTCTGCCATCTAGAAAGACCAACCACATTCAGTTGCGGTGAGCACAATGTCACGAACTGGCATGGCAGCAGCTGTATTTACCAGCTTAAATAAGATTTGGTCATTGAAAATCTACAATTTAAAGACTAAACTATGAATCTTCAACTGAATGTTATTTTATTTTTAACGTATGGATGAGAAAGCTGGAAACCCACCGAAGGTACACACAGATGTCTAAATACATACAAAAACAAATGCCTTAGAAAAATACTAGGAATTAAATGGAGTATATTTATAACAAATGCCAAGATTCAACAAAGTTCAACAGCCCCTTATCTCTAAAATTACCCAGAAAAGAAGATGGAAATATTTGGATCGTGTGGTAAGAGTAGTAATTTCCTTTCATAAAACAGAATGGCTAATGCTAAGTTTTCAAATGGGATTTGCTCTCATAGTATACTCTCATCAGAAAGTCTCTAAAAAGGATATTCTTTTATTCATCTGACAGCTTTATTGACAGAAATCTCCTTTCTTTTGGGATAGTATACTGATCTTCACTAATCTACTTAAGGATACTGCTACTGAAGAATTTCCAAAGTTGGGCACCCGGAGTGCATGTACACTCACAGTGAATATCCATTGGGACCAGCACTCGAAGAAGAATTCCTTGCTATTGTGGTACTGTATACCTAAAACTAGAAAAGATTTCACCATGACTCCAGGACTTCACCAGTGATCTGAAGCACGAAGCCACAGATCATCAAGTTGGAGGGAAGTCAGAGTGTTGAAAAGTTCCTCAAAGTGTTTGCCCTTCTTAATTACATAACATCGGTCTTTACTGGGTTATGTTTAAGTTAAATACTCTTAACTTCCATATTGACTGCAAGAACTTTAAAATACCTTAATTTCTAAACTAAAAAGAAAATTGTAATAATTATAAAACAAATATGGAATTTCAAATATTCATTGTACATGTGAAATTTAATGCAGCCTAATGTATTTGGATACAAATCCATTTTATTTTATCGTTTTTAACAACACATCAAATACTGGATGTTATTAATAAAAATAAAATGAGAATTTGCATGGAAATAATTACATGTCAAACAAATGGGCAAATAGCAAATATTTGATGGTCTCTAAAAATTCATTTCCTAATCATTTAAAAACATTTGAGAAACAATTAAGTGAATAAGTGGGACTGCTTTTGAGTTTTAAAGGGCGGGGGGAGGGCAAAGGCTACAAAATGCTATGGACTGTACTTATTCCAGCTCGGTGGTATCCTTTAGTAAAGTTCACCTATGCCTATTTGGTCCAGGCTGGAAGATGAATGATGCAGGTATTACTTCTGTTTTAAGTTACACTGAAAATTGAAAAGAAGTACTTGTGGCACCTTAGAGACTAACCAATTTATTTGAGCATAAGCTTTCGTGAGCTACAGCTCACTTCATCGGATGCATACTGTGGAAAGTGTAGAAGATCTTATTATATACACATAAAGCATGAAAAAATACCTCCTCCCACCCCACTCTCCTGCTGGTAATAGCTTATCTAAAGTGACCACTCTCCTTACAATGTGTATGATAATCAAGGTGGGCCACTTCCAACACAAATCCAGGTTTTCTCACCCCCCCCCCCCCACACACACAAACTCACTCTCCTGCTGGTAATAGCTTATCTAAAGTGACCACTCTCCTTACAATGTGTATGATAATCAAGGTGGGCCACTTCCAACACAAATCCAGGTTTTCTCACCCCCCCCCCCACACACACACACAAACTCACTCTCCTGCTGGTAATAGCTTATCATAATCATACACAATGTAAGGAGAGTGGTCACTTTGGATAAGCTATTACCAGCAGTAGAGTGAGTTTGTGTGTGTGTGTGGGGGGGGGGTGTGAGAAAACCTGGATTTGTGTTGGAAGTGGCCCACCTTGATTATCATACACATTGTAAGGAGAGTGGTCACTTTAGATAAGCTATTACCAGCAGGAGAGTGAGTTTGTGTGTGTGTGTGGGGGGGGGGGGTGAGAAAACCTGGATTTGTGTTGGAAGTGGCCCACCTTGATTATCATACACATTGTAAGGAGAGTGGTCACTTTAGATAAGCTATTACCAGCAGGAGAGTGAGTTTGTGTGTGTGTGGGGGCGGGGGGGGCGGGGTGAGAAAACCTGGATTTGTGCTGGAGAGTGGCAGGAGAGTGGGGTGGGAAGAGGTATTTTTTCATGCTTTATGTGTATATAATAAGATCTTCTACACTTTCCACAGTATGCATCCGATGAAGTGAGTTGTAGCTCACGAAAGCTTATGCTCAAATAAATTGGTTAGTCTCTAAGGTGCCACAAGTACTCCTTTTCTCTCTCTGAGAGCTCTTTAAATTCAAATGAGGTTTAAGAAGAAAATCTATTATTTTCCTCTCCATCTTCTTCCTTCCCATTTCTCTAACAAGCTGAATCCTATGAATCAGTGGTTTTCAAACTTACTTAATCACAGACGCTCCCCGTCTCTGTGGTGGTTTACGCCCCACTTCTGCCACACGAGCACACATACTGATACAAAATAATCAACATGCAACTTTCACTAAATATTAAAAACAGTAAGGCATTGATTCAAACAGGGCCAACAATCCATTGTAATAAGAGCAAAAGCAAAACTGCAATTGTTTTCAATGCTAACAATTAAATGTGCACACCATGGCGTAACAAACGGATTAACGTACAGCTAGCAATGGATTTGTATAATGCTATTCAAGCTTAACAGAAATCTGTCAAAACACACAGCACCATCTAGAGTCAATGCACAGAGACATTTGAAGACTTGATATGTCTGGAGGAATCTGCTTTGTTAGTTATTCATTGCTGTGGGTAAAATGTATGCAGTAATTCCCCCCCCCCCCCCCCAAAAAAAACAAAAAAAACATAGTAAGAGAATCAAAAAAGAACCACCGTGGCTAAGCAACACAGTAAAAGTAGCAGTGAGAGGCAAAAAGGCGTCCTTTAAAAAGTTGAAGTTTATAGAAAGGAGCATAAACACTGGCAAACAAAGTGTAAAATATAATCAGGAAGGCCAAAAATGAATTTGAAGAACAAATTTGAAGAATTTGAGTCTAAAGACTCAAAAAGTAATCACTTTTTTTTTTTTTTTTTTTAAAGTACATCAGAAGCAGGAAGCCTGCTAAACAACCAGTGGGGCCACAGGACGATTGAGATGCTAAAGGAGCACTCAAAGACGATAAGGCCATTGCGGAAAAACTAAATGAATTCTTTGCATTGGTCTTCTCGGCTGAGGATGTGAGGGAGATTCCCAAACCTGAATCTTTCTTTTTAGGTGACAAATCTGAGAAACTGTCCCAGATTGAGGTGTCATTCAAGGAGGTTTTGGAACAAACTGATAAATTAAACAGTAATAACTCACCAAAACAAGATGGTATTCACCCAAGAGTTCTGAAAAAACTCAAATGTGAAATTGCAGAACTAGTAACTGTGTGGTTTGTAACCTATCATTTAAATCAGCTTCTGTACCAAATGACTGGAGGATAGCTAATATGTCGCTTTTTTTTTTTAAATTAAAAAAAGACGCTGGGAATGGGTGACAGGATATGGATCACTTGATGATTACCTGTTCTGTTCATTCCCTCTGGGGCACCTGGCATTTGCCACTGTCGGGAGACAGGATACTAAGCTAGATGGACCATTGGTCTGACTCAGTATGGCTGTTCTTATGTTTTTTTACACTGCATGCCTCTTCCAGCAGCATGTAGATATAAACAGAGGTAGCCCTCTTAGCATGGGTTTAAATAGCAGCATACATCTACGCGGTATAACTTAGGATGGCAAAGACATGCCTGAAGTATGTGGTTATGTACCAGAGTACATGCCCTACACGGCTCTTAACTCACCCATGCAGTGAGTCCCTGTGTATACTACTATTTTTAGCAGTGTAGTATCCCGCTGACTCCCTGTAGCTAGAGCCCTTCCTGCTGCAGGGAAAGACTTCAGCAATGAGGAAAGGCTCCACCAACTCCCTGTTGCTGGAGACTTTACTTGCGTCAGGGAAAACTTGACAGTGGGGAGCTGCTGAAACCTTTCACTGTCATGTAGCTACACACCACAGTATGGACACAGCTTGCTTTTCACTGTGGTGTGTTGCTACACATACCCTACATGCTGACACCAGTGGTTTATACTGTATTCTATGGCTACGTCTACATCCAAGTTATATTTACTGAAAAACAAATATGACAGGGAAGTAAAACATGTTGTCTGGGTTCTGAAAACACCTCTTTTAGCAACTGGAGAAAGGAATACATACATGGTTTCACTAACATATATTCCCAAAATCTTCCACAAGTTGTACATCAAATTTAAAAACAATGGAAATGAGTTGAAACACCTATACCTAAAAATCTGCATAAGATTTACATTTTAGTTTCTAAAATTAGATTAAAAATGTATACTGTTCTTCTTCGTCTACTAATAAAAACTAATATGCATAAGTAGAGAAAAGAGCTATTATGGAAATGTACTTGAATCTAGGACAGCATAAAATGTGTTCACTAATTTCATTATTAGCTACAGTTATTATAAAGTTTGTGAATATTTTATTAAACTATTTATCTAATTACAGTATGTTTTCTTAAATAAATAAATAAATAAGTTTTGCTTTATGTTTTACAGTAAATGCCAAACACAAAAATATGGCAGAAGTAATGCATTGCATTTTTCAGATATTGTTTACTATATTCATAATCTGGAAACATACCAACTCCAGCCCACATCCGCATTAAGTAACTGGTCTTATTCACATGAATTCAATGGAAACACTTATGTGAGAAAGGATTACTTACATGAGTAATGGTTGCAGAATGGCCCTTGATATATTCATACAGTTGAAGAGCAACTGTATATTTGTATGGTTTCAGAGTAACAGCCGTGTTAGTCTGTATTCGCAAAAAGAAAAGGAGTACTTGCGGCACCTTAGAGACTAACCAATTTATTTGAGCATGAGCTTTCGTGAGCTACAGCTCACTTAATCGGATGCATACTGTGGAAACTGCAGAAGACATTATATACACAGAGACCATGAAACAATACCTCCTCCCACCCCACTCTCCTGCTGGTAATAGCTTATCTAAAGTGATCATCAAGATCACTGGGCCATTTCCAGCACAAATCCAGGTTTTCTCACCCTCCGCGCCCCCCCCCCCCCCCACACACACAAACTCACTCTCCTGCTGGTAATAGCCCATCCAAAGTGACCACTCTCTTCACAATGTGTATGATAATCAAGGTGGGCCATTTCCTGCACAAATCCAGGTTCTCTCACCTCCTCACCCCCCTCCAAAAACCACACACACAAACTCACTCACCACACACACAAACTCACTCTCCTGCTGGCAATAGCCCATCCAAAGTGACCACCCTCCCCACAACGTGCATGAAAATCAAGGTGGGCCACTTCCAGCACAAATACAGGTTTTCTCACCCCCCCCCCCTTCCCAAAAAAACCACACACACACAAACTCACTCTCCTGCTGGTAATAGCTTATCCAAAGTGACCACTCTCCCTACAATGTGCATGATAATCAAGGTGGGCCATATATTTGTATGAATTCACAAATTAATTCCTTCATGTATTTTAAATTTAACAGTGCTGTTTATCATACAATAATAAACTTAATAGTAAAACCTAGATATTTCAAATATGCTACTCATCTTTTATAGTAGGTAATACTATCTAAAATAAAGAATCACCTGATATTGTTAGACCATTTACATTATTCTACGTTTAGACACTTCCTGTCTCAATCTGTATTCATCACACAGCTTTAAAATGAAATACTGTACGCAAATATTCAAACACATTTCCAAGAATGATTAATAATATTTTTAATATGATAGTTGCTGTGTGACAGGTTTTTACAGACTTCCAAGAATTCCCAGCCCTGTCCATTGAAATTTATTGAGCACCAGAATAAAATAGTTGAATTTTGATAAAGTTCCTTTCTTATTTTGGTATTTGTTTTATTAATTTACCTTCTCAAAAAGTTGAGGTAGTAAAATGAAACCCATAGTGTCTTGTTAAACTACAGTATGTAAAATTAATCTTCATATGACTCATATATTTTACCAATCACTTTTCATATTATACAGTTTCTATAAGCCTTCAGAGAAAAGAGAAGAGTAAGAAATATTTTCCCTACTACAATAATGCTACTTTAGAGTCAATTAAATAAGAGGGTCATATGAAACATCACAGAAGGACTTCCCAGATTTTTAATCACTATGAAGAACATTTTTTTTTGCTTTATTACAAAAATTAAAGAAGGTATGTACAAGGACTTTCATATAAATCTTTTAAAACAAAATCAGCTTATTTACAATCCTTTTGCACAGATAAACATTTGGGGCTGCAATCCTCAAACAATTTAAATTTTGATTTAAAACAGATGTTTGGATTCAGTCCAAACAAATGGATATTGAACACCTAAACAGTGAAACAGCAGGAGGACTCGCTATCACAAATTATTTCAGTGTCTTCTGTATTTAAGTATGATGGATAAATACACTTAGAGAACAGAAGGAGCTGTTTCAGACACTATACCAACCACCTAACCCTAATCAGCATTCACAAATGTTTTGATCTAAATCTACCACTGTTAATTTATATCATAGGGGTCACCTTAACAGTCTGTACAAGCTCAACTGACTTCCTCGGCATTACTATATATTCCAAATAATAATAAAAAAAAATCTGTATAGTCTCTAACTTTCCTATACTAATCACTGAAAAAAGAAGCAGGTTATACAATGAAGAGTTATAGGGAGGTCTAATACAGCACAATGATTTTCACTGAAAAAATTGCGACAGAATTGGGTGCACAAGTGAGCATTCTCAGCCAAATGAATTACATAGAGCATGCCTCAACCTGGCAAATTATCTTCCAACTTCCATTCACAATAAAGTTGCATGTCTTGAACTATACAAGCTATACTCTATTGTACAAGGGGAAAATATGTTTTCTATATATTAAAAAAACTCTTTTGTCTGAACTTTAGCACCTCCATGCTTTGGAGCAGGGACCAGAAATTTGGCAGAGTGGGTGGCTTTTGTGTAAGGCATGTGCCTGTTGTTGTCCCTGTGAAAACCTGCCAAAATTTGGCCCAGTTATAAGCCTTTGAAAAAATCACAGTTCGCATATTCTCAAAAGAGACTTCAATATTAGCTAAGATTTCTGATGATTCTGTCCTCACTGAGCATGCTCGTACCTCTTGTAATTCCTAGTGCTGATCAGACTGTGCATATACCATCCCCAGAGACCAAATGAGTGTGTAATCACTGGTGTGCATGTGCTGATCCACACAGAATATGAGTTGTTACAGCCCCAAGCTACAGAATCTTGTCTCGTTAGCTCAAGTTGTAGCAGCTCATCCGTTTGGCTCTGGAGGTCCCTCGTTCAAACCTTAGTGTGTTGGCCAAGAGGACCGGAATCACACAGACTTCAGCTCCTCTAAGTCCCTAGTGCAGACCAGACTGCATACGTGCCATCCTAACAGAGCAACTGAACGTGATCACTCTGGCGTAGGCCTAGAGGGGAGAAAAGCTGGACTTTTCCTGTAATGGTTGCTCCAAACTGGGCTGGGACCGGAACTGAGAGAAGGGACCTGTCTCTCCTGTGCTTTCAGTGACCCTCCTGCTTGTGCCCCAGGCAATGTGGAGGAGGAGGAAGAAGCCATCTGATCCGAATGCAGAGGGGGCAAAAGCCAGACTGGATGGGGGTGGGAGAAGTAAATTGGGATAAGGAATCTGGTGAGTAGAGTTCCCAACCTTTCTAATTGCAGAAAACTGAACACCCTTGCCCCACCCCTTCCCTGAGGCCCCCGCTTCTGCGAGGCCCTCACCCCCCACTCACTCCTTCTCCCCTTCCTCTGTCACTCACTTGCTCATTTTCACCAGGCTGGGACAGACGGTTGGGGTGAGAGAGAGGGTGAGGGCTCTGGCTGGTGCTGCGAGCTCTGGGGTGGGACAAGAAATGAGGGGTTCAGGGTGTGGGAGGGGACTCTGGGCTGGGGCAAGAGGTTGGGGTGTGTGGGGGGTGCGGGCTCTGGGAAGGAGTTTGAGTGCGGGAGCGGGTTCTGAGCTGGGGCAGGGGGTTGGGGCTCAGGAGCGGGTTTGGGGTATGGGCTCTTGGTGGTGCTGCTGACCTCAGGCAGCTCCCAGAAAGTGATTGCCATGTCCCTCTGGCTCCTAGGTTGAGGGGCGACCAGGTGGCTCTGTGCGCTGCCCCTGCCTTCAGGAGCCACCCCCACAGCTCCCATTGGCTGCAGTTCCTGGCCAATGGGAGATGCAGAGCTGGTGCTCAGGGTGGCAGGGACAGCGCGCAAAGACCCCTGGCCACGCTTCTGCCTAGGAGCCAGATGAACATGCCGCCACTTTTGGGAGCCCTGCGGAGCCGGTCATGGAGCCTGCCTGCCCCGCTGAGGCCAACCAGAGTTTTAGGGACCCAGTCAGCTGTGCTGACCGGAGCCACCAGGGTCCCTTTTCAACCAGGCATTCCAGTCGAAAACCGGATGCCTGGCAATCCTACTAGTGGTGATCAAGGGCTGTGGGGAGCCTGGAGGGGGAGAGAAACAGGAGAACAGTGGGTTGAAGAGACTGGAACTGAGACCTAAAGTGGGAAGGGGAGGCTGGAACTGTTTGGGCAAGGAGAATGGGACTAGGGATTAGTATGTGGAGAGGGAAGAGAGATCTGACAAGGAGATGAGACGTGATGAGGAAAAGCAGGGAGTCCTGTGGAAACAATAGAATGTGATTATGTAATTAAAGACTGTATCAAAATACAGACGCACAAGGGGGAAAAGCAAGGTTGCACAGGCAAGCTTATGCCTTAATTTTGAAATTTCCTAACTTCTAAGTGCTTGCTTGACTTTGCAACCTTAATAATGTTCTTTTAATGTATTTTTCTGCTATATATATATATATATATATATATATATATATATATATATATATATATATATATATATATATATAATTTGTAGATTAAACACTATACATTATAATTTTAATCTGTTGCCTGTCTAGTTTGATAAACTCCATTTTCAAATGCTGTCAATCTGTCACCTTTCATGAGCAAACAATCTATTAAATGTATTTTAAAAAATTATCATAAAAAACCCCATTCTAGTTATCCCCTCATATTTCCTAAAAGACTTTTGCTATACAAATCTGACCACAGAAAGCACAAGATTAGTTTTGGATGTTACAGAGAAAACCTGTCACAGACAGGAAATTATGAAAGTATAAATCTGCCTATTAATATAAATTTCTAGCAATATATACATTATAAATATATTTTTGGCTTAAGGAATTTCAAGTGAACAATTTTCTAGTTTAAATAGTTCAGGAAACAAATTATCTGTTCAAATTTGGGACTAATTTCTAAACTTCTGTGCACATTAGCAAACCATTAGGAATAGAATTTAAATTTTGCAGTGTGTTACAAAGTGAAATATGTTCAGCATGTCTGTTTATAATGCTGTCAACTTTTATGGATAGAATAGTTCTCGCTTACAAATCTGGCTGTAAACAACATACTAAAAAAATCCAGTACATATTCTCTGTAAAGATATTCTTGGCAGTTCAGAAATATGAACTGAACACCCACAAAACCTTAGTACCATTAAAAATTACTGGGTTGGAATAAAACTCTCCATATATCCTTCAACACAATATAAAGTAATTGTCAAAGGACACTTCAAAGACAACATAGTTATTTAAATGGAGCTATGGCATAGAGCCTAAAACACAAAATTCCTACTCCATAGGCGAGCTATGAATATCCTCAGTGGTAGAAGTTAACTTATATGTACATCAAACATGTACAACGATAATTAATGAACATGTCCCTCATTTTCAGATATTTAACTTTGGGTGGCAGAGGGAAGTTATTCCTAAGGGAAAACTCACACAACTTAAATATTATTCTAACAACTAGATTAAGAATTTATCACCAAAAATGTAAGTGTCATATATATATATAATACAATAAATTAACAATCATTTAGGATAACACTGTCTTGACATAGATACAAGGTCATTATTTAAATGCATGAGAAAGTTTACAAAAACTTTTAAGTCTTTTGCCTAAGTTTTATTTCTTATATTTTAGGAAACGTTTTGCCTTTTTTCAAAGATTTCTTTGGGATTGAGACACAAGCACCAATCATTATTACAGAGATATTGAGTTACTGTCAGTTTTTAACGTACTGTATACAGTTAGTCAATATTCAACTACTGTTGAAAGTACTATTGTCCTGTGAGCCATATGAATACTTCTGAAACCTGACCAGTGTTCATCTATAGTTTTATGGTACAGCTAACATCAAGCTGGGTTGGGAGACAGGCTGCTCTTGTAGGATTCAAATTGTTTTCCCATCACAGACTCTCAAGTCAGCCACTGTTTGGCGGGTCACCAACAGGGACTTAGAGGGAAAGTCATGCAGTATGAATGGGTGCAGATGTAAAGGATGGAGAAGTTTTACATTTTGAGTGGCTGTGAGGAACCTCCACAGTTTTGGAAGTTAAGATGAATGAATAAGACACACATCTAAATCTTTGATGTCTAGACAAGATGAACCAAACTCCCAGCCATTTCAAATGTATTAATCATTACTATGAACTCATTTCTCCTCCAAAAGTTTTGCTGTAATAGTCGTGTCCACTGCCTATTATCTACGAATGTAATGGTCACAAAGAAAGTGTGATGGACAAGTTCCTACTCATACAAACACAATGGGCTTGTCTACACTAAGGGGGCTACAGGGGCATAGCTGTAACAACCTTAGTGTAGATGCGTCACATAGTGCTGGAATAAATTTTTCCATTAATATAGGAACCCCACCTCCCTGAGCAGCAGTCGCTACAGCTATGTCTACACTACCAAGGCCATCGCGGCACAATGTAGATGTGTAGTGTAGACGCTATGTTGCTGGAAAGAGTTTTTCTGTCAACATAGTTTATCCACTTCTCTCAGAGGTGGTAGCTAGATGGATGGAAAAATTCTTTCATTGACCTAGCTACATCTACACTGGAGGGTAGGTAATTAACTAAGGCGCTCAGAGCACAATTTTTTCCTCAGCCCTGTGTGACATAGGTTGATCTAATTTTTAAGTGTAGACCAGACCTAAGAAAGCAGAAGCATTCTTCCATCGACCAAGCCAGAGGTTGGGTTGGCATAGCTAATGTTCTCAGAGGTGTGAATTTTTCACACCCCTGAGTGACATAGCTGTGTCTATCTAAATGTTTAGAGTAGACTGGGCCAATACCTTTTGAGTGTATTATGGTTTGGACAATGCCCTACAAGTACTTAGAGAATAGCCGTATTCTAGGTTTAAAGAGTGCCAGATCTGTGTAATGTTTTTAATTAATGGGTGAAGAATATTGCATATACCTTTCCCTGGCCTCGCCTGCTGCTTGGTTCTTTAATCCATTCACTGGTCTCCCTTTAACCGCATTGGTCAACAATAGTGGTGTTGGTGAAGTTTGAAGTTAACTGGCGTTTGTAATATACATCAAATTCCAAAAGGATATGCCTTCATTAGGAAACAATTCAATATAAAAAATAGGCCACAAGGGTTTCAATATCACTCTACTGATGCCAGATTGTATGGGACATTTATACTAAATAAACGTTTACTGTGGAAGTATTACCTAGCATTGTCGTCCTAGTTTTTATTAAAAGTAAACCTTAAACGGCAGCCTATCTGAAGCCAAAAAATATTAATGAGCTAATCATTTCAACCTCACATATTCAAAAAGATAAGCATTCAGGAAATGTAAAAACTATCTCTTTAAAAACAATCTGAAATACTGTTTTAACAACAACCTGGATTAAACTGAGATTATGCCAGCACTGACAAAAGTGATAATGCATTTGCCATATTTAGAGAAGTGCAATCAACACAGAATAAATAACCGTAGGATATTATAACACATATGCCACTGTTGAACTCTTCAAATGCAACTTTACTTAAGAAAAACATGTCAAATGATGACAATATAAATCTGTAAAATGAGCTCTCTTGAAAATCTCACCTATGCTACAGAAAACAAGCATCTGTTAGCTCAAGCTGTCTCAAACTTGAAAATGAAAATTTTATAATTATGTACATTCTTATATTAAAATCACATACTATCACGAGAAAATATATTCCACATGTATGGTATATGAACACTCAAACCTCAATAGACCTGGCATCCAAACAAACAAAATGTAAAAAGGATGCAAATACAACAGTACCCAAAATAGAGAGCACTGAAGTCACAGCTAACTCTGTAAGCCATTATGTCAGGAAACACCAAAATAGCATGCTACAATAAATTATTACACCTTACATTTCACTCTGATAGCAGACATATTTGGGCTCTGGTGAACTGCAAATGGAGCAATATCCCTCGATACTGAAAGCCTGCTGTGCTAGACTACTGAAACTAAATCTATCTAAGTCTATAGCTAGAAAAATCCAAGTCTGTCTGAACTGTTGGGTTAGAGAAACAGTCTGTCAGGTTGCTGAGTCCCAAGGCATTCTACATTATGCTCTGGATTGATGGGCAGCGATCGATCCAGTGGGGGTGTGTGTGTGTCAATTTATCGCGTCTAGTTTAGACGTGATAAATTGACTGCCAAGCGCTCTCCTGTTGACTCTGGTACTCCACCGGAGCAAGAAGCGTAGGCAGAGTCGATGGGGGAGCATCAGCCGTCGACTTACCACAGTGAAAACACCGCAATAAGTAGATCTAAGTACATCAACTTCAGCTACATTATTCACATAGCTGAAGTTGTGTAACTTAGATTGATCCACCCCCCACTCTCCCCCCCCCCCCCCCCCCCCCCCCCCCCCACCAGTGTAGACCAGGCCCCAGACAATCAGGGCTTTAAAGATTATCAACCATAAATTAATGTATCACTTACTTGTTTTTCAGCTTGTCCATAATCAGGTCCTTGGTTTGGCAAAAAGTAGCAAATATGACCATTGTTTTTTGCTTTCTCTCGAAGAGCCATGGCAGTTCGTACAGTGGCATTTCTAGCATGAACAAACACCATCACCTTAAGATACAAGGAAAGAGTTGTTGATAAATAACAAAACACTTAATAAAATAACTAAACTCCCCATGTGGTAATGAAGTTATTTCTGCTGAAATAACTGCACCTCTCTTTTATTGAGTAATACAAAAAGATTAGAAATGCTTCACCTCATATACTTCTGCAAAACCATTTAAATTTATACTAACCCTTCTTTATTAGTCTGCAAAAATACCAAAACAATTTCAAACAGCAACAAAGTACAATGTTTACCTATTTTAAGCAGCATACCTAAAAAACAGAGAGGAAGTGTTTCTCTAAAAGTATAAGAGGGAGATGAGAGTTTAGATGCCCAACTCCCATTGACTTCCAGTGTAAATTGGGTGCTTAATAGTCCTTTATACCTTTGAAAACCTCCTCCTCAACTGTTACATGTAGCAAAAAAAAAAAAATAAATCCTCATTTCGGGAGCAAATCCTGACCTCTACTAAAGGCTATTTTGCATTGCACAAAACAGCCTTACATGAAGCCTTAACTCGCTAACTGAGAATAGCTTTGGAGTAGAGGAATCCCAAGTGAGAAGAGAAGCTTTAAACATCCCTCAACGTAGGAAGAGCTCTTGTGAGGAAACTGGGTAGCCAAAATGCTGCCTGCACTCTGGGTCAACTGTTGCCAGAACAGTCCTTTAGAAGCTGTTGCTGCAGTGCCATCACAATTTAGAATATCTTTCAGACCCTAGATCTGTGAAATGCACTGTCTGCATATTTTGTATTAAATTACTAAATAAACTGGTAAATTAATGGCAATTTCTTTACCATAATTTCAAGAGACAGATACATAAATATCTACATTCACATAATAGCAAATCTGAAATTTTAAGCATGCTATCAGGAAATTCTAAATTAAGAAGAATATGGAAACATAATTGGTGTACACATTTCACCATCATGCACTAAGGAAAATGACCTCAATAGGCAGGGAAGAACATATACAGCTTTATTACAAAAGAACTTCATTATCTTCTATAACCTTAAATATAGGCATGTAGGATTTTGTACTACCATATGTATGTTGTGTGTTCATGTACTGAAAGATTATATTGCTAAAAGGGTGAAGACATCAACATATATATCTTTACAAAAACAACTCAGGTAATATATACAAAAGAGACATTAGGTAGAAAGGGGGCATTTTAAAATGAAGCAAAATTAGTGTGAGAATATATAATGGTACAATACAGTTGAGTAACCTTACCTATCAGTATGCAAATTCCAAACTTGCAACAACAACTAGAAAGACGTATGTTTCATAGTTTCACAGAGTTTAAGGCCAGAAGGGACCATTCGTTCATCTAGTCTGATCTCCTGTATATCAGAGACCATTAAATTCTATACTGAGTTTATACCTTTGAAATCCTTCCCCTCAACTGTTATATGTTATCCCCATGAAGGTAGGGAATGAACGGGAGAATTAATAGAGTCACAGATTCCAAGGCCAGATGCGACCACCCTGCCAGGCCAGCGGAACCTCCTCATCCAGGACACACACACACACACGCACACACAGGCTGCAGAAGTTTGCCCAGAGCCTAGATTTAAGCATATGTTTTAGTGATTTAATCTCATTTTTGACTCCAAGTGATGGGGAGTCCACCATCCGTATGCTGTTCCAGTGTTTAGTTACTCTCACAGCTGCAAAAATGAGTCTTATTTCAAGGCTGAATTTGTCTAAGTTCAATTTCCAGCCATGGGATTGAGTTATACCTTTGTCAGCAAGGTATAACTCTCCACTGTCAGTTATCTTCTGCTGTGTAAGGACCTATACACAGTGATCAAGTCAACTCTCAATCTTCTGTTCAATAAGCTGAATAAATTGAGCTCCGTACATTGGAAGGCCACCCCACATTGTAAGGCTTGTTTTCCAGCCCCTGAATCTATTTTGTAGCCGTTCTCTGAACCCTAATATTTCCATGTCCTTCTTGAACTGTGGGCACCAGATCTGGATGCAGTATTTTAGTAGCTCTCTTACCATTGCTGCATATAGAGGCAAGATCAAGTCCCTACTTCTAGATAGTCCACTTTTTATATATTCAAGGATTGCATAAACCATTTTTAACCATGGCATTGCACAGAAAGCTCATGTGACATGATTATTTATGATGATCCCCAACTCCCTGCTTTTCAAGATGGTACCTAATAGTATAGGGAATACTCAATAATGTACCCGTCTATATGACAAACTCATGGGCTCCAAATGTACAAAGTGAACCGATTTGTGAAAATATTCTATTGATGTGATTCAAACATGTTGAAAAAAGTTATATGGGTAAGAGACTAACTCCTTCCGAGTCTCAAACAGATTGTTCTGCAAAAAATCCAAACACCTCCCTCAAATAGCTAAATAACTAAAAATCACATCTTTCCTCTCAAAATACTAGCGAACTGATAGCTAGAGGACAACATCCAAAGCAAAAACATTGTTATACTACCCAACACAGTACACAATTCCTTCTTACGGTTTGACATTTATTTTGTGTTATACTCAGCAGGTCAAATACTAGAAAAACAGTATTTTACCTATGTACTTTCAGACCATTCTCCCTTAAAGCTAATGATACTGCTTTTCTTTTGCCCCACTGTATTACCTCCTTTACTTGGAGGAAGAATGTTTCAATTGTACTTGAAAATAAGGAGATTAAGTTTAACTTTATTCTTTGAGAACAACTTTCATCCTAATTCTTTAAGACCAAACTTCAAAACATTTTTAATTTCTCTTGAAGGAAGTATTATTATTAAAGATTTATTCAACACTATACATATTGAAATTCACAGTCCCTGTCTCAAAGAGTTTTCAATTTAAGAATGGACAAGTGAAGTCAGACCATAGGGTCAATAAGGGGATGGGATGGCATGCATAACATTGTGGTTACTTTGGTTGGTCATGCATGCTTCATTAGTTAATTATTTTATGATTCGATAATAATCCTTCATAGCATTATGGCTCTTGCAATTAGACCCCTTCATTTAACTACAAACACTCTTGGATGTGGTAAATACCACTGATGGCTGCATACCAATTTCCTGTTGTTCACATGCCACATAATGGCATAATCTTGTTTAAATTTCTCCAAAATCGGAGACATGCAGAGCTGTAAGGAAGTAGATTATGACCCTAAATATTCATTAACCATTTCAGTTTGACTTGTCAGTTTATCATTTTGTGATTTATTTTCTAGAACAGCTTGGATAAACCTAACTTAAAATGATCTCACTGCACACTAAGTGGTGGGGGCCCTTGTCTGGTTTGTTGGAAAAGGTGTGTGTCTTTTTAAAGACTGGAGAGCCAGGGAGTGATTTTCTGCTGCAGCTGACCCATCCCCACTTCCAGGTGACTGGAAGAGAGGGAGGACTAGGTAGGTCTATGCCAGGGCAGAAAAACCAATCTTTTACCTGGACTAGGTAGAGCAGCACCCATCCTCCTACCCACTGAAGTGGTGAAACTGCAGGTTTTCTCAGGCTCCACTGTGGGCATTGTGCTAATTGCGCCTTTCTCAGGGGGCTGGAAAGGAATTTTTCCCTCACTGCCAGATTGGCCAAGGGGAAGTGTTTTCCCCCCCCCATCTTCCCCACAGTGGGGTGGGAGGCTTAGTTGAGCAGCAGAAACAGGGTTCTTATGACTGGTAAGGCAGGGGCCAATCCCCCACCTGCATTTGAGGGCAGGGGGTGGTGAGGTCCCAGCAGCGGGTTGTCTGGGGACCAGGATGGTTGATGGGGAAGACTCATGGAAGCCTCCCAGGTACATATTGAAATTATTATGAATTACCTTTCACTGTACACTTTTATCTGCCAGGTATTCCCAACCATTTAAGAATTAAGTTGTGACCTAATTAAACACCATCCAGTGTCTCCTGTCCTTCCAGCATAGCTAGACAACAACAATTTCCTTTTATAAAAGGATCCATTTCCTACAACTCCCCACCACAAACACTAAGCTCTCATATCATAGGCTTGTGTGTTGACAGGCTTCACTTAAGACACTGCAAGGTTTTGAACATCTAAAAATGTACTTGATTTTATCATTTGTTGATTTGTTTCCTTATTTAAAAGAAGCGATATGAACGTTTGAATCTATACAATGAAACAACCCAATTTGATCTGACAAAAATACCTGCAAATAATCTCGATAAGATAGCACTGAAAGCTGAGAAGTAGTTCAAGTGAAGTAGGTATAAGGACTTAATTCAGGACAGGAACTGTAGCTTCGAGCCAAGTAATTTTTTTGTTGGAAAAGGTGTGTGTCGGGGAGAGGGGGGAGCTTTAAAATTAAAAGAAAATATAGTCGTATTTGACATTTTAATGCTGGTTGCTTAAAAAGTGGCACAGATGCTTTAGCTATATTTTTGTTTTATGATTTAACCACCAAATGGGTTTGTTCACTAGTTTTACATACAATTTAATCTGTTTCAGACTCAATTTTCATGTTCATTCTTGCAGCAATTTTGGAATGGCCTATTTCTAGCTCCAAAAAGGTTGTGTCCCACATGACATTTATATAGCATTAGAATTTATTTAGTTGAAGTGTATTAAAATAAATATTTCTGCATATTTTGGCATCATATTGATAAACACGGAGTTTGTTCTTCTCATTTTTAGTAAACTCGTTATCCAATAACAAGCAAAGTGTGTTGTGACTTTGTTTTCCCCTCCTCCCTAAAATTGCTACAAGCTTTGTGACACAAAGGTTTAGGACAAAAATGATTTTGTTGAGGAAAAGGAGAAAGAGAAAGCTCAAGAAAGAAATCTTTAAAGTTTGGAAGGGACATCACCTGGATAAGAATATAAAAAAACAAGCTCAAGTCTGTAAGCAAGTATATATTTAAATCCAATAGACCCTGTAATTAACCAGGACCTGCCATTTGTGCTAGTTTTAATAAAATAAGAAGAGAGAGGGATCTTAGGAAGCAAAACCAAACTACACAAACCACACTTTCCCAAATATGATTTGGGTATAATACTGTGGTAACCTTCGCACATCAAAGCAGCAGCAGGAAATCAAGTTGGATGTAGCCATAAGCCAGTAACAAATAAGTGAGGGATGGTGCAGAACTAGGGGACCTGGTACACCATGTCCGCTGTTGTTTACAAGTTCTTTTGGTATTTAATTATTTAGAAATAGGACATTAAAATTAAATATATTCATTCATTCTTTGGTGTATTTTAAAGAATTGACATGTTTGTTTAATTTGGGAAAATGTTTTACCCTCTTTCCATTATTTTATTAGTCAATTTATATTCATGATTAAATAAAATAAATAGGTAAGACTTTGAAGACTGGTATGATCTTTCTTGTAGCACATCTGTTTAAACTAAAGAAAATACTTTGAAAAATTACACTCTCTAGCCTCAAGTGAAAGTACAATTATTGATTAGGTCAGAGTAGATTGCCCAGTTATTAGCAGGCTTAGTTTTATGAGGAAACCTAAGCATAAAAATTAACCTGATGCCGAAAAGAGTTAAAATAAGAATGAAAGACACATGACCTCAGTATGTGTTTTAGCTTCATCTACTCTAATTGTACTAACGTGGAAGTCCCATCCACCCTTAAACGTAAGCGGTGGGTGTAGTGTAAGACTATAGATGGTAAAGTAAGAATAGACAAAAGCTGATCATACAGCCTAATTGATCGAAAATTGTAAATTAGCAAATGTCAAATTACCATTCATCAGCACCCCCAACATGTGCGAGAGCATTTGTAATAAAACATAGCAGCTGACAGCAATCACATAAAAAAAAACCCATTGCACCATGACCTAAGGTGCAAACAGTTGTCTATTACTAATCTATGCATAAGGTATGAGAGGAAGCTGGAAAAAACACAGCAGTACACAAGGAGAAAACTCTCTTATATCCACAAACATTACGATTGGCTTACTCCTTTGTGTGAAAACTGGGACCATCAGTCCAAAACACTGAACATATCTTGACCTGGTTTATACCTGGGTAGCTTTGAGACTTGAGGATGAAGAGCAGAGAACCTCTTGCCCAAATGTGGACCCTACCTCAATTACTTTGATAAAGGCAAGAGGGTAGAGGAAAACAGGCTGTTAAGTGAGGATTCCTATTTACTTTTTGTCAAGGTTCCTTTCCCACTCTGAACTCTAGGGTACAGATGTGGGGACCTGCATGAAAAAAACCCTAAGCTTATTTTTACCAGCTTAGGTTAAAACTTCCCCAAGGTACAAACTATTTTACCTTTTGCCCCTGGACTTTATTGCTGCCACCACCAAGCAAATACAACTAGGAAAGAGCCCACTTGGAAACGTTGTTCCACCCAAAATCCCCCCAAGCCCTATACCCTCTTTCCTGGGGAAGGCTTGATAAAAATCCTCACCAATTTGCATAGGAGAACACAGACCCAAACCCCTGGATCTTAAGAACAATGAAAAAGAAATCAGGTTCTTAAAAGAAAAAAATTAATTAAAGAAAAAGTAAAAGAATCACCTCTGTAAAATCAGGATGCTAAATACCTTAATCAGATTCAAAACAGAGAATCCCTCTAGGCAAAACCTTAAGTTACAAAAAGACACAAAAACAGGAATATACATTCCATTCAGCACAACTTATTTTATCAGCCATTTAAACAAAAGAGAATCTAACGCATATCTAACTAGATTGCTTACTGACTTTTTACAGGAGTTCTGACCTGCATTCCTGCTCTGGTCCTGGCAAAAACAACACACAGACCGAGAGAACCCTTTGTCGTCCCCCCCCCCTCCTCCCCAGCTTTGAAAGTATCTTGTCTCCTCATTGGTCATTTTGGTCAGATGCCAGCGAGGTTGTCTTAGCTTCTTAACGCTTTACAGGTGAAAGGGTTTTTCCTCTGGCCAGGAGGGATTTAAAGATGTTTACCCTTCCCTTTATATTTATGACACTGTTATTTACATAGAATAATAAATGCAGATGGCACTTAACAGGCACTTAAATATACACACCTCAATTCACAGAATACATGCAAAGTAAAACCACCATTTTTGTTATGGACACTAGAACCACTGACTGTTATAGAGTTTGTTGGGTACCAAGGTAAGGGGAACTTTAAAAATACCATAAATAAATCAAATAGAGTACACAAAATTAGAAGTGACAGATTAAAAAAAAGTTCTGACTCAAAGACCTTTTAAACCAAGGCCCTGATTCTCCACTGTATGATTCTAATTTTAAAGCAGCATGACTCCATGGACTTCAAGAGATTTATGATCAAATCTAGACTCTAATCCTCTCCCAGTGATTACTACCTTAATTTTCTGTGCACTAATACAGAAGCCAATTCTGGATTCCCATCAGGTTTAAAGTCTTCCAATTCCTGCCAATGACATTCAATCTCCAGCACTTCTGGCATCAGGGCACCCACCAGACTGGCCCAGATGTCATTATTCCCATGAAGTGAGGGGAGGAATTACCCTTGTCTGCCCAACTGTTTTCCTGGCACCATTCTGCCATGCACAGCATGCATAGTCCCAATGCAAAGAAGGAAGCGCCACTTTTCTTAACAAGCATTTTAAACAATTTCTTTGTGGTTTTCAATTTTATAACAATTATACTGTTGCTTTATCAGTATATCCTTTTGGATACTAACTACAGTCATTGTGCAATCCATATTTCATTGGGCATCAATTCCCTGCCCAACACATCAGACTATATATATCTTTATTTTACCAATTAGACTCTTTTGCAAGAACCTTTGGCAACCCTATCAAAGTTTATGTCTAACTAGGAAATTTCAATTTAACTTCTTTAGCGGTCTTATTTCCTGTACTGCTCTAGTTATTTCTGGCTCTTTATGGACAATACAGTACTTTAATACCTATGCTTCATGGGCTCATGTGTATGTTACCCAGAATCTCAGCTGGGTTATTATGGAAATTCACAATTTGGCAAAACAATCCCATAAAAATAAAAAACTTACATATTGTGACATTGGCTTTTGTTATTCACTTTTCCCTGATATTAATTCCTCTTCCACATCTCAAACAAATTCTAAGCAGATTGCGATCAAGAAATGACTCTGAACATTTCTTGCTTATGTTTTCATTTTAAGGTTAATTCAAATGATAAATAGTTTAACAGTATGTAAATTGGAAGGAAAGTACTGACTATTAACAAGGAAATATTACAAATGTACACCCCATGCTCATATTGGGAAGATGCAGAAGCAGGATCCATGTGTTCCTTACTCTTATAGTAGCATACAATATTCTCATGGCCTTGAATCAATTTTTTTTTTTTTTTTTTTACTTTTTGCGTATACCAGTTCTGATTATTAAAGTTGCAAATGTTTTTATCTTTACACTAAAATACATTCATATATATATAGCTATGGTTAGTAAAATTAATCTAATTTACGCTTTTGGAGTTTAACCCTTATTACAGGTGGAATTGATAGTACTGTATATTTTTAAGGGTACCTGCTACTTCCACTATATGATCCTGTTTTCAGTTGCTTATAACCTCACCAAACTTTAACCACTTAGGCTGAAATTTTCCATGCTGGGTGTCTGCCACAGGCTTAATTTTTTTCAGAACTTCAGCCAAAACTGTTTAGCCATTTCCAAAAATGAAGCTAGGGAAAAATCTGTTGCTTTGCCTATGTTAAAAAAAAACATTTCTGGTGGCATTTTCTTTGTGAAGCTCTAGTGCTATCATTCTTTGGAGCAGGGAACTGAAATTTGGCAGGGGTGTGGGCTTTCGCCATCACCATGAAAATCTATCCAGATTTGGCCAAGTAATAAAACCAGAAAAAATGTGGTGTACGCAGTCTCAGTAGAGACTTGCTAGAGCAGTGGTTTTCTACTTTCTTCATTTGTGGACCTCTAACCAATTTCAAATGGAGGTGCGGACCCCTTTGGAAATCTTAGACATAGTCTGCGGATCCCCCGGGGTCCACAGACTGAAAACCACTGTGCTAGAGCTTCACAGCTAACCACCAGAAGATTCCATCTGTACTGGGCATGATCCAGTCTGGAGCTTAGCAGGATCTCTAGGATGCTACGGGATGGGCACTGGAACCGACTGCAGCAATCCCATCTCTCCTCGACTCTCGGATGATACCCCACCTTCCCCCATTCGCTGGGCCCAGGCAGCATGGAAGAAGAGGCTGCTTGATTTGAACACAGAGGGGAGAAAAGACAGACTGGGGTGGGATGGAGGGGAAGAGGCGTGGAGTAAGACTGGGAAAAGGAACTTGTGGGGGGGAGACTGGAACTTGAGGCTGACAGGGTAGAGAAAGGGAAACTGGGGTTGGGAGCTGAAGTGCATGACTGAGACTGTCTGAGCAATTAGAGTGGCAGACAAGGGATGACAAGAAGGTGGTAGGAGGGAAGGGGAGACATCTGATGAGAAGCCAAGTTGTGGAGGGAGAATTAGGACTGGCTGGACAAAAACTGAGACAAGAAGCGGAAGGCATACCTCCTGAGATGGGACAAAGAGCTGGGGGGCGGAGAGAATAAGGAGGCTGGGGACAAGAAACCCGATGCAGGACTGGGACCATGAGTAAGTGGGGATAGGCTAGGATGGAAAGACTAGGGAGGCGATAGTAGGATTTACTGGGAAGGAGACTGGGATGAGGAACCAAGGTTGGAAAAGAGACAGGACTGGGACAAAAACAGGTTAGAGGGGATGGGGCAGTAGGGGTCAAGGTTGGGGGCTGACAACTAGAGCACACGCCTCTCCAGAACCTGGAATGAAAGACCAGATGAATCAGGGTTATGAAGTTAAGTATTTTCCGTAGGAATTCCGCCTCATTTGTTGAGGAACAAGGCAGGGGATTTCAAAGAGAGAAAGTTAAGGCAGTTAAATGGGGCCCTGGAGAACTGGATTCCCACTGGATTAAACCAAACTTTTCACAAGTAGTCACTAATTGTGAGTTCCTCGTTTTGTGGGTGCCTGACTTGAGACTCTGGTGTCTGATTTGCAGAAGTACTGAGTATTCAAAGCTGCAACTGAAGTCAATGGGAGCTGTACTCTGAGCAGCTGTATAATGTTAGGAATTCTCCAACTAGGGTATCCAAAATTTGTGGAAACTTTTGACCCTAATCTCTCTGTGTTTCAGGTTCCCCATCTATAAAATGCTGCCAGTAATCCTCTATCATTTCACAGGATGTTGCGAAAATAAATTAATGTATATTTGTGAAGCACTGAGGTACTCTTCTGATGAGCATCCTAGAAAAGCCCATGAGGAAATTAGTAATTCTGTCTTCAGATCAAGGTTTGAATAGTGTGGAGTAGATAATGCACTGGGCCATACATTGAACGAGGCAAAAACAAAAGATTCAATAGCTAACATAAGAATGGCTCTACTGGGTCAGACCAAAGGTCCATCTAACCCAGTATCCTGTCTTTTGACAGTGGCCAGTGCCAGGTGCCCCTGAGGGAATGAACAGAAAAGGTAATCATCAAGTGATCCATCCCCTGTCGCTCATTCCCAGCTTCTGGCAAACAGAGGCTAGGGACACCATTCCTGCCCATCCTGGCTACTAGCCATTGATGGACCTATCCTCCATGAATTTATCTAGTTCTTTTTTGAATCCTGTTATGGTCTTGGCCTTCACAACATCCTCCAGCAAGGAGTGCCACAGGTTGTCTGTGTGTTGTGTGAAGAAATACTTCCTTTTATTTGTTTCATTATGTGAGCACTGTCCATCTTATGCACTGAATGAGGCAGTGGCCCTGTGGAAAACATACCACATTCATTATCTTGGAAACACATTTGAAACTATTTTTATATAGCTGTTGTACAGTTTCTATTAGAAGCATCATCATATGAGATATCATATTACAGCAAACGTTCAACTCAAGAGACCTTGTTCGGTCAAACTATAATAAAAGGAAAGCAAGTATGTGCAGAATTACCCTTTGTTTGGAAATCTTTCTACAATACTTATGTATTTAACTTTTAAGAATCACCTTTTCTGTATGAAATTCACCTCCCATGCATGCTCACCAAATAATTCACATTTGAATTTTATGATGGTCTATTCTACGACCAGACTCTTAAGCAATGTAAAATGCTGGTGCAATTGCTGAAAGTGAACATAAGATCTCCACATTCTGTTTCTGTAGAATGGGCATCAAATTTGAGCAATAAAAATAGGACAGCTTTATTAGCTAACTACAGGCTCACAGTACTATGATTAATGCTAGAGCTGACAACTGATTACTTTTAATCCTTGTACATTATCAAATGTGATTGTAAAAATCAGCTTTGATTAACGGTCACTATACAAAGTCCTCACAAAATATGTATATTTCTTCAACAAACAGGGTAAGCATTTGCCAGCTATTTTGTGGAAATAGCAACATAGTCCTAGCTATGTCAGAGAATGTTATATTTCATTGGCTAACCTCTGTGCATTAAATTATGCAAATAAGTTAGGGAAAGTAATTTAGAATAGAGAAGTGGTTCCACAGCTACAAGCTGTGTAATTAGATCTGTACTCTGCAGTACAAAGCTAGCTCTGGCGTCTAGTGCTGAGAGTCCGTGTAGCTCTTCTCATGAAACCTAGGCTTTTAATGACAAAATATGCCAAGTAAACACAAAGCTAATGTCCCTAGGTTAATACTGCAAAATTTTATACAGAGTATGTTAAAAAAACAAACCACTTTTACTGAAGATTGTTTAAGCTTCACAATTATGTATGCTTAAGCCTCAAAAACCTTATATTG
Organism: Chelonia mydas; assembly: GCF_015237465.2. Lineage (NCBI taxonomy): Eukaryota > Metazoa > Chordata > Testudines > Cheloniidae > Chelonia > Chelonia mydas. The sequence goes on from NC_057851.1 coordinate 74,028,214, forward strand.
TACATGTTGTAGTTTCCCTGTAACAAGTAGCAGTACTTTACCAAAGTACTGAAAAGTGTATTTGTCAGGGTTCCCTCCTCGCTCTGAACTCTAGGGTACAGATGTGGGGACCCGCATGAGAGACCCCCTAAGCTTATTTCTACCAGCTTAGGTTAAAAACTCCCCAAGACACAAATTCTCCCTTATACCTTGGATTAGGTAATGCTGCCACCACCAAGTGATTTAGACAAACTCAGGGAAAGAACCACTTGGCGTTCTACTCCCCCCTAATATCCCCCTAAGCTCCTGCACCCCCTTTCCTGGGGAGACTTGAGAATAAACAAGATGAGCACAGACCAACCTTGGGTTTTTTTAGGACACACACACACACAAAATCAGATTCTAAAAGAAACAGAACTTTACTAGAAAGAAAAAGGGTAAAAGAAGCATCTCTGTAAAATTAGAATGGAAGATAATCTTATAGGGCAATCTGATTCAAAAACACAGAGGATTTCCCTCTGGGCCAAAATTTAAAGTTACAAAAAGAAAAACCAGGAATATACCCTTCCTCTCAGCACAGAGAAAATCACAAGCCAAAACAAAAATAAGCTAATGCATTCCTTTGCTAGTACTTACTAATTCTAATGGAGTTGGATTGCTTGCTTCCTTGATCTGTGTCCGGCAAGCACACATAACAGACAGATCAAAACCTTCCCACCCACCCACCCCAGATTTGAAAGTATCTTGTCCCCTTATTGTTCCTTTTGGTCAGGTGCCAGCCAGGTTACCTGATCTTCTTAACCCTTTATAGGTAAAAGGATTTTGTTCCTCTGGCCAGGAGGGATTTTATAGTACTGTATACAGGAAGGTTGTTACCCTTCCCGTTATATTTATGACAGTATTATTCACAGTATGTGAGAAATAACACAGTGAACATCATTACCACTAAGCATGGGACTATTCACACAAGCAAGTTTGCAGGACTGGTTACTATATTTCAGACATTAAACTAAAAATTATAAGCATAATAAATGCATTTTATAAATATCTCAAACTATATAGTGTAACTGATACCTGTTGATAGTAATGACAGAAACAAAGATAATTGGAGAAAGTTTCCATAAAATGCTAAAATCCTATATTATATATATTCACATACTTTATCCAATAAGAAACTTTATTTTCAGCCTTCTATTGTTGGGCATAACTAGCTGAGCTGAAAAAGGTGGTGCGGAGCTGCAAGTACAGTATACATTCCCACTTCCCTAGCCCACAAGCTGATCATGTTTTCAAAGTGAAAAACTGGGAAATGTGGGTGGGGCTGTAACAGGGAAGGTTTTGATGAAGGATAAGGGAAGTTGGTGGGAGAGTGGAAAGAAAATGGGGTTTCCTCTTTCCTCTCTTATCCTTACTAAAATTTAGTAACTTATGAAGGTCTGATTAGAACTGAAAGATTTATTAAAGGAATAGAAACAAACACACTCTCATTCCATCTGTAATGTGTGCTGCAGCTTTCTCTTTTTGAATTTATTTCTTAATCCTTATTTTCTATTTGACTCTCAGTCTTTTACTTACAGAACTCAATGTCAAGTCTTAACCCTTTAAACACAGAAGAATATGGAGGTGGGGGGAAGCGAAGTAGGCTCTATAACTTATCTAAGCAACAAGAAAATTCCAAAATACAAATGTATTTTCCAACCATTTTATTAACAATTAAACTACCTCAGATTTCAGGGAATATTTCTTGTAAACTAAATTTGAATTAAGCTCCTATTTTTAAAAGGCATCTAGAAAATTGATGAATTGCCGAAAGAGCATACAAGCTAGAGGTAATGGCATATATTCTATACAACTTTTTTGGTCTTTAGAGCATAAAATCTTGGCAAGTTAGAAAGCAGGCTACACTTACTCTTAGTGTCCAATTAAAAGATGGAAATCTTCCTTCAAACAGTCTTACTGACTTATGTTTTTTAGTTTGCTGATCACTCAACAGCTCTCTTTACATACATATGTAAATTAAAGAAAAACTGTCTCCAAGATTTGCTGAAATAGAACAGAGGTACGCAACAGCAGTCATATTTTAAAGGAAAAGATTTCTCATCAATAATAGTGAAGTACTCCACAATGCCCCATCAGATATGTTATAATCCATTTTTAATTCTTATATATCACCATTCACTGGTGTCTCCTGCAAATGTTGACTCAATAGTTTTAAAAAAAAATCCACTGCTGATCATTCCTGCTTAAATAAAATGAACTGAGATTTCTGAGTGTGTGCCCATCCACAGGGGAACCTACTGAACACACTTCATCGTTAGCATAATGCATATTTATTTAATCCTATTTCTGTTGATATTTGATACATTTTAAATTTCTCTTTCATTTATAATTCCTCATCAGTTAAAACAGCCTCTAGAAAGAGTAGCAACATATCCATTGGGTAGGAAATTTCTAGTTAATATATACGTACGATTAGGGAAGGGGTAAAGTTATTGTGCATGTACAGCATATAGAATTTTAATCATCCAAAGGAAAAATAAATTTAAAAAATCTGTTAACATCAACAACTGAAGTATTAACAAAAAGTCTGAAATACAGTAAGTAGTGGAATTCATTTATTTTCATAGTTACTAATCCAAAGAGAGCTTTTATATTGTCCTGATGTAACTTATATGTGTACACCCTTGAGTTTGAAAACAGCATGCATTATGATTAACTATTCGTATTACCGTAATTCATAAAGACCTCTTTCAGGAGTAGAATTTCATTGTGTTAAGCACTGTACAAAAAACTCTTATGAAAAGCCTGCCTCTGCCCCCAAAGAACTTATGATCCATTTAACTACAGAACACAACACCCGAACAAAAAAACCGAGGAAGGATGAGGAAACAGTAGAAAAAGCATGTATTAATAAATTAGCTATGACTTGCTATTTGCCTAATACACAGGTTAGCTTTGCCCCAGTGAACAGACTGGAAAATTCATTTCTTAAATACAATAAAATAATGTGGACTCAAATCCAATATCCAAAAAACATACTAGAATTGCTACCACCTTAGGCAGCCCTGTATTCACACCCTACACACTACTGCAATAATTTTTATACAAAATATGCCTCATGAGGTATTATTTGAAGACTAGTAACACACTGATCAATAATTTAAAATACATGTATCAATGCTGCACGCCAAATTACGGATACTCACTAATTTCATGCTTTAAAATCTGTGACTAAAGACATTTAAACCAGGCGTCTCAGGGGGAGTTGATAAACAGGTTTCTCCAGACAAAAAAGGGAGGCTGACACCTCAAACCAGGCATGGCCCAAATTCAATGGACTATTAATTTGTATAGGAGATTACAGCAGGGAGAGAGAATTTGCACAGTAGAAACCACCAGTAAGTTGGAACAACAAGGGACCCTTATCTTCCAGACTTCATGGCTCCTTTTACTCATCATGAACTAATTAACTTTATCTGGGAGTACCCTTCAAAAGAATACATTTCAAATGTTCATTGGACTATAAAAGAGAGGGGGCAAAGAACCCCAAGTTATCTTTCACTTAAGATGACAGAGGAACCAAGCACTCTGGACTTTGCGGGAGGTCAGCCACCTTTCTGGAAGGAGATATGGTAAGAAACTTACCTTGAACCAAGACTGTAGTTTTGTTAAGTGTTAGTCACTAGAAAGCGCTGTTCACTTTTCTTTGCTTGTAACCATTTCTGACTTTACACCTTACACTTGAACTCATTTAAAATCCTCTCCCTTTTTGTTAATAAACTTGTTTTACCTTTAATCTAAACCAACCCAGTGCTCTATTTGAAGTCATTGTTAACTCCAATTAAAGCAACAAAACTGCTGTGTTTTTATCCCTTTAAAAGAGCATCCGACCTTATGTTCCAGGATACGGCTGGACATTTCAGGACAGATGGTTTTGGGGAAATTTAGGACTGGAGGAGTGTTGTGGCCACCTGGCTAGTAGTAACCAAGGCTGATGGAAACCAAAGTGGCCATGGTGTAACGAGCAGCATGCTGGAGTAAAAGTTGCTGAATTAGGTCTGTTTATCCATACAGACACTCAGTGCATGCTTGTATGCTGGCTGGGAGAATCCAGTCAGGGATCTACACCACAGAGCATTTTAAGGCATACAGGGTGACAGAACAAGCAGTGACAATCTCTCACTGGTCTGGGTTGCACCGCAAAACTTGCCAATTGTCTAGTTCATTTTTTATCTGGAGAAGTGTTAATATAAATGCAGACTTAGAAGACCTTATTAGAGAGGAACCATATTGTACAGGGATGCTGAATCATGGTCTTTCAAAAACTTAGAAGAAATATGTAACTTACCCTGTGCTTAGGAACCTAAATGTAAACAGATACCTAACTCTCTTACCCTGATGCTCCATTTACCAACTCAAAGCTTCAAGGTGGTAAATTTCATAATGAATTCTGAAACAATCAAATCTAGTTTCAAAACTATACACAGATCTACCAAAAAGTAAATTACTCTTTGGAAGCAATTCAAAAGCTTAAGAGGAAAAAAGGAACACTGGGAGTACAAATTGAAACTATAACATTGGTCAAGATTTAAAATTGCCCAAATGGTTTTAGTCAAATAAGATAAAAATATAATACAGTTTAAATATTTCATAAGATGTGCTGGATTCCTCTGCAATGTAATAGGACCAGAATATGATGGTCCAGTACTGATTAGAGGAGTATGAGAACAGTGGGGTTTGTATTACGTATATTCTTTGATCATGCCACATGTACCAAGGCTAACTGATGCTATTGACAAGAAGTAAGCTAGCAGACTCCCTGTCAATGACAAGCATCTCGATATTACATGATTTATATCCTTGACACCTCTTCCTGCCGTACATTTTGAAATGGCTGTTTGTTAGAAAATATGGCTGAAATTGCCTGTAACAAACAATTTACATGTCATATAGAAGCTTGCCCCAATTCACAACTATATGCTGTAACGAATATTTTAAAAAAATCTATAACAGTGGTTCTCAATCAGGGGTGAGAGTACCCCAGGGAGTACACAGGGGTTTTCCAGGGGGGTACGTCAACTCATTTAGATATTTGCCTAGTTTTACAACAGGCTACATAAAAAGCACTTATGAAGTCAGTACACAGTAAAATTTCATACACACAATCACTTGTTTATACTGCTCTATATACTATACACAGATATGTAAGTACAATATTTATATTCCAATTTATTTTTTGTGGTTATATGGTAAAAATGATGAAGTAAGCAATTCAGTAACAGTGTGCTATGACACTTTTTTAATGTTTGATTTTGTAAGCAAGTAATTTTTAAGTGAGGTGTAAACTTGGGGGTATGCAAGACAAATCGGACTCCTGAAAGGGGTAGAGTAATCTGGAAAGGTTGAGTGCCACTTATCTAGAACACTTCACTTTCCTCTCCCAGAGGTGCAGATGGGAGATATCAGACTGTCCCCACTTCAATAATGCAAATACATCTTTGCGAAAAGGTCTTATTTGGCTTGGCAACTGAGGTGCTGCAACTGTTGCTTATCAAGCTCTCCTTGATTGTCTCATTGTTACCTTGTGTTCCCCCGATCTGTTTCTTGTATCCAGCTGTTGTGTTTCACTTTATACACAGATTGTAAATTCTTTGGAACAGGGACTGTCTTTCTGTTAAGCATCTGTACAGTGCTTTGCACACTACTGGAGCCTTTATCATGGCTCCTAGGTGCAACTGTAATGCAAATAATTTATTGGGAAGAATTAGCCAATGGGTTCTTAGAGAGACAAGGTGGGTGAAGTAATTTCTTTCATTAGACCAATTTCTGTTGGTGAAAGAGACAAGCTTTTAAGCTATACAGAGCTCTTCTTCAGGTCTGGGCTCTGCAAGAGCTGGTTTACTATGCTCAGTTACCTAGGGAGCTGAGGTTATTCTCGGAGTCCTACACTCTGGGGGAAACTCTCGGCAGCAGCAGTTCCAAGTCCAGGAACAAGCCAAGCAGAACTTTGTGTCTTGGGCTACCCATGGGGAGACTCCGGGTTGAACAGCTGTATTGTGGAATATCCTACTTCTACCAGCCCCTTCTTAGGGGTAGAAAGTATTGTGATCCCTTTTCTTCTCCAGGCCAGATGGTCTCTTGGTCAGAGCTGATGTCCATTCCTTGCCCTGGGGATTCAAGTGACTTAAGAGTTTCCTGAAATGGTGGGTCTGACATTTCCAGGGTAGCAGTCACAGGCCTGGGTATCTCACCTGAATACAGCTATTTTTGGCTCTTTCTCCTTTGGCTGCCACATCCTCAGGGCAACCTGGCCAGATAGCAGGCTTCCTCTTTCAGAGCCTGCTCTCCCAGTCTGCTAAGGCAGTGGTTCTCAAACTTTTTTTTACTGGTGACCCCTTTCACATAGCAAGCCTCTGAGTGTGACCCCCCCCCTTATAAATTAAATACATGTTTTAATATATTTAATGCCATTATAAATGTTGGAGGCAAAGTGGGGTTTGGGGTGGAGGCTGACAGCTCACGACCCCCTATGTAATAGCCTCATGACCCCCTAAGGGGTCCTGACCCCCAGTTTGAGAGCCCCTGTGCTACGGGATCCCCTTTCACCTCCTGAGCTTCCTTCTTTGGAAAATGAGGTTTGGCTTTCCCTAGCACATCCTCCAAGGACACTCTAGGGGGATAAGAGGCATAGAGGACAGATGTTAGCATAGCAAAGCCTTTGATCCAATACCTGATAAACAGGCCTGGGTATCTCACCTGAATACAGCTATTTTTGGCTCTTTCTCCTTTGGCTGCCACATCCTCAGGGCAACCTGGCCAGATAGCAGGCTTCCTCTTTCAGAGCCTGCTCTCCCAGTCTGCTAAGGCAGTGGTTCTCAAACTTTTTTTTACTGGTGACCCCTTTCACATAGCAAGCCTCTGAGTGTGACCCCCCCCCCCTTATAAATTAAATACATGTTTTAATATATTTAATGCCATTATAAATGCTGGAGGCAAAGTGGGGTTTGGGGTGGAGGCTGACAGCTCACGACCCCCTATGTAATAGCCTCATGACCCCCTAAGGGGTCCTGACCCCCAGTTTGAGAGCCCCTGTGCTACGGGATCCCCTTTCACCTCCTGAGCTTCCTTCTTTGGAAAATGAGGTTTGGCTTTCCCTAGCACATCCTCCAAGGACACTCTAGGGGGATAAGAGGCATAGAGGACAGATGTTAGCATAGCAAAGCCTTTGATCCAATACCTGATAAACAGCAGGAAGGGGGGTGAGGGGAAGCAAAAACAAAAAGAGAAAACAAGCTTTAATAATGTGTGTGGGGACCATGGGAACAACCATGGTGGAAACTTTCGAATTTAATTCCTCTGTACCTCAGTTCCCCATCTGTGAAACAGGGTAATACCTCCTCACATCACAGGGGTGTTGTGAAGGTAAATTAAATAATATCTGCAAAGTCACTTAGATACTATAGTGATGAGTAGCACAGAAAAGTCCCTGAGAAAATTAGTAAGTCTGTCTTCAGAGCTGAATAGTGTACAATAAATAAGGCATTTCAGCACTTCTGATAATTAGGTTCTTATATAAAAGTACAATAGCTGAAACATATGTTTTATTTGCCACAGTTTCATGCTTTGGACAATAATCTCTCCACCAACATAAAGCTTTTCTTTTTTGACAAGTTTTAAATTCCTCTTTCTTCTTTGCTCATGTCATGTGATTTCATCTGATATTTTACTTCTTTTAGAGACAAACTGCTCTTACACATTTTGCAAGCAAAGCCCGTCAAAGCAACGGTTCTATTGCACCAAGCAACTAACCTAATTTCTGCTCATTTAAATTCTCATATTATCTGTCAAGAGAAAATCAAATATTTAACAGTAATAACGCATATTTAAACATACTGGGCTTGATTCGGTCTCATGGAAGCAGTTGCACTCCCGATTCCTAGTGAGGACTCACCCATAGCAGGCTGAGTAGATGGCAGTTTTACCACCATCTTCTGAGGGAGGAGGGCAGCTTTCAACTCAGATCTGCCGGCTGCCCAGGTTGGGTTGTAGATCAGTACATTAACAGACAGCCCAGTCTCTGTCCCTTCCCTGCCCTCTTTGCAGTCTGGGCTGGCTGGCGCATGGTTGCTACCTAGAGCAAGGTTAGTGGTCAACTTGTGCCCTATTCCAGTCAGACCATCTACCACAAGGCACTCACAGTCTGTGCTTCACTGGTGAAAGCCAGACTGAATCCTGCCTTCTGCGTCAAAGGCAATTAAAATAACTATTATTATTATACAGCAACAAAACAAGCCACAGCCCTTGACAGAATAAACAGAAAGACAAGTCTTGGGCAAGATTTTCAAAAGCGGCTAGTAATTTTGAGTGCCTCAATTTCTGAGTGCTCAACCTGAGTCAACTCAAAGATGTCTGATTTCCAGACAGTGCTGAGCATGCACCCTCTGAAAAGTAGGCCCCATTAAATTGTGTCAAGTTAAACACCAAAACAACTGAAGCATTGAAAAAACAGTAGTCACTTTCGAAAATATTTGCCAAACCCCTTGCCCTAAAAATCTTGTCTTGTTTTAGACATTACATGCTGAGCAGGGGTAAAACACTAAAGAGGAGATGAAGTAAAGAACAACAAATAAGAATGCACAATTTGATTTGGTATATGAACTACCAGAAGATACCATCAAGATTTTTAAAAATAATTTTTTGTGTTATTTATTATGAATTGTTACAGAGAAAGTGAATGGACCTTGTAGATCAACAAATTTGGACTATTTCAGACTAAACTGGTGATGGGAAAAACAGAGAGGAAATGAATTTCAAAGGAATTCAGGGAATTCCTTCCCTGAAAATACTCTCATCAGCCTTCCCCCAAATCAAAGTGGTTCCAATTCAGATTCCTTCACTGATTACAAGTGCAGAAGTATGGCATATTAAGAGGTGACATTCACAAAGACAGGTCTCACATAATTTATCATGTTTCAGAATAACAGCCGCGTTAGTCTGTATTTGCAAAAAGAAAAGGAGTACTTGTGGCACCTTAGAGACTAACATGTTACAGGTTAAAACCAACACCACAAATTCCATGAGAAAACCAAAAGGACACTAATGCAGACTATTTAGCTCTGGTATAATATTCTCTTGACATAGATAACATGGTCAATATTCAGGTTTGAGTAGCAGCCATGTTAGTCTGTATCTGCAAAAAGAAAAGGAGTACTTGTAGCACCGTAGAGACTAACAAATTTATTTAAATTTATATAAATGTGTTAGTCTCTAAGGTGCCACAAGTACTCCTTTTCTTTTTATGGTCAATATGTGAAAGAAAAAGCCTCACTCAGCCTTCCAACCAGACACAAAGGGAAAATGTCCTGGTCACCACTGTTAACTAATCATCTATAAGCAGTTGTGCATCTAATAAAACATAGTTTATGGACTTCAGTGAAAAATGAGAGTCACATTCCCAGACTCAAGTAGTGGATATAATTTGTGCCATATCTTCATGCTCTTTCCGCTAACCTAACAGCACCACCTCAGTCCTATCTGTAGGGCCCTACCAAAATCACGGCCCATTCTGGTCAATTTCACAGAGGGTTTTAAAATTGGTCATTTCAGGATGTTGTAACTGTTGGGGTCCTGAACCAAAATGAGATCGGGGGGCAAGGGGGGGTTCCAAACGTGTTGCAGGGGGGATCCCAAGATATCCACCTCCACCAACCTCCTCTAACTGCAGGAAGCTCAGAGTGAGGGTGGCAAAGATCTCCTCCATGCTGCTGCTGGGGGCTTCTAGCTGCTACTCCAGGCCAGTGACAGATTAAGGAAAGGCCCCTCAGCCAAACTTGGGGCCCCAGCCCCAAAAGCCACCCCAGGGTGGAAGCCCTGACTGGGTCACCCGAGCCCCGGCAGTAGCCCTGGGGGAAGAAGTCTCGAGCCCGGGCAGCCTCGAGCCTGGACTTCCCCAAGCCCCAGCTTGGGGGCAAGCCCTAAGCCCAGGCTGTCCCGGCTGGGGAGGCAGAAGCCCCAAACCAGGACTGCCCTGAACCCAGCTGGAGCAGCAGGGGCTGAAGCCCCGAGCCCCGGCTGGAGTGGAGGGAGGGGCGGAAGCCCAGCCCCACCATGGGAGGATGCCTCGAGCTTGATGCCTGGAGCTGTGGCAGGAGCCACAAAGTGGGGGGCTGAAGCCCAGAGCCTGGGAGAGATCAGATTTCACGGGGAAAGATGTTTTTCATGGACCGTGAAATTGGTAGGGCTCTACCTATCTGTATTGAGCCTCAGTTAGCTGATTCACACCCATGACTCTGTCTCCACTATACATCAGGTCAACCTGTACACCAAAACTAATCTTGTTTTAACCCCTCCACCTCCCACATACAAGATGTACAAACACAGATTTTGTTCGGGATCAAGAAGTATCTTACACTTGAAATGAGGTGCAAAGAGCATAGCTTTGCTGTACGTTTGTTTTCTTACTTCTCTTTTCTTACAGTACTTCCTGCGGAGGAAGTGAGCCATAAGGAAGGATCTGCATACATCATATTCTGGTAAACTTTAAATGTGACCAGAACAGGCTTTTACTCTCTGTCACTTTTGTCAGTGTCTTATTTATCTTAATGTCCATTCTCAAAAAAAGAAAAAGAAAAGAAAAAAAAGCATGTTTTAAGAACTACAGAAATATTACTTTTGCAGCTACTGTCTTCATAAATAAATAAAATAGTATTACAGCCATATTGCATTCACTGCATGTGAAAAATTACGTAAGTACATGGAATAAAGGAAAATAAATGTTTAGAACCCAGGGAGCCTGTGGTTAAATCCTGGCCCATTAAAGTCAGTAACAAAAGTCCCTTTGAGTTCAGTGGAGCCAAGATTTCTCCCACAATCGCTATGAAGTGCTGAACACCTTCAACTGTGAGGGTGTACCACAGCTTCCAGAAAGTGCTCAGTGCTAATCTAAAATAATATGAGGCACTGTCCTTATTGAACTGAAAGGTAGTATAAACAGAATGAAGGTCAACAAGGAAGATAGCTTCTTTACTAGAATGAACACAAATACTTAATACTTGACTGACTCCTAGGGGTACTAGAAATTACTCTCAATTGTTACTGACAGCACAGAAATAATGGTGTCTGTTCTTGTACAGAAAATTACGCAAGAGCAGCTACTCTATTATTATGCAAATATAAGTCATTAGACAACTAACAATTGCATCTCTGCAGATGCCAATGGACTTGAAGGACAGTTATTATTCAACATTATAAGAAGCTGTGGACTGAATCTAATTTCTGAAAAACAAGAACATGCAAGAATTTGTTTCAAGTGTTTCTTTTCTTCTGACATTAGCCGTTCTGACTAAATACAGTAAAATCACCATGTTGTATTTGACAGTCTTCATTCTAGAGTGAGAATTCAAAAAATGGGATCTGCAGCCCCATGCTGTGGCTCCCAAAGTTCCCTTGCTCAGCTCTAGGGAACCTGTAAACATAGCTACTGGTTTGCTATGCCATATAGGGACAGAGGCTGGCCCCAAATATACTACCACCTTCACCTCATTGGAAAGGGAAAGGAAAGAGGTGGGACTGCGAGCCATCCTGATACCACTTCCCTCCTCTGCCCTTTACCTTCCAATAAGCAGAAAAAGGCATCACAGTTGTGTGGCCAGCCCCTCTTCACTGAGCACAGGGAGTCAGTCTTTTAAGTTACTATACAGCTAATTAGTAAAAGATCAGTTTTTGGTGTATTTCTTGGCTCATCTTTACTACATTTTCCATAGAAAAAAACCCCTGCCAAACCTGAGACTCCACCAGGTATACAAGAGACTGTTCCTTTAACTCTGGACTATCTTCCCAAGCTGGAAAGTTGCAAACATGTATGCATTCTATGGACGTCATAACAACACATTGGACTATATAAAATGATTATATAGTGAGGCACTTGGCCACTGAAAGTGATGAACATTAGGAAGATTTCAGCAGCTGATAATCAGCGATCAATAGCTTGTCCTAGTTACTGAGAGGACTGCTAGAAATTGTGAGAAATTTGTGGGAGGGAGGTTTCCTCAACTAGAAGTGGAGGAAGTCTGAATTTTAAGGATGAAAGCATGCCCCATATCCCATCTGAGCAGTGAACAACTCACCCTGTAATCACAGAAAAGGGGATAAATAGGGGATGACTGCCTCCTACAATACCCACTCCAGGAAAGACGCTGTCTTCCTATCCTACATGCACGTACATGGTAAAATGCACATATCCTATACACATATGAAGCTGGACCTGCCTCTAACGGACACAGAGTGTGGTCTGCTTCTACACAAATAGATGCTTAGACTGCCTGCAGATACATAGACATTATTCAGTTAGTGTTCTCTAGCCATGCAAAAGAATATGCTAAGGCACTCTTGACACATTCTTGCATCCCAAAAGGGATCCGTTCTTCCCCAGCCTCACTGGCTTCTCCAGACAGACTCTGCTGTTTTCACAAAAGTCTGTCAAGTTGTATAGTTTTCAGTTCAAAACCATCATCGTATCTGGATCATTTGATTATACTTATTTGAGGATAGGGTTTTGGAAGACACCACCATCTGTTCCTTCAAAATGGAAGACTGACTACTTTTAAAAGTTTGCATGAGGTTTGATAATGGTCCTACACACTGATCTGCTGATGCACATTCACCAATATCTAAATGAACAATTTCAATTTCTTCCATGGCTACAGGAGCTTTGGAACATGGTCTAGAGCATAGGTTCTTAATCTGGAGGTTGCAAAATCTCAAAGGTCAGGAAGGAAGACTGGGGCCATGCTATCCTTCCCCTACCCTATGGCTAAATCTGAGGAAGTCCTGGAAAAGTGGGAGGGCTGTTTTGGGGGAGGGGTAAGGGTACCCCCTTATGGAAAAGGTTGAGAACCACTGGTCTAGAGCCATACATTTGAAAATTTAAACATGTCCAGAGGTAGCCTATTAGCCAACCACAGAGCAAATATTTCTGATATTTCACAAATGTGCACATAGAGGAAGATGACAGTGACTGTTAATTCTGAACCTAATTAAATTTATGATGAGGATTTAAAAAGATTTCTGTATGGCATGCATAACAGCAGAACAGTTCCTACTGTGTGAAACTACTCTTTCAAGCACTAACATTTCCCATGAAGAATAAAGAAATTATTGCATACCTAAATAAGACCATAGGAACACCACCGCAACAAATTATTTTAATGTTTAAAAGTTATAGTCCTGGTATTTATTAAGTTCAGAATGAACTTTTCCACCAACATGCTACAACTCTGCATTAAGAAAACAAAACCACATCTCAGATCGTAATAACTCTCAGCAGAGGTAATATGGTGGGTCACATGCCCCCACGACCCCAGATTTGCTGCTTGGCTTGTACTGAGCATACTCAATAATACTGCTGAAGCAGGCTGCCCTCATTCCGCCTGTCCACTATCAGCAGGCATGAATCGTCCCTGACTCAGTCAGCACGAACGTATACTAGATTTGAACAGGAGAGCTAGTGAAAAATAGTATTTGTATAGCATTACCCCTACCCTGTAGCTTCTTTGAATTATTAATATATATTATAGTTTCTGAATGATATTGACTACACAATTGATATATTGGTATGGATTTTTTTTTAAATTACAATAAATATTTCTTCTAAGGCAGATATAAACCTTGGGCTATTTTAGACAGAAAATTCTGTTACCTACCATAACTATATTTTAAATTGTATCAAGGATCTATTAGGGATAATTAGGAGCCCTATATCATAATTAGATAATATTATCTAGAGTTTGGTGAGAATACCATGTTTAAAAATTGAAATAAAAATGTGTGTCTGAAACTGACTACTTAATTTCTCTAAAAATTATTGAAAATAGCCAAACTTACCAATAGCAGTTCATAGTAAGAGCACCTGTAATTAGCCAGCAGGCACTGCAATGCCATTCTGGAGATGTGGCCTGCCCTCCACTATAACCTAGTGCTGGCTACAAGCTGCTTTTACTCAGTTTTGTATTTTTACTTCTAAACTGCAATAATACTATGATCCTAAGAGCACCCCAAGGCCAGATGGACCACTGTTGTCATTGTATTTACCCAAAAGGTGGCATGTAATCTATCACTGGAAAACAGTAACTCACTGATTATTAATATTCTTGTGCAATGTATGTACAGTTAACCCACAAAGAATTTTACACATGTGCTGGAAATATGTGACAAATGTGTTTACAGCAGGCATGGGAGGGGGAGTTGATCCACCGGTTTTCTCCAGACAAAGAAAAGAAGCCGACACCTCAAACCAGGTGGGGTGAAATTCAATAGGCTATTCATTTGTATCAGAGGTTACAGGAAGAGATCATTTACATTGAAAAGAATCACCAGCTGGGAAGAACCAGCATGGAGTCTACACCAGACAGCCTGGTGTCCCACCCAGCAGGGGAAAGGAACTTTATCTGGGGATACACTTTCAAAGGATCACTGGACTATAAAGAGAGGGAGAGCAAACCCCTAAGTCAGGGATTGGCAACCTTTGGCCCGCGGCCCACCAGCATCCCTCCCATAGTCGTCTCTTTTCTAAGCTGAACAGTCCCAGTCTTTTTAACCTCTCCTTGTATGGAAACTGTTCCATACCCTTAATCATTTTGGTTACCCTTCTCGGTACCTTTTCCAATTCTAATATATCTTTTTTGAGATGGGGAGACCAGAACTGCATCAAGTATACAATGTGCTGGAGTACCATGGATTTATGTCATGGCATTCTGATATTTTCTGTCTTTTTAATCTATCCTTTTCCTAATGGTTCCTAACATTGTTAACCTTTTTGACTGCCACTGCACATTGAACAGATTTTTCAGAGAACTATCTAGAATGACTTAAAGATCTCTGTCTTGAGTGGTAACAACTAATTTAGACCCCTTCATTTTGTATATATAGTTGGGGTTATTTTTTCCAACATGAATTGCTTTGCACTTAACAATGAATTTCATCTGTCATTTTGTTGCCCAGCCATCCAGTTTTGTGAAATCCCCTTGTAATTCTTCGCAGTCAGCTTTGAACTTAACTATCCTGAGTAATTTAGTCTTGTCTTCAAACTTTACCACCCCTTTTTCAAACTCTTTCTGAATATGTTGAACAGCATAGGTCTCAGTACAGATCCTCAGGTTGTTACAAGAAAACTGGACTTGACATAACCTCAGCCATTTGTGTACTCAGCCACCATTAGCTGAAAGCGAGAACACCACGCCTTTGCTTTAGCAGACAAAACAGCTGCACGGCTACAATGTTGTTACTAAAAAGAAATAACATAACATTAATAAAAATCAAAGAAAATGTGGAAATCTGTGTGTCTATGACCATAAGCTTTTTGGTTGGGAGTTGTTTTGCTAATAAGTAAAATTATTTCCTATCTTTTAACCAGTTACTTATCCATTAAAGGACCTTCCCACTTATCCCATGACTGTGTACTTTGCTTTAGACCCTTTGATGTGGGACAATGTCAAAGGCTTCCTGAAAGTCCAAGTAAACTATATCAACTGGATCATTCTTGTCCACGTGCTTGTTGACACTCTCCGAGAATTCTAATAGACTGGTGAGGCATGATATCTCTTTACAAAAGCCAGGTTGACTGTTCCCCAACATATCGTGTTCATCTGTTCTCATAATTCTGTTATTTACTTCAGTTTCAAACAATTTGCCTGGTACTGAAGTTAGGCTTACCAGCCTGTAATTGCCCAGGACCACATCTGAAGCCATTTTTTTTTTTTTAATCACCGTTACTTTAGCTACCCTTCAGAATCTGGTACAAAGACTGATATAAGCAATGGGTTACACACCATGATTAGTAGTTCTGCAATTTCACTTTTGAGTTCCTTCAAAACTCTTGGGTGAATACCATCTGGTCCTGGTGACTCACTGCTGTTTAGTTTATCGATTTGTTCCAAACCCCTCTTCTATTAACACTTCTATCTAGGACAGTTCCTCAGATTTGTCACCGAAAAATAATGGCTCATGTATGGGAATCTCACTCACATCATTTGCAGTGAAGACTGATGCAAAGAATTCATTTACCAGCTCTGCAACGGCCTTATCTTCCTTGAGTGCTCCTTAAGTGCATCGATCATCCTGTGGCCCCACTCTAGTTTGTTAAGTTAGATTGAAGCATATTCTTACTTGTTTGTTTATAACTCTTTCTATCTTTATTTCCTTATAGTTGATATAATTTAAACCTATATCCTTTTATTAATAAAACTATTTTACTTTTACTAGAAGTGTTTGTTAACCCCAGTTAAGGTAATAAGCTGCTGTGTGCTGTCTCTAGGAGCAAATGGGTTTCAACTGATTGTACCTGCTAGGCAAGGTGGGACTAGCAGAGTCCTGAAGAGATTGCTGGCAAGGCAGACAAGCTGGTGTGTCAGGGAGCTAACACATAGCTTAGCAGCACTTCTCACTTGTTGATGCTGAAAGGGATAACACAGTAACCCAATTCTGGTAACCCCAGCAGAGTGTCACAAATTATTTGTAAAATAAGCTGAAGCAATGTAGAAGTAATTAAGAGGACAAGAAAGCAAAAAGAGGGACAGATTGATACGAGCCCTCTAGCTATGGTTATGGAATTAGAGACTTGATAAAAACTCCTGAACAGAAAATATAAATTTGACTAATCAGGTAATCTTTCAGTATTAAGTAGTCACAAGTGTGAGTATAAAGTAGAGTAGTCTTCCCTGAAAGAAGCCTTAAATACGTTTAATCCTCAAGGCACCAAATTCTAGAGAGACCTCCAAGGAAAATATTGTTTATTAAATCTTATCTAATGACACAGCTACATAAATGTTGTCAACAGTTGCTTGTGGTAACTAAGCTTATTAAACTTCTATCATCCCATGGCTTCTATGCCCAAACAACAGCTGGAAACCAGATAATAAAGAAATTCAATCCATCATTCTTACAGATGAAATTAATATCTGTCAAATTCACTTCTGACAATTTAATATAATGGGTTTAAAATAGCTGCTTAGTTTTCTTTTTCTGGTCTAAGGTAGCTGTTGTAAGAAAAACAAGACGTAATTTCTAAGTACTGCCAAATTCAAGTTAATTATCGTAAACAGGAAACTATTATAGATACTAAGTTAATCCAAGATGTACAATATATGTAACACAAACAGCAGCTCTGTATATTTGAATTAAAAATATAACCTTTTATGATAAGTAGGCCTGGTCCATGACACTGATAACCTGAGGATTGAGGACAGAATAAAGGACTAAAATCAGTGCCAGGTGATAATTTAAATAAATCCTCAGCCTCTTCTAATGCATTATTAAACTAATTTGTAGCATTTCAATATAAAGTCTGCATGCAGAACAGCATAGGAATGTAGCAAATTGTAATTAAGTATGTAAATTCTGATGAAATAATCCAGCAAGCAAACTGCATAAGGTTGACTCAATGTAGAAAATAACTGAAAAAGGTAGTACGTATAAATGCATTTTAAAAAATCAGAACTTCAGAAGTTACCCTGGGGGCAGGCATGCACGCTGCACCAAGTCAAAGGACAGCATAGTGGTGATTATCGTACTCTGCTTTTGGAGGCCTTGTGCTTTACTGAGGGCTTGTCTATACAGTGCAGTAATTCACTTGGGGAGGGTGTTGAATTCTAAAGTGCACCAACGTGCACACTAGGGAACTTCCGGTGTATGCCAGCAGGGTCTATACAAGTCAGTGTGCAACATGTCGGTGCGCTTTAAAATTCACACGCCACTGGCACGCATTTCCATGCTGTCTAGATAAGCCCTGAGACACAATGTTTTCAGGAGCTCCAACTGTACTGGACAGTTTAACCTTTAGAGCGGTATTAACACTGAGAAGGACCAAGCATGGGAATCAATAGCTCCCCACTGCTGGACCCTTTCCCTGCTTCAGTGAAAGACTCCAGCAGCGGAGAAAGGTTCTGGCTGGGGGAGGCAGCAGGGAAAGTCCTCGGCAGTTCCCATCGTCCAGAGCCTTTTCCTGTTGTCTCTCCCCTCCCCTCCCGTCCCACAGCCTTTCATTGACACGTGTAGCTACACACACCAGTGTGGACACAGCTTGCTTTTCACTGCAGCGTGTAGCTATCCATACCCTCCACACTACCCTCAGTCATGTGCAGTGTAGATGTTGCCAAAGGCTAAGCCCATTGGAGACCACAGAGTATTACTTTTCTTTTGTTCCTGTTCAAATAAATTAGTACTTTAAAATATTTGACAATTTTTATTATTTGACAATATTTGACTGGTCAACTGACCAATTATTTTTGGACCGGTCAAATACCCCACAAACTAGCAATATTGATTGGTGAGTCCACTTCTCAATGGATATCACTCTTGAAAGAAAAGAGCCCTACGGCACAGAAGTGCACTAAGGGGTAGAAAATATGGTCTTGATACTGTAATGATGAAGCTTAAGGTTGTATTTGCTGCCATTTGCACCAGGCACACTAAAATACACAAATTAAAAATGATTAGATAAATACTGTATACAGGAATGTGCCTTTTTTTCTGGGCATCATTTTAAAGCTCTTCTACATCAAACTTTAGAACAAATCTTAACTCTACACTGAACTCTTGTTTGTACATTTGAAACTTTCAAAGTGCACCTTCAAGCATTTATTCACTGTTTCCTTTTATGTTAACTCTGCTCACATATTTTTTGTTTATTAGAGTTGTGTTCGTGCAGCAACATATGTATTTTTAGCAGCATCTCTGCTGTTACTTTAGGGGGTCACTGGTGTCAATTTGTTTTAAATGATTTAAAATAATGCCTCATTTCTTCCAGTTAATCTCATTTCAAGAACTTGCACAGTTTTGCTTGAGTTCAGTGATGACTGCAGATACCACAGTGACCTATCAGGTCACAACACCATGAGCCAATATAGTCATTGGAATAATTGGCTCTGCAGTTAAGTGTGTTCATAATGCTGCACTCACTCTGAAAGGGAAAGGTCTGTCCCGCATGGATTCTCAAGATATTTAGACCTAAGAATGTTGAGTTTCATATTGTATGTGAAAGATTGACACAAAACATTATTAACTAGCTACCAACGGCAGAAAAGAGGATATTACATTGCTGTTAGATATGTAGGGAAAGATTTTAAAAGGAATTTGGGCACATTAAAACATAGATAAGTGTGTAGTGGGATTTACATAAGAACCAAAGTCCCACTGACATACTTTCCCAAGAGATCTAACCTCTGTGAAATCTGTAAAGTTAGGTTTCAGTGCTCTAGCCTCCAGCTCTGCTATAAAAATCTCAACTTTTTTTTATTAAGTAACCCAAATATGGATTATTTTTATAAAAGCAATAATGTAGAAACAATGTCAGATTCAAAGTGCAATGCCTACATATTAAATAAAAATAAGTTCGCAAGCATCTCCTAGTATTGTGAAATGCAGGGTTAGCTATACATACATTTTTATCACTAGAAGGGAAAAATCATGAAAAACGAAGTAATTTATTTCTGATGAACTCTTCAGTGGTTGCAGCTGTTTACTGTTGATGAGAGTTTTCCTTATTCTGCAGACACTCCCAGTAAAAATGGGATACAAGAAGGTGCCTAAAACAATCTACTGCAAAAGGAGATTATTACTCCATTTTCTGATCCCCTCTCTTGTGCCCTATCTCACTTTTAGATCATTCTCATCTCCTTGAATGATGACTAGTCAGCAATATGAAATAGAAGGTAGAAATATTACCCCATAAATTGTTACCAATAAAGACGAAAGACAATGATGGAAGTTATCGTTTTTTGGTAAGTGTCATTATTTCTTTACCCTTCAAAATTAATGTCAATGTAATGTTTAACAAGCAGGAGACCACATGCATAGCAGTGAAAAAGAAGTCTAATGCTAAACAGTAAATGGAAAGCTTTGTTAGATATTTAATTGCACTCAGTTTCACGCCCAACCCACAAATATACTTCTTTTCTAATATTAGTGTTCTCATGATACCTGCATCCAAACAAAAATGTGAATAACATGAACAGATAACCAATCTCTCCTTCAATTCCATGTGCCAGAACCCAACTATTCATCCTGATCTTCTGCACTTAAAATTGCAAATAAATAATTTTAAAAGGCTATGCTTGCAATGAGTCTTCAGTCATTTCAAAACCTGTTCCCTCTATTCCCTTCCAGTTATTTAATTGCACTTGACCCTGCCCAGTATTATCAGTCACAAATAAATAAAAATCTTTGCCAAAATCTTTTTCAACCATCAACCCATGTTCCAGTCACTATATTCACCATAGTTCCCATAAGGAAGGAAAGAATTGCAGGTGCCAAATCCAGCTGGACCTGCTGAGTAAGCCCTGTAGATACTCAAGGAGCTATAGACCAGGATCCAGTCAAAAAGTGGGATAAGTGTGGAATTCCATCGCAGGAGAGGTTAAGGCAGGATCATGATCTCAGATTTCTTGGGTGAAGAGGGTGTATTCTGGTACTGAAGGTAAGGAATTATTTTAATAATTTACTGGAAATTTTTGAAAGACTCTGAATAGACCCAGTGGGAGGGGAAGAAAATGCTGAAAAAGTACCGTGGAGACAGGAAAAAGATAGTGAAGATTACTAAACCAACAGCTGATAACAATTAGAGAAACAGCCTATGAACAGCCTTAAAAAAGCAAAATGGAAGGCTCAAACAACAGTACAGAAGACATGATTGCAAATGCCAGGATGAGAGAATTTACGAAGCACCAAAGGGCACTACAGACAGCATATTTCCCAGTAGAGACACATGTTGAGGTGGGCACTTGCTAACACACAGAAGGCTGTTAAAAACATGCAAACAAGTCATCTGGTTTATGTTAGTTGAAAAGCATACTTAAGCCTTCAGATGTGCTGAACAGAAAATGCTTTGACGCTCCTTCTCATATCATCACAAGTTTTTCAGCCTGCACAGGTGAGTCATAAAAGCAATAGGACCACTGAGTGAAGGTGAAAGAGGAGGGGGTTTGAAAGTCCATGCTCTTGCTGATTTTAACCGAATATGCAGTGCTAGCATCAGGTGGCTGTTTAGTGGTGTATTAAAGTGGTGCATAAAAATATTCTTTTGGGGTTTTTTGGGGAAAAATCTAAAGCCTGAAGATTGCACGCACTGGATCTTAGAAATGCACATGTATGAAATTACCTAAACTGTAGCAGCAGCAAAGTAAAAAGCTATCAGTAGTAGAGGAGACATTGAACAGAACTGCAATGCCATCTATTTTTGTCTGCAGTAGCACTCAGTGTGCAGAGTGATCCCTTGCTGGATGTGGCAATGGTGAACTTTCTCCTGAACATGTACAATTGCTCGAGCACTAATGCAAGCCCTGTAGGATGTACAACCTATCCTGGAAAATGATCCCTCACTCTCACAGACCTTGGGAGGCAGGCCAGTCCTCGCTTACAGACAGCCCCCCAACCTGAAGCAAATACTCACCAGAAACTACACTCCGCAGAAACACTAACCCAGGACCAATCTTTGTAACAAACCCCGTTGCCTACTCTGTCCCCATATCTATTCTAGCGACACCATCAAAGGAGCCAACCACATCAGCCACACCACCAGGGGCTCATTCATCTGCACATGTGATATATGCCATCATGTGCCAGCAACGCCCCTCTGCCATGTATATTGGCCAAACTGGACAGTCTCTACGTAAAAGAATAAATGGACACAAATCAGACATCAGGAACGGTAACATACAAAAGCCAGTAGGAGAACACTTCAATCTCCCTGGACATTCAATAACAAATTTAAAAGTAGCCATCCTTCAACAAAAAAACCTTTAAAAACAGACTTCAAAGAGAAACTGCAGAGCTACAATTCATTTGCAAATTTAACACCATTAATTTGGGCTTGAACAGGGACTGGGAGTGGCTGGCGAACTACAAAAGCAATTTTCCCTCTCTTGGTATTGACACCTCCTTATCAGCTATTGGGAGTGGACCATATCCACCTTGACTGAATTGGCCTTGTCAACACTGGTTCTCCAGTGTTGTAAGGTAACTCCCTTCTCTTCATGTGCCAGTATATTTATGCCTTTATCTGTAATTTTCATTCCATGCATCTGAAGAAGTGGGTTTTTTTTACCCATGAAAGCTTATGCCCAAATAAATCTGTTAGTCTTTAAGGTGCCACCGGACTCCTCGTAATTTATGCAGTTCACACTTAAAAAAATGTTGATACAGCACCTCTCCAACTAGGAATTGACACTCCTTTTTGCGGGCCTATCCTGTGAACTGTGAGATGTGTACCCATAATATACCAGTATTGTAACCCTGACAGTGGGTGCTATGTGTAGATATCCTGTGTAATTTTATACTAGCCAAAGTTAGCGAGGAGAAACTGCACTATCAGAAATTATAGCACTTCAGTAGAATTGTAAGTGCAACTCTATACTGTAGGAAAGGCCAATGGTGCCCATGGGCAGCAGAGCTTGGGGGAGAAAAGCTGTAATACAAAAGAGCAGCAGACTCAGCAGCTTCAGAGCTGTATGAAAAACATTCACAAGGTTGTGGGCAGGAACTGGGACAGGATGTTTCTTAAAAGTTTATCAAAAGAGGGGAAGAACTTGAGAAAACAGCACCTAAGGCAGAATTGCCCAGGTTAGGAGCTAAGAAACAGTCAAAATGGCAAAGGATTAAACAGTGGTGGCTAAGGAACAGAGAAGCCAGCAACAGAATCCCTATGGTTGGGAAGCAATAGAAACATTACCAAGTTCAGTAAGAGTCAGAAAACAATAGAGGGGGTATAAAAGCACAATGCAGAGAAGTAGATATCAGAGGCCTGTTGAAACAGCATAGGAGGCCTGGGGAACAAAGGACTTGTTTTGAAGGCTTAAGTAACATAAGAAAAAGTCATCTGGGCAACAAAAAAGGCTGGAGGAACAGAGGGGGCCTTCAAGCTGTCGGGGAACTTCAGAAAAAAGCCAGAAAGGGTCGTAAGTGCAGCCTGAGGAAAGCATTATTTTCTCAAAAGGCCTTGATAAAAACCATCAATGATGCCATTATTTCATATTTTACAAACTATTGATAGGTAATGTTTTGGTGAAGGAAAGGTAAATGTTCTGTTAGTTTTTTGTATACTATCTTTACAAAGGAAGTCCTGTCAGCCATAAAACACCTATGTATTTAAGTGACAATAAGACTCAAATTCTCAGCAGCAAGCCTTTTCAGAGCTGATGGGGATAATCTGAGAGCAGCTCAAGACCTGAATGAGATCAGATCTTGCTCTGTACAGAGACAAGGAGATAAAACAGCAAGAGGCCAACAATGGCATGAGACAGAAAAGATGACCACACAAAAAATAAATGGGATCTGAGTGGAAAGGAGTTTGGGACCAAGTTACTCAGACACCCAAACCTGATCAGAGTGCAAGAACACATTTTTCCAGGCAAAAGAACTTAAATTGGTGTTATGGTTGCAAATATGTACTAATTGCCTACAGGAAAGAGTCTTTAATAAACCATGTTATGTTTAAAAACCAAATCAATAAAACCCTGCAAGCTAAGCAATTCATTACGTCTACAAAAATAAATAAAAAAACAGAAATGTAAAGTTAATCAGCATCATTTCTGCCATTGGTATCTTCACACTACCCTGGAAATCGACAACTCCTAATGCATGGGCAAATGTTTTCACAGTGTGGTCCACAATTTAATCCAGAAATTGTTTCACGTCCCACCTGTCCTCCCATTCGTTATTCACTTCCCTCCCCCTGCTTACAGCTGCTTACAAAGAAAAATAATAATAGATAAGTATTTAGTGGGCTTTACTTTATCTTTAAATGTAATTTGGCCAATACAGTAAGACCAGCCAGCTCTCCACAGACTGTAAGTTTCCACATACTCCATGCCCAGTTATGCCACACATTCTCGCATCATCGTCCAGTGCAACACAGAGACACAGCTGGTCAGAAAGTGTTTTTTTTTGGCAGAAACTTTCAACTTTTCATTGAAAAGCTGAAAACTGATCCCCCTCACCCCAGTTTTGCCAACTGAAAACTAACAGGAAAAAAATATATCAAAGATTCTTTAGGAAAGCAAACACTTTTCACAAAAGGTTTTGTTTAGTTGAATACCCAATCTTCTGTCTGAAAGACAGATGGAAAAATTTTGACCAACTTTAATAGATAGGCTTAAGGGAACTGCACTTTGTTGTAACACCTACAGGAAAGAGGACAACAAAAAGCAGAAAGTAAAGCATCTGGCAGAAGACCAAGTTACCCCTGAAGCAGGAGAATCAGGCCACAGATGGGGAGCATATGTAACTGGGATTATTGCAGGCAAATTATATACAACTACTTGTACATTGCCTTTTCTGCAACTTAGTTTAAATCTTTACTGAAACAGAGACAAGAAAGCAAGCATTATACGGAATCAAACCAAAGGCTACAGTATTTAAAACCCTGAATTTAGCTCTTAAGACCTCTCAGTCATATTCAGAGGGGGAAAAAAAATCACGCAATTGCTTAGTATGAAAATATTTATATTTCATACAAACAACAGTATTTGAAATATTCTGAAAGATCTTTAAGACGTGTCAGTAACTAGCAGCATTCGCTCCGCTGTTGTTAATTTACTTTCTCTCCTTAGTTTGGGTCAGAAACAATCTTTGCATCCAAAACGTTACAGGTTTTAAAACATTAGCATACAAAATAATCCATCCCTCCAATTCTTAAAAGGCTCTCACTTAACAACATACTGCCCTTCCCAATAAACTCAACAATATCAGATGAGAGATTTATAACCCCTGATCTCATTCAGCTCTGCCTCTTCTTTTCCTTACTAATCAGGACAGCATTCCTATTTAAAGTAGCAAGCCAATAGGCAAATATGGCTTCCACAACCTCATGAAGTGACAAAAATTTCCCTTGCAGTGCTCCTTCTAGGTCTTTAAAACACAGTGCAGACCATGCATTATTTTAATTAAGCACTTTGTTGGCAGATAAAGACTGGAATAACATTCACCTCTAGACAATATGTTACAGAGTTTGAGAACCATCGCTGACAGCAACAATATATTCTGGCCTTGTATTGTCATTCTTCAGCTGAGTTCACTGGGAGCTTCCAGTAACTTTTATAGATGCACATATGCACACCTATAAACATTTCTAATACCATTCCTTTAACTCATGACAAAACTGAGTTGTTCCAAAAGCTGATTTAAACCTAATTTTTCTTTTTCCGATCTTTCACAAATGGTTTACCTTGTTTAATTCGAATTTGACCAAGAAGCCTCCTCTGATCTGCATGTATAACATTTGAAGCAGAAATTATCTTTTCTGAGTATGCAGAGGGAGGAAAATATCAGGACTATAAAGGAGAACTGGTTATAGCCTTATCTATAGATTGACTACAAACTCTCTATAATATGTATTTGTGTCTGTGTTACATATTTTTTTTGTATGCATGTCAGTATGTGAGAGAGAGAGAACACTTATACCTGTAGTAAAATGTGTGTGTAAGATTCAAATTGACAGAAATTAGATAAGCAAAGAATTGAAGAGTTAAGGTGCCCCAAGCAACTTTAACTCTGCAACTGTGTTGCATTATAAACCTGTGCATTGTCCATCCTCTATGACAGTGGCTCATGAGCGGCACATAACTTTTACAATTAAAGTGTGACTCGCAGAGCCTTTCCCTGCCTCTGCCCCCACTCTCCGCCTATCAGATTGGGGGTAAAGGGGAAGCCTGGGGCTTCTACCATGTGGCAGGGTGGTGGGGCTAGGGCCTTTTGCCAGAGATAACTGGTACCTGCTGAGACAGGAAGCACAATTTAAAGGCTTGCTGTCCCCCAACAGCTTGAGTCACACACCCTTGGCATGCCCCCTTTACCCCGCAGCTCCCAGGTGTTAGCTCCCCAGGGAGAGGCAGCAGCAAAAGCAGCAGCTCTCCCTGCAGCTCCCAGATGTTTACCACTGCCTCTTCCCATGCGCTGGCTCCAGCAGCTGCCATTCAGGGAGGGGGACCTGCGGCACCATGTACTGAGCAAAGCCAGCAAACCGTGGTAAAAATCTGGGGCAGAGGCACGTGAGCCCCAAACCCTAGGAGGTGCCTCCCAGTTCCCGAACTTCTGAACATTGTGTTGTATGTTGTTTGGAGGGTCAGTAAGTTTCGCTACCTCTGCTCTGTGAGGATTCTTTATGTGAAAGGAGAGAGAGAGAATAAAATCCTTACTAAACAATCTAATGAAGCACGTTAGACTGAGCATCTCTTTCTACAGATGTGTTTGTCACAGTTTCAGGGTAACTGCACCTGTATCTCCCTCTGTGGTCCACTGCCAGAGTGCCCAGTCAGGTCTCCAACAGTATCTGTCTCTGGACAGTGAACCTTGTCCCATTCCCTTCTGACCAGGGGTCTTAAGGTTTCACAAATCCCTGCCTTACACGGAGATACCCCCAGCAAGCCAGTCTGCCTGAAGGCCAGCACCTGCAGTTTGCTTTCTCTCCAAGAGCTATGAACAGTATATTGCATTCCCACCAATTACAAGTTACCATTCAGCTCTTTCTAAGCAAGCACTTTTATTCTTAAGGTAAAAGCATTATAGAAAACATAGCAAAAAAATAAGCATTCCTACATACATGTTAAAAGCTTACCAGAGGTCTCCCATCAATCTTATGGGGCCCTAGTAGACTAAAGTCTTTCTGACCCATTTGGAAGGGTTGGTGCCCCCCTCGGACATACACTCCTGTCCATTGGCTGTATCAGAAAGAAGGCCCTCACTCTGTTTAAGTCCAGCCTTTTTATGTGAAAAGCCTTTCTTTTTCAATTGTCTCTGGAAAACTCACTTTGAACCAGTATATTCAAGCCTTCCAAGAGGTGCTCTCTCTCTGGAGGTATCTACAACCTGAGTGATCACCTTAATCACCCCCTAGCCTCATTGTTTTTAGTTTCTAGAGGAGCTGTGGCAACCCCCGCCCCCCGGAGTTGTATATACTCCCTGGCCCATAAAAAACATTTAAAAACTTAATACAGTATGTTCTCCCAAAGATACTGCAGGGAGTTGCAACATCTGTCACAGTCTTAAGGATGTCATGCAGCCCGATATGACACTCAGCCTGTTTTCATATCTCCTGTGTAACTTCATAAAAACTGTCCTGTTCATTGCATCTTGTAAATATATCATGGCGGAAACAAACTTCAAATTTGTCTTCCACCCAAATGTTGAGTTGTCATTGCATAAAACTGTTAAACTTTTTGAAAACTGCAATTCAAAGATTTCTTAAAAATGCCAGTATTTCCAAAAAACAAACTATCCCTCATCCCCAGCCACCCCCCAAATCTTTTCACCGACATATGCACATGAAGAAATTGATTCAGAAAGATCATTTGTAGGAGAACGGAGATGTAGCAGAATACCTTCATTACAACAAAATCCATGCATGACAGAGACTGACATCTGTCCAAAATATGTACAAAATTTAAGGATATGGTGCAACAAGTCCTCCTAGTTATTTCTTTGGTTCTGTTTAGTATGCAACCATGCACTGCTTGTGGAGTTATGAAACAGAAAATGTAGTTAACGGTGAAAAATTGTGACTAAAAAGAGAATAAAGAAAAAAGAAAATGTGAAAGCAACCTTCTTGTCCATTCAACTGGTAATACATTAAACGCTCATGAAAGCTTATGCTCAAATCAATTGGTTAGTCTCTAAGGTGCCACAAGTACTCCTTTTCTTTTTGCGAATACAGACTAACACGGCTGCTACTTTGAAACCTGTCATTAAAAAGTCTATAAAAGCAGCACTGAAATGGCTTCCTATGTCATCAAGTGGGGACTTCAGAAATGATCAGCACTTGGGCACAGGAAGGGCAAAGGGAAGGAGGGAAGGTATGGTAAAACACCAGTTTGATTGCTCGAGCAGCTGAGAGATTTCTGCAAAGGCAGATGATTGATAGTGTGTGGGACTGACAGTGTGTACAGCAGACACAAGTAATGGCATGTGTAAAGTAACTAGAAGCTTCCGGATGAAACACTGAGAAACATAAAACTTGTTTTTGAAAAAGAAAGATTTGCTAAGTTGCATAGATAAGAAAAGCAGAGTTTGTGTTTAGAAATAAACTAGAAAAAACAAATGTATGTGGTTTCTCACTTCAGTTATAAAACATATTAAGATTGTAACATCCCTGTAATTCTATTCAATTACTTCATCCAATTTTAGGATCATTTGTGCCTGGTTTACATTTTGGAACAAAGCAACTGCATGCCATTCTATGAAATGCCACCAATACTGGCTGAGAAGATAATCCTGTTAGTAGGACTGCCGTTTCCCTCTCTGCTGCTACAGCCTCTTCTCTATCACTGTGTAATTATCAAATGTTTTTCTTAAAAGAATAAATCATTTATTAAAAACAAAGAAAATCAGTCAGGAAGATCTAACCAACAGGTGGGTATGAGAAAAACAATACAAAAATGAGAACACAGTAAGTTTGGTGTGTGAATGGGGAACAAAGATACAACAGCTGATGCTAGGCACATATCAAAGTTTTCAGAAAAACTTTATTATCTTTCAATTTTAATGGCTTCAAGAGTTGTCACTTGAAGTCTTAAGGAGGTATTTTGATAAAAAAATCTTGTGATGGAAATCTACATCTTTAGTCGACACTACAGAAAGAGCAGTTTAAATTAAAAAGCACATGGAAACCTTTGAGCCATTTTCTAATCTCTGTTTTCTTAGTATTGTAGCTGTAAGAAAGTTTACAAAACAGAAACAAAACACAGTTGGGCAAACATCCATTATTATCCATGGGGGGGGGTTCACTCAGAGAAATTATATAGCTCCACTTGCATTTGTAATTCAAAGTGAAGCCCACAAACGAGATGTCTCATTAGTTTGAGCAGATGGATCAAAATTAAAGGCTGAATCACCAACTTTTAATTTCCCAGTAGCCAGGAAGAGTTTGAGTCTTGCAGAGTATGACTGTTAAAAAATCAACATGAAAAGATTTTCTCCATCTGTCTTAACACATGCCTATGTAGAATACAACTACCTCCTACTGTCCTTACTCTTTAAAAATGAAAATGCACATTACATCCATTAAACATAGGAACATACAACTTCAGCTGAATATCTCACTGCAATCTGTAGTAAAATAATGTGATACGAACAAACCAACCTGACTTTAGTCTGAGTAAATTAGGTCTCCTGTCAACACAGCGCAATGTAGACACCGCAGTAAGTGGATCTAACTACGTCGACTTCAGTTATGTTATTCACATAACTGAAGTTGCATAAATTAGATCTATTTACCGCGGTAGCGTATACCAGCCCTAAGACTTACCAAAAACGTTCCTAGTTGGAAAGAACAAAAACACTAACTCAGGAACCTATCCTTGCAACAAAGCCCATTGCCAACTGTGTCCACATATCTTTTCAGGGGACACCATCAAAGGGCCTAATCACATCAGCCACACTATCAGAGGCTCATTCACCTGCGCATCTACCAGTGTGATATATGCCATCATGTGCCAGCAATGCCCCTCTGCCATGTACATTGGACAAACTGGACAGTCTCTACGTAAAAGAATAAATGCACACAAATCAGACGTCAAGAATTAGAACATTCAAAAACCAGTTGGAGAACACTTCAATCTCTTTGGTCACTCGATTACAGACCTAAAAGTTGCCATTCTTCAACAAATAAACTTCAAAAACAAACTCCAATGAGAGACTGCTGAATTGGAATTAATTTGCAAACTGGATACAATTAACTTAGGCTTGAATAAAGACTGAGAGTGGATGGGTCATTACACAAAGTAAAACTATTTCCCCTTGTTTATTTCCCCTCCTACTGTTCTTGTAAAATGCTAGAAATGGCCCACCTTGATTATCACTACAAAAGGTTCCCCCCTCCACCCCCGCTGGTAATAGCTCACCTTCTCTGATCACTCTTATTACAGCGTGTATGGTAACACCCATTGTTTCATGTTCTCTGTGTATATAAAATCTCCCCACTGTATTTTCCACTGTATGCATCCGATGAAGTGAGCTGTAGCTCACGAAAACTTATGCTCTAATACATTTGTTAGTCTCTAAGGTGCCACAAGTCCTCCTTTTGTTTTTGGTAAAGACTCTCACAAGAGCACACAGAGGAAACTTGATAACCACAAAAGGGAAGTACTAATTCCGGTCCTGGATTTAAAAAAAGGATAGTTATTTCCCTCTAATTCTGTTTCTGTCACACAGGATTCTCATTATTGCATCTTCTGCTTCAGTGTGAGACAGAGCATACAGCTTTTTGGTCCTCTGAGGTAGTGATAGTAGAGACGAACATGAGATATCCCTCTTCTGACAGTAATACACTACCTCCTCAGCACCTAGAACCTTCCAGCTAGTTACTAAACTGCACACTGACAGCCTAAAGGATACAAAGAAAGATTCCAAAGAGCATGACCCTTAGCTGGGTGAAATAATCCTCTAAAATATCTTACAAAGAAGGAGATTTACATGTAAAGGAGAGGAAACGATTTGCAGATACCATGTACACACAATCCATACTCTCAGGAAGTAAGTAGCTTGAGGCATATATAAAAATATAGAATGGCAAAACATAATAGGCAATATTAAAGAAACACACTCATGCCCAACCTGGATGCAAAAAAGTTTATTTGTAAAACAAGGAGCGTCACACAATGACAATTCTAGAAAAACAAATGCTACTCTTAAAGGATTCAAAAATTCCTTCCGGGGTGCTATCTGTCCTCCCACCTGGGGAGAGGATAGAGGATCCAGAGACACATTAATGTCTACATTTTTACTACACATTTTGATATAATGTTAGATAGCAAGAGTGACTATAGAAGCTATCTTGATAGTAGGAAAAAAAGCAACCAATTTGCCTAACATGGTTCATATTAATCTACAACACACTCTGCTGCAGAGTAGTATGACGGCAAATGGATTAGTGGGAATTAAAAAAAAGACCACATATTCAGAGAATAGACTCTGCAGTTACAATAGCTAGGATAAAAAGAAAGAAACACCAATCACCAGCTAGAGTCATTACAAAAATTCCTTCATCTTCAAACTATAATACTCTATTGCAACACCATGTGGATTATGGATAGGTTTATGCTTCTTTTGAAGCATTCTACATTGTCAGGGGCAGGATGCCAGACTACACAGACAATCAGCCCATTCCAGGATGGTAAATCCTATGTTTCTTTAGTACTTAACACAGAAACACGCATATTTTAAAACTTCAAATTAAAAAGAAAAATGTTGGTAATTTCAATATGCATTTTACCATTTTCCGTAAGATTGTTTTCTCAATTACATCTGTTTTTTTTAAGATATCCCTCAGCTACTTACATCTGATACACTGTGGGCATCACTGAATTAAAATACAATAAACTGACTTGTTGTAATTTTACATGCATGCAGTATTTAAATTTCTCTTCCGGATATTCAACGTACTGACAAGAAAACACATCTGCAAATGGTTTGAAGTAGAAAATGTCAAGCAACCATATTTATCCTGAAATTTTAAGGTCAGTAAGCTAAACAACTCTGTGCACTAAACAGCATTTTTGTCACTCACTAGTTAAAACCATTATATAACATCCATACATTAAACTTTTAAACAAGAAAGTGCTCAAACTTATAGTGTCTTTAAAAAGTTACTATCAACAGCAATCTGGATCTCTCAACGTGGAACCAAATTGAGATTTAAATAGCAAAGAAAACAATAATTCTGCTGAGAGTGAAAATGTACTGTTTATTGAGCTGTTAGTTTGAAATATAATATTCAAAAATTGAGTTCAGTGATTGTGTCAGCTATTGAAATTGTTACATTAAGATGACAAACTTCATTTGACTTCTCTCAGCCATAGTATAGACCTCAAAGTAAAATGCAAACCCACAGTCATATTTTTATTTGTACTGAACCTCAAAATGATTTTCAAGTAAAGTTACACAAACAAAAAAATTTCTTCCAAGGAGATTACACTGCTTACAAAGTTTTATTTGAATTTCCTCTATAATAATATAAGGTTATTGTAGTTTGTAGCACAATGAAATCAAGAAAGCAATTTGTCCTTTAGCCAAGAAGATTGTTCCACTCAAATCTCCTAATGGAGGCATCACTGACAGATGCAATGCTGGGCGGACACTATCACAAATTTTACTCATGTGAAACCACTGTTTCTGAAGCGGCACTAAATGGGATCCCCAGGCTCCAAATTATCAAAGAGCTTAGTTTAGAACCATCTATAAGTGATCTTGAAAAGGTGATCACCTCCCTAGCATTAGAAAGCCCAAAGGAAAAGACGGAATTCCACTAAAGTACTGAAAGGAGGAGGACAGATTGTGCTTAAATATCTGTACAATATCCTTGCTTGTTGGGGGGAAGGAGTGATAGCACAAGACATAAAGGATGACAACAACATAATGTTGTATAAAAATAAAGGATATCAGAGTGATTACAACAACTACAGGGGAATCACTCTCTATTGTGACAGGTTTCAGAGTAGCAGCCGTGTTAGTCTGTATTCGCAAAAAGAAAAGGAGTACGTGTGGCACCTTAGAGACTAACCAATTTATTTGAGCATGAGCTTTCGTGAGCTACAGCTCACTTCATCGGATGCATTCAGTGGAAAATACAGTGGGGAGATTTATATACATAGAGAACATGAAACAATGGGTGTTACCATACACGCTGTAACCAGAGTGATCACTTAAGATGAGCTATTACCAGCAAGGGTGGGGCGGGGGGGGGAGAGAACCTTTTGTAGTGATAATCAAGGTAGGCCATTTCCGGCAGTTGACAAGAACATCTGAGGAACAGTGGGGGGTCGGGGGTGGGAAATAAACATGGGGAAATAGTTTTACTTTGTGTAATGACCCATCCACTCCCAGTCTCTATTCAAGCCTAAGTTAATTGTATCCAGTTTGCAAATTAATTCCAATTCAGCAGTCTCTTGTTGGAGTCTGTTTTTGAAGTTTTTTTGTTGAAGAATGGCAACTTTTAGGTCTGTAATCGAGTGACCAGAGAGATTGAAGTGTTCTCCAACTGGTTTTTGAATGTTCTAATTCTTGACGTCTGATTTGTGTGCATTTAATTCTTTTACGTAGAGACTGTCCAGTTTGACCACCGTACATGGCAGAGGAGCATTGCTGGCACATATCACATTGGTAGATGTGCAGGTGAACGAGCCTCTGATAGCGTGGCTGATGTGATTAGGCCCTGTGATGGTGTCCCCTGAATAGATATGTGGACACAGTTGGCAACGGGCTTTGTTGCAAGGATAGGTTCCTGGGTTAATGGTTCTGTTGTGTGGTATGTGGTTGCTGGTGAGTATTTGTTTCAGGTTGGGGGGCTGTCTGTAAGCAAGGACTGGCCTGTCTCCCAAGATTTGTGAGAGTGATGGTCGTCCTTCAGGATAGGTTGTAGATCCTTGATGATACATTGGAGAGGTTTTAGCTGGGGGCTGAAGGTGATGGCTACTGGCATTCTGTTATTTTCTTTGTTGGGCCTGTCCTGTAGCAGGTGACTTCTGGGTACTCTCCTGGTTCTGTCCATCTGTTTCTTCACTTCAGCAGGTGGGTACTGTAGTTGTAAGAATGCTTGATAGAGATCTTGTAGGTGTTTGTCTCTGTCTGAGGGGTTGGAGCAAATGTGGTTGTATTGTAGAGCTTGGCTGTAGACGATGGATTGTGTGAGGTGCTCTGGGTGAAAGCTGGAGGCATGTAGGTAGGAACAGCGGTCAGTAGGTTTCCGGTATAGGGTGGTGTTTATGTGACCATCGTTTATTAGCACCATAGTGTCCAGGATGTGGATCTCTTGTTTGGACTGGTCCAGGCTGAGGTTGATGGTGGGATGGAAATTGTTGAACTCATTGTGGAATTCCTCAAGGGCTTCTTTTCTATGGGTCCAGATGATGAAGATGTCATTAATGTAGCGCAAGTAGAGTAGGGGCATTAGCGGACAAGAGCTGAGGAAGCGTTGTTCTAAGTCAGCCATAAAAATGTTGGCATACTGTGGGGCCATGCGGGTACCCATAGCAGTGCTGCTGATTTGAAGGTATACATTGTCCCCAAATGTGAAATAGTTACGGGTGTTGCTGGAAGAGCATTTTCCTGGGTCACTTTCAACAGATTGCAAGTTCTTGCTGACCATCAAGAGCATAAATCTGGCTTCTGTGCCAGTAGATCAGCCAGCAAGTTACAGTCCCATATGATGTGATCAGTATGACAGCTTTGAAATTAGCAGTGGTCTGAAACAAAGATGTGATCTGGCAGCAACACTCATCAATATATTTTTCTCTTTAGTGGTTCATCATGCTCTCTCATCTACCACCAAGGGTACACAACTTTATACAATATCAGTTGGAAAATTCTTCAACATTGCTCACATGAGAACAAAACAAAGTTAAAGATGTGTTGATGAAAGAACTTCTTTTCACCAATGACGCAGTGCTCATTGCAGACAGTGAATAGGAACTCCAGAAATTTTACAATAGCTTTGTGTTAGCTTGTGATTAATTTGGACTAATCATCAGTCTAAAGAAGATAATGATTATGGCACAAGATGTATTGATAGCACAAGAAGTTTTAATAGCTGACATTATGATAGAAGTTATGCACAAGCCATGTCTGGATCAACTACCTTGGATAATCTATTTTTGGATTACAGGCTTAATTCTCACATCAGAAAGCCAGCCATCACATTCAGCCAACTGACTGAGTGCATGTGAGGTAATAGGAAGCTGACAAAGTTATGCGTTCTGAGTATTCAGACATGAGAGAAAGCTAAACACCTTCCACACCCACTGACTTAAATATCAAGTCAGAAACCAAAGTTCCTGATACTGAAATACTTGAAAACAGAAAATTGCCAAACAATCACTATTCTTAAACACAAATTTCTTTGTTGGCTCAGTCATCTGCACCAGCTGGATGATGGACACATTCCAAATGACCTCTTTATGGAGAACTTGTGGATTCTCCATGGCCACTGGGCTGACCTGGGCTCAGGTTCAAGAATGATCGCAAGCAGGATTTGAAAACTTTCAACACTGACATTGAAAGCTGGGAAAAGGCAGCTAGTGATAGGCTACATTGGAGGGCTGTGCAGCACCAGGGAGTCAAAGAAGCCTAAGAGAGGTTGTGGAGAAAAAGAGAGCAAAGAGGAAAACACAGCAGGCCTCAAGTGCCAATAGTGTGCCATTTCATCTTCCGGCCCTGTGCCTTACACTTGCACTATCTGTGGCAAGGACCGCCGCTTGAGAAGTGGACTTCTTAACCACTTGTGATGCTGTATGACTGAACTGAACTGCTTTGGCGCTTACACCATTGTCTTTGGAGATGGATTATTGCCATCTACTATAGTCTAATATAATCACAAAATAGAGATTTTTTATTATCTTGTAAAAATATATATTTTTCTGTGGCAATACCAGAAATTGTACATATTTAAATCTTACGGCGTTAAAGAGATTGGTACCATTAGGTCTATGCATAGCCAGAGACAATACTAGCAAACCAGGAGAGAACCGAAAGATGATATATAAAACTCACCTAATTGCTCGGGCACTTAATGAGCATGCTTGTTTTTCTATTTACAAATGGTACTGTATGAAGAATCAGCTAAATCCACCTTGCTTGTAACAACAAAATGGGCTACCTCTCCTTTACTTTAACTTCGATGAGATCAGAGATTCTGTGTGCATTATTTGTGACAAAGTCATTTCTCTAGTGCTTAGGCCAGATGGACCATGGTGCCATTTCTTGACAACACATCATCAGAAGGAGGAGAATAAGAGGTTGACACTGACTAATTTGGGGACCTTGAAGATTGAGGACCTTTGAAGTAATTTCTCTCAATTTCAACATCCACTTCCTCTAGTCCTGACCAAATATTTCTTCTGAGAAAGAGAACATATTTTGAAATCCCTCCAAAAAGTGTTTATTCTTAGATGTTTTTGGGAAGGGAACTGAAATCTCTTTTACCTCTAGATCTTTTACTGGAGTTACTATGCAGGGATTGAGCACGTGTTAGCATCTGTTGCTGCACTGGCCATGCACCATAAGGACCATGGCCATTTGTCTTAGATGCACCAAGCTGGTGATCCAGAAGCAGGAAATAAAAGAGTGATAAGCTATTCAGACACGTGGATAATAACCACCCCCACCCCTCGCCAAACTGCTTCTTGATTGGACATCAGTCTGAAACCTAAAAATGCACTTTAGAAACCTCCATTGCAGACTGAAGTGGAGGACTAATTGTGATTTTTATATGGGACATTTCAAAGAGCAAGAGATAGGAGATGCTCTACTACACATTTCAAAAACAATGGAATTCTTTGCCTGTGATGGACATATTAATCTCGGATAGTACACCTCTTAAAACATAGGTGGGATTAGGAAAGGCTGAAAGAAATTCTGATCACTAAAGTTACATTTAGCTACATTTAAAACTATACTTTAGAATTGTCACTCAGGAAAGAGAGAAACTATTTACAGCAAACTTTGAATAGAATCAAATGAGAGATGAATGGTTTAATGACCTCTTATGTAAGTGGAAAGGAAGAAATGATATCTGTTAAAGAGATGGACTTCTCAGTAATGAACCTTATTACCATCATTATAGGAGGAAATATATTTACACATCCCGCAATTGTCAATGGTTGATTTATCGATACATCAAACCCGAATAAAAGCAGGTTGTTCAGCTGGTATGGGGAATCTCTGCAGAAGCACTTTTGAGGGAGGGGAGGGATGGGATAGCTCAGTGGTTTGAGCATTGGCCTGCTAAACCCAGGGTTGTGAGTTCAATCCTTGAGGGGGCCATTTGGGATCTGGGGAAAAATTGGGGATTGGTCCTGCTTTGAGCAGGGGGTTGGACTAGATGACTTCCTGAGGTCCCTTCTAACCCTGGGATTCTATGATGTAGTTCTATAACATAGTTTATTTTTATTATAAAATGTAATATGTCTAAAATCCAGACCTACCATGCATTATGATTCAAAACTAATTATAATCACTTGATATAGTAATATCAGTTGTTTTAAAGCGCTATACCAGAATACTAGACATTTTCAGCCTTATGCTTCTTAGTTAAAAGTTAACATTTAGTCTAAGTTTTTGTGCATGAAAATATTTCTCATTAAAATACTTTTACTGCTCAGAAGAACTCAGAAATTAAGTCTCCGAGTTAACTGTCTTAGAACACAGAAGAGGAAAACAAAGCATTTATTTAAAATACAGACTAGAAATTCTTGTTCAGATATTTTTCAAGAAACAGATTCTGAGTAAAAAAACCAATAAAAAATAAATATACCTGGTGTCCAGCTGTTATTTGCTTCAAAACATTTTCATAACATACTTCGTCCATATTATTCATCTGCTGCACCTGGATAGTAATAAGTGACATTACCAACTGAAAGTAAAAGGCAATCTTTCATTCTAGTTGAAACATACTTTATATTAAATCAATTAAAAAGAATCCACCCAAATACTTATTAGAAACAAATATTAACGTCTAATAAAAAATATAATATAAAAACACTTAGTTTTTTTCCTGTCATAATAAAGTCCTACTAGCATATGCACATAGCACAGTAGGTCTATCAAAATCAAACACAAGTGTTTCAATATCAACCACATCTAAGAATTGATTAATAAAGCAAAATGTATTTGCTATCCATATAGTAACATCCACAGATATAAGATCAGCTCTCCAAGTCATTGTTCATTTCCCCCACATAAATTCAGATAATTCCAGCTAGTATTAAGAGGATTCTCTATAGGTGTACGAGTGTCATGTGAAGTGGAAAGAATTTTGCAGAGTAGCAGATCCTTTTTACACAGAGTTCTATGAATCCATCACATTATTATTTATCAGTAATTCTGTACCAAGAACTTACTATCAAAATTTCTGACATGATGCAAGTGAGAGAAGACAGTGCTGTGCAAGGATGTCAAGAGTAACATTAAAATAAGATTATCCAGTGACTCACAAACAATCACTAAATGTGGCTTTAGTTACAAACATTTAAGGTATTAAGCCAATAACTTTGTCCATATCTTATTAAGCTCTTGTAGGAAGGTATTACAATCTAATGGGGATGAGTAGTTCATTTGAATAGAACCACTGTAAACTTAAGATCTATGCAATTTATATAAACATACACATATTTGTCTGACTCTCTCAATATCACTGCTTACATTCAAACAAAGGTTATACAACATTAAGGTTGTGACAAAATGAAACAAGGGAATTCAAAGTCAGAGCTGACACTCAGTCTCTAGCTCATTTTGTTCATTTAAGGGGGGTGGGGGGGTGACATTTGATAAATGAGTTGAATCTTCCAGTAGAAAAACATGCAACATTCAGAAAATGG
Organism: Chelonia mydas; assembly: GCF_015237465.2. Classification (NCBI taxonomy): domain Eukaryota; kingdom Metazoa; phylum Chordata; order Testudines; family Cheloniidae; genus Chelonia; species Chelonia mydas. Next base: position 74,066,538 of record NC_057851.1, read on the forward strand.
AAATGTAACCTCTCTCTGGTATATTCAGAATGGTTGAAAGAATTGTTAAACATGGATTTAATGGAAAAAAATAACTTTACATGGGTGAAATAAATATATCCATATATGGTGTCACATGAATGCCATGAGAATAAGAATACAACATGTGTCTTTCAAACATGGCATTATTACTAAGAGCAACATTTTATAGATTACATTTCATATTCTATAGACTAATTTCATGATACAGGGTTAGGTCTTTCCTGTGTGAATGAAAACTTTCTAAAAGATAAAATGAGTTAAAAGCATAAAGCACAGTATGGCATTCAAATCCTCTATAAGCAGAGCATCACACATTTACCTGGCCCACCCTCCTCTTTTCCATTCAAATTGTCATAGCTAATGAGAATTTCCACTGTACTATCCCAATTTAGGTTTTACACACTACTTAATAAAAAGGAAAAGAAAAAACTTTTTGAGGGGGCTGATGATACTAAGAAAGGAAAGGAAAGAAAAGCGAAATGAACAAATTGTGAGAAGTAGATCAAAAAGATAAAATAAAGGATAAGTGAATGCTAATAGCAATGCTGAGCTTAGATAATGATGACCTATTTAGGATTAGAAGAAATTAAATTATTTACTTTTCTTATAGTTTCATAAACATACATGGGCGCTTTATAAAATACACATGAAAATATGGTCACTCTGGTAGGTAGTATCTGAATTTCGGTGAAACAAAAAGAAAGAGCCCCATTTGTCTGTCCGAGCTGAAGGATGGTGCATGTAAAAGGTTCCATTCTCAGCATCAACAGAACAGACTCTGTTTAAGTTATACACTTCTTGGAATAGGGACCACCCCTTAGTTCATGTTTTGAGCACACTGTTGCTGCTTAGCATCACTACTTAAATGTGCTTACCATCAGAAAAACAAGAACAGAAATACAAATAAAAGGAAAATAAATTTTTGTCTGGCAATGCTGGAAGAAAGGCAGGAGGCCATGGATGTGCTTTAATTAGGCCACAACTTTATTCACTTAAAATATCTGGAAGTACCCAGCAACAAATGATACAGTACAGAGTCAGCATCATTTCATTATTCATGTCCACATAATCCCCAGACTGATCCCAGCCATCCCTGACCTGGGATCCTGCCACCCTCCCCTCATATGAGGTGAAAGGAGGTCATAAAAGTGTGTGTGTGTGTGTGTGGGGGGGGTATCAGCTCCCCACTGTTCCAGAAATAGGAGCCCCCAATCCCCTTCCTCAGATCCCTTAAGGGAATTGCCTCTCATGTTGTGGGTTCCAGGACTAGCTGCTCCAAGAAGCAGTCATTTATGGTGACAAGAAACTCTCTCTGCATCCTGTCCTGAGGTGACATGTTCCCAGTCAATATGGGGGACAGATGAAATCCCCCACTATTGTTGAGTTTTCTATTTTTATAGCCTCCCTAATCTCCCAGAACATTTCACAATCACCATCCTGCTCAGGTGGTTGATAGTATATTCCTACTGCTATATTCTTATTATTCAAGTACGGAATTTCTAGCTATAGAGATTCTATGGTATTGTTTGATTCATTTATGATTTTTCCTCTCTTTGACTCTATGCTTTCTTTCACATATAGTGCCACTCTCCCCTTAGCACAGCCTACTCTGTCATTCCTATATACAGTAGAACCTCACAGTTATTAACACCAGAGTTACAAACTGACTGGTCAAGCACACACCGCATTTAGAACCAGAAGTATGCAATCAGGCAGCAGCAGGGACAAAAAAAGCAAATACAGTAGAGTACTGTGTTAAACATAAACTACAAAAAAAAAAGGGGGGGGGGGAGTTTAAAAAAGATTTGACACGGTAAGGAAACTGTTTCTGTGCTTGTTTCATTTAAATTAAGATGGAAAATAGCAGCATTTTTCACTTGCACAGTAAAGTTTCAAAGATGCATTAAGTCAAGGTTCAGCTGTAAACTTTTGAAAAAATAATATTTTATTCAGTTACAAACAGTTGCCATTCCTGAGGTGTTCTTAACTCTGAGGTTCTACTGTATTTTGTACTCTAGTATTACTGTGTCCCATTAATTATTATTTTTTCCACCAAGTTTCAGTGGAACCTATTATATCAATATCCTCATTTAATACCAAGCATTCAAGTTCACCCATCTTAGTATTTAGATTTCTATCATTTGCATACAAGCATTCATAAAAAGTTTGTCACTTTTTAGCTGTCTGCCACCATGTGATGTAACTGAACAGGACTCTTTAGCTAGTGAGCGCAAACATATGGTAAATTCACAGCATTCAATCAATCTTCTTATTTTTACCTCAGAAATTTCTTGAAAAGTCATTTGTTCACATATACTGATTTTATTATGGGGTCTCAATCTTTCTTTTAACCATATACTACATTTAAAGTCCTATCAAGCAAAATTGTGCTTCAGGACATGTTAGGAGATAGAAAGAATCTCTGACTGGAATTTTTGCCTAATTGATGTTTAACACTGGTATGGAACCAAACTTTTGTACAAATAACAGTAAGTTTTGAAACCATGTGTTCTGTTTTCACTTAAACAGAAGAGCATCATTTGGAATGAGAATTATTTTGTACTTTCTTTGGCCAGTTTTAATTTTGTGCAGGCCAGGTTGTACACTGTAGCTAATTGTTTTCTAACCATATCAAATAAAACAGAGGGAAAAAAGCACTGTCATTGTCTAGTGTCTGGACTTAATAACAAAGAAACAAATACGCATTAACTCATGTACCTAAGAGTTTTATCCACCTTCTACACTAGGGACCCAAAACCAGTTTGTTTTCCAATCCAACTATTAGGTATTTTTCCAATCTGGGCTGAGATGTATCTGCCCTTTTGACCAGAACAATAACCAGAGAGGGACAAATGCAAAGGTCTTTTCTGTTTAAGTTTTGGCATTTGTTACTCACTGAGGTAGGAAAGGTTTCTGAAAAACATCAGACTAATGCCTTAGACCAGGGGTGGCCAACCTGTGGCTCCGGAGCCACATGCAGCTCTTCAGAAGTTAATATGCGGCTCCTTGTATAGGCACTGGCTCCTGGGCTGGAGCTACAGGTGCCAACTTTCCAATGTGCCAGGGGGTGCTCACTGCTCAACCCCTGGCTCTGCCACAGGCCCTGCCCCGACTACACTCCCTCCCCTGAGCCTGCCATGCCCTCGCTCCGCCCCCCCACCCCGAGCCTCCTGCAAGCCACAACACAGCTGGTCAGGAGGTGCGGGCCGGGAGGGGGAGGCGCTGATCGGCGGGGCAGGGAGCTGATGTGGGGCCGCTGATGTATTACTGTGGCTCTTTGGCAATGTACATTGGTAAATTCTGGCTCCTTCTCAGGCCCAGGTTGGCCCCCACTGCCTTAGACCCATGTGCCTCCTAGCTGCTGAAAGTATGTGGGGAAATGACAGTGTTCATATTATGGCTGCTTCTACTAAAGTGAGGAGGATGCTGTCTGTTTTGAAGGGGCCTTGTGAGCAGTCTATACACACAATCTGGAAACAGATTGCTAATTGGCCAATCTTCACTTTTTCGGATAAGGTTACTGGGAAGGTTGTGGCAAGGCAACTATCATAATATCTAGCTGCCTCATAGCTCCTTGATATTTGCCAGCCTCATAGCTCCTTGATACTTGCCAGACCAGCTACAAACACTGCATCTATTGTGTTGGCTGATGATCTCCTCCTAACAACGGACAACGATTAAGAATCCATGCTAATATTATTAGACCTAACAGCTGCTTTAGTGGATTGTGTCAAGAGTTGCTTGTTGGCCCCACAAACATGTTTGTGCTGTCTCCTTGGTCATGGGAGGGTTGGGAGAATGCAGACAGAGGCCTGGTTCTGCAAGGTCTCACACTCTGTTTGGGTAGGTTCAGTTCCTATATTGTCCTGGGAGAAATCTTCTGACATGGAGATTCAATACTCTGCATTCCTCATTGAAGATGCCAGCTGCTGTAAGGCACATTCAATTGACTCCACAGTGTTTTTTCTACCTCAAATGTCTGATGACATTCTTCTGAGCAATACAAGGACTTTTTCTTGGCCTGTGATATTAACGGAAACATCATATCTGTCTACCTTTTTTTGTCCACATGAGGAGGGGTCATTCACTGATAATTTCACTTCCTTGTTACCTTTTTTTTGGCAGGGAAAGGGGAACTAGTTATTTCACGGTCATTTCAACAATACTTTGTGAAGTACTTGACATAGTTGTCTGCTTTCATTTTAAAGCTATAAAGCTTATTCCAAAGCTGCTATTAGGATACTACATCTTTGCCTTTTTCTAATGATACAGTACGAATAAACTAAACATTCAAATGAAGTATTAAGAAATGTTTAAAGAAAGGCAACAGCAAATATTATTGAAGGTACTTGAAACAATTAATGAAGGTTAAAATATGCACATCATAATAAGTACCATATGGTAAACTTATCCTTGTGTGCACATACGTGAAATGGCTCCCCTATGGTTTTAAGGCACCTTTCTTTTCTGCATTGCGGATGGAGTGAATTATTTAAAGAACCTAATGAGAAAGTCATTTTTCACGCTTTTAAAAACCTACCATGTTATCGATGGAGCTCTGACACTAACTTTTGGTTGAAAACGTAATTTTAAAAAAATAGGCAACCTACAGTCTAGTAGGATATTCTAAGGTAGTGTGACAAGTTGGCCTACAAAATAACATGATTTCTTATCTTACTTTGCTTTAGCAATCAGAGAGTAAAATATAGGGGAATTATTTCCAAGCCAAATCACGAAAAGATGTATATTTAACTTGTATTTAACTGCAGAATTAGTATTTTTGTTTTAAGCGTCAAGTACATTTATCTCAGACTGATTTAATATGCAGTAATGAATTCTAATACAAATATAGTTACCTTTACATGATCTGTATACCTTGGTTATATTTTCTCTCTTTTTCTCATTTTGGAAAAGAATATAAAAGACTGGGTTAAAGACTACTTTCATGTCTCGCTATCAAAACTGCATGTATCAAAGCTGATAGCTTTTCCTATGACAGGTTTTGATCATAAATTACTCATATGGCATTTAGTACATCAAATCATATTTTTAACGTTTATGTCCAAACTACTTGAGTACTTTCCACTGAGTTGAGTGCTGTCACTTCTTATGTATCCTAACAGCAAAACAAACCAAATTCCATAATTTCCACCAAAGATAGGGACTGAAATGGGAGAACTGGACAGAACAATCTGCTTTGAAAACACACTTCACAACAAGATTTTGGTACGGAAACTCACCAACTGATCATAATAACTGCTGTTTAATCAGGATAGAGCTTTGTTATCAAACACTCTGCTTAATGAGGAGAGTACAAAGGAGATAAATGGTGCTTAACCACAGTGAAAATTCTAAGTTCCAGTCTAAGTTATGCAAGATGGTACTATTCTGAAAATTTGGAAGTAACTTCTGAGCCCGGGTGTTTGTGAAGAGATCTACTTACAATGCATGAGGCTCCTGCACGAAAAGAATAATATAATCTGGAGTATTCAACCACTACCCAGATAGGTAGGAAGGCATTTATAAGCACACATGCTGGAATCCATAGTTCTGTATAAATGTCCAAAAAAACATCTTCCAGATTTTCCATAGTCATTTACCTTATTTGTTGTCTTAATTCCTATAAATGTCTGCCCAAGTGGTACAGGTCGAAAACGGCCATCGAAATAGAATAGTCCGATGTAGGGATTAACATGTAGAAAGGTGGCAACATCGAGGTAATTAGGTAATGTAGCCGAAAGGCCCAAAATCCTGATCATGCTCTGTGTAGATTCAACCTATCAAAAAATTAAACAAATGACTTAGATATGAGTAAATAATCTGAGTTTTATAAATCAGATACAGAAAAGGATTAAAACATACCTTATAAAATAAGTGAGTCACACTATTTTTTCTTGCAAACAGCTAATAGTTTAAACATAAAGGAGGAGAACAGAACACAAGCTGGTGGTTGCTGTCTATTCTATACACCGCATCTCCATTAAAACATTCTAATACCTCTTCTCATTAAAACATTTTACTTCACCCAACAAAGTTAATAGTTTTGTACTGCCATAAAAAAGTTGTATCTGTAATAACAGCCACATTTAAAAGGTCAATACAGGGTTTAGTTAAGGAAAAGATAATTAGGCTCCCTCACTCCAATTCAGACCACAAATGTGAGGTTTATGAACCTGAAGACAATACCAAGATAGCTGTTTAAATGGTATAATTAGGTTAATTCATTCTAACATTGCTGTCTGCCCTCTGAATTGATATACAGTCTCTGTTGGAAAAAAATGTCAACTTATAACTATATAACTTTTTTAATGTAACGACATTATGTATGAAATGTCTTGATCAGATACACTCACATAAGCTTTTGTTGCATGAGATATTTCTTTTCACATAAGAGTTTATATGTTACCTGTACTTGTAGAGAAAAACCATTTTCAAATATATATATTTTTTTACTATTCTAGTTTAGTTTGCATAAACCTCAAAGCAATCTTTAAAGTAACAAACCATCATAAAATAATCACTTTTTAATTGTGCAATTTGTATCATCTCCTTTGCATTATGATTTCTTTTTGATACATAAATTTATTTTCTTCCCTGTAAACAGTGCAGATTTTACGATTTTTGTAAGAAGAGTAAAATTGATGCAGAAAAATACAACTACATGCATTATTCTGTTGAGGAAATCCAAGCTAAGGAGAAATCTCTGATTCTACCTTCCATGGCAAATTGAGACAAATTTGCCAGAGATTCAATGCAGCAAACACATGACGACTTCCATTTTTCAAAGACAAGGCATGTTAAAGTTCCTCTCATGAGAGAGTGCATTCAAGAAAACAAAGCCTATGAGAAACCAGAGTGGGAGAAAATTTTCAGCATTCTCCATCATCTTCCTCTCCTCATCCCTCCGACCTCCTCACCTTTCCCCTTCATCTGTTCACATTCATGCTGTCACATTCCAGCTATTCTCCTTTACACTCCAGTTTCTCCATAATAAAAAAAGATATTTAAGAAATTAACCTGATTTTTTAAAAATAGTATACTAATAAATAGAAAGACGACATCTAAGACTGGAACACGATAAAAGTGTATAAAATAAAGAATGAGACAGAAAAGGCTGACAGGCAGAATGGAAGTTCCCAGTTTTTTAACACAAGAATAAAGGAACATTACTCTGAAATTAAAAGGTGGGAAATTCAAAACCAATAAAAGGAAATATTTTTTCACACAACACGTGATTAAAATGCAGACCTTGTTGCTATAGGAAATCACTGAAGACGAGAACTTAACAGGATTCAAATAGGAATTGGAGATTTATATGGATATCAAGAATATCCAGGAGTTATGACAAAATAATTCGTGACAAAAATTCTGTGTTTCGGGGCATAGGTCAATCTCTAACTACTAGAGTCTAGAATGAGACCTATGCAGGGGGCAGGTTATCCCATGTCTCCCTTCTGCTAGGTTCTTACATCTTCCTCTGAAGTATCTGGTTCTGGAACTATCAGAAACAGAATATATTGGTACAAATGGACATTGATTAAGTATGGTAATTCCTGTGTTCCTAAATATAGATATGAACTTGGCAAACGTAATGCTAATATTATTGGCATCTTCCCATTCCAACTCGTTTGCTATCAATCATGCTGTAATTAAACATAACACAAACTCTTCAAAACATGCCACTTGTCATTTGCATGTCTCTAAAGCACACAGCACACTTCTGGGGAGTTAAATACTAATAATAATACCTCTCCACATTCAATCTTTCATCTGAACGTACCCCCCACCCCCCCCGTCATCTATTTTTGGATGTCCAGTCTCCATTTGAAACTCTCACTCTTCAAAACTGAACTTCACACCTTTCCTTTTCTATCTCTCTTGTCAACTCTGCTATTCGTTCTGACAGAATCTGATCCTTTCCGCACTGTCAGATGTCACTTAGGGCACGAAAAAGGCTCTGTCATACCTGTCTATCTTGGGACACTCTTTGCATGTCCTCAGTGTTGTAAGTCTCAAAACCTTTCCCCCTCTTTGGCCTGTTCTACACCTAAAAAATAGATCGACCTAGCTACATGGGTCAGGGTGGGAAAAATTTCACACCCTGTGCAACCTAGTTAGGTTGACCTAACACCACTATAGACCCAGGTCAACAGAATAATTCTTCCATTGACCTAGCTACTGCTTCTTGGAGAGGTGGACTAAATACATTGATGGAAAAAACCCTTTGGTCGATATAGGACGCATCGACATTATGGCACTACAGTGGCACAGCGGCAGCACCATAGCTGTGCTGCTATAGCCACTGTAGTGTACACATACCCTAAGTATCACTTCATGGAGGGATTCTTTCATTCGGCATCTTTTAGGTCTTCTTCCAGCTGCCCAATGGCACACTTGCCATGACAGACATTAGATAAGTCTACGCAGCAAAAGAAGACCTGCAGGGTTAAAAATAATAGTGTAGATGTTCAGGCTTGGGCTGGACGCCAGGCTCTGAAACCTGGTGAGGAGGGAGGGTCTCAGAGCCCAGGCTCCAGCCCGAACATATACAGGGCTACTTTTAGCCCTGGAGTGTGAGCCCAAATCACTTAACCTGGTCTCTGAGACTTGCTGCCATAGTTATTTGGTTTTTTGTACCTTTATTTTCATTCTAAACTCAGCCTGCTCTTCCCTTAGCTTTGCTACAACTGCTTCCTTTATTCTACAAAAGATGATACTGTAGAAGACTTTGTCTATCACTGAAAGGAATGTAACACCTTTCAATTTAATATAATTACTTAGATCACCTTTCTTTTGCTATTTTGATCACAGTGCCATTTTTCTGGAGACTTTTCTTGGTCCCATACTTTATTGAAAAGTTCAGTACTTTTAATCAGTCGTCTCATCATCACAAGCTTTCAACGTGTGCCAGGTGACTGTCTTCATCTGCACCCATCCCAGGTTTTAACTTAAACTCTGCTCCGACTCTCAGGACCACAAACTGTTAAACTGGCAGATGCTCTATCTAGTGCTTTGCCAAGTTTTCATTTTGTCCTTTACCATTTTTACTACCTACGACGTAGCTCAGGCTGCACTCAGAGTTTTGCATTATAGTATGAAGATTAATTTGTTGGATGAAGCATGTTTCCCTATTTGTTGGAGGAAAAAGAAAGTACTTTGTGAACAGTTGTGGAGTCTGTCACTGACAGTGAAAATATACTGTGTGAGCATTAAGAGTCAATGAAGAGATGTCCCATAACTTGGTATTTCCTTGCTTTTTAGAGTTTGCATGGGTGAGATGTCACACACACAACCTTAAATCCTTTTGAAAAAAGCTGTTTATGGAACACTATACACACAAATACTTTATATATGTGTGTGTACAGACAGATTGCGTATATATATGTGCACGTGCGCACACACGAATTTCCCATAAATAATATTAGACATGTGTATATACACGTGTGTATCTATACACACAATATGCATGTATATGTACATACATATATACACACACATACATAAAATGATTGTTTATGGAAAATTCCACACACACAGGACCTGTCCCCTAAGGAATCTAAATCCCTTATACTTCAGGGCATAATCCAATCACTAAAATGGGGTTAAGAAGAAAATTTCTTATATTCAGGTTGTTCTTTCATTGTCCTTAATAGGATTTCCTTCACCCCCATCCTCCCCGAAGCTCCTGGACATTAGCCATGTCAAGGACATCACACCGTAAGTGATGGACCCTTGGGGCTTACCTCAAATTCCCATGTTCCAAACTACTTGGGGCACCTTATATGAAAACTAGACTTTTGTCTCTAATGAGCTAACTTGGTCCTGTTGCTTATGCCTTAAATGGGATCATACCTGTTCATTAAATCAAATGCATTGGTGTAGAGATGATGACAGTGTCAGAAACAGGATTGTACATCCAGGCAGGGATTAATTAGTAGAAACAGATGAACTGACAAAAACCACAGTCTGGTTTCTCGTAAAAAAACCAAGAGTACTAAACAAGAAATAATATACAGGCCAGACTGCCTTTAAGCAAGACATTTTTTTTCAGCTTCCCAGGAAATGAGTCCTTTTTTATTAACACAATCACCGTGCAAATGTATGGAAGCACAATTTGTTAAAAATAATATGAAAAGTATGATAAAAGCAAATAACGAACAAAGAACATATTAAAAACAATTATTTGTGTACAGTAAGATGCTTTCATTGCACTTTAATTTATTTCTCCAAAACGGCCTCTGTTGCCCATATGGTCCAGTTTAAGCGGCTTATTTTACAGAATGTATACAGTATATTTGGATAATTCATTTTGTGTGCATTTAAGTCAAAGAAAAAACAACATTACTCATGCAGCATATTGTTTTCACTCAGTCATTTTTATTTCTCAAACAAATTTGTTTCCTGAAGTCTTTGTACTATGCCAAATGTGATATCTTAAACAAATTGTATTTTTAAAGTTATCTGACCACCTTATAAATGTTCAACTGCAGAAGAGGTTTTGTTTTGGTCCTACCTGCCCACCAACTGAAAAACACTCCCTATTGCATAATAGCTCATTAGGTTTCCTTCAAATTTCCAAAACACACACCCACAACCCAGTACTTGGGACCTGGAAATATGAGAGAGTTTTCATCCCAACATCTGAGAGATTTCATCCCAATTTAAAAAGTTGTAAACCACTGATAATGGTTCAGACCACCATTATTGTGGTCTGAACCATAACTGCTTTGCTAGTGTGGCTTTAATTCCAAATAACGGACATAGATTTAATCTAAGGATATTGGTGCGGTAGAGTGGAAGTTTCACACTAAATACCTAATTAGTCTCTCTGAAATGCATGAAGGATGAACAAAGAGCCTGATTTTCTGCCTGATTATGTCCTATTCAAAGAAGCATCAAGTATGTCTTGAATATCAGGGCAGCAAAGGACTCAATCGTAGGGTGTTTTACATAAAGACAAAGCAAAGAAAGTGTGATGTCTTGATTAATGTGGAAGGATTAAATATTCTTGAGAAAAAAAGAGAGGACACGCTTCTCAGGGGACATGAAGAGGAAAGATTCCTGATGCACAGAGAGCCCAAACTTGAAAACCTGTGTACAGAGACCGTTACAACAAGCACCGTAATTGATCAAAAATACAAACATGCATAAGGAGAAATAGCTGTCAAGTGGCCAAAGTGTACTTATAAAGTGGTGTAGTAATGTGAGTGCAATGATCACAACTTGGATGATTAGGCAGTGGATGTGATCCACTCAATAGCATAGGAATACAGTAACATTAGCTAACTGATTGGTTCTCATAGAACACAATAAAGCAAGAAGAACAGATGTGCACAGGGAGAACTCACACTTAGTCCTTTATTAGAGGTCACACAAAAAATCTCCAGAATAAGCAGTGGTTCAGACCTATAGCAGAATCGCCCACCCACTGCCTCGGGTCCCTGTTCTTAGGAACCTCAATAACTTTGACAGACTTTCATATGTTGAGTAACACCTCTCCTTGGGGGGTCTAGGTTTATTAAAGTTTAAAAGGCAACACAAGAACTCCCACCCAGCCTTCCAAGCTGATTCACAACCCTTTATGCAGGGTTCTTAGTCCCATCCCTGCTGCTTTCCTCTAGCAGAATTACTCTTCACACTACAGTCTTCCTAGCTGGCTCCTGCTCCGTGCAGACTTGCATCCCCAGCCCTCTGTCTAAGAGCCAGGAAGAATCACTCTGTAGAATATCTCATTCAGTCCTCCTGCTCCCTGGAATCTCTCAACTTCCAGGACTTTGTACCCAGAGATTCCCTCTCTCCCCTTTGACTGTACAGGTGTCTCTCTTATCTACACTCCATGCCTCATTTAGACACACACCTGCCTGTCATGTGACACTGCTTATTTTCTGCACCTGGGAAGTAGAGCTAATTGTGTCACACCTGAGGCTGGACCCATTTCCTCCTTAAGGGCCAGTCGCCTTGTGAAAAGGAAGATTTTACATTCAAAAGTCTTGCACCAAGAGAGGCCTCGGAGAAGAGACCCTGAGCAAGCAGGGTAAAGACTGCATAGGAGGAGATGTTATCCTCAATAGAGCCCCCGTCCCATCCTTTCTGCAGGAAGAGATACGTGAAAGCGTGTACCAGGCCCTTTAAGGCCCCCTGCTGGAGGCCCCATGACTCTACTGCAGCAAATGTGGGTCTTCCATGCCTTTCTGGAGAGGCTTCATATGAAGTAGACAATAAAAGCCCAGCAGTCTTAATTAAAAGCGCTGCAGGGGCATAAGTAGTTCAGTTCCTGGCTGGGACTGGAGCAGTAAGGAAGGGTGCTCCACTCTGGCCATAGAAGCTCAAGAGAACCAGAAATTGAGTTCTGGTTACATTTTGCTTTCTGCAAGGATAGAGTGGATCTGAGAACTGTAACTCCAAGGGAATGGGTGACAGGGCAGAGATCTGGTGGGAAGAAGACCAGGAAAAATAGTACCAGCTAATGGAGGGAGTTAAAGGGAGCTGTATATAACCACTGTTCCTGGGGTCCCTGGGTAGGGACCTGGAGTAGTGAACAGGCCCAGTTTCACCCACTGGCAACTGGGAAGTGGCCTCATACCTGAGAAGAGGACAAGAAAGGGCTGGAATTTAAAGAATTCAGGGAGGGGCTGAAGACCCTGGGAACAGCAGCTAGACAGTCTGGTGAACCCTTGGTTACCCCTCTCCCCTGGAAGGGGACTGAGCTTGAGAGAGGACCTAGCTGGACGGCTGGGGCAGTGAGAACCAGTGAAGACAAGAGTCTCCAGGGAGAAAGCCCTAGGGGCAGTGCTCTATAGCAGGGCAGCTGAAGGACCTAAAGTTAGCCCAGAAGAGGCTGAGAACTGAGCCCAGAGACAGGAATGAAGACACTAACAAGGGCACAATGATAGTCCTCGTTGGATCTTTTTTTTAGCCAGGAAGGGGTTCATTCATGCATATTAACTGTGCATAACTTGGCTGGACAGCTGAGCCACTGAAAACCTGCCTAGTGAGAACAGCAGCCGACAGGAGGTGCCAGACCCAAGAAAGATTGCAGCATTGTACCTAGCTGACAGAAGGCGCTCGTGAGAGGTGAGTGACCTATCACAGGGAACAAATTATAGTTTAAAAACCTGTGCTGGATATGCCTGATGCTAATAACTCTTCAGAAGCATAAAATGTGAACTGATTTCAAATCAATTCCATTTTTCTCTATTTAAACAACTCTTTTGGTCTTGAAACTAAGACCAGTGGGCATTTGCTGATATACTAGTTCTGCTGCTTGTTCACAGGCACCAGCAAGATGACATCATGTTAATCTGGAAGTCTACTTGCATTCTTTTCTTCTAATCCATAAAGAAACTGAGATCTAGACAAGTTAATACTATATATTAATTTTCCTAAGGCCCTTAAAGTAAGAAAATATTAGCTTCAAAATGCAGTTGTGGGTTCCTTTAATTCAACACACAGTAAAACTACATGAAGCATTTAACAGAAACACTTCATGTTAACTCTGGAACAATGTACTGTCTTGCACATCAAATATAGTTCTGTGCTATATAGACCATGGTTTCTGAGCAAACCAATAAACCAATGTCTTCAAACTATACCATTTTAGCTTGAAAATACCAGTTGTAATTTGCAAGGCTTCACTGGTGACACCATTGTAAATTTAACATTTCAGTTAAAATTTATTCATCTGGCAAATGAGTTAGTTTGATCTCTAATTAGAAGATAGGAAAAAAATCTGTCCTGCATTCTAACTCCATATGAAACTCAAATGGGAGGATTAACATCGATGCAAGCATATCTCAAAGTATCAAACATCACTAATGGAATTTCCTTTTCTACATAAAAGAATGCTTAAAATATCTGAAAGTTAAAGTTTTTAGCGCGACGATTCTTCTGTTTCATGTACATTAACCCATAAAAATATTGGAAAGTTCTGAAATAAATCCACAGGTAAATTCTGGGGGTTTATTTTGCTTAAATATGAAGATATAAACAAAATACTCATTGAAATACTGTTAATAATCTAGTTTAAAGCCACAAGTGACAGAATATTCAACATTAAATCGGATGCTTTTTAAAATCATCCCTCAATATGTCAGTGTTCTCCAATACACGCATCACAGTATGTTCAATCAGATTTCTCTGATTTTTCTGTATTGTCAACAGTATTTAAAGTAGACACATTAGAGTAGGAGCCTCGACTAGGAATTTCATTGGCTTCATGAAGTTTGTTACGTTATCAAGATTATTTTTCAGGGTTGGGGTGGGTCAGTTCACATCTTTGTTATTGTCAATGATGTGGTACATTGTATGGACTGTTACATTAAAGTTAATCACTATTGGGCATCCCCAAGAGCAAGTAACCTAAATCCTGATCTAAAAGAAGGAAAACAGGTAAGAGAGAACCATTTAAGCACTGGGTCAAAAAAAACAAAAACAAAACCACACCACACCAGATTCCTCCCCCAAAAGTGTTCTCAGCACTCAAAGTTAGGACCAGAACTAGAACTGCTTTTAAAAATAAAAGGGAAGCAGGAGGTTGGGATACAAAATATCTCAAAAAAAAAAAAATCTTGGCAGATTAACATCAAATTTACACAAAACAGTCCCATGTGCAAAGAAGTCTGCATGTGAGCTCTTCAACAGAAACTAATCCTTCCTCTACTGAAATAAATGTAGAGTTTATCAACATAAGGCTTACTAATTAAAAATACCTTAATTATGGAACCAGTTGCTCTACAGTATAGTAAAAGTAATTAGAAAAGTCAATATTTGTCAGCCATAGGAATCTCAGAAAATGTGTGGCAATTGTTGGAAAATTCTGACTTTTTAGTAACAGTCACTGTACCAAAACTTTCATATAAAATCAGCAATACAATAAAATATGACTCATTGTTTCCTTTCATCGTGCCCTTTCCCTGTGCCTTGGAATCCCTCTTTGATCATGTACCGAGATTCTTTGCTCACATCCAACTCTTTCCTAAAAACTCACTTTGATCCACTTGCCTTCCACCGCTAGCTCTCCACCACTCTGTCCTTCTATTCATACAAAATACTACAAACTTTTTTTTAAATAAGTAAAGAACCAGGGAGCAACAAGAAGTGTGCTCAACCTAAACAAGTCAAATTGCTTGACAGTCATCACTCTCCTTGCTCAACTACTTTGTGCTTGTATATGTAATCTGAATTGAAGGCTATTTGGGTCATAAGCTATCTGTAAAGTATCATGCATGCTTACAGTTCTTTATAAATACAATACACTACTACTACCCAGGAGATACAGCGTGGCTAACCTAATGCTGTTGTGGTAATTGTAAAAGGCCAGAGAAAAAAAGTTAACTGTATATCCTTTTCTCCTCCTCCTCTTTCTGCTGTAATTATAGCTTTATCCTTTCAGTGATTTATATCCAGATGTGAACTTTATTTTTTTCTAATGATTTACAGATTTTTTTAGAATGTGGGAATCAAAACTGATTGTATATTTTGTGTACTGTGTCTTCATTTGTAATCTCTGAACGTGTTAATTTGTGTTTATATTTGCCCATGTATGTTTTGAAAAGTCTGCCTTAACACCCATTTGCATATTTTATATACATACACTGCATAAAAATTCATATTTTGGTGTTCCTGTGTCATTCATTGTTTTTATTACAGTTGTGCCTAGAAAGTCTCTGACCCCATCGTACTAAGCACTGGGCACACCTTTACTACTGAAATTGCTTGAGTGTCCCAAATCTAAACATTTCTAAAATAATGAAACAGTTATTTTTAGAAATGTAATTTAGAATCTAAACCAGTTGACCTTGGTATTCACTTTAAGTGTGTTCTGCATTCTACTGAAACATGTCCTTGAAGAATTTATTCTTAGGGTTTAGATGGAGGATGTCTTCAATAATCTTGAGCTAAAGATCTCACATAAGAAAAATCTGCAATGAAACCTCAACAGTTACAAGATTTCCTTTTGAGGAATAAATAGCAATCTTGTTTCTGTGTCCAGTTCTTTAAAGGATTCACTGTGCCTTATCAGTTTGATAAACAGGCTGTTATGACACTTCAGAAACAGGATTAGGTCAAGGAATAAAGCTGTTTTATATATGTATCTAATTCAAAGGAAACTACAGTTCTGTTGGGGAAAGTGACAGCACATCTTCTCTTCGTTTAGCCAATGCTGTCACAGAATCATAGAACCGCAGAAATGGAAGGTACCTCAAGAGGTCACCTAGTCCAGTCCCCTGCACTTTATCTAGACCATCCTTGACAGGTGTTTGTTTAACCTGCTCTTAAAAATCTCCAATGATGGATATTCCACAACCTCCCTAGGCAATTTATTCCAGTGCTTAACTAACCTGACACTTAAGAATTTTTTTCCTAATGTCCAACCTAAACCATCCTGTGACACACTGTACCTCGAGGGAACACTCAGTACCCCCCTGTTCATCCTTATAATATGATTGTGTGGTATCCAATGCAAAGTTTGTCATATCAGTTGTCTTTGGAAGGCTCATGATGCACGAAGCATTGTTGTTATAGTAATGTTATAGGTTGCAATTTCACGTAAGTAGTTATGAGGCTCAAAATGTGTCCTCGTGGCTTAAAATAAGCCCAGGCAAAACACCCTAGGAGCAGAGGGGCAGTTCACACCTCATCAGGGCTTGTATGGGACAAATCTAGCCCAACCTCACAGGAACAAAGGACACTGGCTTAGACAGCAACAAAGGATCTGTTGGACTCTTGAGTGAGTTACCCCCCCGTTCCCTTGATCAGTTTATGACTACAATGAGGTAATGCTCACCTTACTCTGAAGGGAGGGGCAAAGCCAAGATGGAAGAAAGAACATGATAAAAGGGAGAGACATTTGCCATGTTCTTGCTCTTCCACCTCCAACTACAGACACCACCACCAAGCGACTGAAGAGCTGATCAAAGGGGAGAGCCTGGCTGAAGGGCAACCAGCCAGCCTATGGTGAGAAGCATCTAAGTTTGTAAGGGCACTGGAAGTGTTAAGATCAGCTTAGACTGCGTTTTGCTTTTATTTCATTTGACCAAATCTGACTTCTTGTGCTTTGACTTATAATCACTTAAAATCTATCTTTCTAGTTAATAAACTTGTTTGTTTATTCTACCTGAAGCAGTGTGTTTGGTTTGAAGTATGTCAGAGACTCCCCTTGGGATAACAAGCCTGGTGCATATAAATGTCTTTGTTACACTGACGAACTAATATAAGCTTGCAGTATCCAGTGGGCATAACTGTACACTAAAAGATGGAGATTCCTATGGTTGTGTCTGGGACCAGAGATATTGGCTAGTGTCATTCAGATGCACAATCCAAGCAGCAGCTGGACAAAAGTGCTCACTCATGTAGCTGGGAGCAACTTACATGCTAGAGGCTGTGTGTGAATAGCCCAGGAGTGGGGGTTCTCACAGCAGAGCAGGACAAGACTGGCTCCCAGAGTCAAGGATTGCAGTGACCTAGCAGATCACCAGTCCAGATAACACCAGGGGAACATCACACACCCTTTGCTGCAATTTAAGACAACTGCCTCTTGTCCTATCCTTTTCTCCCTCCTCCTTGTAAAAACCATTTATGTACTTGAAAACTGTTATCAGGTCCCCTCTCAGTCTTCTCTTCTCCAGACTAAACAAATCGATTTTTTTTTTTCAATTTTCCCTCACAGGTAATGTTTTATAGACTTAATTTTTTTGCTGCTCTTCTCTGGACTTTCTCCAATTTGTCCACATCTTTCCTGAAATGTGGCTCCCAAAATAGGACACAATACTCCAGTTGAGGCCCGATCAGTGCAGAGTAGAACAGAACAATTACTTCTCGTTTCTTGTTTAAAACACTCCTGCTAATATATCTCAGAATGTTTGCTTTTGTTGCAAGTGTTACACTGTTTACTCACTGTAACCCCCAGATCCCCTTCTGCAGTACTCCTTTCTATTTCCCATTTTGTATGTGTGCAACTGATTGCTCCTTCTTAAGTGGAGTACTTTGCATTTGTCTTTATTGAATTTCATCTTATTTTCTTCAGACCATTTCTCCAGTTTGTCCAGATAATTTTGAATTTTAATCCTAACCTCCAAAGCACTTGCAACCCCTCCCCTCTTGGTATTGTCCACAAAGTTTATAAGTGTATGCTGTATGCCATTATCTAAATCATTGAAGAAGATGTTAAACAGAACTGGACCCAGAACTGATCCCCGCGGGACCCCATTCTATGTGCACTTCCAGCTTGACTGTTAACCACTGATAACTACTCTCTGGGCATGGTTTTCCAACCAGTTATGCACACACTTTATAGTAACTCCATCTAGGTTATATTTCCCTTGTTTGTTTATGAGAAGGTCATGCGAGACAGTATCAAAAGCCAAAATATACCAAATGTACTGCTTCCCCACTATCCGCAAAGTTTGTTATCCTAGTCAAAGAAAGCTATTATGTTGGTTTGACATGATTTGTTCTTGACAAAGCCATGCTGTTACTTATCACCTTATTATCTTCTAGGTATTTGCAAACTGATTGCTTATTTGTTCCATTATCTTTCCTGGTACTGAAGTTAAGCTGACTGGTCTGTAATTCCCTGGGTTATCCTTATTTCCCTTTTCATAGATTGGCACTACATTTTCCTTATTCCAGTCCTCTGAAATCTCTTCTGTCTTCCATGAGCTTTCGAAGATAATCAATAATAGCTCAGATACCTCCTCAGTCAGCTCCTTGAGTATTCTAGGATGTATTTCATCAGGCCCTGGTGACGTGAAAACATCTAACTTGCCTAAGTAATTTTGAACTTGTTCCATCCCTATTTTCATTTTTACTGGCATTCTCTGAGTTAGATATCCAATTGCTACTAACCTTTTTGGTAAAAAAAAAAAAAAAAAAAAAAGCCATTTAACACTTTTTCCATTTCCACATTTTCTATTATTGTTTCCCCCACCTCGCAGAGTAATGGCCTACTCTATCGTTTGTCTTACTCTTGTTTCTGATATATTTACAGAATCTTTTCTTGTTACCCTTTATATCTCTAGCTAGTTTAATCTCATTTCGTGCCTTGGCCTTTTTTAATTTTGTCCTTATATATTTGTGGGGGTCTTTTTATATTCATCCTTTGTAATCTGACCGAGTTTCCACTTCCTGTGAGACTCTTTTTTGAGTTTCAGATCATTGAAGATCTCCTGGTTAAGCCAGAGTGGTCTCTTGCCATACTTCCTGTATTTCTTATGCAGTGGGATATCTTGCTCTTATGCCCTTAATTATCTCTCTGAAAAACTGCCAACTCTCTCAAACTGTTTTATTCCCCTTAGACTTGCTTCCATTGGATCTTATCTACCAACTCCTTGAGTTTGCTAAAGTCTGCCTTCTTGAAATCCATGATTTTATTGTGTTATTTTCCCTTCTACCATTCCTTAGAATCATGAACTCTACCATTTCATGATCACTTTCACCCAAATTGCCTTCCACTTTCAAATTCTCAACCAGTTCCTTCCTATTTGTCAAAATCAAATCTAGAAGAGCATCTCCCCTGGTATCTTTCTCCACCTACTGAACTAAAAAAATGTCTCCAATACATTTCAAGAACTTTTTAGATAATCTGTGCCCTGCTGTATTATTTTCCCAACAGATGTCTGAGTATTTGGAGTCCCCCTGCAACACCACCAAGTCCTGTGCTTTGGATGATATTGTTAGTTGTTTAAAAAAAGCCTCATCCACCTATTCTTCCTGGTTGGTGATCTGTAGTAGACCCCTACCATGACATCACCCTTGGTTTTTTTTTTGTTTGTTTGTTTGTTTTTTTTACCCCTTTTATCCTTACCCAGACACTTTAAACAAGTGTCTCTTATTTCCATCTTAATCTTGGTCCAAGTACATACATTTTTAATATACGGCAACACCTCCTCCCTTTTTTTCCCTACCTGTCCTTCCTGACCAAGCTGTACCCGTCTATACACATATTCCAATTCCATGCTTATTGTCCCACCAAGTTCTGTTTGCCATCTGTGTCATAGTTATGTTTATTAATTGGTATTTCAAGTTCCTCCTGTTTATTCCCTACACTTCTTGCATTGATATACAGACATCTAAGATACTGATTTGATTCCCCACCCCCCACCCCCCCGATCTCTATTCTCTCGTCTTTCCTTTATCCCTGCTATAATGGCCAATGCTCCCCCCAGATTCCGACACCATATCTTTTTATAAGTCTATGACACACTATACTTATATAAAAAGAGATGTAAATATTAGCCACCCGTTGCTGAGCACCCTTCTCCAGCACTATCTGCTCTTATGCTCACACTTGATCCTTTATAACTGATATGTACTTTATAGTGTAGATTGCTCAGAGTAGATAGGTCTTTCTTTCTTATTGTGTCGTTAAATCAACATCACATTATATTATTATTTGTATTCCTATAGTGCCTAAGAGTTCTATTCATGGACCAGAACTCCACTGTGCTAGGCACTGTACAAACACAGAATAAAAAGAAGGTCTCTGAACATAAGAATGGCCAGACTGGGTCTGACAAAAGGTCCATCTAGCCCAGTACCCTGTCTTCTGAAAGTGGCCAATGCCAGGTGCCCCAGAGGGAATGAAGAAGAAAAGGTAATCATCAAGTGATTCATCCCCTGTCACCCATTCCCAGCTTCTGGCAAACAGAGGCTGGGGACACCATTCCTGCCCATCGTGGCTAATAGCCATTGATGAACCTATCCTCCATGAACGTATCTAGTTCTTTTTTGAACCCTTAAGAAGCTTACAATTTAAGATTGCCCCAAGAAGCTTACAATTTAAGTAGACAGACAACATCCTGTGAGACTATGGAAAGTCTATGGGAAGACTCATTTTATCTGCCTTCCATGCTTCTCACTAGATTTCATATTCTTAGCAAGTTTCCCGTTTTCACCTATTAAGACACTGTATTCCTAGAATCAAGATTGATAAAAACAGAATGCATCTCTCATGCATCGTTTAATTTTGTCATTGAATTAAACAAGACAGACATCACTACACTTTATACAAATTAATCTTTGATGTATGGTTAGGATGCTAGCCTGGGACTTAGGAGAGCTGGGTTCATCTCCCTGCTGCCACTTACTTAGTTTCTCTGTGCCTCAGTTCCCTGTCTGTAAAATGGGAATGGTACTTTCCTACCAGGGGAGTTGTGAGAATAAGTACATTAAAACTTATGAGCTGCTCAGACACTACAGTAATTGAGGCTTGCTAGACACACCTAATCTGGATTTAAATGCCTCTGACTTTGTTACTCCTCATACAGGTTTCTGTCCTGGGCAGCTCAGTTATGCATCTATAAAGCATTACCTTACCATGCAAATTGAAGATATTAATGAACACCTAAGATACAAAGTGCATAGGTGGAAAATCTTTAGTTTGACTGATACCTGAAAGGAGTCCTATAGGTATTAATGCTGTAACCAAAACACACTCTTGTTCATTCCAGCTCATGTTTATGGCACTCTGACAATGCAGTAATATGGTCCACAGTAATGCCTAGATTAGATATAGGGCTTGTCTACATGGGACAGTTTTACCGGTTATATCGATATCGTTATACAGGTATAATTCCCCCTATCTTATTCAAGTGTGTCTTTTTTTTGGTGTAGCTTAAACCTCTTCCCAAGCAGCACAAAAACAAAAAAGGAAAAGAAAACTGTTACTATCTGCCGCTGTGGAGACAAAGAAACAGGAGCAGAGGGAACCATGGATGCCAAAACACTGTTCCGCATATATGAGCTGCAGAGAGGAGAGCAGCCCAGATGTCCAGAACCGTAGGAGACGCCGGACTACAGAAAGCCAAGAGGAGGTGCCAAATTGAGGGGTAGATCCTAAGCTTACCCTAAACCATGTTAGAAAGAAGTGCAGGCAGAGGTGGAGGATGGGGCTTGCTTTCTCACTCTGGCCCAGTGTTGCACCCTGGATAAATAATAAAAGAATCATTAGGCCAGAGGGCAAACATTAGAATGACTCTGTAGCCTGATGGTTAGAGCACTCAACAGGAAGGTGGAAGGCCCAGAATCAAGTCCCGCTATTCCAGTTACTTTTAAAAATAATTTAACCACCACGGAACAGCTTCAACAGGAGAGACTGAAGGAGCCCTACATCAGAATATCCTATTGCCAAGTGGTTAGGGCACTCACCTGAGGGGTGGCAGATCCCAGTTCAAATCCCTTCCCCCCCTCAGGTAGATCCCAGGTGAGTACCTTAACTACTTGGCTAAAAGTTATGGAGGAAGTTCTGGCACCCCCCACTATATTTCTAGCATTTCATGTAAGCTTCTATATATGGGCTCGATCCAGCAGGTGAGGTCTGAACACCCTTACTGGATCAGGCCTCACAGGCAAGTTAGGCGAAGGATTGCCTATCTTCCTCTTGTTTGTGCATTGAACTGAGGCTTAGGAGTCTAGCTGCCTGAAAAGGGGCTGCAGTGCACAGGCTTAGAGGTAGAAACAGGCACTTAGGGAACTTTTGCTGCAAAAATTTAGGCATTGGGCAGGTTTAGGCACCTCAGGGTTTGGGGGTCAATGAACAGCAGTTTTCTGAATCCCAGTGGGATGTAGGCAGCTAAGTCCTTTTGTGAATCTAGCCCATCTAGTCATCACTGGTTTAATGATTCCTTGATTATCTTTCTGATTTAAATTCTTTTGGGCAGGATTTTGATTTAAAGTTTAAAAATTAGCTTTGCAGACATGATTTTACTCATGAGTTGTTTTCTCCAGACATGTTTTGAGTTATAGATATTCTGACATTGTGCTTCAGTTTTACCACAGTGCGCATTGCAACAGTACTTTTAACCATTATAGGCCAGATGAAAATTTTTATTAGAAGCAAATTTAAGACTAAAATTTTGCAGAGTTCAGTTTTTGATTCTACAGGTTAAAAAAAAAAAGACAGAAAATGAAAGGTTTAATACATGTGACACCAGTTGGCTTGACCTACTACACAACAATGTATTGAGCAACGATCATTTACTCAGACATTGATAAAGATGAATCCCCATTTCGTGAGAGGCATGTTGGCATATCAGTAAATTCCAAATGTAGCAGAGGTATGGAGAAATTACTGACCTGTTATCATTCTGATGGGACTCTCAGTCCCAGATGTCAGCTCCCTCACATGAAAACATTGAGAACACCACGTGGTTTTGAAAATGTATACCCCAAAAGGTGGCAGCAGCAGAATGGAACACAAGCCTGACCCTCCCCCTATTACCAATCATATGCTATCTGCTCAAATTAACTGCTGGACTTCCAGTTAAATATGGATTGCACAAAAGGCAATGATTCCAAAAGTAGTAAGTAATTTAAATAGAAATTATTTAACATATGCCAAAAAAATTCTTGTGCCAAAAATCAAACATCACAAAAAGTAACATCCAGACACTGAAAGGAGGTGTGGATGAGTGTCTTAAGTTCTTCAGAGCAACAGAATTTCAGACCATTCAGTCATGTGCACTGTCACCTTAAAGCCAGTGGCTGATGTGAAAGTCCATTTATGAAGAGGACTGCCTCCCTTTGTGGAAAGGGTCCAAGTGATGACACACTGGCCCAGGAGAACTCAGCATGGACTTAGCCTTTCACAATGGAGCCTTCACCTGCTTCCCAAACAAGACGTTTCTTGCGTAAGGAAGCTCTAAGCTCTCTCTGGATCAGACAGCAGAATAAGGAAAGCTGAAACCAAGCAGACCTATGGGAGCCTAATCCCAAGGCACTAGCTTTTGCTGCTGTATCATCTGCATCAAAACCTATCTACATCTGATACCAGACCAGACCTACACCTTTGTCCACCAAGTTGCTAAGTTCCTGGTATTTTTTGTTGGATAGAGATTTGACCAAGTCAGTTCTTCTTCTTTAAAATAATTTAATCCGTTTGGCCATGAAAGCCTAATAATCTATTATTAAAGGTGGCAATTGCAGATTGGTAACACAATGCACAAAAGAAACCCAACGCTACAGATCACTACCATGTGAGCAGCAACTGTTCCTTCGAGCCATTGTTGCCTCTATCACCACTATCTAGATGTGAGTGCTAATTTCTGTGCAAAAAAACCCTCCAACCACTCCTCATTCAGAGTTAGATGAATGCTTCAAATTTAGCACTGATGACTTAATACAGGGGTGGGCAAACTACAGCACGGGAGCTGCATCCGGCCCTCCAGACGTTTTAATCCTACCCTTGAGTTCCGTGCAATTCCTGGAAGCAGCAGCATGTCCTCCTCCGGCTCCGACATGTAGGGGCAGCCAGGGGGCTCTGCACACTGCTCCCACCCCAAGCAATGGGGCAGCACACACTGTCTGGCCGTGCCTCCGCGTAGGAGCCGGAGGGGGAACGTGCTGCTGGTTCTGGGAGCTGCTTGAGGTAAGCGCTGCCTGGAGCCTCCACCCCTGACCCCCTCCCGTACCCGAACCCCCTGCCCCAGGCCTGGTCCCCTTCCTGCCCTCCGAACCCCTCGGTACCATCCCAGAGCACTCTCCTGCACCCCCAACCCCTTATCTCCAGCCCTAGCCAGAGCCCGCACCCCCAGGCAGAACCCTCACCCCCTCCCGCACCTCAACCCCCAATTTTGTGAGCATTCATGACCCGCCACACAATTTCCATACCCATATATGGCCCTCGGGCCAAAAAGTTTTCCCACCCCGGCTTAATGGAAGCCTCAGAGAGGACACTGTGATGAGCAGGTCACCCAGTATATACTCGAATCACTGTCTTTATCTCTGCCACAAAAACATGAACGCAGAAGGGATAAATCTGGGACTTTTGTAACTATACTGGCTGGGAATTGTGACAATGAGTTGCTGGCTCTCTTTCAATGGCTCAACACCTTCTGCAGAGATTCTGTTTCATCAGATAAGCCAGCATGCCTGAAGGATGACTTGAGAGCCATTCCCAATGTTTTCTTAGAGTCCTAAGTGACATCTGCAAGTAACTTTAGCCTCCCTTGAGTTTTCAGCCAACTCCAAGGCAAATGATGCAACAGAGATGGTTCTCTGCCACCAACATAAACCAGCCACAAGGACATGGTTTGTAAGCTACAAAACAGTTCTCCATCCTTCTTAGGTGTTGATCAGTTTGGCATCCTATAAACACAAAGTGCTGAGGTGAATCATCAGAACTGCTGCAGACACAGACCTCAAGATTCAAGCAGGGGTCCCAGATGCCCCCCCCCCCAAAAAAGGGGGGGGGGGGGAGAATAATCCAGCTGGTGTTGGGAGTACCAGAAACACTGACACAGACCCAATGAAACCCTAATTGAATGCAAAGAAACACAGGAACCAAACCAGGCAGTGAAGTACTAACATCAGCGTTCTCTCTGCAGCCATAAGCAGCAATGCAGAAGCACAGGTCATGAAACACCAGCTCCGCTGAGTTGGTCACTGTGATGGGCAGTATTTCTGTACTTCCCTATACAGTGACTGCACTAAACATGTTTCTCCTTTTCCACGCCTTACTGCTTATTGGCTATTTACACTGGTTTATACTGTTCACATGGTAATAGACATGAACAGAAAAGAGAGTAACAACATTAGTGCTCTCTCTTGGTCAGTCCTTATCATTTTACCTTGATCACCAGGTAAAAGCATCAATCCCAATTCATGAACACTCACACTTTTTTTTTTTTTTTAAATCCCCTCCAGTAAAAAGTAAGGAAAATTTCAAAGGAGTTTAGAAACTTCACAGATCAAGTTTGTAATTCCGCAAGACCTACCTAGATGTATATCTACTCCTCAAAGATCTATCAATAGTTATTCACTATGAAATTCAAAACTCACAAATTAATCATCGTAACTTGCAAAAAATATTTTAAATTATTTCTCACTGAGAAAAACATTTTTGGAGTTTTTAAGACTAAGCTGCTCCCTGCCCTCCTCCCCCATGATATTACAGAAAAGGGTGAGAATTTTTCAAAAAATAATTTAACTTTTTTCCCCTAATTCTTGTCTCAAAGCATATCATCTAATTAACATCAAATCTCGTATAAAAAACAATTCCCTTGAAACCTAGCTAAGAATAGTCATTAATTTTCGTTGTTGCTGCTTTGGTTTTGTTTGTTTTTAAAGATGGGTGGGGAGGAGATCAACAGTAGGTTTATAATGGAAACTTTTTTAAAAAACCTTAACTGTTGAGTCATGAAAATCTTTTAGGAATGATTTTTAACAAAACACCCCAAGCCATACATTAAAGGAGTTAAGAGTTTCAGTACAAAGCTTCCATTTTGTTAGCAACAGTTTCCTTTTCACCATTACTAAACAATAGGAAATACTGTGGTTCTATTAAAGGTTAGTAACATTACAATGAATGAATATAATTTCTTGTCTTTAATAAACAAAAATGGTAAATGGGAGAGCAAAAAGAAAATGTTATAACTGCAAAATCAAAAAGCATATTACTATAAAAACTTTTTAAAAAAAATCAGTCTTATATAGGATTCAGTTTAAAAATCTATGCCCCTTAAGTATTCGGAACAGAATGCATTTGTTACTAGGCAACCACCTGGTTGAGTAATTTTATAAATGAGTTTAATTCTGCCACCACTGACTCCAAGGGCTTAAAATACTCTGATCTCACCATTCTCCACTTACAGCACTTTTACAAAAATCAAGAAGTATGCTGAAAAAAAAAAAATGAAGAACAATGTTTTCATACTATCCTGCCATGCTTAGGAGCCATGATAATTTTCCCTCAGCCAGCATGCTAAGTATGTGTTACGTTGCCTCTCAATGGCTTAAATCTTGAAAGTTAATTAGAGAAGTATCACAGTCCTGTGCAACCCCATGTTAATACTCATGAATGACAAAGTTGCAAAACACATGGTAAGCGTATTGTTGTTCCTTAATATTTAACGTGTTTATTATGGACATGCCTATGGGCCGACCAGACGTGAGGGCCCCATTATGGTAGGCATTGTTCAGATACCTACCCCGAAGATATTATAATCTAAATAGACATGATGAACACAAGATGGGGAAGAGGTACAACACACACACACAGTGAACACCACGATGGCAGCAAATGTCACGTTAGTTCCACGTTGTTTTGGTTTTTGGATGGGTTTACTTAGGAGGGATCAGTTAATGGAAAGAAAAGGGAAGCGTGTTGGGGGAGGGAGTGGAAAAGAGAGTCAGGTGTGGAGTGAAGTTAAGGTGAAGAGACTGTGGGCTTGTCTACACAAACACTTAGTTCGTGGCAAGCTAGGGTGTAAATCTACCCAGCACTAACCTACCATGCACTTGGACCATGCTGACAACACTAACAGTTCCCTAATGCAGCGGTTCTCAAACTGTGGGACGAGCCTCCCAAGGGAGGCACGGGAAAGCGTCAAGGAAGATGTGAGCTGTGTGGTTTTTTTTTTAAAAGCTCAGATGGCTGGGGCTCATGCAGAAGGGCCATGCACATCCAGGAGGCAGGGGAAAAGGAGACAACTGGAGCCCCACCGAACTGGAAGTGACAGCTGGAGCACCGCCATCTGGGTTCTCCTCCTCCTACCCCAATCCCTCACCAGAAGGCAGCCCAGACTCAGACTCTTCTCCCACATCCAATCCCTCACCAGAAGGCAGCCTGGACTTGGGCTCTCCTTCCCCCAACCCCCGTCCTGCACCTGGAGGAGGCAGGGCTCCAGCAGTTAGCCATAGAGTGGCAGCAACAGCCGAGAAGGAAGGGTGGCAATGAGGTGCTAAATTTCACTTTTCACACTCCCACCCTTACTTCTGTACTGCTGCTGGTGCAGCGTTGCCTTCAGAGCTGGGTGGCGGTATATGTACTTGGGAAGGCGGGATTAAATGACTACAAACACAAAGAACGGGGGGCGGGCAGATTAAATACATTTGAGAACTACCGCCCTACTGCATTTAGATTAACTCCTGTTTTCAAAGTGGGGTAGATCAAAGCACATTACGAACTGTTGGGGCGCGCATCAGCAGGATCCACACAGACACTCAATGTGCAGCAGGCTAGTGAAGGGTAGATTTACACCCCAGCTTGCCACAAACTAAATGTTCATGTAAACAAGCCCAGTCAGGAAGAGGGAGCAGGAGGTTTGGACCCCTCACCAGGAGCAGAGGAGAGAGAACGTCTAGTCAAACTGGAAAATTCTCTAATTTTCCAAAAATAATTTCCTTTGCTGCTTCTGCCCCTACTGGCTGCAGTTTCTGGGCTTGTCTTCACAGTGAGGTAATATGCTCTCAGGGGTGTGATTTCTGAAGTGCACTTACAGGCTGTACATGAATTAATCTGTGTAGACCTTGCTGGTGCACATTAAAGGGTTCCCTAGCATGCTTTAACATAGCTCAGACCAATTAATGTGCAGCATATTAATGCTCTTAGAAATCACACCCCCGAAGAGAGCATTAGACAACCATGTAAGTAAGAGCTCTGTCTGGTTGCTCTCTGGCTACTAACTGATCCTAGTACCCCGAGCGTTGAGGGTCTCTCTTCTGCAAAATTCTGCGTCTGAGTGGTGCTGGAAAGTGGCGAGGGGCGTGGCCTGGCTGGATCCTGCCCACTACAGCAGTTCCTGTTTTAGCTGCTTCTTCCCCTACCAGAAGGAGTATGTTCCTTAACTTGTGAACAAAAAGGAAAGATGGACTCTGTGATGCAATGCAACCCCAGTAGGTCTCAGACTCATTTTTATAAGTAGCAAAATACTGTCTAATGTATTGGTCTTCTCAAAAAGCACACAACCTAATCAGGATCTGGATTTTAATTTTTAATTCATCTTAGATTCAGACGAATGTAGGGCTGAAAGAGACCTTAAGAGGTCATAAAGTCCAGCCCCCGCACTGAGCAGAACCGAGTACACCTAGACAATCTCTGACAGGTGTTTTTCTAACCTGTTCTTAAAAGCTTCCAAGGACAGGGATTCCACAACCTCCCCTGGAAGCCTGTTCCAGTGTTTTAACTTTCCTTACAGTTGGAAAGATTTTCCTGTCACCTGCCTTGCTGCAGATTAAGCCCATTACTTCTTGTCCCACCGTCAGTGGACTTGGAGAACAGTTGATCACTTTATAACATCCTTTAACATATCTGAAGACTATAAACAGGTCCGCATTCAGTCTTCTTTTATCAAGACAACACATGTTGGGAGTTTTTTTTAAACTACATCTTTCTTAAAATGTGGCATCCAGAACTGGACACAGTACTCCAGCTGAAGCCCGCCCAATACCAACTAGAGTGGGACAATTACTTCCAGTGACTTACTAAGAGTAAGTGACTTACTTACCTAAGAGTGATATTAGCCTTTTTTTTGCAAGTGCATCATATTGTTGGCAAATATTCAATTTGTGATCCACTAAGTATAGTACTTCTCACTTGTCTTTATTGAATTTCATCTTGCTGATTTCAGACCAATTCTCCAGTTTCTCAAGGTCGTTTTGAATTCTAATCCTGTCCTTCAAACAGCCAGCAACCCCACCCACCTTGGTGTCATCCACATATTTTATAAGCATGCTTTCCTACACCATTATTCAAGTCATTAATGAAAATATTGACTGCTAACAGACCCAGGACAGACTCCCACAGGACCCCATTAGATACATCTTTCCAGTTTGACAGTGAACCAGTTATAATTATTCTGAGTATCGTTTTTCATCCAGTAGTGCACCCACATTACAGTAATTTCATCTAGGCCACATTTCCCTCATTTGCTTATGAGAATGTCACATGGGACTTTGTCAACAGCCTTACTAAAATAAATATATATCACATCTATACATTGCCCCCTTCCACTAAGTTTGTACCCTGTGAAAGAAAGAAATTAGGTTGGTTTTGCATGATTTGTCTCTTGACAAATCCATGTTAGCTATTCCATAATACCCTATTATCCTCTAAGTGCTTACAAACTGACTGTTTAATCTTTTGTTCCAGTATTTTTCCTGGTATCAAAGTTGGACTGACTGGTCCATAATTCCCTGAGTCCTCTTTGCTCCCCTTTTTAAAGGCAGGTGTCATGCTTGTCCTTATTCATTCCTCAACAGCTTCACTTGTCCTCCATGAGTTCCCAAAGATAATTGCTAACTGTTTCATGATTGCTTCAGCTAGCTCCTGAAGTACCCTATGATAAATGTCATTACACCCTGCTGACTTGAATGCCTCTAATTTATCTAAACATTTTTTAATCTATTCTTTCCCTATTCTAGCTTGTGTTCCTTCTTTCCTTAGAATAGCAGAAATATTCCAGAAGACTGGAAGATTGCTAATGGGCCAATATTCAGAAAGGGAAAGGAGGATTACCCAGGCTGGATGGCCTTATATTAATTGTAGGCAAAGAGACCCTGTTTGGGATAAAAAATGCCATGGGGAGAAGGGGTAACTGGGATAAGGTGAGCTAGTGGTGGAGGAGAGAGACTGGGGCAAGGACAGGTTGGAGAAGATGGGGCAGAATGGGTCAAACTTATGGGATACAGGCAGAAAGGTCTGTGACCACTACAACACACTCCCCTCCAGAACCAGAGATTGCTGTGTACCACTGTTGTTCTACTCTCAGCAAATATTTATGAAACCCATAGGCAATGTATCTCATCCCACTTTAACGATGGTCCACATAAACATAACTTACTACTGCTATCAGAAAAGGAGTACTTGTGGCACCTTAGAGACTAACACATTTATTTGAGCATAAGCTTTCGTGAGCTGTTCTTTTTGCTGATACAGACTAACACTGCTCCTACTCTGAACACTGCTATCAGTTACTTCATTAACTCAAATAGCAGTGTTCTGAGTGGTGAATCTCAAGGTTCCAGCCTCTCTGATAGCCCATGTGGGTGTAAATATGATGCCACATAATGGAATTTTAGTGGGAGGGTTCAGTTGGCTTTATTAGAAACCTAGGAAATTTATGTTTTAAGGATATGCTCACTCTGGAGGATTTGAGAATGCTTATTTCCCTTTTTTCTGTCGGGGAAAAACATAGCAAATACAGCCTAACATCTAAAAATCACAAGTGCTCCTGAGAGTCAAGGGAGTCAAACAGGGAGCCTGCCTGCCTGTTATAAGTACACTCCTAATAAACGTTAGAAAATAAATTTTCTAAATGTTATGAATACAATACAGACGTGATATCAGAGGTAGAATAATGTTCACCCAAAAGCATCATCTTTGACATTTTCCTTTACTACAACTAAAATCATAAACACTGTCTATTCCAGTTGTCTCAACCAATGATTATGACCTAATTTAGTTGTTCCAAGTGTAGATAACAAGAAGTTGATCTAGCATATTTATGCTGAGGATATGTTTGGATGAAAGAAATATCAAAAGAAGTGCTTAATGTTGCAGGAACACAGACAGATTTATTATTATTATTATTATTATTATTATTAAAGAGATATACATTGGAGATTTTTAGTACAAACCAGTTTTTTAAAACTCATACTCAAAGGATTTGAGAGGCACTAAGCAGAAAATTATTCTGAGAAACTGATATTCTGAATGACTACCTAAACATCCTGAATCATATTACAGGTCTCAAGTGTTTTTGATAAAAAATAACTTACAGCAAGAAAGGTGAACGAGAACACCAACAACTGTGTTCTCCCTCATTTTTAAAATTACCTCAAAGCTCATTTTATTTATTTTGCTCCTTTGGCCAAAAGACATGAATTAAGATGAGGATGTACATATTAGGATTTTTACATACAAGGTACATATTAGGATTATTTTTTGCAAGCCTTACAATATTGTGTATTATATTAACTAGGATTATTATTAATTCTACAATTTCAATGTGATAGAGTAAACTGCCTAAAGAGATTTGTATCTGTCTTCAGTTGTATTCAAGCTGGCTGAAAAATTTCTAAACTTTTTTTTTTTTTTTTGGTCAAAAATGAGGACAAGTTTGTTTCACCAAAATGTTTTGACCAATTCTAGGTACTCTGTGTTCAGTTTTATTCAATTATTGACAGGATTTTTATAATTTATTTTCATTTTAGTTGTTTAATCTGTGATTCATTTGGGAAGGAGGGAGAATCACAAAAACTCAAATGCTATTCCCACTGTTCAGCTAAGAATTAGTGTAATATCCAGTATGTCTTTTGTGAGGGAGCTACCTCCCTAAGTAGCAAAAGTGTCAAGAAGCCATCAATATCTCTGGATAACAATGACCAGATTCTTCAGAATATGCATCACCAATTCAGAAAACAGTTCAACTGGTCTTTTAAACCAATATGCTAAATAGATATTACAGAGCTGTAGAAATTTTGATTAAAAAGGTTTAAACATTTTGATTTTACATCTGTGTTATGCTCAAGACTACATAACTTTAAACATCAAAGCTACAAAATAGTTTCAAAGAACTCTTTTGATGTTATATCCACAGTATATCAACAGAGCTCAAAGCAATTTTTTCCACTAAAAAAAGTTTAGTAAAGTCAATTTAAATCACTTGCAAAAACATTCTTCAAAAATTGAAACGTGCAAATGAAAAATGCATTAATGAGCTGTTCATTCTACTAGAGCTAAGATTATGTCAGCAATTCTATTATACATATCTTTTTTCAGGTGTTTCAATGTCACAGGTTTGGTACCCAGCACACCTGGTAAGGAGGGGCCCCCCAACATGGCCACAAGACTTTTCTACACCCTCTCTAGCCTTAGGTGCAACTTAGGGCACAGCTCCTACTCTCCAGTGTAGCCCACCTGGGGATTCCCCCACACCAACACCATCTTTGGATAGCCTGGCAAGTCAGCTTTGCAGATGTTTTACGCTGGTGGACTGGCACAAAGTAGCTGTAACAGAGAAAGGGATTTGGCCAAATGCGTACAACTTCAAAAGAAAAATCCATTATCTATTTCTAAATTACAATTAACATCCTTCCCCTCCTCTTTCTCCCCCTACACACATTAAGGTCCAAATTTTCAAGTGCCCTCTAATTTTGTGCATACCTCAATCCTCAATTCCTGGGTATCCAGCTTCAGACAATAAGTACTTAATCACTTACATTTCCAAGTTAAGTCAATGGAAGCTGTCTCTGAACCTTAGGTCCAAGTTGTCTCGTTTGGCAACAAAATCAGTGAACACTTTTGACACTTCCTTGATGCCTATGCACCGAGAATGTCTTGCTGCCTCCCATGCGCTCCTCCCCCCGCAAAACCCCCACCTATTTTTGAAACTTGGTTATAGCTACAAAAGTAGTATGTAAAATAGGTAATACATATCGCAGTATGACTAGGCAGGAAATTCTAGAATACACATTTTCTCCCTTCAGACCTCAGTGTAAAATCACTAACAAGGAAAATATATATAACAATATTATTAAATCTTTAAAACAGGAATTGGTAAATAGTAAGCAACATTCTGGGCTATTTATCTGCAAGAGTTTCCTTATTTTCTAGGAAGCAATATGTGATTTGTTCCATGGGTAGTTATTGTTCAACAGTATGGATTGCAGATTTTTTAACTTCATGTGTAAAATGAATATATTTTAATAACAATGTTGAACTTTCCATTCTTATCTTGTGTGAGTAGCACTGCTATTAATCCCTCAAAACACTGGTGCATGATTAGATATGATTATGAATGCTATGTTTGTAGAGATTACATTGTTTGAACAGTTTAAGATGAAAAGAAATATCCATTCCAGAATTAGTTTGAGAAGGGTTGGAATGAAACTCGATCTTTATATGTTGGGGGATCCCTAAATACATTACTCCAATTAAAACATTTTAAGGTATCTTTCAATTCCTTGGAGTTAGCCGAGGAAGAGATGGTCTGTCTGCCCATTTAGTTAATAATTAAACTCACCAGCAGCCATCATATTGCTACGCTTCATAGTGCTTTTGATACACATTAAGGGCATAAATGTTAGCTATTATTAAGTAATACACCCTAGTTTTTATTTTATCACAAGCCACCTAACCAATATGTTTTATCATATATGCAGTCTAAAAATTTATGTATCCTATATATTCATTTCAGTCTACCATCTTTACTGATGTTGAGCAGCATCTTACTCAATGAGACAACATGACATAAACGGCCAGATTCTGCCACCTTTAAATTAGTATATGATAATGGACAAACACATTCCATCCAGTTATTTTATAATGTAGCTTGTTTATAAAGATAAATGAGGTGATGGCTAAAATATCTTTTTTTTAACGAAGCATAATCTTTAAAAAAAAATCCTTTGATATATCAAATGAACAACCTTAAGTCCCAAAAAGAAGTTTTTGTCGGTAATTTTTGTAGAAGAAATGTTGGTCCTTCCCACATATGGTCTATCCTAGAATCTCAAGTAGTCCAATTTATGATAGGCTTAATTAAGTTTGACATCAGCAACTGCAGGTAGACAAGCAGACATTTATTTTTGTGCAAGGGTGGTGGCATTCCTTGATTCAAGCTTTAGGGTTTTAGTTCATGTGTTACTGTAAGGCTGGTCATGTTCAAAAGGCCTTACAGTAGATTCCAGAATACCAGTCACTATTCAAATTCGTAGTAGTGGCAGCAAAGCAGTTCTGCTTAAGGCAGAATTGCTGGTGGTCTACTGCCCCTTATAGCCTCAGTTTGGAGCAAAAGGAAAGTAACTGCATAGGCATGGAACAACAGACACTACTTTATAGAAATATCCAATCTTAGGTGCATGGTGCCCATGCATACCCACATGTGGAACACACATGGGGACCAGCACTCAAAGAAGAACCAGTCACTATTTAGATTTATAGGAGTGACAGCAAGGCTCTCTTCTTTAAGGCATTATTCCCAGTTGTCTTCTGGGAAGATTTTAGTGTAGGGCCTCTAGTTCTTAATTAAAGAACAATGAGTCAGACAGGGTACAAGGAGAGATTTTCAAGTGAAGCAAGGAAGAAGTCAGCTCAACTTCACATCACTCAAAAACAGGTCAGCTTGGTTGAGATATCAAGATTGTGCTGAATGAGAGTAGCAAAGTAGAAGTTTGCCCTGTGCAGACATTAAAAGCATTCATCACAATTGAGTGTTTGGGTCCAGGACCTTTGTTCATCCACAAAGATGAGATTTTTTTTTTTTAAAACATGTTTCAGTTCACAGCAGTGATGAAGAAAAGTCAAGTTTCTCAGTTTGCCTTCAAAAGACTGACTCCTATTCATTTAGAACCAGGTCAGCTACATTCTCTGCAATGTTATGAAAGGCAGCAAATGAGATACATAATATTGGACACTTGCAATCACAAGTCTTTAGGTCTTAGATTCAGCCTCCTCAAGGTAATAATATTTGAACTGGAACTTTCACGGCTGAACATGCTATTGTTTGTTCTTCTTCAGGATCCAGCAGCAAAGCCTGACCTATAGCTATCTGTATATGTGGGCTTATTATTATTCATTGGGTTCACAAAAGGGCATTTCACCTCCAGCTAGGCTTCCCCAGTTTGGCTGCCTGAGAGGACAGAGAAGGAGGGACACTGTGGAAAAAGTGAGTGAACCTCCATTAACTCTATGGCAGGCTGTTCTCACTCACAGAATATCTCACAGAATATCAGGGTTGGAAGGGACCTCAGGAGGTCATCTAGTCCAACCCCCTGCTCAAAGCAGGACCAATCCCCAACTAAATCATCCCAGCTAGGGCTTTGTCAAGCCTGACCTTAAAAACTTCTAAGGAAGGAGATTCCACCACCTCCCCAGGTAATTCATTCCAGTGCTTCACCACCCCCTAGTGAAAAGGTTTTTCTAATATCCAACCTAACCTCCCCCACTGCAACTTGAGACCATTACTCCTTGTTCCATCATCTGCTACCAGGGAGAACAGTCTAGATCCATCCTCTTTGGAACCCCCTTTCAGGTAGTTGAAAGCAGCTATCAAATCCCCCCTCATTCTTCTCTTCTGCAGACTAAACAATCCCAGTTCCCTCAGCCACTCCCCATAAGTCACGTGTTCCAGGCCCCTAATCATTTTTGTTGCCTTCCGCTAGACTCTTTCCAATTTTTCCACATCCTTCTTGTCGTGTGGGGCCCAAAACTGGACACATGACTCCAGATGAGGCCAGTGTCGAATAGATGGGAACGATCACGTCCCTCGATATGCTGGCAATGCCCCTACTTACACGGCCCAAAATGCTGTTAGCCTTCTTGGGAACAAGGGCACACTGTTGACTCCTATCCAGCTTCTCGTCCACTGTAACCCCTAGGTCCTTTTCTGCAGAACTGCTGCCGAGCCATTCGGTCCCTAGTTTGTAGTGGTGCATGGGATTCTTCCGTCCTAAGTGCAGGACAATGCACTTGTCTTTATTGAAACTCCTCAGATTTCTTTTGGCCCAATCCTCTAATTTGTCTAGGTCCCTCTGTTTCCTAACCCTACCCTCCAGCATATCTACCACTTCTCTCAGTTTAGTGTCATCTGCAAACTTGCTGAGGGTGCAGTCAGCGCCACTGTCCAGATCGTTAATGAAGATATTGAACAAAACTGGCCCCAGGACCGACCCCTGGGGCACTCCACTTGATACCAGCTGCCAACTAGACATGAAGCCATTGATCACTATCCATTGAGCCCGACGATCTAGCCAGCTTTCTATCCACCGTATAGTCCATTCATCCAGCCCATACTTCTTTAACTTGCTGGCAAGAATACTGTGGGAGACCGTATCAAAAGCTTTGCTAAAGTCAAGGAATAACGCATTCACTGCTTTCCCCTCATCCACAGAGCCAGTTATCTTATCATAGAAGGCAATTAGATTAGTCAGGCATGACTTGCCTTTGGTGAATCCATGCTGACTGTTCATAATCACTTTCCTCTCGTGTAAGTGCTTCAGAATTGATTCCTTGAGGACCTGCTCCATGATTTTTCCAGGGACTGAGGTGAGGCTGACTGGCCTGTAGTTCCCCGGATCCTCCTCCTTCCCTTTTTTAAAGATGGGCAATATATTAGCCTTTCTCCGGTCGTCCAGGACCTCCCCCGATCGCCATGAGTTTTCAAAGATAATGGCCAATGGCTCTGCAATCACATCCGCCAACTCCTTTAGCACTCTCGGATGCAACGCATCTGGCCCCATGGTCTTGTGCTCGTCCAGCTTTTCTACATAGTCCCGAACCACTTCTTTCTCCACAGAGGGCTGGTCATCTCCTCCCCATGCTGGGCTGCCCAGTGCAGTAGTCTGGGAGCTAACCATGTTCACGAAGACAGAGGCAAAAAAGCATTGAGTACATTTGCTTTTTCCACATCCTCTGTCACTAGGTTGCCTCCCTCATTCAGTAAGGGGCCCACACTTTCCTTGACTTTCTTCTTGTTGCTAGCATACCTGAAGAAACCTTTCTTGTTACTCTTAACATCTCTTGCTAGCTGCAACTCCAAGTGTGATTTGGCCTTCCTGATTTCACTCCTGCATCCCTGAGCAATATTTTTATACTCCTCCCTTGTCATTTTTCCAATCTTCCACTTCTTATAAGCTTCTTTTTTGTGTTTAAGATCAGCAAGGATTTCACTGTAAAACCAAGCTGGTTGCCTGCCATATTTACTATTCTTTCTACACATCTGGATGGTTTCTTCCTGTAACCGCAATAAGGATTCTTTAAAATACACCTAGCTCTTCTGGACTCCTTTCCCCCTCATGCTATTCTCCCAGGGGATCCTGCCCATCAGGAACTCACCCACTCCTCACAAACTATTGTTATTCACCTGGGGGAGAATGATTTAGACACAGGGAAAAGGTTAATTTGATCATCAGAATAAAGAGAGATGTCAGCCTCATTTCAGCTCTTTTCCCTGGATTTGTCTTTGTTTAGAGATGTTTCCAAGATAGGTTTGGTGAGGAACTGCCAGACCTGCCAAGATCAACCAGGCAAGATTGGAAGTGAACTGGGAAACTGGTAAGTATATTACAACAAAAGGGGATACAGTGGTTTCCCATACGGAGAGTAAACTTATCTCCCCAGAACTGCTGACAAATTCTATGAAAACATTGAAGTAGTAATGAAAATCAGTGGTGAAAAGAAAGAAAGAGTGATAAACCTTATGGGAGACTGGAACACAAAAGTAGAAAGGTAAAAACTAACTGTGGCAATTGGCCCATTTGGCCTTGGTGAAAGAAATGACAGAGGAGAAATATTCATATAATTTCGTAAGAAATACAACTGCATTATTTGCAATATTTATTTTCAACAAAAAAGCAACAGGCATACATGAAAATCAGCAAGAGGGATGTAAAAAGCAAAAAATTTTTGTAAATCAATCTACCATGGGTACAGAAAAGGTGTTAGGAAACTTAAAGTTATGCCAAGTGCACATTGTGGATCAGAAAATAGACTGGTATTAATAAGACTGAATATCAAACTGACAAAATTACAGAAAGCCAAATGCTACTAAGATGGAACACTAAAGCTCTGAGGAATCATGAGATACAAACTCACTCACAAGAAGTGTTGTGGATCATTAATGACAATAAAGATAAATTGACTTTGGAACGTCTGAAAGATGCTACCAAAGAAACTTCAGATAAATATGTAAGGAAGAAGTAAATAACTAAGAAAAGCCTCTGGATGACAAATGAAATCATTGCTCTTATGGATATAACACAAAGTAAAAGCACAGATTGAGAACAGAAAAGGAGGAATACCGAAGATTAATAAAATGATTAAGAATAACTGGAGATTTGTGAAGTCTGAATGGTTGAATTAGAAATGCAAAGAAGTTGAACAGCTGGACAAAGAACAAATCAAGTGAGATGAATCAAAAGATAAGAGCTTTCAATTACAGAAGAAAGGTGACCATATGACACATTAGGACAAAAATTGACAGTATTTTAAAGACCCTGAAAGGTAAGAATGAGAGATGGTGAGACAACATCGAAGAACTATATGGTGGTGATAGCCCTGAAAAATTCTCAACCAAAGATTAATAAAGTAAGCCTTCCAATAATGGATGAAGTCATGGCAACAATAAAAAAAAAAAAGACTTCTGAATGAAAAAGTACTAGGCTGCATTGGAATACCAGCTGAACTGTTAAAAACCATAGGGGATGAAGGCTTGAAAGGCCCATCAGAGGTAACGAAGATTATGTTTGAGACAAGCAAATCACCGGACAACTTTACAACTTAATTGGGTATCTACATTCTTCCAAAAGACAATGCCATGGATTGTAACAACTACAGAACACTCAGCCTAGTGTCATAGGCCTCTAAGGTACTTTTGCGAGTTGTTCAAGACCAAATACAAGGAAAG
Organism: Chelonia mydas; assembly: GCF_015237465.2. NCBI lineage: Eukaryota > Metazoa > Chordata > Testudines > Cheloniidae > Chelonia > Chelonia mydas. Next base: position 74,105,681 of record NC_057851.1, read on the forward strand.
TTTGATAAGGAAATATGCGAAGAACAATATGGTTTCAAATGTGGAAAGTCAAGATAAACGCTATTATAAACTCCCAATAACACAGTTATATTGGAATCACAAGGCAATTATAAATGAGAGATGGAAGCGAAAATCTAAGAGACCAAGAGAAGAGTGAGACAAGGTTGTATATTGCCACCGACTTTATTCAACATTTATAGTTTGATTAAATTAATTGAAGAAACAGAAGAAGATATTAAGATAAATGGAAAACAGATTAACATTCACTATGCAGATGACAGTGTAGTTGGCTGATTCAGAAGATAATCTAATGAAGTTAGTGGAAAATTATACATGAATATGGCAAAGAATATGGTCTAGAGTTGAATGCGGACAAGACAAATTATGATGGCATACAAGATTCCAGTGAGTGACACAGCCATACATCAAGTGACAAACTACTGCTACTCAGGAAGCATCATTACACTAGATGGAAGATCAGATACTGAAGTCTGCACCAGAACAGAAAGAGCTGAAGAGACATTCTGAAAAAATAAACATCTGATGAGAAGAGATGTAAATCTGAAGAATAAAGTCCAGCTCTTAAAAACTTACATTTGGTCTGTGTTAAACGATGGCTGTGAAACAAGGACATTCAAACAATCAATAAATTACAACCCTTCAAATTATGGTGATAGAGAGGAGTTCCGAAAGTATCATGGACAGGTCATATTCTCAATGAAAAAGCACTGGAAATGACTGGAACTCTTCAAACACTAGTCAAAGATTTCATTAAATGCAAGACTCTATTTATAGGATACAATTTAAGAGGTTCAGCAGGCAACCCCTAAACACAAGCACTAGAAGGGAAAACTGATGGAGGAACATGAGGCAGAAAAAGAAGATCATGGATGGATGATGTGGTACCTTGGGTGGATCAAAAGGACAATTCACTCACAGAGATTAGCAAAGAATGGTTTGCCATGCTTGCAAACCTTGAGTGATGAAGATGAACTGTTTTGACAGGATGGAGTACAGCTATCCAACATGGGGTGAAAGGGTTGTGTTTTTTTTTTTTTTTTTTTTTAAAGGGACCTCAGGCAGCAGGTGGATGCCTTTCTAGCTGCCTGGCAGGATTCAGGTAGATGTGTAAGCTGATTACTGTCTCCTCTGTGGCAGGTTTCAGTGCAGTTGCAAGGTCAAAAAGGAACCAATTGGAGGGCTCTGTAACCATTCAAATGTAGGACTGGAAGGAACCTCAGTAGGTTACCTAGCCCAGTCCCCTGCTCTGAGGTAAATATTATCTAGGAGATCCTGACTGGTGTTTGTCTAACCTGTTCTTTTAAACCTCCACTGATGGAGATTCCACAGCCTCCCTAGGTAATTTGTTCCTGTGCTTAATTACCCTTACATTTAGGATTTTTTTCTAACCTAAATCTCCCTTGCTGCAATTTAATTCCATTACTTCTTGTCCTGTCCCCATTGGTTAAAGAGAACAATTTATCACCCTTTTCTTTATAACAAACTTTTATGTACTTGAAGACTGTTATCATGTCACACCTTAGTCTTCTCTTCTCTAGACTAAACAAACCCAGTTTTTTCAATCTTTCCTCTTAGGTCATGTTTGCTAGATCGTTAATCATTTTTTTTATTACTCTCTTCTGAGCTTTCTCTAATTTGTCCATATCTTTCCTGAAGTGTACTGCCCAGAACTGGACACAATACTCCAGTGGTGAGTAGAGTGGAGGAATTACTTCTTGTGTATTGCTAATACATCCCAGAATGATGTTTGCGTTCTTCCCCCAAACAGTATTATACTGTTGACCCATATTTAGTTTGTAATCCATTATAACCCCGAGGTCCTTTTCTGCAGTACTCCTTCCTAGGCAGTCATTTCCCATTTTGTATTTGTGCAACTGATTATTTCTCCCTAAGTGTAGTGCTTAGGATTTGTCAGACCATTTGTCTGTTTTGTCAAGATCATTTTAAATTTTAATCCTGTAAACACTTGAAATCCCTCTCATCTTGGTATCATCTGCAAACTTCATAAGCATATTCTCTATCTCATAATCCATGAGGATATCAAATAGACCTGGACCCAAGACAGATCTCGGAAGGACCCCACTTTATGTGCCCTTCCCGCGCAATTGTGAGCCACAACTTTAATAACAAAAGAAGATAGGATTTTAAGCGAATTCAAGTATCAGAATTAAAGTCAGAAATGATTACATGAGAAAAGAAGATAAAATGTTTTCTAGTAGCTAAAACTTAACAAGATAGATTTGGTTCAAGGTAAAATCCTTACCACATGTACCCAGCAACATGGCTGACCAAATTCTCAGGTCAGGATCTCCCGCTGAAGTCAAAGGGCTGGTTCCTTTGTCTTCTAACGTCAAAGAGAGAGAGCATGAGTTTGGGATTTTCTGCCCTTTTCTTTTACAGTCCAGTTAATTTGGAAGTGGATTCTTCAGAGAATCACAGCTCAAAGCAAAGTTTATTCCAACAGTAAAGAAGGTGAAATGGAGTCTGGTAGAGAAGGAGGCTCCATGTTCATTCTTCTCACCTGTGTTTGACGAAATGCAAATTTTCTTGGTCTCCTGCCATCTCCGCTCCCTGCTGTCTCGAGAACCCTGTTTACCGCTTACAGTTTGTCTAGACTATATTTCTCCAATATGCTGTGTGGGTACGGGTCCAGAGCATGACATCACATGGTGAGGAGGCATGCATCCATCTGTCACATAGCACATGGCTCCTGTCATCTCATCTCTCTTACTTCCTGAGTGAAGGAAAGTAGGGTTGGTACTCTGAGTCCCAGGTCTGGAGGTGTAGAGAAGGCAGTGCCCTCATATCAGCCTCAAGTTTGTAGAGCCCTGCACTAGAATGGCCCTGCTGGTAATTTGAGAGAGACAGCGACAGTGTGTGTGTTTGTGCATGTGTTGTGGGGAGGAGAAAAGTCCCTGTTAGTTAATAAAGTTGCACGTTCCATATTGGCATTCTTGACTCATTGTTTTCAAGTCCACATCAGTCTCTCTGTCTTAAAAGGCCAGACTTTTTATGTTTGTTTGAAACAAAATAGAGTTTTGGCATAAGATATATGATTGTATTGAGAGAACTATTCTACATTTTTTAGGGTGAAATCCTGTCCAAAAGGATGTCAATGGCAGTAACCTGCTTTAATCTGTCTAAAGCAAATATAAATGGAAACAATAGGCATTTCTTCCCTTGTAGCGCCTCATGCAGCAATGAACTCTTTAATTTTATAAAAAGCAGATTGCAAACTCACAAATTTTTTGCTTCCATTTTAAGAATATTAGGCAGCTGTTGTTCAAAATAGATGCAGCTTGTTTGTCCTTCACCTCTGGAGGGCTCATTATTCTAAAACATTTTGATCTTTTTTTGTTTCTACCGCTTACCTTCTAATCTTTTACAAAAAGTTCTGTTTACACAGTTTTGTTTTCTCTGTTGATTAGCCTTCTCTTCTAGAATGTGTGTCTATCATAGTGAGGTTTTCTTCTATCTCAATATTTTTATATTCATTTCTTTTCCCTTCCGCCCAATTTTGCAAATTCTGTTATGAAGATATGCAGCACTCTCCTTTTCTTCTTCTTCTTGCCATTATGAAAGCAAGTGGCGATTCATAAGGGCTCGATTTCTGATGCTACAATTTCTGCTTAACTATGGTTGGTGGTAGTGTGTTTTTCTGTTTGTTTTTGGTTTAAGATTTTTCCTGTTTGTTTTTTGGGAGAGAGAGGGGTTACTTAATTACATATTTACTGGACACAAAATTAGCTGAAGTCCAACAGTGATTCAAGAGTTCAGTTTTTATTGTCTTAAAATTCCAGTGATATCAATTTGAAACAAAATATCTTTGTGCTATGAAAAAATGATGCTGCAAGTCTCATAGGAACAAAAGAGTATGTAGATGCTGCTCTTCTACATTAGAAATAGAGAAATCAGCACTAGAGTACCAGGTCTTTTTTATAAGACATCTGGGATAACAAACAATACCTCCCACAAAAGAAAAAAGAACAGTGTACACAAAATTGCACAGAACTCATCAAAAATCCACTGATCTGGAAGGTTTAAAGCTTTATTCAAAGACAAGGGGTCTTAGCACAAAGTAGAGTTTTCCAACATTTTGTAGCAACAGTAGCAATGGTAATAATTATCACCTATATTGCACTTACACAGGGACATCAGTATTATCATAGTAGATCTAACCAGTGGTCCATTTTGTCCAGTATCCTGTCATGCAAGCAACCTTCAGTTGGCTCTTATGGAATAGCCTGCCTATAAGGAAGTTTATTTTTAGCCCTTGCTTGTTAATGGTTGGCTTCGGCCACAAAGCGTGAGAGTTTATAAGTCCTTCTAAAACTGTTGTCCTATACAGTGTACTTGTGGGTGCGCTAATTGTTCAAAGAAATGTCTAACCCTTTTTTGATCAACGTGTTGAGCACAACAATATTTCCTTTTATCTATTTCAATTGTTTTGCCAGTTAATTTCATTGTAGGTACCCTTGTTCTTGTATTATGAAAAGGATAAATAGGAACTCCATTTTATCTTCTTTATATCATTCATTACTTTATCATGTCCCTTCTTATTCACTTCCTCTCTAAATTGAACAGTCCTGCACTTAAAATCTCTCTTCATATGGAAGCCTGCACCATGGCTCTAATCATATTCATTGTCGATCTCTGAACTTCTTCTATTTGTACTGAATCACGAGAATCTGGTATTTTTCTATGCTCTCCATTCCCTCTTTCCCCCCTCTGCTACACACCCCTCTGGTATTTAGAAAAAAACCAGTCAGAGTATCACATAACAAGATTATGCTTCTATTACTCCTTTACATAATACTTTTCCAGCAGCACTATAAATCTTCCTTAGTTTCAATCTACTACTCTGCATTCATGCTTTGTCAAACAGTATCATATCAGCAGATTTCACTTAGTATTGAAAAATGCTAGTAAAATGTAAGTTCCCATTCATAGTTCTGGCTAAGACACTAATAATTCATTAATGAAGCATTAATCCTAAAAAATTTATTCACATATAATATTAATTTAACGATAAAAAACACTTTGATTTTCCCCTTAGACTGGTAGCCAAAAGTAGCACAAATAAAATTTACATTATATAATTTTTGACATCCCTTCCCAGTCATTTAATATGATACAATAGGGGAAGTCCGATTGCTAGACAAAAATGAAATATACACCTCCTTCCTTTGTACTGTAGCATTTATTACAACTAAAAGAATTACATGCTGCCAAAGTACCATGAGGTAATATTTTAAAATACTTGATTTTTTACCTCTAAATTCTATTTATTCTTGAATTATTTCTGAAAGTCAATGTAAAGATTTTTACTCTTACCTGACGTAAGGTGCGTGCCACTAAACTCTCTAGCACTGGTCCTCTGTCTTCATGCAACAGATGCACTTCATCAAGAATCAGGAGCTTTACAAGTTGAGAGAGTGCTACATCCCCAACACTCTTTCTTGTCACTACATCCCATTTCTCTGGAGTGGTCACAAGCATCTGTCAAACAGGAAAAAGAATCCTAAGCATCCGCAAAGGCAAATTCGTACCAGCTACAACAAAAAACAACAATTCTATCAATCTAACACTACAGGTGAAATTTTCAAAAGCATTTAAGTGACTTAGGAGATGAAGAGTAGGCGTACACTGCAATTAAGAACCTGGGGCTGGCCTGTGCCAGCTGACTCAGGTTTGCAGGGCTTGGGCTAATGGGCTGTTTAATTGGGGTGCAAATGTTCAGGCTCAGGCTGAAGCCCGAGCTCTAAGACCCTCCCCTTTCACAGGGTCCCAGAGCCCAGGCTCCAGTCCCAGCCCAAATATCTATACTACAATTAACCAGCCTTTTCGCCTGAGCCGCACAAGCCCAAGTCAGCTGGCACGGACATCAAACTGCACTGTAAACATACACTAAGTCTCACTGAATGATACCAGTGATAAATAAAATAATAGCATGTTTCCAATTTTCACCACCTGTCAGTTACAGGGCACTTCAGACCCCTTTGCAGCCCCTCTTGAGGGTACTCCTCAGGTGACAGGATTTTCTTCCTTTACTTCTCTCCAAAGTAGAACCCCACTATTCCAGTCTGAGTGGTTGATCTCTGGGTTGCAGCTCCCCTATTCACCAACTGTGGCTCCTCTAGCAGATCCAGGTGATCTTGGCCCCTGCAGGAGATTTTCCTTCAGGAGCTGTGACCAGTGGCTAACGACAGTTTTTTTTCCAAAACCAGCTTATTGTTTATTCATACAAAGGTACATAATAAGCAAACAAAACCCGAGTTAAAATTATGAAAGTGTAGTACATGTGTGTCTCTCTCTCCACACACATCCTCCCCCCTCTCCTCCATCTTACTTAAACCTTATCCTTTCCTTACAAGTTTTGGTGATTTCTACTTAGCCTAGAGACCTCAATCTTTGGGACAGGAGAGAGACAGCCCTGCAGCCTTCTCGGCCTCTTACTGTGTGTCCGCCAATGTCCTGTTTCTCTCTCCATCCCCACCTCCTGAAGTGCTGTTGACTCACCAACCCTATCTTTAGCCAAGGGTATACTTTTAATTGTTTATGGCTCTTTTGATCTCTAAGCTCTGGCCAAAGCTGAGTAACTTCGCTGGTGTCTGGAAACAGCATCTTCCCAATTAATGACCCAGCTATTGTTATCTTCACTGTCTTGAAGTTGTTTAACCCAGGTGTCTTATGTCTACCATTGATTCGTTTACTGCTTGCTCTTCCTAACTGCCCCTTTTAATTCACTCTGTGTAGCCAGTCAGAATAATATCAAGCAGGTAAGCGGATGTATATATAATATGCATAAAAAACAGTACAGGTATCTGCCCCACTCTGTACACTGTCTGATAACCCAGTCAGACACTACGGGTTACAGCTTTATGCTATAAGAAGCAACATCTTTAATTTGCAAATTGCCGATACAATGGCCACCATTAAAGATATTTTCCAACAATATTATAGCTATACTCTGCAAATGGATGTCTCATATACCCCTCAACACTGAACACTGGCAAACAATGGTAACTTTTTGGGTGTTTACTGCCAGGCTTTTATGGCTGAGCGTTAGGATTACCGCTTTCTACCACACAAAATTCAACACCCTAGCCCTGCCCCTTGTCTGAGTCCCCATCCCTGCTCAGTACATTCCCCCTCCCTCAGTGGCTCACTCTCCCCCACCCTCACTCACTTTCACTGGGCTGTGGTAGGGGTGAGGGCTCTGGGGTGGGGCTGGAGATAAGGGGTTTAGGGTGCAAGAGGGGGCTCCAGGCTGGAGCTGTCAGATTCGGAATGTGGGAGGGGGCTGTGGGCTGAGGTAGGGGGTTGGGGTGCACAAAGGGGTAAGGACTCTGGGGTGGGACTGGGGATGAGGGGTTCAAGGTGTGGGAGGGGGCTCTGGGCTGGGGGTGCAGGCTCTGGAGTGGGGACAGGGATGGGGGGTTGGGGGTGCAGGAGGAGGCTCCAGGTTTGGAGGGGGGTCAGGACAGGGGGTTGGGGCTCAGGGTTGGGGCGTGGGCTTACCTTGGGGGGGCTCATGCTCAGCGGCACAGCAGGAGGGCTAAGGCAGGCTCCCTGCCTGTCCTGGGGCACCGCGCTGTGCCCCAGAAGCAGCCAGCAGGTTTGAGTCCTAGGCGCAGGGGGGCCAGGAAGTGCCATGCAGTGTTCTCACCCACAAGCACTGCCCCGCTAGCTCCCGCTGGCCGGTTCCCTGCCAATGGGAGTGCGGAGCTGGTTCGCAGGGCAGGGGCAGCACGTGGAGCTTCCTGGCCCCCACACCTAGTACCCGGATCTGCTGGTCACTTCTGGGGCACAGCACGGTGCCTCAAGATAGGTAGGCACTAGCCTGCCTTATCTGAGCAGCACCGCCGACCAGACTTTTAATGGCCCGGTCAGCTGTGCTGACTGGAGCCACCAGGGTCCCTTTTCGACCAGGTGTTCCGGACGAAAACCAGACACCTGGTCACCCTACTGAGAGTTAAGGACAGTCATTTGTTGTTTATTTACGCCCTTATAAATAATGTGATAAATCACTGCCCTGATAGTCATAAATCTCAGACTTCAAGGACATGTAGAAACCTTATCTGCCTCTTTTTCTTTAGGCTCAGTAGAAAAGCAACTTTTAACTATTGAAATAAAGCTTACAGTAATACCATTATATCTGAAAAGCAACTTGTAAACTAAAGAGAATAATTACAGTTCAGGCCTGGATATTTCATTGAGACTGTATTACAAGAGTTAAGAAACCAGAATATTCTTATGATTTATAGAGCAAAATTAAGACTGTTCTTCTTGTTTTAATCAACAGTGGGGCATAAGGATTCTTTGATTAACTTTATAGTGTTAACACAGGCTAAGGATTTTTTTTTTTATTAGTGAATGTATTTCTATTTAATAATAGAAAATGGATAGAAGTGACCATTTTTTCCATATTGCCCTTGACCAGGAAGGATTCTCTCAAACAGAGGATAATTCATTCTGCAGTGCATTTGAAAATTTGCTCCCTTTGCTATGACTGTTTATAAGATTGTCAATTTCTGATGAGGTTTTAGTAATGTATACACTTGTCATCTAAGAATTGGACTGACGCCACTAATTCATTTTATATATGCCATTGCGTAGTTGGGGATTGCTTTCGCTTACTACTGATGTGGTCCAGATTTCAGCCAGTGATCTAGAAGGTAAAATCCATACCCCTTCGCTATTCTCAAAACTACCCAGAATTTGCAAAATAGTTTGCCATAAAAACGGGTATCCTATATTATGAATACATCATATGTTTGTGAAACATTTATCTGCAAGTTATGAAAATCAATCTATGATTCAAAGCTGAATCCTCTTTGAATACATGGTTTTCTCAAAGGTATGTTTGGAGAGTGCATACCAAGTCATTCTAGTTTGAGTGTTGATATAAAATGTAGCTATATTAAAAACAGAAGATGAACTTTTCAGGACACTTTCATGTATTTACATCTAAATGAAAAAAATATGAATTTTTTTTTCAGTACATATAGCTAAACAATCTTTCTCAACTTTGCACAGCGGAAAAAAGCCACATTCACTTTAATGTTTCGTGTTTAAACAATCAGTGCTTCATACCAAAAATTAGAATTAACCCTCAGGCCTTGCAAGAAAAAACATTCTGCAATTTCCTTACAGGTTCTTGTAACCTTTAAAAAAAAAAAAAAAAAAAACCTACTTTTCAAAACCGGATGCAATTTTGAATCTCAGCTTTTCAGAAGCTCAGAACTGAAACATCATGAAGAGTAAATTGACAATCATCTCTGCAGATGCCAGTGTCTGCAGATTGAATGTACGAATAGCAAGTCTCTAGAAAAGCTCACACAGCAGCTACTTGCATTCTATACAATTTTGCTGTAATCTAAGAAAAGTTTTTACAGTAAGACTCCAAGCAATCCATTTCTGCAAGATATTTCCTAAATTCTGTGACAGAATGCCAGGTTCAGTCTTATCCACATTTTTATAATAATTGAAATACCCTACAGTAACGGAAGAAATAGCCTGCTTGCTATTATTAAAAATTAGTACTCCACTTCCTAGATACAAACAAGGAAGATATACCAAATATTCTCATTACTCGCTAATGTTTTTTCAGCAAGACCTGTAAGGGTAGATTAAGATTAAATTGGGCTGGGATCCACAATAATTTTGCTCCCTCTTCCCAAAATGTTGGGGTCTACTTCAGAGATTGTTCCTCCCAATTTCCCCTCACCTCTTTCTTCCATAGCTTCTTGAATATCTTTCCCCAGCTCCCATAATAAGTTCTTCCTTTCAGCTGCTCAACTCAGCTAGGAAAGCTACAAAAATTATTGATTTTTCACCAATTCACTCTTCTAGGCCTTCTCAGATCACTAGACTCAGATTCCAAAGATCCTGCCTTAAAACATCTTCACAAACCACAAAACATCTTCAGAATAATTGGCACAGGAACCTTAGCTAGATCAATAATATTGCTGGAAGAACATGCGATTACAGGAAGTGGTCTGGTTCTGTTCAATATCTTCATCAATGATTTAGATAATGGCATAGAGAGTACAGTTATAAAGTTTGCAGATGATACCAAGCAGGGAGGGACTGCAAGTGCTTTGGAGGATAGGATTAAAATTCGTAATGCTCTGGACAAGCTGGAGAAATGGTCTAAAGTAAATAGGATGAAACTCAATAAGGACAAATGCAAAAGTTCTCCACTTTGGAAGGAACAATCAGTTGCACATACACAAAATGGGAAATGACTGCCAAGGCAGGAGTACTGCGGAAAGGGATCTGGGGCTCATAGCAGACCACAACTAAATATGAGTTAACAGTATAACGCTGCTGAAAAAAAACCAAACATCCTTTTGGGATGTATTAGCAGGAGTGTTGTAAGAAAGACACAAGAAGTAATTCTTCCGCTCTACTCCACACTGATTAGGCCTCAACTGGACTATTGTGTCCTATTCTGGGAGCCACATTTCAGGAAGGATGTGGATAAATTGGAGAGAGTCTAGAGAAGAGCAACAAAAATGATTAAAGGTCTAGAAAACATGACCTATGATGGAAGATTGAAACAAATTGTGTTTGTTTAATCTGGAGAAGAGAAGACCGAGAGGGACATGACAACAGTTTTCAAATACATAAAAGGTTGTTACAAGGAAGAGGGAGAAAAATTATTGTTTTTAACCTCTGAGGATAGGACAAGAAGCAATGGGCTTAAATTGCAGCAAGGGCGGTTTAGATTGGACTTTAGGAAAAAGTTCCTAACTGTCAGAGTGGTTAAGCACTGGAATAAATTGCCTAGGGAGGTTGTAGAATCTCCATCATTAGGGATTTTTAAGAGCAGGTTGGACAAACACCTGTCAGGGATGGTCTAGATAATACTTAGTCCTGCCTTCAGTGCAGGGGACTGGACTAGATGACCTTTCAAGGTCCCTTCCAGTTCTATGATTCTACGATAAACCGAGGCACCAAAAATCATTAGTTTTTGCGAACTGATTGCTTAATTATTTGTTCCATTATCTTTCCAGATACAGAAGTTAAGCTGACTGGTCTGTAATTCCCTGGGTTGTCTTTATTTCCCTTTTTATAGATGGGCACTGTATTTGCCCTTTTCCAGTCTTCTGGTATGTCTCCCATCTTCCATGACTGTTCAAAGATAATTGCTAATGGCTCAGATATCTCCTCGGTCAGCTCCTTGAGTATTCTAGGATGCATTTCATCAGGCCCTGGTGATTTGAAGACATCTAACTTTTCCACTGAATGCATCCGATGAAGTGAGCTGTAGCTCACGAAAGCTTATGCTCAAATAAATTTGTTAGTCTCTTAAGGTGCCACAAGTACTCCTCTTCTTTTAACTTTTCTAAGTAATTTTTGACTTGTTCTTTCCCTATTTTAGACTCTGCTCCTACCTCATTTTCACTGGCATCACTATGTTAGACATCCAATCGCCACCAACCTTCTTGGTGAAAACCGAAACAAAGAAGTCATTAAGCACCTCTGCCATAACTGCTTAACTTGAGCCATTTTAAAAGTTGCCTGGGTTTCAACAGGGCAAGGACTCAGCATCTCTGAAAATCAGGCCCCTTTAAGATTTCTCAAGTAAGACACCCCAAAATTGAGGCACCCAAAATCACTAGCCGCTTTTGAAAATCTTCACTCCTTCCCTCCCTCTCTCCTGACACTACTTAGTCATGTTTCCCAGAGACAGTTATCCCTAGAGCACCTTCAGATATTGTTCCAGTGCAGTGTTATTTGCCTTTGGAATACACTAGGTTTTTATCAATTGCCAGTAATTCTAAAACTGCTTCTGAAGAGTCATATCACAAGAAAGTCTGTGCTATCCCAACATTTACCATGCAATAATAGCTAAGCATAGATATTATGTTAGAATTATTTATTTATTATTCAGATACTACTTTGTGCTAGCAGTTGGTAAATGTGGACTTTAAGGACCTCCACGGTAATTCAAGGTGGAGAAACGTACCACCATAATTTATTAACTAAATTGTGACACTACTACAGATGCAGCTGTTATCACTTTGAAATGAGCCATGTCAACCACAAAAATTAGCAGCTGTATTTACATAGAACATTAATTAGCAAACTGTGATGAAATATATTTAGCAATGCATATTAAGAATTTAAAGTGTGAAATACTACGAATGCAAGCTACTTAACTAATTTGCTAAAGCTAAATTAGTACTGTTGAGATCACACTAATTTTTAAGCCATAGTCTTGCTATCAGAAATTTTAATTATAAACAGATGTATATTCTTTCTTTTCCTGTTTTTGAAATATGTCTAAACATTCACCATACACTACAATGAATGCTCTTTTATGTCTTTGAATCTTATTTTAAAATAATGGCTCAAGATGCTCTAAATAATGACCCAAATAAAAAACCACATGAGATATAGGCATACTTAAGGAAGCTGGAGACCTCTGGCAAATATCTTGCCAGCAATTGTGATTATTTCTTAGATTTATTTTGAAAGTAGCAAGCAGAGTTATGAAAAAAAATTCCTCTGGAAAAACAAACTTTCTGTGGACTGTTTCTGAAACAGTAAGTCTACTAAACTTTAAATTAAATTCAAAAATATTAAACGCTAATTAAAAATACAAGCGGAAATAAAAATGTCAACTAGCAAATGCTAAAACTACAGATTACTCTTTTCAATTAAAATAATAAACAAGCACTCTTACTATTCACCTAATAATTAGTTTTAAATGCTGCACCGGCATTTCTCTCATAATTAGCTTTCAGGGACAATGACATGTTTCATCCATTAAATTATAAACTCTAAATTTTGAGTCATCAGAAAGCTGCGCTACTTATCCTTTGTAAAAATTACAACTGAATCTTAAAATGTCTTTCTTGTGCATTCTCTGATATCCTTTGACTTCAGTTATCAGCACAGTGAGAAATGCATTCATTTATATCACTATTTCACCACTTCATTTCTCTCAGCACTGAAATGGTGAGAAAATAAAGTGTCACATTTGCTTAATGAATTGGAACTCATGCAAGACATTTCAATCTGGCTTTCGTATTAGGGCATGGCTGAATAGAAATGGGTTAACTGTCAATATTTTTACTGTCAACTTACATTTCTCTCTGCCCATGTAATTTTTTTTTTCCCAGCAGTATTCCAATTATTATTAGGAACCATTCCAGATTTAACTTGCCCATTGGGAAACGTACAAAGCAGGTACACATGGATATCAGAATTATACAAAAGGTCTTGCTTACCAAGTTTAGGAGTGTGTGGCAATTTGATATTTATACCAATGATCATAAAATGGAAATGTTTTAAAACTTTCAGTTAAACTTAGTTCAGGAGCAAAGCTGAAATATGAAATACTCAGAACCCAAATCAGCCTTTTGTCTCTGGATAAACAAGATGATGGAGCTCAGCGTTCATAGATATAACATGCTCATGCTCCAAGACAGCAACAACTGCTCAGAACAGTCATATCCTGATAGTCAATCCACAAACTGTAGCCTCTTGGCAGGCATCTATCTTTCATCTGCTGTCCTAACCAGAGAAACCACCTCAGAATTTTGGCAGACTTGGGCTAATAAAATTCATGGAGGAAAAAATGGTCACAGACCTGAAGCTGTGAAAATACTTAGGATCCCAGTGGTCCTAGATTCTAGTTGTGCCGGAGATTAGAAGAAAAAGCACCACACAGACAACTGTCATTTTGGACAAAATCATCTTTTGTGCCAGGGCTCCCTATCTGTTCCAGACACCTGGGTTTGAAACTTGATCAGGACATGCAAAACAATGAAACACAGACAAGGAGATAGATATCTAAGTGGAAGACCACAACTTAATGATCTTTTAAATTTAACGGGGGTGAAGGACTAACACCCCACTTCCCCCCCATCTCCCTGCCAAAAATCAGGCATTTTTATTTTGGTTCAGTCCAGCGTTAGATGGCCTCCATACCAAATGGTCTGACCCTCTTCAGACTAATCCCTAACATTCTGCCCACCTCTGAATCCTCTCACCCTTCCCTTATGACAGAAAATGAGAAATATGAAATGTACTTCAGTTTGCAAAAATGTAGGGACTCTCCTTCCTCCTCCAGGCTACTAGGGTCAACCAGTTATCCTTCTGAGTTTCATGTCTACCTATGGGAGCTGGCCCCTTTGACACCAGTCACACAGGGTGTCAGTAAACAGCTTCGTCACAACCTCCACCTCAGTAGCTAATTTCTGCCTCCCATCAATCCCATCTCTAAGGTCTCCCAACCACATATCAGTTCCCATGTCTGACAAATGAGCCCATCTTTCATGTAAATCTCAGGATCATCATCCCAGATTTGCCAGTATGCGATCACCACACTGCCAGTGTCTAAGATGACTCTGGTGACATTTTAGTTCACAACCTTCCAGGCCTGATCCACACAATCAAGACCTTATAATCATTTTAGACCAAAGCACATTTGGTACCCAGCCATATCTGTAATCCAACATACATTCCTGCTAAATTCTGACTCTCAAATTCACTCCAGCACAAATTCTAAGATTGCTCTCCCCTAAAACAACAACATACAGGTATCAGAGTAGCAGCCGTGTTAGTCTGTATCCGCAAAAAGAAAAAGAGTACTTGCGGCACCTTAGAGACTAACAAATTTATTTGAGCATAAGCTTTCGCACGAAATAAGCTTATGCTCAAATAAATTTGTTAGTCTCTAAGGTGCCACAAGTACTCCTTTTCTTTTTACATACAGGTATGTGATTCACCCATCAGGTGGCACAGTACCAGCCTGAACTGGTCCCACAAGATGCTCTCCTCCCAAACCGCTGAGGATGGACAACTTCAGACCCGAAGCAGAGTGGCGACCTATTTGCCGTTCTCCTACCCTTTTGAGGGATTGGTAGACTCTAATGCCTATAAACCCAGATATCCACATTGTTTCTGAGATTTCCGGAAAACTGTAAGCACAAAAGATTTAGCTCATATTCTCCCCCTGCCCTGCTCGGCCACATTACAGGGTAGGCATAAGGCATTTCTATAGCCAGAGCCCCGAAGCTTGAACCCCTCTGAGAATCAAATGTCTCCAAAGCTGCAATGTAACCACACCAACACACCTGAATTGATTTAGTTGGTGTTGGCCCTGCTTTGAGCAGGGGATTGGACTAGATGACTTCCTGAGGTCTCTTCCATCCCTAATATTCTATGATTCTATGATACTGTGTAACACCACTTGCTGGACTGCACCCCAGGCAGGCTGACACGTTCCTCAATTCTGCAGGAAATGGATACCTGCTCAGGTAACTACCATCCCAAAGTATAATAAAAAGCCTGGCTCTTGAAAGTACTGATAATAAATACTGTCATTCCAGCAACAACAACAAAGAAGGAAATATTCCTTTTTTTAGGTTGTGAATCATTAGGACAGTAGGAAACCAATGATCATCCTGAAAAATGAAATTTCAAACTATAATCTACTTGGATTTAGAAAGTGGACTAATCACTCACCTCACATTCAGCTCAGGCCTTTCTGGAACAATGGGTATGTAAGCTAGTTAGCCAAAACATATAACTAATTCACATGACTTGGGGGACAAAGCATGACAAGGATGTACTCAGTTTACAAGCAAAAAAGAATGTTTTCCCCCTTTTTTCTGACAGCCCTGAAAACAGCCTGGGTCCTGGGAGTTGAGCTGGGTTCTTTCCATCATCCCCAGTTGAGAAGTTCTGCAGGCCAAATTATGCTCTCAGTGACAGCTATGTAACCTATTGGGATTGCACCGGCATCACTGATTGGAGCTTAGTAACAGTGTTGTTGATGATGCATAAAATGGAATAAAATGCACTCCATTCCTTGTTAGAGATATTCCAAATGTTTTATTTAAATGTAATAGAATTCAATCAAAACTGGCATGACTGAAAAGTAAACGCTTATTTATTAAATTTGATAAGAGGGTTAGACTTCAGATATTGCCTTGTGGAGGCAAATAATACCTTCTTTACCCCACAGTTGCCAGAGCATAGAATTTCAAAACATTTCTATGCCACAATCAGTCCAATTCAGAGAGCAATTCCTGCCACCATTGCTCTAACCTCCACCATATGCATTCAATCTGAAAATTAAAATCACCTGAACACTACTATGAGCAGAGAATATTAGGGAGCCACTGATTCAGTGTCAAAGCAGCTATGAGATCATAAGTCCACCCAGAAGAGCTACAATTCCCACATGCAGACTGAAGATGCCCAAGAAAATAAGTCTAGATGATTACACTGAGGGCCTGGATAAAAGCTCTGGCTAGAAAAGGAACAGTTTAGCAAGGCAGTATGTACACCACAAGTATTGAAAATTCCAGAGGATTGAAACACAAGATGAAAATTCAGAGGAACCCATTTTGGAGAACCTTCTCCACCTGAACATAAACAAATCGCATAGCTACTTATCGTCTGTTCATGTTGATGCCAATGCTCATCTCCAGTGTTTTTTCTGCAACTGTGAACTCTCAATACAAGATATAAAATTAGTTCTTTACATTACATTTTTCCCAGCCTCTTGGTAACCTGGGAATATTTGGCAACAAGTATTCTTAATGAATCAGTTGCAAAATTCATAGCTTGCATCTTTTATTGATTAGGGGCCAAAGGCAGCGCATTCCTTCTGTTCTTTTTTCTAAAAAAATTATGGTGTAAGTGGCTCAGATATGGTCGCTCTAAAGTGAATTATAAGAGCCTTGAGAGCTATATATTAACTTAATAAAGGAATATGAACTAATATTCCCTAAGACATTTTTGCTTGATTCTGCAGAAAATAAAATTATCAACTTGTGCTCTTCAGTATAAATCAAGATTCTGAAGTTCTATCTATTCAGGCAAATATAGATTTTAGCCCTGCCAATGCATTATTCTTCTAAGGATATTAGTAAATTTGGGCAGCATTTTGCTACTAAAACAATGTCATTGCTGACTTACTCCTCAGAGTGTCAGGAACACACTGGTGATATGTCAGTCCCAAACATCTTTCC
Organism: Chelonia mydas; assembly: GCF_015237465.2. NCBI lineage: Eukaryota > Metazoa > Chordata > Testudines > Cheloniidae > Chelonia > Chelonia mydas. Next base: position 74,122,702 of record NC_057851.1, read on the forward strand.
TAGTAGCTTCATATAGATGTTGAATAGAATTTGTGACAGATGGATGCTTGTGTGACTATGTACAATCCCTCATGAAGGGTAAGCCAAAACACTGCTGTCTGGAATCTCTCACAAAGGAAGAAAAAAACCCAAACAACAGAAGGATCACTGTATCAGTCTCTACCGATGGGTTGGTAATCTTTTATAAATCAAAAGGTATAAAAAATAAAATAATTAATAATTAATAAAATCAACATCAACATCTTATCCTGCTCCACTACCTGGAGGAAATCACTATTAATAGTAACTGACTCAGTCCATACCCCGGTCTGAAACTAGATGAAGGAGGACTCTAGAAATATATAGCCTGCAAGTTTTGATAGAATAACCTTACCACACCTTTCCTGACAAACTCCCCTAAAACGGGTAAGTTTAAAACAAATCAGTAACCTGAAAGACTGTTAACATCCTGTTGTATTGTCCTGCACTGTATATAGGTTTTACATCACACTCATCATTATAGTATCTGAGCACCTTCCAACAGTGCATTAAGCAACATAACTAACATTGGTCATGTGTTTGTTTTCTCATTCTTTTCCCAAGGGTAGGTATGTATGCAGTAGAATGTTTTGGGGTTTTTTGGTTATAAAATAATACTAATACATACTTTTCCATATGTTTATATTAGAAAACGCAAGGTTGAAGAAATGTGCCTTGAACTTGGAATGGAAGGTGTTTTTTTCCCCTGAGTATCAAGCCCAACTACCACCTGTTGAGGGCAGCTGGCATTTTGTGAGTGATAGGGATTGTTAAATTTCTCCAAGAGCAGCCCAAATGTCTCTGTTAACCTTAACTAACTGTAGAACATATTGTTCCATCTCCAAGCTCTTAAAGAGTGTGTGCACCTGACTTGCACATCAGTTATGTAAACGCACCCAAATATGCATGTACAAAAATATATCTTAAATTTGGGGTGCATGCAAGAGCACATATGAACTTTTGAACATTAAGGCCTAATTATTGTATTTACATCACCAAAAGACTTCAGTTATTTGCGGTAGAGCTAGTGGGGAAACTAGAATAAGGGTGGATTAACTTCAACAGGGGCAGAATTAGGCCAACAATGAGCATTTATGAAAATCCTACCACAGTAGTCCAGCACTACTTTAGTGACTACAACATAAAAATATGCATCTTGTAGCTCCGCTACTTTATGCTGCTTTTACAATGATAAGGCAAACAGAACCTATTTAAGCAGACAGAACCAGAATAAATAAAACGTCAGGAAAATAGGACCATGTCTTTTATTTAGGCAACTAGCTTCACACTGCACTATTTCAACAGTAGCCCTCCATCAAATGGACCAAGCAATCTAATGAAGTCTACTAATAAGCAAGAGGTAAACAGGCTGTCCATGACTCTGACCATTACATGCCCCACAAGGCACTGTTAAAAAGATATCGTCCTTGTGGGATTTCTCTAGATGCAATTTTCACTCCAGAACTAGAGGTTCTGATCCATGACTGACCTCCATGAACACCCTCCTGGTCGTAAGTCTTATCTACAATGTGGGTTGGGATCCCATATATAACATATCTATACATAGGTATATGAAAAATCTTGTATCCTACTCATTATGGAACAATTTGAATACCTGATAACAAAACAAAAATATTCTGTTTATATTTTTTATACATAAAGCTCACATTATTACTAATAATTTTGCAAAACCACATATACTAAAACAGAAAGATATTTTCCACAGCATGTTATTCCTTTTCTTTCCCTTTGTTTCCTTCAACTATCTTGATTAATTGCTATTGTTTTTTCCATTCTGTATCACTACTTGTTTGTTCCTTTCTCTTTTCCATTATTTAACCGCCTTCACTGTCTCGTCTTTCTTGAGAATGCAGAGAATTTGTGTTTTAAACAATTTTAGAGGCACCTCATGTTTAATACTCTATATGTGCTCACATGCTCTCCTGCTGCCTCTGCCTTTTAAATGCTAACCCAGTGTGCTCCTCCTGTGCAATGACTGATGATGTCGGGGCTGTTCATATTGCTGATGAAGGAAAAAGTTGTGACTGAACATACTGAAGCTGGAACTAAATATGTGTTTGTTGTGGGGATAATGCCAACAGCTGAAACATAGGTCAGAAACAAATAAAATCTAGTTGCCCTAGTGCAAAATATACATTAGATATTTTAGAAAGTAGACATTTAACAAACAAATCTTGGTCAGATAAGATAATTGGAAACTATTTCATCACTTGGTGAAAATGATTATTAAATAAGTTTTACTTTAATGAAACTATCTGGAATACTGTAAAATAACTTACAGATATCAAAATTACAGAGCAAAATGTTTCAGAGTGCCAAAGGGATTTAGGAGCTTATCTCCTTTGACTTTCAGCGAGACTTAGGACTGGTGTACACGACACAGTTAGGTCAATGCAAGGCAGCTTATGTCAACCTAATTTTACACATGTTTACACCTCAACTGGTCTCCCACCTTTTTAAGCACCCCCCTACGCCAACACAAAAGTAACCACCAACTCCCTGAGTGGCACAGAGAAACAGTCAATGTACTTAGGTTAACACAGTGCAAGTGTAGATACTGCATCAGTTATGCTTAAAGATAGGATTTAGTCAACGAGATCATAGAAGTCACGGAATCTGTGACTTTACCGTGACTTCTTCGGCTTCAGCTGTCAGCAGCTGCGGCCGGGATTGTCTCCCCCCCAATCCCCTTGTGACTGTGGCACTCCAGCTGTCAGTCTCCCCCACACACACATCCCACTCAGCCCTCCCTCCGATTATTTTTACTCACAGACAGGTCATGGGCTCCCATGAGTTTTTGTTTATTGTCCGTGACCTGTCCACAGCTTTTATTAAAAATAACCATGATGGAATCTTAATCTTAGTTATGTTGACCTTACGTGTCCTCCAGCAGTTGTCCCATAATGCCCCATACTGATCGCTGTCGTGAACTCCACTGCCCAGTGGTCACGGAGACTAGAAGCCACCATAGCCCTTTAAAGCCCCACAAATTTTTAAAATCCCTTTTCCTGATTACCCAGCTTGACGAGCACACCAAGTTGCTCTCCATTGTTGAGTGCACCTGCCCATGCTGACCATGCCCACAACACGCTCCAGACGCACACCTGCCAGGATTGGACATCAGATACTGGATCTCCTGGGCTGGTGGTGAGAAGAAGCTGTGCAGGCACAGCTCCGAACCAGCCATAAAAACATCGACATATGAGCTGATTGCTCAGGGGAAATGGTATTACAGGGACCAGATCACATGAAAGTGAACAAGCAGCGGCAGGCATACCAGAAGGATAGAGAAGCCCACAAGCGATCCTGTGCAAAGCAGCAGACCTGTTGTTTTTACAAAGAGCTGCATGCCATCCTCAGCAGAGACCCCACCACCACCCCCAAGAGCACCCTGGATATCACTGAGGAGCCCAAGTAACAAGCGTCTACAATGAACAGCAAGGATGGTGGATGAGGAAGGAGGAGGAGAAGTACAGGGGACAAGTGACCGAGGGATCCAGCTACGCAGAGAGTCAGGACCTGTTTTTGACTCCACCACAGTCCAGCTAGTTGAGCACGGATGCTGGGGAAGCATAAATGTAGATAAATATAGGTAAATTTTCAATTACAGAGATGCCCTCTCCTACAAAGTAGCAGGACACAATCTTTTGACTTCTCATTCATTTACTTGTATTAGAAGAGGCAGCGGTGCAAGCATAAGAGGTATAGTATCTATCTGCTTTTCATTGCCCTTTAAAGTTGGCACATGAATATCTTGACTTTAGTGAGGCTTTTGATATTGTCTCGCATGACCTTCTCATAATCAAACTAGGGAAATACAACCTAGATGGAGCTACTGCAAGGTGGGTGCATAACTGGTTGTGAAATCATTCTCACAGAGTAATCATCAGTGGTTCACAGTCATGCTGGAAGGGCATAATGAGGGGGGTCCCGCTGGGATTGGTTCTGGGTCCTGTTCTGTTCAGCATCTTCATCAGTGATTTAGATAATGGCATAGAGAGTACACTTATAAAGTTTGCGGATGATACCAAGCTGGGAGGGGGTGCAAGTGCTTTGGAGGATAGGATTAAAATTCAAAATGATCTGGAGAAATGGTCTAAAGTGAACAGGAGGAAATTCAATAAGGACAAATGCAAAGAACTCCACTTAGGAAGAATTAATCATTTGCACACATACAAAATGGGAAATGACTGCCTAGAAAGGAGTACTGCGGAAAGGGATGCGGTGGTCATAGTGGATCACAAGCTAAATATGAGTCATTGTTGCAAAAAAAGCAAACATCATTCTGGGATGCATGAGCAGGAGTATTGTAAGCAAGACATGAGAAGTTTCCGAGTAGCAGTCATATTAGTCTGTATCCGCAAAAAGAAAAGGAGTACTTGTGGCACCTTAGAGACTAACAAATGTATTAGAGCATAAGTTTTCGTGAGCTACAGCTCACTTCATCCGATGCATGCAGTGGAAAATACAATAGCGAGATTTTATATACACACAGAGAACATGAAACAATGGGTGTTACCATACACACTGTAACAAGAGTGATCAGGTAAGGTGAGCTATTACCCGTGGGGGGAGTGGGGGGAGAGAAAAAAACAACAAAAAACCTTTTGTAGTGATAATCAAGGTGGGCCAGTTTGCAAATTAGGCTTGAATAAAGACTGTGGGGGGGCTCACTTGTCAACTTTGGGATGCCTTCTCTGAATACCCTGGAAAGATAGCGACAAAAAAGTCTGTACAGAGCTGAGTTCAATAAAAAAAAAAATCACAGTCAGAAAGGACAGTATGATATACTGTCAAGGTTCCTTCCCCGCTCTGAACTCTAGGGGACAGATGTGGGGACCCGCATGAAAGACACCCCCCCCCCCCAAGCTTATTCTTACCAGCTTAGGTAAAAAACTTCCCAAGGTACAAACTTTGCCTTGTCCTTGAACAGTATGCTGCCACCACCAAGCGTGTTAAACAAAGAACAGGGAAAGAGACCACTTGGAGACGTCTTCCCCCAAAATATCCCCCCAAGCCCTACTCAGCCCCCTTTCCTGGAGAGGCTTGAGAATAATATCCTAACCAATTGGTTCCAAAATCATCAAAAGACCCAAACCCCTGGATCTTGGAACAACGGAAAAATCAGTCAGGTTCTTAAAAGAAGGATTTTTTTCTTTTTTCTTTTTTTTTTTTTTTTTTATTAAAGAAAGGTAAAAATCATCTTTGTAAAATCAGGATGCAAAATACTTTACAGGGTATTCAGATTCAAACCACAGAGGAGTCCCCTCTGGTCAAAACCTTAAAGTTACAGAAAACAGGAATAAACCTCCCTCTTAACACAGGGAAAATTCACATAAAACAAAAGATAAACTAATCCGCCTTGCCTGGCTTACCTATACTGGTTGCAATATTGGAGACTTGGATTAGGATGGGTTGAAGAAGATGGATTTCTGTCTGGCCTCTCTCAGTCCCAAGAGAGAACAACCCCGTAAACAAAGAGCACAAACAAAAACCTTTCCCCGTCCCAAGATTTGAAAGTATCTTGTCCCTTTATTGGTCCTTTGGGTCAGGTACCAGCCAGGTTAGCTGAGCTTCTTAACCCTTTACAGGTTACAGGATGTTGCCTCTGGCCAGGAGGGATTTTATAGCACTGTATACAGAAAAGAGGTTACCCTTCCCTTTATATTTATGACATATACAAAGGCTATAAATGAAAAGGGAGAAATGTAAAAAATTAACTAACCAAAAAGTATATTTTGCAGGCTCATTGCACTAATGAGGCCAACGGAAAGGCCAGAATGAACAGGAAGGTTCGTCATGTGCAGACAAATGGCCTAACAGAAGTCAAGTGCAAGCTACAGCCATGCAGCTAGGTAAAAATTCACAGAAAGAGCCAATAGGCTAATGAGAAAACTGATGGCCATACATTTATGGCCTGATCTTCCTTCCACGGAAACCAATGGAAGGTTTGCCTTTGAATTCTACGTGATCAGGAGTCAAAGAGGGAGAGTAGATTAACTACATGAAGACTAAAAACAGCAGCAATTTTGAATAGGAACTTGCGTTAGGTAGGAAAGCATTAACATAACAGATGTTGAAATCATATAGTGTTGCTTTCCGGAATCAAGAGAGAGTGGTCTGAGTACTATATTTTAAGATATATGGGGTGAAATCCTATCATTACGGAGATCGATGGGCAAATCTCACAATATATAGAAAAACGTACGATTTCATTTCATGTCTCCCTGGTCTATTTTGGATCAACAGCTAACCCGCAGTTTATGACACTGAGGCCAAAGTAAAGATCAAGGTTTGGATCATATTAAAGAAGTTCTGTATTAAAATCACAAATGAGTTTGATTCCCCATAGTTTAAATTCCAGGGCATTACTAATTAAGAGGTCTCTTGGTTTTTGGTACTGTGAAACTTGCAAGCTGCTAATTGTGTCAGCACATTCTAAGACAGAGTCTGTTCTCAAAGCAATACACAGAGAGAGAGAGACTCAAAGCAATACTCTAACAACAGAAACAGCACCCAGAGACTCCCTGCCCTTTTGTTGTATTAACAATTGTGATTAAAATAGAGATAGAGGATGTATGTGGATGGATGCTTGGTGTGGATAATAACTGAATGATCAGGGAGGTGCCAGCCTAAGAATCCAGTGTCCATCGGCTGAAGAAGGCGTCAAGTGGAAATAACCAGAGGACCCCGGGAGGGCAGACTGGAATCCACCCAACAGCCTCAAGAATGGGAGAACCAAAGAACAAGATAACATCTGGCAGCACGGAGCCGTCAGGAATGTGCTATCTGCTGATTGATTCAGCAACAGCATGATGAAGCAATTCCCATAGACTGACATAGGAAGAAATTCCTATAAAAATAGACTCTAAAAAGTGAGAACTTTGGGGTCTGATTCTGCAAAGCAACTTCCAGGAGCATCAGATGAGCATCTGACAAGGCCCTGCTCCCTCCTCATGTCCAGGCCACCGGCTTGGCATGAGCAACTCTAAGGCTGGTAACTATGATAACCTTGCAGAACCTGTGTGTGTGTGTTTGTATGAATGAATGTGTGAATAAATACGAGATTGAATGGAATGTTATAACTATAACTAACTGCTTACTATGATTCTTTCTGTATTCACAATAAATGTGGTATTTTGCCTTTTTCCCTTTAATAAGATCCTGCTGGTTTTTATTTTATTGGTATAACACATTTTGAATCAACAGCTAACCCGCAGTTTAATGACACTGAGGCCAAAGTAAAGATCAAGGTTATGGTAATGACAGAGGATTTAATGACATATGCTTTTGAGGCTTTCAAGACTAAGTTATCACCTCGCCAGAATATTACACTTAACCTGAGGAGTTAGATGGAAGATTGAGGACTCAGAGTTAGTAGTTAACTTTCAGTGATGGATAAACAACCCACTGTGAAGATTCCTGATGTAACAGTGTCATAAAAATAAAGGGAAGGGTAACCACCTGTCTGTATATAGTACTATAAAATCCCTCCTGGCCAGAGGCACAAAAACCTCTTACCTGTAAAGGGTTAAAAAGCTCAAGTCACCTGGCAGGCACCTGACCAAAAGGACTAATAAGGGGACAAGATACTTTCAAATCTGCGGGCAGAGGGGAGGGGGGAGGCTTTGTCTGTTCCGTGTGGCTTTTGCCAGAAACAGAACAAGAAAGCAAGCACTCCAACTCCTTAGTAAGTATTTAGCAAGGAAATGTGTTAGATTATCTTTTGTTTTGGCTTGTGATTTTCTCTGTGCTGAGAGGAAGGTATATTCCTGGTTTTTCTTTTTGTAACTTTAAGGTTTTGCCTAGAGGGAAATTCTCTGTGTTTTGAGTCTAATTGCCCTGTGAGATTATCTCCCATTCTAATTTCACAGAGGTGCTTCTTTTACCTTTTTCCTTTCTAATAAAGTTCTGGGTATTTTTAGAATCTGATTGGGTTTTTTTAGTGTCCTAAAAAAACCAACGCTGGTCTGTGCTCATCTTGTTTATTCTCAAGCCTCCCCAGGAAAGGGAGGGTGTTGGGCTTGGGGGGATATTTTGAGGGAATAGGACTCCAAGTGGTCCTTTCCCTGATTCTTTGTTAAATTACGTGGTGGCAGCATTTACCTAATCCAAGGTACAAGGGAGAATTTGTGCCTTGGGGAAGTTTTAACCTAAGATGGTAGAAATAAGCTTAAGGGATCTTTCATGCGGGTCCCCACATCTGTACCCTAAAGTTCAGAGTGGGGAGGGAAGCTTAACAAACAGAGATGGATATTACTATACCATGGGAATCTACTAATAACCCATTAAATCTGCCAACCATAATCAGTAGCAGAGCTAATGATGAACCACATTATCCAGGAAGTTAGTCCAGCAAACTAGTGACAGTCACCAGACACTTAGAAGCAGCATTTCCTTGAGGTGGTAAACAAATGTTTGGCTTAATTGGCTTCAGCTTTATATTTATTTGGTCTAGACCATTATTCAGAGAAACCAACTGGTAATAGAGACAAAACAAGGAAGATAGCCTCTCTCTTCTAAGTAATGAATGAAAATAAAAAAAACAAGTGAAATTTTCTTGTTCTTGAAAACCTGGTGCTCTCATTGGCTATGCTGCCTCCTCCACTACAGTTGAAAAGTTGCCAAATAATAAAAATGGTGTTGCTCCATTACACAAGGAGACATAACTTGGGAATCCTGGACTGTTGATCTAAAGCCCAATAGCTACATAGGGATCTCATGTACCCAGTTCCAGATGGATTAGAGATGTGACTGTAGATCTATTAACATGCAGATGCACCAATCAGTCCACTCTGTGTAGGGGAAAACACAGGTACTGAACACATGAAGCTGTAATAGCAGCTGTAGAGCAGTTCCACTAGTGCTTCATAGTTGGGAGTGGAAGAACCACCCCTCTACGCTAAACCTTGCCAGCGCATTTGGCACAGAGGGTAGAATTTCCTATTAACATGAATGTATAAAGAAGTTGTTTGATACCAGAAAAACGCCATAGTCCTGGCTATAAAATTATTTTCTCTATTTGACTGAAATAAATTGCAGTTCTGTACAGGCCATGTGTAAAGAATTCCATGATGTCTAGATGACAGATATATAACACGATCAATTCAAAACTCTCAATCAACAGATTTTTTTAATTTAGATAAATTTATGTTTTATGTCAATTGTATGTTTAACATTTCAGATAGTCATACATTAAAAACAACCAAGGTATAACTTACAAAGTAGAGCAAAATCCTACACAGGAGGATTCACAATTTCATATTGATAAGAGACAGATAAAATGGATTACAAAATTCCCCTAGAAATTCTAGGTATTCCATTTAAACTTGATATAGTGGACTGTGACAATCATAATAAACTGGAATTAAATCAAATGCAGACAATCAGGTGGATAATTCCTTTTCTCACGTGCAGTGAAAGCATTAAAGCTGTGCTTCTTAATAGAAGAACATAATGTTGTATATACAACCTAGTTACATGAACTCTAAGGAGCAACTATGCAGAGCAACAGGCACTAGGGTCATATTTACTGTTGTGAAAAGTAATATCATAAGCACACCTGCTCCATATATTTTTCTGGGGTAAAAACAGTCTGTTTGGAGTTAGTACAAATCACATGTTAACAGCCAGGGCTACAGATGAAAGAGAACAGCTTGCATGCTTCATTAAGTTCAGCTCTTATATTGTAAAAATATATAATTAGTTACACAACCTGTAAGTTTAAATAAAGATTTAAATGTTTTAAACAGGAGCTTGAATTCCAAATGTTACCTTACTTTTTTTTTTCTTTTTGCTGTCAATTGCTTCACTAATTATGGTTATACTAAGCTCAGATATACCACTGTCAGCTCTGATTGATGCCAATACCCCTTTAATCAGATCTGACAACTTTCAGCTAGTGTCTGTCTCTTGGGGCACAACCAACCAACCTGTTCACTTTAATGTCTTCCCTATGCTCCTTTTTTCTCCCTTTTGCTGCCCCCTCTTCTACAGAATAAATGTATACTGCAATAGCAATAACATTCAAATACATAAATAAATGTTAATGTACATAATTATGCACTTTGAAGCATGTTCATGATTGTATTTGGGTCAAGAATGACAACTTCCATTTACTGGATAAGCATTTACTATTAACAGTAAAGATTTCAAGTACAAGGGTATTTGCTGGGAAATCTACTGGCATTTGTGCGAAACTTCTAATATGATCATTTGCCCTTTATCTCGGACCATGTTAAAAAGAAGTTGTTTCAGATGTGACAAAGTTCCTCCTCTACCTTGGTGGGTCTTGCGCTTATTGGCGGATTTGCTCACCTCGGAGATTCACAGCAGCCCTCAGTTTGGCTGTTTTCATGAACCCACAGTCCAGGTCAACTTCTCCTGTGTCTGACCAGGAGTTGGGAGGTTTGCGGGGAACCTGGGCCCGCCCTCTACTCCGGGTTCCAGCCCAGGACCCTGTGGAATGCAGCTGTCTAGAGTGCCTCCTGGAACAGCTGTGCGACAGCTACAACTCCCTGGGCTACTTCCCCATGGCCTCCTCCCAACACCTTCTTTATCCTCACCATAGGACCTTCCTCCTGGTGTCTGATAATGCTTCTACTCCTCAGTCCTCCAACAGTACACATTCTCACTCTCAGCTCCTAGCGCCTCTTGCTCCCAGCTCCTCACACGCGCACCACAAACTGAAGTGAGCTCCTTTTTAAACCCTTTTTAAAGTCCTGATTAGCCTGCCTTAATTGATTCTAGCGGCTTCTTGATTGGCTGCAGGTGTTCTAATCAGCCTGTCTGTCCTAATTGTTTCCAGAAGGTTCCTGATTGTTCTGGAACCTTCCCTGTTACCTTACCCGGGAAAAGGGACCTACTTAACCTGGGGCTAATATATCTGCCTTCTATCACTCTCCTGTAGCCATCCGGCCCAATCCTGTCACATGAGTAATTTTTCCTTTCCTATAATTATCTTTCCTGTACATTCAATAATAAGGGGCTGTTTTAATTAGCAATAACGCAAAAGACAAAAAGCACTATGAAAATGCCTTTTTTCCTTAATTGAATATAAGTGGAATGGCAATTTTTGTACCTTTTGAGATAATAGGGACTGTCTCAAAAGGTACAAAATGGCCAACAATGACTTCTAATAGTTATTCAACTGTGTAATTTAATATACAAATAAAAGTCCCACTAGAAGATTATGTAGTTTGCTACGTAATTTTAAATATTTGTTTACGGGCATCTCTCCAGGACTCATCACAATAGCATCTGGGAGTATGTCTACACTGCGTCTGGGAGCAATCCTCTCATCCCAGGTAGACAGAGTCAGGCTAGCAGGGCTTGAGCTAGTGCATTAAAAGTACCAGTGTGGATGCTGTAGAGACTGGGGCTAGCCACCTGATCTCAAACCCAGCAGGTTGAGTTGGCTTGAGAGTTTGCGTTTCTACGTCCACACTGCTCTTTTTAGTATGTTAGCTCGAGTCCAGCTAGTGTGAGTCTGTCTACTTAGGCTGGGAGACTCATTCCCAGCTGAAGTATAGAGATACCCTGTGTTCCTGAGTATCTATAATTAGCCATTAATGTTAAGTCCAAGCATCCTTAATTAGTTGCCATTTTTTAAAATTTATGCCAGAAAGAAATATGGGTTCAGTCAGAGCAAGTTGGTACTAAAACAAGCTTAAAATCTCTCTCAAATTGCTTCAGGACATCACTACACTGCAATGCCACCCCAAAATATAGTGGGATCCCATTCTCTAGAATGGGAGTATCCAACTTTTTCCTCAGTTATCCAGGAATTGCTCTTAGAACACAGGGCTGTTTTTGGCTAGCTGTTCCTCTTGTGTCCTGCCCTGCAAACCATACTCCTGGGATAGGGTCCTGCAACATCGGTTTTTCTAAGTTAGTTTCACAATACAATTACTTTGGAATGCCACATTGTAATTATAACTAAGGAGGGCTGCTGTTATCCCATAGGTTGAACAGGGGTGGAGTGAAGGGGAAGAACAGACATTACATTAAGAGACCTAATCATTCTACTTATTCACAAAACCACAATACAAGCTATATATTAATCTGCACTCTAGAGAAAGTTATATATTCAAGTCATCTTGCTAATGGGAAATAGTGAACCTACAGTACAGTACAACTCATAACTGGGAGACTATAAGCCTAAATGTTACTAGAAAGTATCCGGAGACCAACACGGCTACACCACCACTGCATACCAGAGAATTAGTAATTTGCATTCCTGCAGGATTTGCTACCTGACCATAGCAAACATTTATTATGCAACCTTAAATTGCAATTTAATTGCAGTATTCACAATTAAGACCACCAATTAATTAAACATTTAATCGATGAGTGTTCACAAATTATTGTTTGGTTGGGTTAAAATCTCTCTGAAAATAAGGTACTATTTCTAATAACCTCTCAAATGTAAATTCTAAGCATGCTTATTTCAGTCAAACATGAAATAAATTAACATTAATGCATGTTTATATTTTTACATAGATATAATTACTGAACTAGCCTGTAAATATTGTGATTTCTATAATGATTCTTAAGGACTTTCACTGTGATGCAGCTGTGGAATCAGAATACACTTTATATCTATAATCTACAAAATAAATTGGAATTATGTACAGACATTTATCTGTAGTCTTATTTAAGGTAAAGTTATTCCTTTTCCATAAATAATCATATTAAATGCTAAATAAAAAATACACTAATTGTGGAAAAAAGCAAAGTAACTTAGAGAATGTAACCTATAAACTGCTTTAATATTATTTCTTAATTTAAGTCTGTGAAAGATGGCCACACACATAACAGGTCAGAAAATGTTAAATAAATCTGGTGAAGAGCCAGAAAAAGCAAATACTAACAGAACATGTTTCCTCTCCACCCCATTCAAATAAGCCATCTTTCTTCAGAGGAATATTCTAACTCAGCAGGCACAGATGTTATTCTGCAATTTTTACAGCTAAATCAAGGATAATTGGACTTGTGAGTACCTTTAAATTGTACTCTGGGAAAAGGGTCTAGCTTAATGCATCATTTGCATTAACTATAAAGACTGCTTTTTTATCCTTTAAAATTTATAGTGCTTTTTTTTTGTATGTGAGGAAGCACAAAACAGTTATACAGTAGTTTTATAGACATATATGGACTTCTTTGCACAGAACATTTTAAGTTATTTTATGAGAGACCATTAAACCTTGCAAAAGTAAAAAATAATCAGTAACCAACACCAGGGGATCTACAGTGCTACAACTATTTTTCAACTAAGTGATCAATAAAAGTAATGAGACATTCTTCAAAAGGGGACTCTCTTATTAGTTTTCTTAATAATATGCCTTCTATGCAGACAAACAGCTTTCTTTGGCATCAAAATATTTGTTTTATATTTGGTGCTTTAAATAAGTTGCTTGATCTCATTAACTATATGCCTATGAGCAACATCATTTCATAAGACTACTTATTCAAGCCTCAATCTATTAGCATTTTATATAAGAATTCTAAATCTTTTTAGATAGTCTTCTTTTGAGAAACTCAGGAACTACTTATTCACTTCTCTTACTGCAGCTTTGTATTAATGTTTAAAAAAGCTTAACATTAAGATTTCCAGCCTTGATCTTAAATTAGAAAATATAAAATCACAGCTGTATTTTCCCCCACACCCTCTCCACTATCACTGGTTTTGGCTAGAATTTTTAATGTATTTCATAAAGTATCTTCTGCAAACACAAAACAGACCCAAAATTAAGGAACTTCTCCACATGCAGGATGGTGTCTAAATTAATTTGTATTGTTCATCATTTATTGCTACACAGTAGTCAACACCGTATGCAATTTAACTAGAGAAGGCAAAAATCTAAAACTGGAAAGACAGGTATAAATACCAATGTTGAACAACATGATTAACACTAATAGTTGACAGAATTGTTGAGTTTTCTTGAAACCCAAAAGCTTTGGTGTTTGCCATCTAGATTTAAAATAAATATAATACTGAAGTGACGTATTAAACTGTAATTGAATTGATTAGCATTGCATCATCCTTCACTGAAGTATGAAGCATATGGACAGCACTGTAGTGAGGTGTATAACTATATTTTATTCTAGTTGCCCTAAGTAATGCATGCCTGAATCACAAATCTGACCACGCAGATTTTCACAAAATGCAGAAATGTAAAATATATCCTTCCATACGGATATATTTCTTGTGTCATTCTTTAGAATACAATTGGTTTAAAATAATATGTAACTTGTTTAAATTTCCAATGACTCAGAGAGAACTACTGGCCACTAAATTGTGGATTATTTCACATGGAAGCTATAGACATACATTTATAAAGCATAAATGTCATTTCCTGAAGCAAAGCAAGCGGCAAGTAAGGCATTCCCAATGTCTGAACAAAATAGTGTTGTATGGGCTATTCTTTTAACAATCACTCTATATACATAAAAGGAATATATTAAGGAAGCTACCAGCAGAAACTTTTAAATATACACTGTAGTATTACAGGTGTAATATTGGGACGATGGTATTTATGTTTAGGTACATGGTTAAGGGGTAATTTTCTATTATTTTCTAGTAAACAAAGTAATGAAAAAAGAAAAGGAGTACTTGTGGCACCTTAGAGACTAACCAGTTTATTTGAGCATGAGCTTTCGTGAGCTACAGCTCACTTCATCGGATGCATCCGATGAAGTGAGCTGTAGCTCACGAAAGCTCATGCTCAAATAAACTGGTTAGTCTCTAAGGTGCCACAAGTACTCCTTTTCTTTTTACGAATACAGACTAACACGGCTGTTACTCTGAAAGTAATGAAAGTCGCTGAGACAGACCTAATGCTAAAAACTCAACAGCCATTTACCGAAAATACTACAAAGCAATAAGGTTATAAGAATTTTTAATATTATATTAGAAACCATACCATGATAAAGGTTTCTTTTCTAAATGTTCTTCCCTTGAGAGGGTTCAACCCATTTTTTTGGTGTGGGTGTTTTTTTTATGTATGTATGTTTGGGGTTTTTTTGCATTTCCCAGTTATATTCACCTTGGGCAACATAGCTAGGAAATATATGTAAACAAGTGTAAAGCCAAACAACAATAGATTGCCAAGGGCATGTTTCACATAGGAATACTTGATCAAGAAAGTAGCAAGAGCAGCAAAGCAGTGACGCATTTATCATCAGTACAGCTTCAATATAAAGCAGGGGTGGCCAGCCTCCAGAAGGAACCAGAATTTACCAATGTACATTGCCAAAGAGCCACAGTAATAAGTCAGCAGCCCCTCATCAATCCCCCACCCCGCTCCTCCCACCCACCGGCAGTCGCACCGATCAGCGCCTCCCTCTCCCTCCCCCACCTCCTGGTCAGCTGTTTCGCAGGAGGCTCGGGGGGGGGGGGGGGGGGAGGAGAGCGAGGACACGGAAAACTCAGGGGAGGGGATGGGAAGGGATGGAGTGGTGGAAAGCCTGTGGCAGAGCCAGGGTTGAACAGTGAGCACCCCCCAGCACATTGGAAAGTTGGCGCCTGTAGCTCCAGCCCCAGAGTCAGCGCCTATACAAGGAGCTGCATATTAACTTCGGAAGAGCCACAGGTTGGCTACCCCTGACAAAGTTCAATTCTGGGGCAGGGGGTTAATCATCTAAAATTCTTCTCTTCTTGAATAGCAGATATGCAGTAAACAGCAGCACTAAATAAGTTCACGTCTCCCCTTAAGAAGTTATGTCAACCCCACTACTTTGCTCAAGGGTGTGAAAAATCCACACCACCCGAATGATGTGGTTAAGCCAACCTAACCCCTGGTGAGGACAGCGCCAGATTGATGGAACCTAGCTACCACCTCTCGGGGAGGTGGATTAAATACATTGATGGGAGAATCTCTCCCCTTGCTGTAGTGAATGTATACACTGAAGTGCTGTCGCTGTACTGCTACAGTGTTTCTAATGAAGACATGGCCTAAGTTAGCAGACTTTGGGAAGGTTCAAAGAATAGGTTGAATGGGCGGTTTAGCTTTGTACCCATTGGTAAGACGCTAAAGTACAATCCAGGTCAGTAATGATCAAAAGTAATTTAAAACTTATTCATTAGCTATATGAAATGAATTGATCGCCTCAGTCTGACTCACTATGGACAAATATTTTCCTCCTGAAAGCCACCACCATGCTAGGAATCACTTTGTGTCCTGCAGTTTTAGATGAGAGGACAAAGATGATAATGTTGGTCATAGGCATTTAACTATCCCTCTTTCTACCTCAGCTTAATGATCCCTCTAGATAAATGTGGGGACATACTGGGAGGGCAATGTGAGGAAGCTAATTAGTCTGTCACTATTTTGTGGGGGCTATTCAGTCTTCAAGTCCTCTCAATAAAGCATTAAGCTTTTTAAAGAGCATATGATCTCCTTTTAGAAACACTATATAAAACATAGACCAGACCAGTATTCAGTATAATGGATCGCTACTCATTAGGCAGGTGAGGTGTTATGAATGTTATTTATCTCACTGGTCACCTTTGTGCTATCCGCTGTTTGTTGTGTCCACCTGTTATCTCACCTTACAGTTAGATTGTAAGCTCTTCAGGGCAGGGACAGTCTCTGCATTATATGTCTGCACAGTGCAGTTGCAGTCGCTAGTTTCTACCACAATGCGAATAAAAAACAATAAATGGATATAAATTTTGAGTTCAGGATTGAACCATGTGTGGCCACACTTGGTCAAATAGACAGTCATGAAACAACCCTGAGCGACGTAGCTGGGTCGAACTAACTTCTTAAGAGGAGACCTGGCTTTATTTTGTGCTGCCTTTTACTACATACCTGCTATTCAAGAAGAGAAGAATTTTAGATGATTACACCCCCCAAAAAAAATTAAACTTTATTTCTTTATACTGAAGCCATATTGATGATAAATGCATCACTGCTTTGCTGCTCTTGCTACTTCCTTGATCAAGTATGCCTGTCTTAAACATGCCTTTGAATAGTCTACTGTTGTTTAGCTTTACGCTTGCCTACATATATTTCCTAGCTACATTACCCACGCTGAGTACCTTTGGAAAGAAAAAAGAAAAAATTAAAAAAAAAAAAAATCCCACAACACAACACATTTAAACAAGTGTTTCTGTGACATAGGTAAAATCTGAAAATAGCGAAGGAAAGTCCTTTCAGGATTGAGAGAATCTCCAAAGATAACCAAAAACATAATTCTAACCCTAGCATTAAGGATTTAAAGTATAAGCCATTATGCAATCATGGTACACCATGTCATATTCAAACTGCAGATTTACTAAGCTAATACCAATATATTTTTACATTCTTAGAATGAAAAAGGGCCTTCATTACGTACTATAACTTCTCAAACGAAATACACCCCATTGTAGTTTGGTCAAACTAGGTTTCTTCCTAAAATCTTACAATGAATATTAGTTTTCATTCAAATGCAAGCTGTCCCAGTTTTTAACTGAAAGAAATCTGTTCTACGTATTTTTTTTTCCTTAAGTAAAGTTGATTCTCCAAGATATTTCTACAGTTGGGAGAAAACTAAAAAAAAAGTTGTGTGAATATTAATTTGAATTTCAACACAAATTCAACACACTTTTGTGGTGTGCATTCCATTTTTATTTCCTTTCTGCAAATATCCTAGCATGAATTTATTAACAGGAGTATTCACTAAAAATGAATTTTAAAGAAATATTGCAGAATATGAATAGAAAAATGCCTATATTCTCACCAGACCCTGGACTCTAACAGTTAAGCTCGTTTAATATTCAAAATGAACTCTTTGCAAGCAAGTTAAATATAACAAATTGTTTCAAGAAATTATTTTGCAGTTTTTTATAGCAAATTAATTTGAGAAAATTACCATCTGTTCACAGTTGACACTAAGAATAAAAGGCAAGAATCATTAAAATATGCATTATAAAATTATTCACTGATTTTCAATAAATACTTTATCTTGTATATCTTAGATTTCCCATCTGAAGGATTAAGAAAGCTCTTTGTTTCACCTGCAGGTGACACTGTTGGGCTTATCCACACAACCAAAAAGCCACAAGCAGTAAATATTTCCTCTCAATATGTTCAGCTGCAGTCTGGATCGATCATGTATCCCAAACACAATTATTTTCTTTATATTTGTACATTAGTTCTTTAAAGTTCCACGGTAATATCCAGCCTCTGCAGAGACAGTGACTAATATAAAGGCTTCAAGTTTAGATATATTAAAAACTGAATTTATTCAGATAAAGTTTAAAATAAATGAAAAAAGGTGCACACTGTAGAAAAACACATATACATATATACATATATATATATATATATATATATATATTCAGAGCAATGGTTATTCACCCAAACTGAACTTATGCATAGTTTGATTTTAGTGTTGAAATAAAATACATGACAGAGATTATAGACATTTATTAATAAAAATTAGATTGAGACTTCATTTTCAGACAGGTTTAGAAAAACTTTCAGGAAACAAGAATAGTCAGGTGTGAACAAATTTACTTCCAATAAACAAGAATGCACAACAAAGTATGCAATTAAAGACAATCCTATACAATTTAACTATAGAAATTGAGTGGAAGAAGTTTGTTGCTGTACAAAATTACTATAATTTTACTTGGCATCATTTCAACTGAATTTTTCTTCAGAAACAAAGCAATAAATTAACTCTGTCCTCCCCTTCCTGGGCAAATTGAGAAAATCCAGATAAAAAGATCTGAGTAGCTCAAACACAGAATGTTAAATACCAATTTTAATAGTGTATTTTCTCAGACTATGGACATCTATTATTAAAGGCAAAGTAGATAACTTGTCTACTGTATATGAATGTTTCATGAAGTCTTAGGCAAAACAGCACACACTGTAATATTAATAAACCATGACCTCACTGTTTGAAAGAGAAATCAATTCACATATAAAATTCAAATGTATGTTTAGTAGCAGTTAGCAAACAAGGGAGCTACTTGTACTGGATTTGATTCATGCTTTTATAAAATTAGAGATTAATACAGGCCACAGAAAGTATCCCCAATTCCTAATGTGGAGACTAATGCTTCTGATTCAAATTATTGCCTTTTGATCTTGCATCGGTACAGTAAAAGCTGCTTTATCCAGCACTTCACCAACCGGAAAGCTCTATAAACTGGCATTTCTGATCTTCATTGAAATTCTGGTTTATAGTCCGGTGGGCGCAGAGCCAGCAGGGGGTTGGGGCATGGAAGGGGGTGCGGGGCTAGGGCTCAAGCTCAGGGAGGGAGTTTGGGTGCGGGAGGAGACTCAGGGCAGCAGGCTGGGGCATGGGAGGGGGTGTGGGGTGCCGGATCCAGGGGGTGCTCACCTCGCGTGGCTCCCTGCAAGCGGCTACCTGTCCCAGTTGCTCCTAGGCGGAGGCACAGCAGGCTCCTAATATCTGATCTCAAGAGTGACCAAGCGGTCGCCTTATCTTTTTATAGAAAAGATGCTTTAATAAGTAAGGAGGCAAAGGAATTTGATACAGAATCTGTAGATTTTTAAGTCTTACCTGTCTCAGAAGATATTCTAGATGGGCTGCTTTTCTAATGCATAGTTCTGCCCTAAAGGCAGAATGAAGAAATAACAGGGAACTAAGTTTTTGTTCTGTGGAGTGTAAATCCACCTGATACAAAGCAAAATCCATAAGAAAATGACACAGCATGAGATGGGGAAGACTTTGGATAACAGAAACGATATGGTATAAAGAGATTTTGATCTTCTTAAGGACAGGTATACATTTTAGAAAGTATCTCACAGCTCTGACCACCACATCAATCTTTTGGAACACTGTGTCTCATATGAAAGATAAAAGTTTTTAGTACTTCATTTAAAGGGAGGAAAAAAATCTGGTTTTAAAAAGATCATATCTTTTAACATTCAGAATAAAGGAAGTTTTCTTTCAGCATGATTATGCCACAGAGAAATGTTGTGGGAGAAGAAAAAATTCTTACTACTTTTATTAGCATTAGACTGTGATGCCCTTTGGTAAAGTTACATCTCCCAGTCCAAATGTTGATCAAAAGAGGAGATTCTGCTTCTGGAGCTCTGTGGCTGTGCAGTGCATTCACGTTAGTCACAATGGAAGAAATATTAGAAGTGTTACCTGGCTTTAACTCTTCTTTTCAAATGCAAAGCTGTGGAAGGGTAGCCACTGTGTGGTTCTCACCTGTGCCCCAAGAACCATTTCTGGTAGTCTGTAGAGAGCTGGTGGATCAGCTCATGGATTGTCTTCCTAGCTTCAGCTGCTTCACAGATGTCTAAAGTTTTCACTGTAGAAAGCCCAGTAAATGTAAAGCATGGGAAATAAGGAAGAGGAGCCTGTCTAAATGTCTCCTTTAGGGGATGCTGTAACATAAGGAGGAAACAAGGGGAAAAGGGAGTCACTCTGAGGGTATGTCTATACTGCAATTAAATGCCCATGGCTGACCCGTGTCAGCTGACTCAAGCTCATGGGGTTTGGGCTGTGGCACTGTAAAAATGTGTCAGACGTTTGGGCGGAAGCCCAGGGTCTGGGACCTTGTAAGGGAGTGGGGATGGGACTTCTACACTGGAATTTTACAGCCCCGCTGCCCAAGCTTGAGTCAATTCACACAGGCCAGAAGCAGCTGTTGAATTGAAGGGTAGACATACCCTTACAGTCTGGTGTCAGCAGCAAGACTAGTGCTTTCAACAAACCCTGAGACTTACCAGCTGGAAGATAAAGGAGTCACCATCAAGAAATGAATGTCCATTGGAGAAGGGGAACGCCAGATTCCGACACTACAGAGATGAGAGCTAAATAAATACCTAACAATCAGGCAGCAAAAGTAGGGAAGAAATGGACTAGTCAGCAATGGAGCATACAGAGAACAGAAGTGTACAACCCAATGTATTAAAGAGCCAACAGAACAACAAGTGACATTTTACCTAATATATTTTCAATGTATACAATTGCTGTAGTTGCCAAAAGGATATAGAGTACAAAGCTTCCACCAACCATGATAGTCAGTGAGGGAACCTGGACAAGACAGATCCCGAATACAATTTGATAAATACATGATTTTGATTCTCCCCTTTCTATTCCTAACAAAGAAACCCTGAGAAAAGAATTGTGTATCAAGTATTCTCAAACATAGAATCATATCAGAGATGGAAATTCATTAGCAAGGAAATGACTGATCTAATGTCTTTTTAAAAATCTGAGTTCTATAATATGGATGTTTCCCTACTGGCCAACAGGAAGTGGAATTTCACACTCACTGACCTCACCTAGGACACCAACTATACGGGGCTACTTAATACTGTGGTAATACAGCAACTCTGAAAACCTGTGCACTCCTCCTCATTATTGCTGCTTGATTCCTGCAATGGAAACCTCTGCATGCTTCATGCTATGACCAAAGCTCTGAGATGATCTACAAAAGGATGGAGCTGATCTACAAAAGGCAAGCAAACCTTCTCAGAATACAAGTATTCTCCAAACTATTATTTTTGTACTGTATCTGAATTAGTATATATTGGAAGCACTGCACTATATAAACCCTCCACCCTACCCCCAAATAATCCACATCACTTGCATAATTTTTCTAGAATAATCACATATTTTGAGTACCGTAGCTTAGTACATCTTTCTGACGTTAAGGAAAATAATGTATTACTAATGCACACTATCGTTTTCAAACCTCTAGAAGTTACTTAAAAACAAATTAGTCAATCAAGCAGAGACACTAGTCCTCAATCCAGACTGCTTGAGTAGTTACACAGTTGAGTAGATCCAGAAGTTGATGGGTATCCTTGTGCTGAATGGCTTAGTAACAATTCTGTCATTAATTTTTGCCACCTCTGAAGTTTAATAAAATATTTTTTTAAAAGCTATACTTCAAATTCAAATAATTCCTGAAGTCTGGATTTTTTTAAATTGTTTTTTATTTTATTTTTTTTAAAGAAACCCATTATTTGTGGGTTGAAACGAAGCATGAAGAATCTGAATGCAATGGTTAATGTTTTGAGAAATTTATATGACAAAAAATAATCAGAAAGTGCAATTTCCATTTCAACTACTAGAGTGTCACTACTCATCAATATACCACACACACCCACACCTTTTAATAGTAAGTCCATTCATGTAGTTAGTAGCATGGGTGTTCAACACAGTACACTGCCATCTAACTCATTGCAGAAACAAATGTACTGTCTCCATTTTCCATCTCCTACACAGAGAAAAATACAATTGGTTTCAAATTCTTACTAAATCTGTTTTATTAAGATCATGAGACTTGTACGTAATATGTAAAACACTGCAGATCTCAGACAAGAGAGACTGACACTGCAGACTTATAGCTCTCTCTGTTACTTCAAGTAGTTTTGGAGCTGATTAGTTTTATTTAGCAGGTGAGAATTTAAAAAGAGAAAGGCATTATTCCATTGTATTAGAATCAGATTTCAAAGGGGAATAAAGCCTTCATGACTCAATATTAGAGTCCATCAGCTGACAAAACCCATCAGGGTAATCATCCATATTTCTCAAAGATCCTGATGCCATTTGCCATCCTCAGTACCACTCACCCTATCAGCTCTGACACTCTTATAGTCTCTGCTTCACTTCTCACTTCTGCTTTGTCATCACAAGTACAATTAATCAACTAATCTTTAAGATGTCACTCTATTCAGTCCTCTAAGCTATTTTCTCTGCTCAAGAAAAATCATCTCTGCACCAATAACCAGACAATTATCTTTGCCCCTAAAAACCATACTTGCATAAATTCTGTTTTTATTTTTCAAAAGTGGCTTTTTGAAAAACAAATTGTTTATATCAGTATTGTATTACCTATGCTCTTCCGAGGAGGTGATTAATGTTCTTCTCTTTTCTAATTTTCAAGAAGAATCTCCCTTCCATTTCAAACTACACAATATTGAACTTTGTGGCATACATTGACAGTCATAATTGTTTTCATATATAGTTTTAATATGGCAATTATCCAAGTCATTTGTGTGTGTTTTGGCTATTTTACAGTTGCACAACAAAAATATTTCTCTTTCCATAAAAACTTTAAAAGCAAAGTGCTAGACCAAAAATGTCTTAATCCTTTTAAAACTAACTTCAACATAAACCTAATATTTACCTACTCATCTTTTCTACTATTTTGAGAAAAATAAAGAAGCGGTATACACTGTATGTAAGCATTGCAATGACACAGCTGCATCTGTTCTGAGGATAGTAGATTTCAGCTTATCCCAGTCAAAAAAAAAAATTAAAGAAAATGCTTTTCTTTAAAATGGTATGTATTGCAATTTTCAAGCTCCACACTGCTCGAAGTTAAACACATTTTGTTTACAAAAATTCATATAGCCAAGATGGCAAACTGTATGCTGCAGTTTCAAACTACCAAAGTCAAAGTTTCAGTGAAAATGATAATTTTAACTAACCAGTGCTGTTACAGCATCCATATTATAATTCCTCTGGAGAACAGCACATAAAAAAAGATTCTTGAATGATGTAATGTAAGTCCTTGACACTTTACCTTAAGGTGTTAGTCACAAGGAAAGCTTCTTAAACACAGGGTTACAAAAAATGCTTTGGCAGAGTATGCTCAGAAACTACATGACTTTTATATTGTAGAATGCTTGGGGGGTTGGTTTGTTTGTTTTATTTTATAACAGATAGTTGCAAGCAGAAGAAGTTTTAAAATCCTTTAATGTGTCCTATCCTTGCATTTCCTGATGATCAGCTCTGTTCCAGCAATAAAACCACTGAGGATAATATCTTCACAAAGGAAAATTTACAATATAACTCTAGGAAATTTAAGAAATCAGCTCAAAATATCATCATCATTTAGTTTTGGCAAGCAAGCAGAGAACAAACATGATAGTCAGTTGTCTTTGTGTGCTAGTAACAATGAAAGTGATTAAAATGACTTTTTTTTTCAGCAGGCTGCACTGAAACAAAATATGCAGGAGCATAAAACCAAAGAATTTCCCTATAACACAGACTGCTGCAAAACAAAAAAACATTTAAGTTGATTGTATTGAAATTTCTTGGAATTTTTCAGAGTAAGGGATCCTTAAAATTATTTGTATATCAAGCATGAAAGTATTTATGACATTCAATGTTGCCCTGTTAAATTTGCCAATACACTCCATAAAAATGGCATTTTTATATTGGGGGGAAGGAAGAGAGGGAATTATGTCAGTGCTGTTCTACTCCTGGGATGGGCCAGCACAAGGAAAGAACTGTGACTCCCAGGAAAGAATTAATCTGCTACTGGATCCATGCCAATAGTGAATTATTGCCACCTCTATGCCAGCAAGGCTCTGCTGGTTGGCACATTGGGAGGTTTACCCACTCACCACTCTGTCCCTTCCCTGTCTACCCATGCAAGAAGAGCCTATCAGTCACTATGGAGGCTGTGATCTGCAGTTTTTTTCCCCCCATTAGGTATGTGACAATATTCTCCTTAAGCAATTAGTCCTACAATGAAACACATAAAGCTGTTAGTTTTTAAGTACTGAGAAGTTAAAGTGTTGGACGCTAAAGAGAACTGTAAAACAGATCATTTTAAATAAAAAAACTTGCATCTTATAAGCTTTGTTTGTCAATCAAAAGACAAAGAAAACATCATACATTAAAAAACTACATTAAAAAAAAGTAAGGTTGCAAAGTCAAGCACTCAAAGTTAGAAAATGGAAGAATTACACAACATAAATTTGTCCCCCTTGTGTATATGCATTATGATATATTCATAAATTCCAAGGCCAGAAGTGACCCTTGTGATCATTTAGTCAGATCTCCTGTATATAATACAGGCCACCAACTCGTACCCCACATTGTGCTTTATCTGCTAGGATGCTGATCCATAAATACTCAAAACCATTTTCTTCTGAATTATAATTGACTTGGAAATAGGTAATACCTTTTTCTTTTGACAGAGTGCCACTTCCCCTTCCTAAAGAGGTTATAACCATTGATTTTAATATTCTAAATATGATAATCAACCCACCAGGTTTCAATAATTCCAACTAAATTGAATTTATGTTCATAAGTGAGCAATTCCAATTCCTCTTATTTGTTACCCACGCTCCTAGCATTGGTGTACAGGCAATTAAAGAATTTCTTGTGCTCATGTCCTTTGGTTCCTTGATTAATTTTGTCTCAGCATCTTGATTTTGTGCTGAATGCTCATATCTTCCCTCTTTTTACCCTCCCTTTCTGCTATTAGTTTAACACCTTCCTAATAATACGTGATGATGGAATTAAAGACTCCCTCCCCCCCACCACAGGAACACAGAATGTGCGAACTGATATTTTACAAAGTACAGCAAAAGGCTCATTCCTGACAAAAGGGCAACCCACTCTGACAAACTTCGAGTCCCTGCTTCAAAGCATGCTGAATGAAACAGAGGTAAGTTTTTTTTTTTAAACATGAACAAAAATGTATTTTTTCCATAATTAGTCCTAGAAAATGGCTGAACTACTTTTGCTGAAACTAAACTAAAACTAAACTAAATTAAGCCAAGCCTAATGTATTGCATAGAAAATGTTACCCCTAACTGTTAACGTTTGCAAAAAGAAAAGGAGTACTTGTGGCACCTTAGAGACTAACAAATTTATCTGAGCATAAGCTTTCGTGAGCTACAGCTCACTTCATCGGATGCATTCAGTGGAAAATACAGTGGGGAGATTTATATACACGGAGAACATGAAACAATGGGTGTTACCATACACACTGTAAGGAGAGTGATCAGGTAAGGTGACGTTCTTGTCAACTGCTGGAAATAGCCCACCTTGATTATCACTAACAAAAGGTTCCCCCCAGCTCTCCTGCTGGTAATAGCTCACCTTACCTGATCACTCTCCTTACAGTGTGTATGGGAACACCCATTGTTTCATGTTCTCTGTGTATATAAATGTCTCCACTGTATTTTCCACTGAATGCATCCAATGAAGTGAGCTGTAGCTCACGAAAGCTTATGCTCAAATAAATTGGTCAGTCTCTAAGGTGCCACAGGTACTCCTTTTCTTTTTGCGGACACAGACTAACACGGCTGTTACTCTGAAACCTGTTAACGTTTGGTAAACTTATAAGCAACTGAAATACTGCTTGCTCAGTGACATCAAGGTATTTAAATTCCCTCTTTTCTGACCATTTTCACATCACTTGCACGCTTTTAAGAAAAGATTACTGACATTTATAGATGTGGAAGGATGAAGTGGAAGTTCAAGGCAAATATCACTGCAAATTCCCACACCACAGAACGGGATCGGCAAGCTTTGGCACACGGCCTGTCAGGGAAAGCAGCTGGCGGGCCAGGACGGTCTGTTTACCTGCAGCATCCGCAGGTTCAGCCGATCGCAGCTCCCACTGGCCGTGGTTCACCGCTCCAGGCCAATGGGGGCTCTGGGAAGCGGTGGCCAGCACATTCCGAGGCCCGCGCCGCTTCTTGCATCCCTCGTTGGCCAGGGACAGCGAACCGCGGCCAGTGGGAGCTGCGATCAGCCCAACCTGTGGAGACTGCAGGTAAACAAACCATCCCGGCCCACCAGCAGCTTTCCCTGACAGGCTGCGTGCCAGAGGTTGATGATCCCCACCATAGAATTTAAAAAAAAAACAACACAATAATACATAGAGAAACATTGGTGATTTAGGTCCTTGGAAAATATGAAGTCTCATTCATTCTTACAACTACAATACCCACCTGCGGAAGTGAAGAAACAGACTGATAGAGCCAGAAGAGTTCCCAGAAGTCACCTACTACAGGACAGGCCTAACAAAGAAAATAACAGAACACCACTAGCCGTCACCTTCAGCCCCCAACTAAAACCCCTCCAACGCATAATCAAGGATCTACAACCTATCCTGAAGGATGACCCAGCACTCTCACAAATCTTGGGAGACAGGCCAGTCCTTGCCTACAGACAGCCCCCCAACCTGAAGCAAATACTCACCAGCAACCACATACCACACAACAGAACCACTAACCCAGGAACCTATCCTTGCAACAAAGCCCGTTGCCAACTGTGCCCACATATCTATTCAGGGGACACCATCACAGAGCCTAATAACATCAGCCACACTATCAGAGGCTCGTTCACCTGCACATCCACCAATGTGATATATGCCATCATGTGCCAGCAATGCCCCTCTGCCATGTACACTGGTCAAACTGGACAGTCTCTACGTAAAAGAATAAATGGACACAAATCAGATGTCAAGAATTATAACATTCATAAACCAGTCGGAGAACACTTCAATCTCTCTGGTCACTCGATCTCAGACCTAAAGGTTGAAATATTAAAACAAAAAAACTTCAAATCCAGACTCCAGCGAGAAACTGTTGAATTAGAATTCATTTGCAAATCGGATGCAATTAACTTATGCTTGAATACAGACTGGGAGTGGCTAAGTCATTATGCAAGGTAACCTATTTCCCCTTGTTTTTTCCTACCCCCCCACCCCCCTCAGACATTCGTGTTAAACCCTGGATTTGTGCTGGAAATGGCCCACCTTGATTATCATACATATTGTAAGGAGAGTGGTCACTTTAGATAAGCTATTACCAGCAGGAGAGTGGGGTGGGAGGAGGTATTTTTTCATGCTTTGTGTGTATATAAAAAGATCTTCTACACTTTCCACAGTATGCATCCGATGAAGTGAGCTGTAGCTCACGAAAGCTTATGCTCAAATAAATTGGTTAGTCTCTAAGGTGCCACAAGTACTCCTTTTCTTTTTGCGAATACAGACTAACAAGGCTGCTACTCTGAAACATTCCAGGAGCCATGATTTCCCACCAGTAGCAACAGCACAAATCCAACTGCACCAGTGTCTTATCCTTTTGAGGAGGTGAAACCCCATTTCTTGGGATTAAAATGAAATTGGGAAACATATGGGTATGAGAACTCTATGATTTAAAGCACAGAAGTCCATATGCGGAGCTAACACACACTTTTTACAGGTCCTTAATGAAATTTAAGAGTGTTCTAATTTCTCAGATTAAATGTGAATAAAAAGTAATGGCATACAAGAGGCTAAGTAGCCAAACAGTTTTGAGGAACCTTGCTATCTTATCTCATCTAAGACAATATTTTGGGGAAATTCTCCTATATATCCAGGCCACAGATGGACATTGGTCAAACACCATCAGATTGGTTAAATCCTAAACCAGGATGCAAGGTTTAAGCTTTCTGCTGTCACTTTGTCCCAGCTTTCTCTCCTTCCTATCCTTATTGTCTTCTATCTAAACGATTTCAAGCTTGGCCAGATTCTGTATTAGTTGAACTGCATGATCTTACCAACATAACAAGCACAGGCAGCCTTCCCCCAGCAAGAAGCAGTACCGGTGCTGGAAGGACACTAGACATTGCCCACCAGAGTTCAACCCAGAAAGCGCAAGCACCATGGGTTCAAGCAGCTGAAATGAATCTGTGCTAGTCTGAACTGTGTGTCCCATATCGTGCCTACAGCACTTGAATGAAGCAAGAATGAGCCAGGCAGAAGTTTTCCTTTCCTTTTATTATTTCATTCTCCCTCTTGTATACGTTTGTCATGTGTGTCTAAGGGGCAAGAAATGTCTTAAGAACTGAAGTTGAAATCCAACAGCAAAATGACTTCTTCCAAGGGGAACTTTTGCTACTAGTAAAAGACATTCTAAACAAAAAGGGGAAATCTCAAAATTAATTATTTCATTCCACTTTTGAGCCCCAAATGTTTTATTTTTCTGTTTTTTGTGGTGTTTAAAATAAATTCTATAAGTATGGCTGTGATAACCAAGCAAAAGTTCCTTTCCTCACAACTCTCAAACTACAATTAACACTTTAATTCAGCAGCTATAAAAAGATGACACCAACAACTCAGAGACTGACATACCATTCTCTAACAAGCCTTTTTCTGCAACAACCACCACCACCACCACCGATATGCATCACCAAATCTGTCAGCATACATAAATACAAGGGAAAGCCAGCAGAGGCATGTGCATTTTTGTGAATACACTAGTTGCACCTACCTTGGCAAATGTGGCCTTCACACTCAAAATAGCAAAATGACTTGATGGTTCTTGAAAAGTAAAGAAATTCCATGTTTCTACTGTGTGAACATGAAACCATCTTAAATGTGTTTTCCTGTTATTACCATGTCATAGATCTCCCTACTTATCTTTAAACAGCCAGCTCCTTTGCATATACAGCAATAAAACATCCTTAATAAAAGCACAATTCAGCATAAATGCAATTAAAGTGGAACCCACACATGTATCAAATCATATTATTCAATACTATCTCCCTCTAGGCATTAATATGCTTGGGGGCCAGGAAGCTATTTCTGTGATTCTCTAAAGGTTACAGCTGTCTACCACAGGCTAAGACATCATGCTAACAGAGCCATCTGTTTATAATACAAAATGCCAGCATACCCCAGCGTCACAAAAACATGTTATATCTCCTAGCCTAGTGATTTACAAACAAATCTGTACTAGTTCAAACCCATTTGCGTTCTCCATGGTCCAGGGGGTTTCAAAGATATTTGTAATTGTTTACTGTAAGACATTGGGCAGAACTATAAAGGATAGTTCTCTTCGGGGGGTTTTGATAAACCCTGTTCAAAGCTGTAGCATACATTCTTGTCAATTACATAAAACAAAAGCATTTTGAGGCTACTGTAAAGCCCAAATGAACAACACCCCATGATAGCCGATATCCCAATACCATCATTACGTATATATTCTGTAATATAAACATTAAGCAGCATGTACACGTTAAAAAATCCTACTACACTGCCATTTCCCCTTGGAGAGAGGATGAGGAAATAACAAATCACATGTAGCAGATGTTAGTTATGTCACTTAATGCACTACTGGTAGGCACTCATATACTATGGTGATAAAGGAACCTGTAAAGAATAGAATAGACTCAAAGCCACACTCAGTCAACTGTACACAAGAAAGGAACTTGTACTCCATAGCAGTCTGGACTTAAATTCTGTAGCAAGGTCCCTAAATTCTGCACTCTGGAGAAGCAAAATGGAAAAACTGCAAAGCTCTATTTCAACTAAAACCCCTGATTTTTAAAAAATTGAAATAATTACAAAAATGAGGAATAGAAACAGCACGGTAGTTTGTTATTATTTATTTTTCACAGTCATCACAGTCAGTTTCCAATGTGGCAAAGATTTCTGCATTGACAGTATACAACTGCATTGCAGAAGTTATACTGGGGAGAAGAGAGACCAGAAGTTTTGCAGGTGGATTGGAGCCAGGTGAAGTTTTGGGGGAATAAGGATAAAGTCCCTGAATGCAAAGACTTTGTACCAAGTTCCTTTAGGAATCTTTACATTAAGTGTAAGGAAAGGGCATCTGTAGAAACTTTAGGATGTTCAGATTCCCAGAGTTCTTGAACTGGATACTTTCTTTGTAACCTTTTCCATTGTTTGGAGGACACTACTGAGGTGGATCTTTTGCTAGAAGCAAACAGAATTTGGAACATCTCCTGAAAATAGACTGCTTCAATTATTATTAACTCTCTTACAAGATCCAAGCAGCAAAGTTGTAGCCGTGTTAGTCCCAAGATCTGAGAGAGAGAAGGTGGGGGAAGTAATATCCTTTATTGAACCAACTTCTGTTCCTGAGAGAGACAAGCTTTCAAGCCACACAGAGCTCTTCTTCAGGTCAGGGAAAGAAACTCCCAGTGTCACAGCAAAATGCAAGGTGGAACAGATGGTTTAGCAGAAGTACTTAGCACATATTATAAAGGACTATTCAAGGAAGAAGAAAAGGAGTACTTGTGGCACCTTAGAGACTAACCAATTTATTTGAGCATAAGCTTTTGTGAGCTACAGCTCACTTCATCGGATGCATCCCCACTCTGAAATCTAGGCTACAGATGTGGGGACCTGCATGAAAACCTTCTAAGCTTCCTTTTACCAGCTTAGGTTAAAACTTCCCCAAGGTACAAACTATTTTACCCTTTGCCCTTGGACTTCCACTGCCACCACCAAACTTTATCTGGGTTCCTGAGAAAACGTTGTTTGGAAACATCTTTCCCCCCCAAAATCCTCCCAACCCTTGCACCCCACTTCCTGGGGAAGATTTGGTAAAAATCCTCACCAATTTGCATAGGTGACCACAGACCCAAACCCTTAGAACAATGAAAAAGCATTCAGTTTCCTTACAAGAAGACTTTTAATAGAAGTAAAAAAGAATCACCTCTGTAAAATCAGGATGGTAAATACCTTACAGGGTAATTAGATTCAAAACACAGAGAATCCCTCTAGGCAAAACCTTAAGTTACAAAAAAGACACACAGACAGGAATATTCATTCTATTCAAGGAAGAGTGGCCTGTTAACACCTCTTCAGTCATAGGACAAAAAAGGAGAATTAGTGGGTTATAGTTTGTAGTAAAACTATAAATCCTGGTTTCACCCACATATTTATTGGGTCAGACAATCACTCTGTTCTCAAAGGTTTCAGAGTAACAGCTGTGTTAGTCTGTATTCGCAAAAAGAAAAGGAGTACTTGTAGCACCTTAGAGACTAACCAATTTATTTGAGCATGAGCTTTCGTGCATACAGCATCCGATGAAGTGAGCTGTAGCTCACGAAAGCTCATGCTCAAATAAATTGGTTAGTCTCTAAGGTGCCACAAGTACTCCTTTTCTGTTCTCAAATGAGTTCAGACAGGGAAATGATAAAAGACAAAAACACCCTATCAGCTGTGTGTGAACTGCCCCAACAACTATGTGAGTAGTGAAACCAGGATTTATGGCTTATTACAACAGACTAACTCACTAACCCACTCTTTTTGTCCTATGACTGCAAAGGTGTAAGCGAGCCATTCTACCTTGCATGGACTCTTAGAATACATGCTAACTACTTAAGCTAAACAATCTGTTCCACTTTGCATTTTGCTGTGACACTGGCAGTTCCTTTCCCAGACCTGAAAAAGAGCTCTGTGTGGCTTGAAAGCTTTTCTCTTCCACCAACAGAAGTTCATCTAAAGAGATATTACCTCACCCACCTTGTCTGTCTCAGGGCATGTCTTCACTGGCAACGTTAAAGCGCTGCCACGGCAGCAGTTTAACATGGCTTGTGTAGCCACGGCACAGCGCTGGGAGAGAGCTCTTCCAGAGCTCTAAAAAAAACCACCTCCACAAGGGGTGCGGCTCCCAGCTCTGGTGCACTGTCTATACTGGCATGTTACAGCGCTGAAACTTGCAGCACTCGTTGGGGGGGTGGCGGGGGGAGGGTTTCACACCACCGAGCAAGAAAGTTGCAGCACTGTGAAGTGCCAGTGTAGACAAGCCCTTAGATCCAAGCAGTCAGATTCAGACACGTGTTACTGGTTTGGTCACAGAGACCAGCTTGGGACTGTCACCTGATGTGCTTAAATTACCTCCGAGCCCGTTTTCCCTGCCAACTCTAGACTCCAGAACCCTGTCTTGTTGAGCCAGATATGCTAGCCTGCTGCAACACAGACCCAGGATCTGGTCCATGCCCCCAAAGCTGCAGACTTAACTGAAAACAGCTCAACAGGTTGCCTGGCTCCAGCACCCAGACACCCAATTCCCAATGGGATCCAACCCCGAATAAATCTGTTTTACTCGGTATAAAGCTTATACAGGGTAAACTCAAATTGTCCACCCTCTATAACACTGACAGAGATATGCACAGCTGTTTGCTCCCTCACGTATTAATCACTTACTCTGGGTTCATTAATAAACAGAAGTGATTTTATTATGTATAAAAAGTAGGATTTAAGTGGTTTCAAGTAATAACAGACAGACAGACCAAAGTAAGTCACCAAGCAAAATAAGGAAAAACACGCAAGTCGAAGCCTAATACATTAAGAAACTGATTTACAGGTAATATCTCACCCTCAGAGATGTTCCAATAAGTTTCTTTCAAAGACTAGACTCCTTCCTAGTCTGGGTCCAATCCTTTCCCTGGTTCAGTCCTTGTTAGTTCCAGCAGACATCTTAGGTGATAAGCAGGGGGTTTCTCATGACTAGAACCCCTTTGTCCTATTCAAGTCCCTTTTATAGCTTTGGCACAAGCTGGAATCTTTTGTCTCTCTGGGTCACCACCCCTCCTTCTGAATGGAAAAGTACCAGATTTAAGATGGATTTCATTATCAGGTGACATGGTCACATGTCCCTGTGAGACCTCATTCTTCATTACCCATGGGCTGGCCCACACATACACAGGAAGGCTTGCAGGTAAACAAACCATTTACAACCAACTGTCCGAGTCAATGGGAGCCATCAAGATTCTAAACCACCGTTAATGGCCCACACTTTGCACAGTTACAATCGGACCTCAGAGTTATACTTCATATTTCTAGCTTCAGATACAAGGATGATACATGCATACAAATAGGATGAACACACTCAGTAGATTATAAGCTTTGTAACGATACCTTACAAGAGACTTTTTGCATAAAGCATATTCCAGTTACATCATATTCACATTCATAAGCATACTTTCATAAAGCATATGGAGTGCAACATCACAGTATGCTGATTTTGCATATAGAACCAGACCATGAAACAGGGCATCTAGCTGTGAAGTAGAGGCAGGTGTGGACTACAGACATCTAACTGGTCTGAACAACATGGTTTTATTAGTAAATTTAGGATATTTAGGATTACTTTGTGCTTTCTGATTTCATCCTTCAGAGTACTTTGGAGACTGAGGATTCAGATGGAATGTATACAGGGAGGATTGTGGCTAGTGGTGAGAAAAGGCATCCTTTCTCACCACTTTCTCTCCTCGGAAAAATAGCTGAATGCTTTTGTATGGTGACAGTTGGGCAACCAAGCCTCATGTTGAATTCTAAATGTTTATATTACTTGGAAATTGGATGCCTTAGACAATAGTTCAATTGGACCATTCTCTGCCTATCTAACCAGTCTGCATTTTCATTGTTCTTTCAATGAAGAGATGAAATGGATCCTCAGCCAATCTCTGCACAAAAAGAACAAGTATGTCTCAAGTGAAGTTTGTTCCTCTTTGCCCATTTATATACACCACTAGCAGATTTTTGTTATCTCTTGATCTCTTCCACAGAAACTGGATAGCAAACTTTGTAGAAGAAAGGATGTTATTGGAGCAACAAGGGTACCAAGAAGAATCAAAGTTTTATTGAATATATTTTATGTTACTAAATTGTTCTAAATGAGCACTTTAAACATTACTTCTCAGTTGTTCACTACTATTAAAAAGACACTTGACTTTCAGTTCTGTAAACCCCTTAAAAGAAGCTGAATTAGATGTATTTCACTGACCATTTTTTCCCTTTTCCATCTGGTAAGCATTGATTCCCCCCCCCCCCCCCCCTATTCCTAATGAAGCTTAAAATTAATAAGACTTTTTGTTTACTTCCTTGCTTGATATTCACACTGCTCTAGAAATAAGATGAGTTTGTAAATTGCTGCTGTACAGCCAACAGCGGGAGAACACCACTTTTTAAAATTCAAGTTCTTCAGAACTGTCCCTATACTTTGGGCATGCACGTGTTTTATTTTGCCACAGTGACTTTAGTTTTTCAGGTTTCAGAGTAGCAGCAGTGTTAGTCTGTATCCGCAAAAAGAAAAGGAGGACTTGTGGCACCTTAGAGACTAACCAATTTATTTGAGCATAAGCTTTCATGAGCTACAACTCACTTCATCGGATGCATTCAGTGGAAAATACAGTGGGGAGATTTTATATACACAGAGAACATGAAACAATGGGTGTTCCCATACACACTGTAAGGAGAGTGATCAGGTAAGGTGAGCTATTACCAGCAGGAGAGCGGGGGGAAAAAAACCTTTTGTAGTGATAATCAAGGTGGGCCATTTCCAGCAGTTGACAAGAATGTGTGAGGAACAGTGTGGTGGTGGGGGGGGGGGGGGCTAAACATGGGGGAATAGTTTTACTCTGTGTAATGACACATCCACTCCCAGTCTTTATTCAAAGCTAATGTAATGGTGTCCAGTTTGCAAATTAATTCCAATTCAGCAGTCTCTCGTTGGAGTCTGTTTTTGAAGTTTTTTTTGTTGAAGAATTGCAACTTTTAGGTCTAATCGAGCGACCAGAGAGATTGAAGTGTTCTCCGACTGGTTTTTGAATGTTATAATTCCTGACGTCTGATTTGTGTCCATTTATTCTTTTACGTAGAGACTGTCCGGTTTGGCCAATGTACACATCTGTATCATCCGAATCAGAGGAGTCAGAGACCTCCCCAAATGGTGGTGCTGCTGGAGCCACCAGAATGGGAGGTGGTAGGAACATAGCGGGAGGAAGGATCCCTGTGAGCGGGTGACCAGGTCGGGGCTCAGGATGACAGCAGCCCTTCAAATGCAGACAACTCATGGAGACCCAGAGCACTTCAGAGTCTCCTAGCAGTCAATGGTAGTCGTTCCACTGGAGGGACCAGTACTGGTAACGGCATTTGTCTGGAGACCAATGGTTCCCAGGGGCTGGCGAAGTCACAGGATCCACGGTCGGTACCAATGGATCCAGTGATCGGTGCAGGCTTTCTTGCTCTTGTGAGTCTTGGAAAGCGTGGTTCCTCCATGGCCGGATCTTGTGGATGGTGCCAAATCCTTCTTAGGCGTGGAGGAAATTTTATTGCCATGCTTATGTGCATGCTCCCTTGCCTCATGGCTAGGCCCCGGAGCAGGGCCCTTAGTGCTGGTACCAGCGGAACCCAATGGAGGCTCTGCAGTAGGGGGAGCACTCTTCGCCTACTCAGGCTGATATAAGGGGAGGTTCCCTGGCCAGGATCTGACGCTGGTCCCATGGCAACCTCCATGAGGTGCTTCTTGAGGCAGAGAACCTGGTTTTCTAATGCATGGGCACGGAAGGAGAGGCAGATACTGCACCTTATCGCAATATGGGATTCCCCCAAGCAGTACAAACAGTGCTGGTGCTCGTCACTGATGGAAAATAAGCGGGGGGCAGGAAGCACAGATTTTCAACTTCAGCATAATCCAGTACCTAAATCTGGATACTGGGTGGGAATATGCAGCAGTGAGAAACAACTAGAGACACCAGCAGCCCGCTGCACTCTATCTCCTTGGGCAAAACCATGAGGTAATATAATTAATGCCAGTCAACATGGGTTTATGGAAAACAGATCTTGTCGTACGAACTTGATTTTTTTTTTTAACAAGACAAGTTTGGTTGATATAGGTAATAGCGTTGATGTAATATACTTAGACACTTCTATACAACACTTCATTTGGTACCACTAAATATTTCGATTAAGAAACTAGAATGATATAAAATCAACATGGTCCACATTAAAAGGATTAAATGCTGGCTAACCGATAGCTCTCAAAATGTAATTGTAAATAAGGAATCATCATCAAGCTGGTGTGTTCGTAAAGGGATCTGGTGGGGATCGGCCTATGCTATTTAACATTTTTGTCAATGACTTGGAAGAAAACAAAAATGACTTATCAAGCTTGCAGATGACAAAGATTGGGCTGTAGTAAATAATTAATAGGACAGTACATTGATATAGAGCTAGCTGGATCACTTAGTAATCTGGACGCAAGCAAACATATTTCAATACGGTCAATGTAAGGTCATATATCTAAGAATCACATATGTGGTCCATACGTACAGCATGGTGGGGCTCTAAGCTGAGAAGCAATGATTCTGAAAAGACTTTCTGACCATTGTTGATAACCAGCTGAACATGAGCTCCCAATGTGATGTTATGGCCAAAAGGGTTAATGCAATCTGTGGATGTATAAAGAGGGAATACCTAGGGGGACCAGATAAGTTATATTACCTCTGTACATGGCAATAGTGTGACCGCTACTGGAATATTGTGTCAAGTTCTGGTGTCCACAATTCAAGAAGGATGCTGAAAATTTGAAGAGGGTTCAAAAAAGAACCACAAGAATAAACAAAGGATTGGAAAACATGCCATATAGTTAGGGCTACGATTTAGTCATGGGTATTTTTTAGTAAAAGTCATGGACAGGTCATGGGCAATAAACAAAAATTCATGGCCCGTGATCTGTCCATGTTTTATACTATAAATACTCCTGAATAAATCTTGGGGGGGGGGGGGGGATGGGGGGTGCGCCACGAAGGGCCACTGCTGGAGGAAAAAGCCAGGGGTCCACTGCAGGGGGGCGTGGTGGGGCCAGCAGCTGCTCCAGCTACCCCGGGACCTCTGCCCAGGGCCGCCTGAGCAGCAGCTGGTGTAGCTGGCCCCAGGGCCACTTCAGCAGTGGCCAGTGCAGCTGGCTATGGATCCGCCCAAGAAGCCAGATGCAGGGCCGCTCCAGCAGCTGCTGGTGTGGCTATCCCCAGGGCCACCTGAGCAACTGGCCCTAGAGCCAGCTGCTTGGGCAGCCCTGGATTCAGCCACACTGGCTGCTGCAGAAGTCACAGAGGTTGTGGAAAGTCATGGAATCTGTGACTTTCCATGACCTACGTAACAGACACTGAGCCCTACATATAGTGAAAGACTCTAGGAGCTCAATCTGTTTAGTATAACAAAGAAAAGATT
This sequence comes from Chelonia mydas, assembly GCF_015237465.2. Taxonomy (NCBI): domain Eukaryota; kingdom Metazoa; phylum Chordata; order Testudines; family Cheloniidae; genus Chelonia; species Chelonia mydas. Next base: position 74,160,230 of record NC_057851.1, read on the forward strand.
AAGGGGTAACTTAATCACAGTCTGCACTGAAAATGGGGAATAAAAGTTTGATGAGAAGGCTCTTCAGTCCAGCAAAGGTATAACAAGAGCTTATTGCTGGAGCTTGAAGCTTGACAAACTAAAAGTAAGGTGTATATTTTTAACAGTGACAGTAATTAATTATTGAACAACATACCTGGGCTGTGGTGGAACCTCCATCATCATGAGAAATTTTCAAATCAAGACTGGATGTTTTTTAAAAAACATCTCGTTCAAACAGGAATTAATTCAGGGAAATCCCATGGTCTGTATTTTACAGGAGGTCAGGCTAGATTATCACAATCATCGCCTCTGGATTTACAATCCATAAATCTACATTTTCTTTTTAACATAGGAAAAGAACTCTCCAGTCTAATAACGGAGATTTAAAGCATATCAAAACTAAGAAGAAAAAAGTATATCTCAATTGAATCAATGTTAATTACCACAGGATTAATGACACATAAGTGTTCATAATACATAATCAATACAGCCAAAGCTTATTCGGATTCATGAATTAGGAGTCAAAAGGGTAACAACAAGGAGTTAAGCATAAAAACACAAATGCTTGTTTTATATTGTGGAAAAAGTATTACATCACTGGCTGAAAGACTGCTTGCCCAAAATGTACACCTGATAAAAGCCTCTTTTCTAAACAAATTAGGCAATATGGGAATAGTCGTATCTGCTAACGAAAAATTTGCATGCTGCACAACCCTGCACATGAAGTCATGTATTCAAATTCAGTTATTAAAATGTCTAGAATTTCTCAAAAGGCAAAAAGAATTTCATTAATGATGCCTGATATTTTTCATCACTTAAACGCTCTTTATCCGAGGAAATATACTGAGATTAGTCATCAGCAGAATCTTCAATTTTATTAACCCTTTAAAAAGATGATTAACAGGGTGGGTGAGGTAATATCTTTTACTGAACCAACTTCAAATACGAGACATGACCTCCCCAATTTGTCTTTCTAATATCCTGGGGCCAACACAGCTACAACACCACTATATACTTTAAAAAGACGTCTGACAAAATATTCATTTACACAACAATATTGTTGTAATATTTCAAACTTGTTTTGCATTTTCCATCTAAGGACCTGATGCTCCTTGACTTTTGGGTGTATGTGGGGGGAGGGGTTGTTTTTTCTTGTTTTTTTAAATGGAATACCTAGTACCACAATCCCTGACATAATCATTCAAAGGTAGGAATAATCCATTAAAAAGCTGGAATCCAGAAGTAAGGGACCTGGTTCTACTAATGGTTATAAGCAATGAAGAGACCATGGGTCTATCCAGGGACCTAATAAAACCGGGAAGGTTGTGGGTGTATTATAGGGTTGTAGATTGAACCTCAAATTTCAGTGAAAAAATAGATCATTTCAGGTTTGTGTTTCAGATCTATCTGAAAGTTTTCTCCATTGTGAATGTGTTCCAAACTTTGGTCCCATTTTAAACATACGCAGTATAATTAATAGCACGTTACATCCCAACTACTACAACATTTGACAACGAAGTTTTTTAACAAATGAAAGTGTGCACACATGCGTGCACACAGGCACTATTCATCTGAAACAAAACATACCTGTGTTCGCAGAATTTCACCTTTTGACAACTGCATATCACCCGTCAACTCTTTCACAGTGATGCCTAGTGGCTCCAGACGCTTGCTGAAGTAATTTGTCATTTCAGCTGCCAAAGCCTTCATAGGAGCAACATACACAATCTGCACCAAAAGGACACGAGCTTGATAAATGAGCAAACTGCACAATGTCATTTGTTTCATGGCAACCAACACAAATCACAATTTATTATGAAATATGATTGTAGCCACTTACAGTGAAAAATCTTAATAGCGATATATGAAAAGTAGTTATCTTTGTTAGATAAGTGTGCCCTGTTAGAGGACAATGGATTTGTTTATACAGCCTCATTACTTTGAGAATTGGATCTGCATCAAAGCTAAATGTATTTTCATAGCTTTTCACATGGGTAATAGATTTTCAGAACACAAATAGGAATTGGTTTAATAGTAATGAAGTAAATCACCAGCATTTTCTATGAGACTTGGAGATGTATAATACCCTTGGAAATTTCTTGATTTCATATAATGGGTAGAACTGTATAATGGGTTTTATCTTATGAGTTAAAAAAGTTGGTTTTGGTTCACTGAATTCCTACCTTAAACTCATCCTTTTTGATAACTCCTTGCTGAACATGCTGGCGAATTTCATGCAGGACAGTTAGCATGGCAATGTTAGTTTTCCCAGCTCCAGTGGGTGCACAGATCAGCATGTTCTCATTTGTACTGTAGGCAGTCTCAAAAACTATTGATTGGATTCGGTTTAGTCTTTTCATGCCTTTAAAAACAAGTTGCCCAATCTGAAAGAAAACAAAGTATTGCAATGAAAATACAAGGACAGCAAAATTAAAGGAGTAATTTTTGGATCCTCTTAGAAATTAGTCACAAGTCTTTAATCCCAAAGGCTAAATCTACTATGCTGGAAACTTCAAATTTCTTTTCTTACGTATTCCAAGTAGGATAACTTTTAAAACATTAACATAATCAGTTAATCTTAACTACACAGTTACGTTTTTTCACTTTACCAAAAACACACTGACCAAACTTCATTAAGAGTTAATGAATATTAGCATAAAAACAGTATTAATAGATTATATGATTGTTTTGTATTTTAAACATAATTACATAATTATAGTGAAAAAAATGTAGACCTTTATAGTACTTTATAAATTAGGAAAGATGTACTAAGTTGACATCCTAAAGCCATTTTAAGGCATAACGAGGAAACAATCTCCTCCTCCTCTCTGATGAGAAGAGACACCTTTAGAGCATTGTCAGGCCACTACCTATATAGACTGCATAGCTAAACGAAAAGTCAAAAATATAAACTAACCTATTACATTAAAAAACAATATTAAGAGAATATTGAAGTTACAAAGTCAAACACACAAAAATTAGGAAATGCCAGAACTAAGGTTGCTTTTCTGCCTTATGCTGACCCCCTTTAGCATATGCAATATGATTAGGGCCCTTCATTTTTCTGTTTTATTGTATTTAATTTTTCCCAGGAATTTATCGGTGTTTATACTACAACAACAAAAGCAGGTGAAAATCGGTGGAAAAAACTATTACTTTTTCTGGGTAAATAATCAGGGTTTATTTTTTTGGACGGAAGGACAAAGGAAAAAAGCATTCAGTAGATTAATGCTTTGATGAATGGAATTCTATGTGGTTTGCTGCAGAACTAAAAACAAAATGCCACTCTGAGTTTAAGAAAACAATATATCTCTAGTCCCCAAACAAAACTTTTCATTTGAATAAAACAGTTTTACTGTTTTGACTTAGAACTATTAGCCTATAAATATTTACATTTAATAACCGGGGCCACACATTTGCAGCGCATACACTCAACTTCATCCTTTTTGCCTGTTTTGTTTTTTAAAAACTTTCCAATACATCCTTGCGTTCTGAAAAGTATTCTGATAGATGTTTGTTTTTTCCATTGTGTCAGATATTTAAACCATTCTCTGCTAACAGCTTGAAATATGTACATGGTGGGAGTGAGATTCACCAGTACATTAAGATGCGCATGGACTACAGAGCTTGAGTGTGAGCCTGTTTATTGTGTGTATCTTCTAGACCAGTGCTTCTCAAGCTATCTGATGTGGGGGACCGGCAATTTTTTTTTCCAATGTGCATGCAGACCAACAGCCGATGGCTCGCGGACCAGCAGCGGTCCGCAGACCACCACTTTGAGTAGCACTGTTCTAGACTAATACATAGCCTTACTTCAACAGACAGCTTTGCGTATACACCCACACTAATGTATTATCACAGTACATATCTCAGGAAATATCTCCTACTTTCCGAATAAAACAAATTATTTTTATATATTTGAATGATACAGAAGTAGGGTGAAAATTAGAAAAAAAAAAACGAATAAAAACTTTTTGTAAAACCTGGGTGTTTGGGTTTTTTGTTTTTTTTTTTAAATCAGACAGTACTACTACTTTTCCCACAGGACCTTTGTGTTATTCAGTGCACAGCAGTCAGGGTATTGCAGTGGAGACGGTTGTTTGTGGGTATATATACACTGCACACTAAACCCAGACTCTGACTCGGGTTCGAACCCAAGACCCCTTTCTGTTGACATACAAATCAGTTTGACTTGGGTAAGCAAGCTCAGGTCCTAGGACCCTGCTGTGACTCTGGTCCAAGCCCTGTCATTTTGCAGTGTGGATGCAGCTCAAGCTGCAGATCTGAGTTAAAAAGTCTGTGTAGTGCACTATGGACATGTAAGCACGGCTATGAGACACAGGTCCAGCAACTGCAAGCCCAGGTTTATGATGCAGTGTGGATGTTTAAGCACTGATTTGGAAATACCAAGTCCATAAGCCCAGATCCCTACAGATGCAGGTTTAAAGTGCAATATAGATATACTCTGTAGGACCCCTGCTTCGTATATGGCAGAAGTTGGAGGGTGCCTAGTCAATGAGGCAGAGGAGTGCAGGAAGAGAAAGGATGATCTCCTAAGAATGGTCATACTGGGTCAAACCAATGATTCATCTCGCCCAGTATCCTGTCTTCCAACAGTGGGCAATGCCAGATACTTAAGAGGAAATGAACAGAACAAGTAGTCATCAGCTGATCCATCCCCCATTGCCCATTCCCAGCTTCTGGCAAACAGAGGCTAGGGACACTTCAGAGAATGGTTTTTTATCTCTGTCCATCCTGGCTAATAGCCATTAAGGGACCTATCCTCCATGAATTTATCTAGTTCTTTTTTGAACCCTGTTATAGTCTTGGACTTCACAACATCCTCTGGCAAGAGTTCCACAGGTTGACTGTGCACTGTGTGAAGAAATACTTCCTTTCGTTTGTTTTAAACCTGCTGCCTATTAATTTCATTTGGTGACCGCTAGTTCTTGTGTTATGAGAAGGAGCAAACAACACTTCCTTATTTACTTTCTCCATACCAGTCATGATTTTTTAGACTTCTAACTTGTCCCCCTTTAGCTGTCTCTTTTCCAAGCTGAAAAGTCCCAACCTTATCAATCTCTCCTCGTATCGAAGCTGTTCCGTACCCCTAATGATTTTTGTTGTCCTTTTCTGTACCTTTTCCAATTGCAATACATCTTTTTTGAGATGGGACAACCAGATCTGAACGCAGTATTCAAGATGTGGGCATCCTGGATTTATATAGAGGCAATATGATATTTTCCCTCTTATTATCTATCCCTTTCTTAATGATACCGAACATTCTGTTAACTTTGACTGCTGCTGCATATTAAGTGGATGTTTTCAGAGAACTATCTACAATAACTCAAAGATCTCTTTCTTGAGCGGCAACACCTAATTTTATATGTATAGTTATATACCATCATTTTATATGTATAGCTGGGATTATGTTTTCCAATGTGCATTAATTTGCTTTTATCGAAATTGAATTTCATCTGACATTTTGTTGTCCAAGTCATCCAGTTTTGTGACATCCCTTTGTAACTCTTCGCAGTCTGCTTTGGATTTAACTATCTTGAGTAGTTGTGTGTCATCTGGAAATTTTGCCACCTCACTGTTTACCCCTTTTTCCAAATCAATTATGAATATGTTGAACAGTACTGGTCCTGGTACAGACCTAAGTTCCCTCTAAGCTGTACGGCCGTGCAGCAGGCTATCAAGGGCCACGCAGGCAAGGAGAGGCACCTCTCCCCTGGTCCCAGCCTTGGAGCTGTCACAGCGAGAGAGAGCTGGGGGGGAGTCTGCCCAGGGGCAGCCTGCACCCCAAACTCCTCATCCCCAGCCAGAGCTCTCACCTCCGCATACCCCAACCCTCTGCCCCAGCCCTGAGCCCCGTCCTGCACTCTAAACCCCTCATCCCTGGCCTCACCCCAACCCCCCCACAGAGCAACCGTCTGCCCCAGCCCTAAGCTCCCTCCCACACTCTGAACCCCTCACTCCCCCCCGCCCCAGCCACACATCACCTCCATATTGGTGCACATAGCAAAATTCATTCGACACATGGATGTAAAAATTAGAGGGAGCATTGGTACAGACCCCTTGGCGACACATTATTTACATCTCTCCATTCTAAAAACTGACCATTTATTCTTACCCTTTGTTTCCTATCTTTTAACCAGTTATCAATCTATGAGAGGACTTTCCCTCTTATCCCATGACAGCTTACTTTGCTTAAGAGCCTTTGGTGAGAGACTTCATCAAAGGCTTTCTGAAAATCTAAGTACAGTCCTTGAGTTCCTTCAAAATTCTCGGGTGAATACCATCTTGTTCTGGTGACTTATTACTGTTTAGCTTATCAATTTGTTCCAAAACCACCAGATTGTCACCTCAAAAGAATGGCTCAAGTTTGGAAATCTTCCTCAGATCCTCAGCCATAAACACGGATGCAAAGAATTCATTTACTTTCATGAGTGTTCCTCTGGCATCTCAATCATCCAGCGGCCGGCCACACTGATTGTTTAGCAAACTTCCTGCTTCTGATATACTTAAAAAAAAATTGTTATTACTTTTTGAGTCTTCAGCCAGTTGTTCTGCAAATTCTTTTTTGGCCTTCCTAATTATATTTTTACACTTCATTTGCCAGAGTTTATGCTCCTTTCTATTTTCCTCACTAGGATTTAACTTCCACTTTTTAAAAGGATGCCTTTTTGTCTCTCACTGCTTCTTCTATTTTGTTGTTTAGCCACAGTGGCACTTTTTTTGGTTCTTTATGTTTTTTTTAATTTGGGGTATACATTTAAGTTCAGCCTCTATTATGGTGTTTTTAAAAAGTTTCCATGCAGCTTGCAGGGATTTCACTTTTGGGATTGTACCTTTTAATTTCTATTTAACTAACTTCCTTTATTGTGTGTAGTACCCCTTTCTGAAATTAAATGCTACCATGGTAAGCTACCATGGTGTCTCCCCTCCCCATCCCAGGGATGTTAAATTTAATTATATTATGGTCACTATTATCAAGCGGTTCAGCTATATTCACCTCTTGGACCAGATCCTGTGCTCCACTTAGGACTAAATCAAGAATTGCCTCTCCTCTAGTGGGTTCCGGGACTAGCTGTTCCGAGAAGCAGTCATTTAAGGTGTCAAGAAACTTTGGGCATGGCTACACTTGCAGATGTAGAGCGCTGTAAGTTAAACCAGCCCTCGGAGAGTGCAGTAGGGAAAGCGCTGCACTGTGTCCAGACTGTCAAATTCAAGCACATTGGCGTGGCCACATTAGCAGCTCTTGCAACGGCCACAGAGAGCACTGCATTGTGGTAGCTATCCCAGCATGCAAGTGGCTGCAACGTGCTTTTCAAATGGAGTGGGGTTCGGTGGGGTGGAATGTGACAGGGAGTGTGTTGTGTGTATGTGGGGGTAGAGAGAGGGTTTGGGGGGGGAGCTGAGAGCATGTCAGCATACTGTCTTGTAAGTTCAGACAACAGCAGACCCCTCTCTCCCCCGCCTCTCAAGCGACATTCAACACTAATGGTTGCTTCGTCCCAGAGCAGATAAGCATGCCAAATGTCAGAAACGGAGCTTTCATAGGGCATATCTGCATTCCTGTAGCCGATTCCAAACAATGACAAGAGTGGCCACTTGACTTAAGGGGATTATGGGATGTTTCCGGAGGCCGATCAGAGCACAGTAATGCAACACCTTATTCACACTGACCCTGGGGCGTTTCAGCTGAGGTGCACCAAGCATTATGCTTCTCATGGAGGTGGATTACCAGGAGCACTCCAGCTGCAGAGTCCAGGTACTCTAAGTGCCTTGCCAGTGTGGACGGGTCATGAGTTAGGGAGCCCGGGGCTGCTTTAATGTGCTCTAACTTGCAAGTGTAGCCATGTCCTTTATCTCTGCATCCCATCCTTAGGTAAAATGTACCCAGTCAATAGAGAGATAATTGAAATCCCCCATTATTTCTGAGTTTTTTATTTTTGTAGCCTCTCTAATCTCCCTGAGCATTTCAGAGTCACTATCATCATCCTGGTCAGTTGGTCGGTAATATATCCCTACTCCTATATTCTTATCAATCAAGCATGGAATTACTATCCATAGAGATTCTGTGGTACAGTTTGGTTCATTTAAGATTTTTACTTCATTTGACTCTACACTTCCTTTCACATATAGTGCCACTCCATCTGTTCTGTCCTTCCAACATATTTTGTACCCAGGTATTACTGTATCCCATGGTATATCGTCAATCCACCAAATTTCTCTAATGCTTATTATATCAATATCCTCATTTAATACGAGGCACTCAAGTTCACCCATTATTTAGACTTCTAACATTTGTACATAAGCACTTTAAGAAATTGTCACTTTTTAGCTGTCTTCCATTATGTGATGTAATTGAATGGGACTCTTTTTCATTTGACTGTTTCTCATCAGATCCTACCCATATTTTATCATCTTCCAGCCTCTCCTCCTTATTAGGACATAGAGAATCTCCATTAATAGATCCTCTCCTAAGGGATGTCTCTGCCCAAACCATGTGCTCCTCCACACCTGTCGGCTCTCCCCCAGCCCTTTTGTAAAAAAAAGTGTTTGTCAACAGGAATTTGTCTTATTTTTTCTGTGAGTGTTCATTTGAGAAGGTAGTGATTATCTGGTTTCACCTACATAGTTATTGTGGCATTTGATGAACTGGACAAGGTACACCAATGCTGCATGTGTAGGACCCAGGAATCTTGAAAGGCATGTTGTGGGGAGTGTAGGTCATTGTAGTTGTGTGGATATATCTGCAGGTTTTCCATCTGTCCTCACAGGGTACAGTGCTATTGTGAGTTGGTGTGTCCTGGTCTGTGGGCAGCTTGCTTCTGATGATGAGCTTGGAGAGGCTGGGGGCAGAGGCAGGAGTTTGAAAGGCAGACAAGGGGGTTTGGGAAAGATTTCTTTCAGGATGTGAAATATAGGTTATAATTGTTTGATGATACCCCACTGGGTTCCCGTGTGGGGCGGTAGATGACTCGTAGGGGTGTGAGGTCAGTGGATTCCTCCCTGCCCCCATACTGAAGCTGGTTCTCTTAGGGTATTTGGGTGGCACATTCCATGATGCAATCTACTTCTTTGGTGGAGTGTCCTTGTTTGGTGAAGGCAGTTTAAATGTTTTAAGATGTATACCCCGGACTTTCTCCTCAGAATATATTCTTTGGTATCGGAGTGCCTGATTAATCAAAAGGGCAAACAGGCCTTTTCATCACAATAAGCCATAAATATTTAAGCAATAATACTATCGTAAATGAAAATCACATGGCACAAAAGCTTAATATAAAATATGCTTTTATAAATGTAGTGATATGGGACAAGAACACAAATTAATTAGCAAAGAATTTGTGTATGAAAATTCTTAGTTTTCCCTTATGCACAATAGTAGCAGTGCTACTCAAACTCAGTCTGTACTTATGTTTACAGCATTTGAGTTCATGCTTCTACACATATCCCAAGTGTACCTGAATGTCTGCTATAGTTCACTGAATCTTGTGATTCAGAAAAATGTTTATTTCTGCCTTGATCTATTTTAAAGTATTTCCAGAACTTTTCAGGAGGTCTCCTTATATCTTTAAGTTGTGTTTCAACACTGCAGCAATCTTCACTAGTAATATCCTTTTATAGGTTATTCTATTTGCAAAACTGTAGATGGAAAGCCATTTGTTTCCCATCTACTGCCGTATGTACATTTACTCAGTGTCTCTTCATTTTCATCAATGGGGCTATTATAAAGTGTTAATGAGCTCCCTACAGAGGCAATGATTGCACAGCCATATCAGGGTTCGATCAATGTATTTTATAGTCTTTTTATTTGTCTTGAGTTTCCCATTTGCGCACTGTTTAATTTTAGGAATTCTTAAAACACCTTTGAAAATGGTTGTATTTTTTTCTTTGTTTCTTAAAGTTCCATTTAATTAGGTTTTTCATTCTGTGCAAACTATTTGCAGGTCATACTGAAGGAATTACTGGAGAACAACATATACATAGGTAATGAATAAATAATAAAGCTGAATAAAATACTCAAGTAACTTATGGGATTTTACCAGAATGTCTTTTTAAAAAGGTATAAGTAATGTAACAGTTCAGCTGGAGATAGCCTTTAGTATGGTGAAAAAAGGAATATGGCCTCGATTAAGCAAATAAATTAAATATGTATTTAAGTGCATTAGTACACCTGTTATCAGTAGGACTATTCACATGCTTACATTAAGTATGTGCTTACTATTTTGCTGAATCAGGGCCTGTAAGACTATATTAAGTCTGAGTCTGTTAACCATTCAGGACACAACAAAAGGTTCATCCTTTTTCCCCCTGGCATTCAGGGAGGGATTTTTATATCTTCTGTGGAAGGTGTATATTCAGTTGCCTTTACTTAACAGGGTAAGCAGGCCAGTTCTTTATATTCATGTATTTTATTGTGAAATATATAAGGGTTCCCCAATAGTACGCAGTTGGTGCTTATTTATGTGTTTATAAATCCAAATAAACAAAAATAATATATATTAATACACGACGTGTGGTTCATTTAAATAGGTATATGACCACCGTCACTGCTGTATGGAAATACAAAAACACCTTTAATAGGAATTTGCTAGCACACACAAATGAAAGTAACTTTAGACACCTATAAGAAAAATTAGGTTTATATTTAGCAACCTTGAGAGGTATATGGGAAAAAAATAGACTGGTTTTAAATAGGATGTTTAGAAGATAAACTATTGGCAAATGAGTCTAACAGAATGTTAGTCATTTGGCGCACGTGTGACCCAGCATATCTATTAGGGGTTTTGGCCTTGTGTCATAAATATAAAGGGAAGGGTACCAAACTTCCTGTATACAGTACTATAAAATCCCTCCTGGCCAGAGACACTATATCCTTTTACCTGTAAAGGGTTAAGAAGCTCAGGTAACTTGGCTGGCACCTGACCAAAAGGACCAATAAGGGGACAAGATACTTTAAAATCTAGGGGAGAGGAGGGAAGGCTTTTCTCTGTCTGTTCTGTGTGCTTGCCAGAGAGAGATCAAGAAAGCAAGCAATCCAACTCCATTAGAATTAGTAAGTACTAGCAAGGAAATGCATTAGCTTATTTTTGTTTTAGCTTGTGATTTTCTCTGTGCGAGAGGAAGGTGCATTCCTGGTTTTCTTTTTGTAACTTTAAATTTTGGCCCAGAGGGAAATCCTCTGTGTTTTAAATCTGATTGCCCTGTGAGATTAACTTCCCTTCTAATTTTACAGAGGTGCTTCTTTTACCTTCTTTGTTTCTAATAAAGTTCTGTTTCTTTTAAGAGCCTGACTGATTTCTCTATTGTCCTAAGACCCAGGCGTTTTGGTCTGTGATCACTTTGTAACCAATTGGTTAGGATATTATTCTCAAGCCTCCCCAGGAAAGGGGGTGTAAGGTCTTGGGGGGATATTTTGGGGGAACAGGAACTCCAAGTGGTCCTTTTCCTAATTCTTTGTTAAATCACTTCGTGGTGGGATCGTACACTCCAAGGGCAAAAAGTTTGTGCCTTGGGGAAGTTTTATCCTAAGCTGGTAGAAATAAGCTTAGGGGGTCTTTCATGAGGGTCCCCACATCTGTACCCTAGAGTTCAGAGTGGGGAGGGAACCCCGGCACCTTGTAAGACTGGCAGCTGTAGACCCAGGGCACGTGACTGGAAGCAGGCATGTGACTGACAGGAAACAAGATGCAAAGCTTCCTGTTTTGGATGCTGGGACCAGCAGAAACAAAGAGATCATGGACTAGGAACGAGCTTTTGCGCATCTCTCCACAGATAACTGCAGAAGTATGACTCTCTGTGAAAGAACAGAAGCTAAGGGTTCAGAACGCAACCAGTGGAGCAAGCGCAGAGGGAGCTGGGGCACAAGCCCAGAAGCAAGATTAGCAGAAGTCCTTGCTAAACAGAGCAGTCAAAGTCTCACACAAGGATGACTGGGGAAGATCAAATAGGAGCCAGATATAGAGGCAAAAGGAGGCATACTTTTTATTTAATGATATTAATAAACCAGATACTAGACTTTAGTTTGAAACACTATTTGTGTTGAGAGAGAACTGGAAGAGTACAATAGGAAGGAGTGGAGGGGGAAACTGAGGGAGCAGAGTAGCTGATGAAGGTCTGGGAAGGCAACCCGGTTACAGCGTCCACTAAGGAATACTTAATCACAGAATTATACTGAACACTCAGGATACAACAGTACTTTTTACTGTAGATCAGAGTCTTCGAACTGACTAACTTTTTAAAAAATTACGCTTGAACAAAATGTAGGAGAATTGCATAGAAATAAGCTTGATTTTTTTTAAACTACAAGAATGAGCATGAATACTGGAAAAATGTTAATGTGGTTTGGTTCTGATAAGTGACTAAAATAGTATTATGGAGTTCCAAGCTCACTGTCAATGATTTCTATATAAAATAGGCCCAGTTTATTGATTTTAATTGCCAGCTGTCATAAATATAAAGGGAAGGGTAAACACCTTTAAATCCCTGCTGGCCAGAGGAAAAACCCTTTCACCTGTAAAGGGTTAATAAGCTAAGACAACCTCGCTGGCACCTGACCAAAATGACCAACGAGGAGACAAGATACTTTCAAAGCTGGAGCGGGGGGAAAACAAAGGGTTCTCTGTCTGTGTGTGTGTTTTGCTGGGACCAGAGCAGGAATGCAGGTCAGAACTCCTGTAAAAAGTCAGTAAGCAATCTAGTTAGGTGTGTGTTAGATTCCGTTTTGTTTAAATGGCTGATAAAATAAGTTGTGCTGAATGGAATGTATAATCCTGTTTTTGTGTCTTTTTGTAACTTACAGTTTTGCCTAGAGGGATTCTCTGTGTTTTGAATCTGATTACCCTGTAAGGTATTTACCATCCTGATTTTACAGAGGTGATTCTTTTACTTTTTCTTTAATTAAAATTCTTCTTTTAAGAACCTGATTGCTCTTTCATTGTTCTTAAGAGCCAAGGGTTTGGGTCTGTGTTCACCTACGTAAATTGGTGAGGATTTTTTAATCAAGCCTTCCCCAGGAAAGAGGGTGTAGGGCTTGGGGGGAAAGACATTTCCAAGTGGGCTCTTTCCCTGTTATATTTGTTAGACGCTTGGTGATGGCAGCAATAAAGTCCAGGGACAAAAGGTAAAATAAATAAATAGTTTGTATCTTGGGGAAGTTTTAACCTAAGCTGGTAAAAATAAGCTTAGAGGGTTTTTCATGCAGGTCCCCACATCTGTACCCTAGAGTTCAGAGTGGGGAAGGAACCCTGACACTAGCCCTGCAAACCTAAACTGGTTTAAAAGTCAAACAGGGTGCTTATCTTATGGCAAATCATCTGCAGCAAAAAATTCTCCAAGCCAAAAATTCTGTTCTCAGCTACATCTCGGCAACCCATTTGTGCTCAATGGAATTGCAAAGACATATGCGGACAAAATTTGACTCTTGACTGAAGGTACATGAGAAGTAACTGGGTCCAATTGTGTTGTCTCTGCAATAGATACAGGGTGGTAAAAAAAAAAAGTATTGTTGCCACTGAATCCGACAAAATTTACTCTCAATGCACACAGGGAGCAGATCTTTGCTGTAAGAAGGGACCATTTTTATATAGTCATTATCCATAATATAAAAGACCACTGTGACTTCTACTTTCTCTCCACAGCCAAGAGACAGCCATCTTCAAGATGGGCTTGAAATCAGTTAGAGAGTGGGACTCTCTAGCTATCTCCCACTTCAATTTTGAATCCAGTGTGCCCCAAATGCTGTAGGACATTTAGGACTTTTGTATGTCCAGTTAGTATATCTGACCAGACACTGTCAGGCACACTCTACTTTAGGCATAAAACAGGAGCTCCTCATAACATGAGGTCTGAGGTTCTAGTATTCATAGAATTTAAGGCCAGAAGGGTTCATTAGATCATCTAGTCTAACCTCCTGTATATTCAAGACCCTGAACTTTCACCCAGTTATCCCTGTATTCAGCCCAATAATTTGTGTTTAACTAAAGCACAACTGTCTGGCTAAAGCATATCCTTCAGAAAGGTATCTGGTCTTGATTTGAAGATGCCAAGAAATGGGAAATACATCACTTCCCTTGACAGTCTATCATCTTCACTGTTTTAAAAAAAAAAAATTAAAAAAAAAAATTGGTTCCTAATTTCTAATTTGAGTTTGTCTGGCTTCCACTTCCAGCCATTGGTCTTTGTTATGCCTTTTTCTCTGTTACATTACAGAGCCCTTTAAAACACAGTATTCTCTCCCCACGAAGGTACTTGTACACTGTAATAAAAATCACCTCTCAATCTTCTTTCTGATAAGCTAAACAGACAGAGATCCTTAAGTCTATTACTGTAAGGCATTTTCTCCAGACTCGAAATCATTTTTGTGGCTTTTTTCTGCATCCTCTTGAATTTTTCAATATCTGTTTTAAAATGTGGGCACCAGAACTTGATGAAGTATTCCAAGATCATTCTCATTAATGCCATATAAAAGCATTTTATACATCCAAGGAACACATTTTTGCCACAATGTCGTATTGGAAGTTTAAACTGAGTTGCTTGTCCACTATGACCCCTACATCCTTTTACGAATCACTGCTTTCCAGGTTACAGATTAGGTAAAGATAGTCAGGATAGTCAATTCACCACAAAAGATATTCACTTTGGTGCTTTTATGCTAATTTATAAACAACAAACCAGAAATTGCTAAGTGTGAAAATCTTCTTCAAGTCAATAATCTAAGGTGAAATTCACAGGCATGCACAACCACCTGAACAACTGGGCTGCATATGGGAAAAGTCTACAGTGATTTGGAGAAATCCACCCTCCAGTGAATGGTCAAGTTACAGGGTGGAAAAACATCTACACCACCAGTCAGTATTTACTGCCCACGGATTGCAATAAAAGCCACAGCTCCTCAGTACCTGCCACGCAGGTGGTTTTAGGGCACTGGATCCATAAGCTTCCTGAGCCTCCCTTCTCGCAGGGCTACTGGATCCACATAAGCATAGTTCCAATAGGCCTGCACAGCTTCTTTCATGCGGGCCTCTTAGGTCTGTGCATAGACCCCTTCCTGCCCAGAGCAGAACACCACTGATACAATCATTAGCAGCAGAGAGCCTTGTGTGGATTCTCCATGTTTGCTAAATTCCACATGTAGTGCATAAATACCATAGTTAGCAGAAACCATTTGTCACAGAGAGTCAACTCTAATATCACAAAATTTCACTAGATGGCTCAGTATGCTTCTAAGTCTGCTTAAAGCTATTATGCTAGGACTTTAGCAGCAGCTCACAGTTTTAATGCTTCCAGGCACAGAGTTAAAATAGCATTCTTCACACAGCCATCTGAAGCAACAATGGCAGACCAAATTTCTTCACTTTCTCCCTTGCTTTACTAATCTCCCACAGCCAATGATTTGAGTACTATTTTTCTGAAATGTGTGAGTACTTTGATTTATCCGTAGCACACGCTCAACAGCTCTAATTTAAAAATAGGTATTTGACATTCATCAATTTCATTTCTCTGGACGGATTTCACCCAATACTAGACTCAGATTATTTCTTATTTTAAATGAAAAATTTAGTCCTTGTGTCTTAATTGTACAGCATACAATAATCTAATTAAGATAAATGTTCTACAGTGCTAACATCTGTTATTTTAATATAACAAATTAAAGAGTTTATTACTCATTCATCATAATAGAGTTGCCACCCTGGTAATATTTAAAAAACGGGCACTTCAGCAGGAGTGCCGGAACCTCCCCTGCCTTGCCTCTACCCCCCAAAGCCACAACCCTGCCCCACCTCTTCCCCCCAGGCCCACCTCCATCCAGTCCTCTGCCCCTCTCCCACCCTTTGCTCACTGCTTCTGCCTGCCCTCCCTCCCACCTCCCGCCCGGGTCCAGAGGGACTGGCCTGCAGAGCCGGGGCTGGGAGCTGCAGCTGCCTGATGAAGGAAGTAGGGGCTGGCACATGTGATGACCCGGCGCCTCCCCCGCTTGCAGTAACCGGACTTTAGGCGTCCACTCAGTAGATCTGACTGGACATTGTCAGGTCCCCTTTCTGAGCAGACTTTCCTGTCAAAAAACAGGCGCCTAGCCACCGTACATCATAAATGTTATACATTTAGCTCAGATCACAAATTTAAAACATACAGCTTTTGCTAATTGGTTTGATTTGAATAAATGCCATAATCAATGGACCTTTTACATGTTACAAGCCCCATGCTGTATTCACTTGTCTTACTGCACTTTGAGGTAGGAGATAATTAATCTCACTAATATAGCATGACTTACCTATGTAGTCTTACAGCAAGTCTATGAACCTCAGCAAGATCTGGATATTCCTCAGCCATGTGATTAAGTAATCTCTATGCTATGATGTCCTCCTCCCCCATGTTGGTTTATCCATGAAAGTAAACTAGGTTAATAGGAATTTTCAGTCAGTGCTCGACCTGGACTCCACTTTTGCACATACAAAATTGGCACGTACCTGAGACTCTCACATGCTCTGCGCAAGTGCTCATACTTGCTAAAAAAAAATAAATAAAATCTAATACTTGAACAGTCACAGGTTTTAGATTACTTAAAGGGTGCAGACAAGCATTAACACAGAGGTGTTACACCTACCTAGGGCACAGGCATGTAAGGGCTTCATGCATTATTCAGCATACACAAGTAGACATGAGTTGAAAAAAAAAAAAATCTATCCTCTGATGTTTTATCAGAAATGGTAATACATACATATATTTCTGATAAAGCACTGTGTGTGCATGTGCGCATGTGTTAGGGTTGCCAGCCCTTCCGGAATCAGGCTCTATCTCCTGGAGACTGAGGCCAAACAGGGAGATTTTAGGTTGATAAAAGTCCAACGGCACAGCGGGGCTAAGGGAGGCTCCCTATCTGCCCTGGCTCTGCACTGCTCCCAGAAGAGGCCGGCATGTCCCTGCACCCCCCTGGGGAGGGACAGGGGGTCTCCGCGCGTTGCCCCCCCCCCCAGCTCCAATTCTGCAGCTCCCATTGGCCAGGAACTACAGCCAAAGGGAGCTGCAGGGGCAGTGCCTCCAGGCGCAGGCAGAGCGCAGAATCCCCTACCCCCTCCCTCCAGGGACCGCATGGACATGCCAGCCACCCAAGGTAAGCGTCTCCTGGCCGGAGCCTGCACCTCTCACCCCCAACACATGCCCCAGCCCTGAACGTCCTCCCGCACCCATACTCCTTCCCAGAGCCTGCACTCCACACCCCCTCCTGCACCCCAACCCTGTACCCCAGCCCGGATCCCCCTTCAGCACCCAAACTCCCTCCCAGAGCTTGCACCATGCACCCACTGCTGCACCCCAACCCTCTGCCCCAGACTCAGCCCAAAACCCCCTCCAACACTGTGAACCCCTCAGCCCCAGCCCAGTGCCCACACCCCCTCCCTCTGTCCCAGCCCGGTGAAAGTGAGTGAGGGTGGGGAAGAGCGAGCAACAGAGGTAGGAAGGATGGAGTGAGCAGGGTGGGGCCTCAGAGAAGGGGCACGGCAGGGGCAGGGACTTGGGGAAGGGGCGGGATAGGGCAAGGGTTTTTGGGTTTGTGTGATTAGACAGTTGGCAACACTAGTGTGTCTGTGAAAATCCCAGATCAGAATGATTTCCTGGGGAAATATCCCAATATCTGAAGGGGTGTGGGTATTAAGCCACTTGTGTCAGCTCTTAGTCCAAACAGCAATTATACACTAATTAGTTATGAACACTTAAGCATTAGGTTATGCAATATATGCTGTACACAATTTATTTTTCTTATTTGATTTTTTACCATTATGAATCATTAGCAACGTTAGCATACTGGCAAGAGTTCAAATAAAAAGCATTTAAGAAAAAAGCCAGACTGCACAGAAGATTCACTAAAGTCAATCATTGCTCAATAAAAACTGCCAATCAAATCGGGTTGCTGGTTATTCCTGCCTCTCCATCTTCCTATCTGATGTCCTAGCCATCTCCAAAGTTTCTCAACCTGCTAGAGTCTTGATTGAACCAAGCTCTGGACCAGCTCGGTATGCACTCAGGATAACCTAACCTGGAAGCAGCATGTCTGGGGCTCTGACCCCAAGCGGCTGTTTGTCTCTCTGGGTTTTTGGTAGGCTTGCCTGAGCTCCTTAAGTTTCACGTGGCACTTCTGCGGGTCCCTGTTATAGCCTCTGTCCTTCAGGTCGTTGGAGATTTTTTCAAATGTTTGGGCATTTCGTCTTTTTGAACGGAGTTCTGATCGCACGGATTCGTCTCTCCATACAGCGATCAGATCCCGTTCGGTACCTCCCATTCAGTCCATGCTGGAGCTCTTTTGCGATTCTGGGACTCCATCATGGTCACCTCTGCTGAGGAGATCTGCGCTCACCTGCGGCTTGTCATGCTGGCCAAACAGGAAATGAAATTCAAAAGTTTGCGGGCCTTTTCCTGTCTACCTGGCCAGTGCATCTGAGTTGAGAGTGGTGTCCAGATCAGTCACATTGGAGCACTCTGAGATAGCTGCCGGAGGCCAATACCATCTAATTGCGACCACACTACCCCAAATTCAACCCGGCAAGGTCGATTTCAGTACTAATTCTCTCTCGGGGGAGAAGTACAGAAATCAATGTTTAAGAGCCCTTTAAGTCGAAGTAAATGGCTTCGTCGTGTGGAGGGGTGCAGCGTTAAATCAATCTAACGCTGCTAAATTTGACCTAAACTCGTAGTGTAGATCAGGGCTCAGACTCTCAAGTCTATCTTGCCACCCAAACAAACTGGATTTTGTGCTCATAGTCATTTAAACCAAAAATCACACCACATCAGGTTACTCCCAGTCCCAAAAGACTGGTCACTTGCTCCAGATCAACTGTTACTCCACTTTATACCAAAGACAACGCTGGCAGCAGATTCTACGGTAAACTAACTAAAGGTTTACTAACTAAGAAAAGGAAATGAGAGTTATTGAGAGATTAAAGCAGGTAAAATATATGTACGGGTGAATCACAGTTTGTAACTTCAAATGGTGGTAGTGATGTAGTAAACTGCCAGTTTCCCAAAAGAATTTTCAGGGTGCCCAAATTGTCTGTCTGTTTGGGGATTTCTGCTTTTCATCTGGTACACTTCCCTGTAAGAATCCAAACAGTCCAGATATGAAGGATCTTTCTTTGAATCCTTTTTTATAGCTTCTTCTCACAGAAAACAAGCTGACAGTCTCTACCAATGTGGGCTTTTGCTTTGATGACTATGAGTGAGGAAGCACTTTGAGTCTTTGACCTCTGGTCATCACACACATGGCCATGTTCTTTGGAATTAACACTTTTTTTTTTTATAAAGTCCTTCATTAGCATTTCACAAGGCTTCTTTGATGTCTGTTGAGTTATTTAGTTATAGGGGTATTTACAATGTTACTGTATGCTACTGCATCATAACAGGATATACATAAGAGAAAACAATGCACGTAACATCCCATTAGTTTTATGAAGTTTAAACACCCACTACACTTAAACATTTAACAATCGCTTTGATCTATACCAATACACACAAGTGAATTGACCTGAATACACTGTAGCATGACCTCGTCTGCCAGTGTCATGTCATTCTTAAATTTTAATTGACATCCATTGTTATAATTTCTATATTGGCATGTATCCTGACAGTCCTCACAAACCTGGTCCCTTAAAGTCTATCAAACTCACTGATGGGATTGTAATACCAGAAATAACAGATCCAGCCATCCTTCAGTTCAGTTCTTTTGCATGTTGTAATCTATTGCTTAAAATGCCTATAAAAGTTTTAAAATCAAATTTTTTAAGGTGAAGTTTGCGGCATATACATCTGTAGAAAATGCAATTCAAATAATACATTCACTCAACCAAAACAAGATGATAAAGATAAAATTACTGCACAATACATTTGTTTGTACAGTTGTAATTTTTGTCCCCACTATGCTGGTGGTTTTCCTTAAAACAGTATAATCAGGTAAGTAATTCTAATTTAAGTGCTTTATTCTTTTCCATATTTTAGTTGTAATTTTAGGATTCATGTTGGGTTACTCTTGTTCAGAGGATCAATTGAAATGATACAATTCTTGAAAAAATGATCTGTTGTGGGACTCTAAAGGCATTAGATTTGCATGATTATAGAAAAATATAAGATGGAGTAATGGACTTCAGAATGGCTAAAGATTATAAAGAATATATTTAGCTTGGATAATATGAAGAAACTTTTTAAAATGGTACAGGGGACTGTTTGCCTCACGATCCCCTGCTTCTTTGAAAATTGAAATTTTAATGCCAGCTTTGTTATGGAAATAATATTTAATAATGAACAGAAATTTTTTTTAAGATCTCATTGCAGTTGCAAAACTTCTGTCTCTCACGCAAGTTCTGACAGATGGCTCTCTCTCTCTCTCATACATACACACCTCCTTTCTAATGATTTCACTTTACTTCTCAACTCCTTTTCCTGTTTACACTGGGTTGGAGGTGGCCACATTTTTTTTTTTGTCACTCCTTCCAGCTCATAGGTCTTTGAGTTTCAGTCCTTTGCAAACTTCTGACAGACTTTTTCCATTGTATCTTTAGTCTTCCACATCACTTCTTGCTGGCCTCTTCCTTGCACATTTTCTTTGCCGGCTGTTCTTCCATTCTTATCACATGTCCAGTTCACGACAAATGTGGACTCTCCAGCCTGTCTACCGCTGAGTCCTAAGTTCATTTTCCCTTTACTTTCTTCCATGCATGCTCTGTCTGCCATTCTCCTCAGTATATTATTTTCTACTAGTAGTATCTTCTTTTCTTCTTTCTCTGTAAGACCCACCATTTGTAAGCTTCAGAGCAGGTTGGGAAAACACACGGAATATACACTGTACCTTTCTAAGGATTTCTTTATAAATATACCATTGTTTCCTACTGTTACTTCTATAACATCTTCATTTGACTATCACGTATACAATATTCTCTATCTTTGTTTTATACTGTTAGCTTTAAAATTGTATCCTAATAATTTGACTTAGTGTGGTAGTATCCAAAATGTGCTAGTGTCATAAAAATAAAGGGAAGGGTAACCACCTTTCTGTATACAGTGCTATAAAATCCCTCCTGCTCAGAGGCAAAACCCTTTCACCTGTAAAGGGTTAAGAAACTGGGATAACCTCGCTGGCACCTGACCAAAATGACCAATGAGGAGACAAGATACTTTCAAATCGGGAGAGGGGGGAAAGGGGTGCAGCCACCACTACCCCACCCCGTGCTTTGATTCCGTCAATGGATTATCATGCAACAGGGATGCGCATTTTGGGGACGAGGAAGATGAGGAGGAGGAGGAGGTTGAAGATAGTGCACATCAAGCAAGCGGAGAAATGGTTTTCCCTGAGGGCCAGGAACTGTTTCTCACCCTGGACCTGAAGCCAGTACCCCCCAAACCCACGCAAGGTGGGCTCCTAGACCCGCCCGGCGAAGAAGGGACCTCTGGTGAGTGTACCTTTGTAAATAGAATACATGGTTTAAAAGCAAGTGTATTTAATGATTAATTTGCGGCCAGTACAGCTACTGGAAAAGTCTGTTAACATGTCTGGGGATGGAGCGGAAATCCTCCAGGGCCATCTCCATAAAGCTCTCCTGGATGTACTCCCAAAGCCTTTGCAAAAGGTTTTTGGGGAGGGCAGCCTTATTCCATCCTCCATGGTAGGACACTTTACCACGCCAAGCTAGCAGCATGTAAGCTGGAGTCATTGCATAACAAAGCATGGCAGCGTATGGTCCCGGTGTTTGCTGGCATTAAAGCAACATCCATTCTTTATCTCTTTGTGTTATCCTCAGGAGAGTGATATCATTCATGGTCACCTGGTTGAAGTAGGGGAATTTTATTAAGGGGACATTTAGAGTGGCCGTTCCTGCTGGGCTGTTTGCCTGTGGCTGAACAGAAATCTTCCCTACTGTTAGCCACACGGTGGGGGGAGAGGGGTGAAGCGATCATCCCAGAGAATTAGGTGTGTGTGTGTGTGTTGGGGGCGAGGAGGTTAGTTGGATTTGTGTTGCATGTTAGCCCGGAAGCCGCAGCCCCTCCTTTTAAATTGCCAACCCATTTTAAATGGCCAACCCAACAGGTGCTTGGTATGTGAAATGAGGGCGCTGCTGTTTGAAACCATTCCCACATGTTATGAAGGTTAAAGAAGCCAAAAGACTGTGGCTTACCATGGCTGCCTGCAAGCCGAATTCTGTTGCCTGCCAGCCCTGCATTTGTGATCTCTCACACCAAACCGGCAGACCCTCAGTATAAGAGGCAAAATGAGACCTTGTACCGAATGCACATGTGCTATGTAATGTTAATAGCAAGGTTCACCCTGAAAGAGTCTACCCATTGGTCTCTAAAATGTGTCTTTTTAACTACTACTCTCCCCCTTTTTTTTTCCCTCCTGCAGCCGCAAATGTTTCAACGCTCACACTATCATCTCCTTCCCAGAGGCTAGCGAAGATTAGAAAGCGAAAAAAATGCACTTGCGATTAAATGTTCTCTGACCTCATGTAGTCCTCCCAAACTGAAAGAGCCCAGCAGAATGCATGGAGGCAGACAATGTTAGAGTCCAG
Source organism: Chelonia mydas (assembly GCF_015237465.2). Taxonomy (NCBI): domain Eukaryota; kingdom Metazoa; phylum Chordata; order Testudines; family Cheloniidae; genus Chelonia; species Chelonia mydas. Next base: position 74,182,813 of record NC_057851.1, read on the forward strand.
GAAAGCCCAATATGAACACGAGGACAGGTGGCGGGTTGAAGATGATAGGTGCCGTTACCTTGCTGACAGAAGGCAGGAGTCAATGCTGAGGCTGCTGGAGGATCAAACCAGTATGCTCCAGTGTATGGTTGAGCTGCAGCAAAGGCAGCTGGAGCACAGACTGTCACTACAGCCCCTGTGTAACCAACCGCCCTCCTCTCCAAGTTCCTTAGCCTTCTCACCCAGACACCCAGAACGCAGTTGGGCGGTCTCCGGGCACCCAACCACTCCACCCCAGAGAACTGCCCAAGCAACTGCCAGAAAGCTGGCATTCAGTAAGTTTTAAAGTGCAATGTGGCCTTGTCCTTCCCTTCTCCCCCACCCCTCCCGGGCTACCTTGACAGTTATCCCCCTATTTGTTTGATGAATTAATAAAGAATCCATGAATTTGAAGCAACAGTGACTTTATTGCCTCTGCAAGCGGGTATCGAAGTGGGGAGGGGAGGGTAGTAGCTTACAGGGAAGTGGAGTGAACCAAGGTGCAGGGGTTTTCATCAAGGAAAAACAAACAGAACTTTCACACCATAGCCTGGCCAGTCAAGAAACTGGTTTTCAAAGCTTCTCTGATGCGCACCACGCCCTCCTGTACTCTTCTAACTGCCCTGGTGTCTGGCTGCACATAATCAGTGGCCAGGCGATTTGCCTCAAACTCCCACCCCACCATAAAAGTCTCCCCCCTACTCTCAAAGATATTGTGGAGCACACAGCAAGCAGCAATAACAATGGGAATACTGGTTTCACTGAGCTCTACCCGAGTCAGTAAACTGCACCAGCATGCTTTTAAATGTCCAAATGCACATTCTATCACCATTCTGCACTTGCTCAGCCTATAGTTGAACAGCTCCCGACTACTGTCCAGGGTGCCTGTGTATGGTTTCATGAGCCATGGCATTAAGGGGTAAGCTGGGTCCCCAAGGATACATATAGGCATTTCAACATCCCCATCAGTCATTTTCAGGTCTGGGAAGTAAGTCCCTTGCTGTAGCCATTCCCACAGATCAGAATTCCGAAAGATGAGAGCGTCATGTACCTTTCCTGGCCATCCCACGTTGATGTTGGTGAAATGTCCCTTGTGATCCACCAGTGCTTGTAGCACCATTGAAAAGTACCCCTTGCGGTTTACGTACTCGTTGCCTTGGTGCTCTGGTGCCAAGATAGGTATATGGGTTCCGTCTATTGCCCCCACCACAGTTAGGGAGTCCCAGTGCAACAAAGCCATCCACTATGACCTGCACATTTCCCAGAGTCACTATCCTTGGTAGCAGCATCTCAGTGATTGCGTTGGCTACTTGGATCACAGCAGCCCCCACACTAGATTTGCCCACTCCAAATTGATTCCCGACTGACCGGTAGCTGTCTGGAGTTGCAAGCTTCCACAGGGCTATCGCCACTCGCTTCTCAACTGTGAGGGCTGCTCTCATCTTGGTATTCTGGCATTTCAGGGCAGGGGAAAGCAGGTCACAACATTCCATGAAAGTGCCCTTATGCATGCAAAAGTTTCACAGCCATTGGGAATCGTCCCAGACCTGCAATACTATGCGGTCCCACCAGTCTGTGCTTGTTTTCCAGGCCCAGAATCGGCATTCCACAGCATGAACCTGCCCCATTACCACCATGATGTCCACATTGCCGGGGCCCGTACTTGGAGAGAAGTCTGTGTCCATGTCCTCATCACTCTCCTCACCGCGCTGCCGTGGCCCACTCGCCTGCTTTTGCAGGTTCTAGTTCTGGTTCTGCATATACTGCTGGATAATGTGCGTGATGTTTAGAATGGTCATAAACTGCTGCGGTGATCTGAGTGGGCTCCATGCTTGCCGTGGTATGGCGTCTGCAGGAGAGCAGAGCGGCAGTGGAAGCGGCGGGTGCATGACTACGCTGACAGCAATATGGCGCCCGGATGGAAAAAGGAGCAAAATGATTGTCGGCCGTTGCTTTCACGGGTGGCGGGGGGGGGGGGGGAGCAAGGAGTAGGCTGGCAGCAGACAGTGCAGTATGACTGCTAGCTGTCATCGTCTCCTGGGTGCTCGCGGTGCTGCTGGCTGGGAGAGCAGCCTGAGGCAGAATGGCCTCCTCAAGGATTGAACTCACAACCCTGGGTTTAGCAGGCCAATGCTCAAACCACTGCCAATATTCCAGGCAGGACTGAATCTCCATTAGACAAAACTTAAAAAGAGAATGACCCGAGTCACTCCCATTTATGTCCAGGCGCCCCTGACAGACCTCACCGAGGTCTGCCCGGAGCACCCATGTCTGCCCAGGCGCCCCAACCAACCTCACTAAGGCCGGCCAAGAGCACCCAGGAGATGTGAGCTGAGCGGGCTCCATGCTTGACACGGTATGGTCTGCACAGGTAACCTAGGAAAAAGGCACGAAACAATTGTCTGCCGTTGCTTTCACAGCAGCCCCCACAGTAGATTTGCCCACTCCAAATTGATTCCCAACTGATCGGTAGCTGTCTGGCATTGCAAGCTTCCACAGGGCTATTGCCACTTGCTTCTCAACTGTGAGGGCTGCTTTCATCTTGGTATTCATGCGCTTCAGGGCAGGGGAAAGCAAGTCACATAGTTCCATGAAAGTGCCCTTACGCATGCAAAAGTTTTGCAGCCACTAGGAATCGTCCCAGACCTGCAACACTATGACCCGGGCCCGGGAAACAAGACTTGTTTCCCGGGCCCAGAATTGGCGTTCCACGGCATGAACCTGCCCCATTAGCACCATGATGCCCACACTGGCAGGGCCCATGGTTTGAGAGAAGTCTGTGTCCATGTCCTCATCACCCCTTCACTGCACTGACATCGCCTACTCGCCCGGTATCGCTCTGCCAGGTTCTGGTGCTGCATATACTGCTGGATAATGCGTGTGGTGTTTAATGTGCTCCTAATTGCCAAAGTGAGCTGAGCGGCCTCCATGCTTGCCGTGGTCAGGTGTCCGCACAGAAAAAAGACGCGGAACGATTGTCTGCTGTTGCTTTCACAGAGGGAGGGAGGGAAGGAGGGCCTGACGACATGTACCCAGAACCACCCGCGACAATGTTTTTTGCCCCATCAGGCACTGGGATCTCAATGGGCAGTGGATACTGCAGGAACTGTGAGATAGCTACCCACAGTGCAACGCTCCGGAAGTAGACGCTAGCCTCGGTACTGTGGATGCACTCCACTGACTTAATGGTCTTAAGTGGGGGGACACACTATCGACTGTATAAAAATCAATTTCTAAAAAATCGACTTCTATAAATTCGACCTAATTTTGTAGTGTAGACATAGCCTGAGGGGACTGTCTGTGACTCTATGGTAAGACTGGCATAGTGACTCACGAGTTCCCATTTGTTACTGGCTTCGTGAAAATGAATTATAGAACAGACCACCAGTTTGGGGTGTCTGCCCTGTTTTCTGACAGTCTGCCTGAGGTAGGCAATCACAGTTGAGAGCCACTCCAGACAGAATGACAACTGTTTTGTGAGGACTGGCAGGATACGTATAGATATAGAAATTATAAGGATGGATGTTAATTAAAATTTAAGAGTCAGCATTGCAGTTGCTCCGCAAATTATGCCCCACCCTGGTTGGCGGGGTTGGAGGGGGCGCATCTGGAAGAACTACTGGCTGCAAAGTGACTACGGCATAAAAAGGCAGCTAAGTAACAACAACAGGAGGGAACAGAAGTCCAAAGACTTGCATTCAGAGCAAAATTAGCTGTCTGGGCTGAAGCCAGAATAGTTGACCTTGCAAATGAGAACCATTTAAGCTGGTCCTGGAATAGGATACTAATTAGTGTATCCACTACAAACTCAGGAATATTCCTTACTTCCAGGTAATATTTTGCAGCCATTAACATCAAAACATGCACTGTATACTTCATTTAGAGTTTGATGGGATAGTTACAAGAAAAAAAGTCTACAAAGAGCATTTTACTAGAAATTGTGGCCTTTACAGATGAAAAGATGAGCGTCCTTAAAGTAGATCGGCATATTGAAGAATAGTCTATGCTTCCATCAGAAAACAAAAAAAAGTTATCAGAAATCACTATAATCAATCTGCTCCTCAAGAAGGAGCCAAGGTTTTACTTCATTTTGGATTACTGCTTTTACATACTGATTCACAATGTCCTCACCAGTTTTTCACTACTCATGATTGTCAAAATTCTGAAGTACTCAATTTGCTAAGCAATTAAGCAGTTCTCAGAGCAGTGAAAAATACTGAGTGGCTCATATAATGTGTGTTTTTCCAGAAAGAGGAACTTTGTACTACAATAGAGCCATTCTCCACCCTGAGGGAATGCAAAGAAGCCTAATTAAAGAATAAATTACAACAAAATGTACTTGCATATTGCACCTCTTTTCCCTACCCTTTGTCTGGTTTTTTTTTCACACAAGCTTTTCCAGACAGGGACCATGCCTTCTTTTGGGTTTGTATAGAGTATAGCGCTTTGTTTCTAATAGTCCCCACAAACAGAGGAAGAGGATCAAAAGTAATAAATCAATGTAAGAGACCAAAGAATGTTAGGGCTGATACTTTCTCCCCAAAAAGGGGTAGGAAGAAAGTTCAATGAGCAGCAAGGGCTGTTAGCAAGTATTCAGGAGAGTTTTCAGAGTAGCAGCCGTGTTAGTCTGTATCCGCAAAAAGAAAAAGAGGACTTGTGGCACCTTAGAGACTAACAAATTTGAGCGTAAGCTTTCGTGAGCTACAGCTCACTTCAACAGGAGAGTTCTGTCATCCAATGAGATGCATATTGGCACATCATCTACAAATGATATTGGACAAAAACTTGGCCCTATTGAAGTCAGTGAAAGTTTTAATATTGACTTCAGTCAGGCCAAGATTTCATCCCTCATATTTAAATGTTTATTTAAAGCTAAATATATTTATATGTATATATTTCAGTTTCTTGCTTTAGTTACGATTTAGACATTCTAACACAATAACACGTCTACTACTGTTAACTTCTATAATTCTCTTTCTGAACTGTTCTACCTCTTATCTGCTTTTTATAATATTAAAGTATTATTAAACAATATTCTCTAGTTTAACCTATAATATCCAAGAAGTGATGCATGGCCATAATTTTGATGGGAAATATGTAATGGGAGCTTAGAGAGTCTCATCCCCTGAATGAATAAAAGGGCATATTGTTAAGTCAAGGACAGTGGGCGCGGCACTCCTGATACTAGCTACACTGAGGCAGCAGATTTCAGACAGAGTGAAATGGTGGGTTTGTCACTGTCTCCCAGTAACTGGATTTGTAGCAATAGGATAACAAAGCATTTCAAAACGAGTATTTTAAAATAAATCGTTTCTACAATACGCCACTGCAACACATAGGCTTAGGCATATAATTTGACATACTAGGCAAGGTTCTGATCTCAGTGGCATCAATGTGGATCTAGAATAACTCCACGGATGTCAGTGGAATTACTTCAGATGCACATCAGTGCAATTGAGATCAGCATATTGCCTGTTATTATGGCTCCTTGTACTCTATGGCATAGCCCGCTAATTTATGCAAGAAAATTACACTGAATTACACACCTACCAAGTTTGTGAGGAGGAACAGCATGGCAGCTGAAGCAGCTCCTAACAGTTAACTTCAGAAGTCAGAATTTAATCAAGATGCATAGGGCTTAAATAAAGAAGTTTACATTTCATTCAAGTCACACCATTGGGAGGAGAAAGTACAGAATTTGTGAATTCCTATTTGTAAACAATTTTATGCCATGCACAGCTAGGAGAGAGGTGACTGCTTCTGGGAAGGAAAAATAAAGCAGAAGGTTTAGATACGGGTTTTGCACTTCCCAGGCAAGGCAGCAACAACAACAAAAGACTAGGTAGGAAGGGAAAATGCTGGCCCTTATGTAATTACTTGTTTGCTAAGAAGTGGAGAAATATCACACTACTTGATCCAATGAAAAACAACGGAAGAGGACATAGACAAAAATCTGTGGTGGTGGAATTTGAAAATGTAACTTGAAAGATACTGTATAGAAATGTCAAGTATTTTATGTTCTGTGGTATCTATTTTATAGCATAGACTATGAATAAAAGTTGCTTTATTTTTGCTTTGATGGGTTGGGGAAAGGTTTATAGATTTCCCATTCTAGTTTAATTCCAAATATGTTTTGGATGAAAGGGTAGGTAAATCCTGTAATACTCATGAAACTCACTGATCAATCATTTTAATCATCAGATGAATATAGACAGATCATTTTTGATTATTAGTTTAACAAGGTTTCAGAATATAGAAGAAAGCAAAATTACTGATATCAATGACATGCCATTCTCTTTCAGCCTACGTACTATATGCTTCTCTGTGATTTGGTAAAATCTATAACTATTCATCTTCTAGAATTTAGACCTTCTACTGTTCGCAGTTACCATGTAATTTGGGGGTGAATGAAGACCATAAATCTCATGTGGATAGCAATTCCTTTTTGCCAGTCACATCTCTTTAGTTTCTTTATCTCAAATAATTTTTAAAAAATTTAAAACTGCCTGACAACTTCTAAATTAATCCCTTGGCTCTGGCAACCAAAACAAGCCCCATTTCTATCACTGGAATGAAAAAGAAATCTCAGCGCCCCAAAAGCAAAGTTCAGTTTCCAAAATAATGCACTTAAACTGTATTAGTTAAGGACAATCCCTTAAGTTATGGTTAATGTTAAATAAGATTTGCTAATAAGATTGAGGCTTTTAAAGGCAGTAGTGTGCAAGACTTAGTGTATGCTCTGCCCTCATCTAAAATCTCTCACCTGCATGGACATTAAACCCAACAAAAATAAAAACTGTACTTGGCCAAACTATTTTATATCCTTGAGTAGAATTTTAATTAGAATTTAAAACATCAATCTACATTTCTAGTTAAATTGAAGACCAAACACTCCAATGGACGAAATTCTCCTTTCAAATGATTGTGCAGGGTTGTCATTAAAGTCAACCTCGCATGCCCTGCAGAATTGGGAGGTTTTCTTCATTCCACAGTTGATACTAGCAGCTACGGAACCTCACATTTTCACTGTGAAACCTTGACTGGCTCCACTTCTGGATCACGACAGGACGAAACAGAAGCGAATTAGCAACTCTCCAGCTATTCTGTTGCCCAAAGCTAAGATGTCAGTTTCTATTATTCTGGCTCACAGCAGCTAAGACTTATGTTACAAATCAATCTTGGTCTCCAATACCACTAGTTTTACTTCATTGATTTTTCGGAATCAGGGTGTGTGGAGAGTATGCACAGGTTCTCTTCACACTATTCCTATCACTGCCATATTAATGATTAAAAACAACGGGGACACTGCTTTAAGTTTTACAATGATATTCTGATTAAAGCATCATGAAGCTTACTAGTTTCCAGGATGCCTAAAATTATGGTAGCTGTTTCCCCCCCACACACACAAGGCATTACAGACCCCGATATGTGGCATATGCTAGAAGAGCAACTCTGCGTTTAGGTAACATGAAACAAACTTTTTCTAAAAGCATACAAAATAAGGATTCCAGGAGAGCATCTCATCTTCAAAAATATTTTACTTACAATTTTCCTTTTATCAATACCAATAAACAAAAGCTTCAAATAAAGTCACCTAGTTATTGCTAGATTCATTTTGGACACCTGTTAAAATACTAGAATGAATAAGGCTGTGTAAAAAAATCACAGAGTGCTGTAAACTGGAGGCTGGAGCCCCCTAGGCCAGAAATGTGTACACTTCAGTGGCAGAATATGTATATCTGAAGCTCTTTGGGATCTTTCTTGGTGAAAATTATATTTCACATAAATGTGTAACAAAACCTAACTGTTACTATCAAGCCAACATAGATTTCCCCGGATTTGTGCGACAATAGCAGCAGTGCTTTTTCTAAATTTACATTGAATCACTACGGTGACTCTCAGTACTGTGGGCCTGAAACATCTGCATTTTTTTTCTTTAAAAGACAACTTTGAATTAAACTGGTGCTCTCTTTTTTTAAGCTGCAATAGGGCTAAACTTTAGGTTAATTCTGTGAGTTGTTTTAATGCTATATTTAAATACCCACACCCTTTTAACTTCTATTTGTTTTGAAAAACTTTGTGAATCCAATCCTGTCTTATGGACACCAGCTAATGGCATGAATTCTAACTGCTCATGTATGAGTCATGGTTAAAGACATCTTCAACAATCTTATCTCTGAAAATCTCTCAATCTCTAAAGAATAGTAATTTTTAATGTATGTATTTAAATTTTATCCCATGATATAAAATATAAACCACCTCTTCAAGCTTGGTGTTACAATATCTATTTAACAAAAAGGGGGAAGAACAAACAGACTACTTTAAAGTTAATAATACCTGACAGTAGTAATAACGTTAACCCATCAAGTAAAAATGAGACATCTGCAAATGGAAAGAAAATTCCTAAAGGAATAAACACTGATGTCGTGATCTTCTGAAATTTTTTGACTCAATTTCTTTCTGGTTAGCAGCAACATGAAATGAAATAAAAGAGAAGAAACTAAAGTGATTTTTGAAGGTAGATGTAAAATGCATTTAACCATAATTTTACTTAAAAAAAAAAAGAGAGCAACCATGATCATCCATATTTTTAAGAGAAAATGCATAATTTTATGTTCAACTAGTTGAACCTAAATCCCCAGACCACATGCTATTACACAACTACACTGCTTCTTCTTTTAATCAGCCTTACAGTACGGACACTAATCAAGACTTCTAAAATATCTTCTACTATTCACAAGTATTTTTCCTCAAAACTTTAAATAGTATTCTTTCCCTCCTAAGCACATTCCTTAGTTACATTTATACATGAGGTATGGAGTGCTTTCAAGGTCAAGTGTGCAATGATATTGGAACTGTTACATACTGGTAAATGAAGCTTTTGACTGGCTGTCTCCAGCTTACCAGTACAAAATATAGACCACAAAATCCACAAGTATTTAAAAAAAAAGCCACAAGACACTGCTTAATCTTATCTATGCCTGTGTAAGTGTGGAAAGAGCAAAATGGGGTGTTAACAGCTACAAGACTGCTGTAGAAGCAGTGTGTCCTTTAGGATTACCCACAAAATACCTGTCACAGTACACAGTAAGGCATTAAAACTAGCAGATTACTCCTGAGGGAATTCTGCGCCACTGCGCACATGCAGAATTCATGTTCATGTGTCCAACAGGTTTTTTTTTCCTCCACAGAAAATATTCTGCTGGAGAGGCTCTGCAGTTATGCCTTTTGCTCACTAGGAGCAGCTGTGGTGCTAGAATAGAGGCAACTGGCTCACCAGCCGTAGCAGTCAGCAGACACTGCGTTCTTCACAGCACCCTGCCTGTGCGGCCAGGTGAGGAGGCACAGGATGGGGGGGGGGGGGGGGCAGTCAAAGACTAGAGTTCAGAAGGGCTAGTGGGGGTCAGACTGGAGTAGAGTAGAGGCACAGAGAGACATGGGGACAGAGGTGGCTGAGTGGAGGTACAGGGACACATGGGGACAGGAAGTTGAAGAGACATGGGGATGAGGCAGGGAGTGGCTGAATGGGGATGCAGGGACACATCCGGTCAGAGCAGATGTGCCTGACTAAATGGGAGAGGCTAGGGGTCAGCCTGCGTCTGCATGGGGGAGGCTCCTCAACTCCCTAATAATCCCTTCCCCTCCCCACCCCGAAAAAAAAGTTCCATACTTGTCCCACCCAACAACCCTACAGGTTCACTCCCAAGCTCCTTCCCAGCAAATATTTCTCTCTCCCTCAGCTCCTCCGTTACCCCTGACTCCCCCAAGCCTTTGCATTGCTTTTGAGGGGTGCAAGAAATGTTTCTGTAGTGTAGTTTAAATGAATTACTCAAATTTAAGCATTAATATGCCTAGGACGGAATCTATTTGTCAAAAAAGATTTCCTGAATCTTTTTTGTTGTGTCTATTGTTACAGACATACTTGTTCACAGGTATTTTGAAATAAATTACCAAAATAATTGAAACTGGCATTATTATGCAGTGTTATTTTAACAAATAAAACATGCAGAATTCTAAAATATTGTGAGCTGAATTTTTAATTTTTGGCACAAGATTCCCCCAGGAGCTCCGTGACTTCTGCAGTGGCTGGCCATGGAGGCAGGGGGTTGGAGTGGGAGCCGGTGCTTACTCCGGAGAGGGGCTCCCTGCTCCTGACACTGACATGTCCCTGCAGCTCCTAGGCAGAGGTGCCAGGGGGCTCTGTGCACTGCCATACCCGGAGGCGCCGGCCCCGCAGGGCCCATTGGCTATGGTTCCTGCCGCTTGTGGCAGGAGCAGCATGCGGAGCCCCCCTAGCTGCCTCTCCCCCTAGGAGCTGCAGGGACATGCCGGTCAGAGCCAGGAGGGAGCCTGCCAGCCCCACCAACACTCCCCCGCACCCAAGAGCCAGCAGAGTCCTGAGCTGCGTGCCACCGCCCCTCTCCCCTGGACCAACAAGGTCCCAGGTCATGGAAGTGGACTGGACTGAAGAGCTCAAGGATCTGAATGTGGAGGAGGCTTGGAATGATTAAGTCAAAGTTGCAGAAGCTATCTAAAGCCTACATCCCAAGCAAGGGGGAAAAATTCATAGGGAAGGGATGCAGACTAAGCTGGATGAGCAAGCATCTCAAACAGGTGATTAAGAGAAAACAAAGCCCATGAATTCAAGATGGTAGGGATCAGCAAGGAAAGCTACCTCTTAGAGGTCAGAAAGTGTAGGGATAAAGTGAGACCTGCCAAAAGCCAAGCAGAGTTGGACCTTCCAAAGGGAACTAAAACCAACAGTAAAAGGTTCTATAGCCATATAAATAAGAAAAAAAAAAAAAAAGGAAAGAAGTGGGAACCATTAAGCACTGAGGATGGAGATTAAAGATTATCTAAGCATAGCCCAACACCAAAACAAATACTTTGCCTCAGTTTTTACTGAGTCTAATGAAGAGCTAAGGGGTAGTGGAAAGGTGGCTAATGGCAATGAGGATATGGAGGTAGAAATTTCCACATCCGAGGTGGAAGACAAACTCAAACAAATGAGACTAAATCAGGGGGGTCCGGATAATCTCCTTCCAAGAATATTAAAGGAACTGGCACATGGAATTGCACGCCCAGAGGCAATGATTTTTAATGAATCTGTAAACTCAGGGATTGAACCCTATGACTGGAGAATTGCTAATATAGTTCCTATTTTTCAGAAAGGGAAAAAAAGTGATCCAGGAACAACAAGTCTGTTAGTTTGACCTCAGTTATATGCAAGGCGTTGGATCAAATTTTTAAAGAGCAAGTAGCGAAGGACAGAAGTGAATGGTAATTGGGAAAATACACAACATGATTTCACAAAAGGTAGATTGTGCCAGACCAACCTGACCTCTTTGAGAAGATAACTGATTTTTTCGACAAAGGAATGCAGAAGATCTAATCTACCTGGATTTCAGTAAAGCATTTGATATAGTTCCACACAGAAAATTATTAATTAAATTGGAGAAGATGGGGATTAATATGAGAATTAAAAGGTAGATAAGGAACTGATTAAAGGGGTGACTACAACGGGTCATACCGAAAGGCGAATTGTCACACTGGATGCAGGTTACTAGTGGAGTTCCTCAGGGATCGGTTTTGGGACCAATTTTATTTAATATTTTTAGTACTGGCCTTGGCACAAAAAATGAGAGTATTAATAAAATTTGCAGATGACACAAAGTTGGGAGGTATAGCCAATACGGAGGAGGCCTGGACTATCACACAAGATTATCTGAATGACCTTGTAAACTGGAATAATAAAAATGCTCAAATAAATTTGCTAGTCTCTAAGTTGCCACAAGGACTCCTTTTCTTTTTGCGAATACAGACTAACACGGCTGCTACTCTGAAACCTGTCAGAAATGGGATGGAATTTAATAGTGAAAGTGCAAGGTCATGCATTTAGGAACTAGCAACAAGAATTTTTGTTATAAGCTGGGGATTTATCAGTTGGAAGTGACAGGGAGAAAGACCTGAGTGTATTGGTTGATCACAGGATGAACCATCATCCTGATGTATCCATGAAAAAGGCTAATGCAGTCCTAGGATGCATCCGGCGAAGTATTTCCAGTAGAGGCAGAGAAGTGTTAATACCATTATACAAGGCACTGGTGAGACCTCATGAAGAATACTGAATATTGTGTGCAATTCTGGTCTCCCATGTTTAACAAAGATTAATTCAAACTGCAACAGGTGCAGAGAAGGGCTACTAGGATGATCGGAGGAATGGAAAACGTACCTTATAAGAGATTCAATGAGCTTGGTTTGTTTATCCTAAACAAATGAAGGCTGAGGGGAGATATGATTGCTTTCTATAAATACATCAGATGGGAGGGAGACAAGTTAAGTTAAGGGCTAATGTGGACAAAAGAACAAATAGCTATAAACTGGCCATCAACAAGTTTAGGATTGAAATTAGATGACGGTTTCTAAGTATCAGAGGAGTGAAGTTCTGGAACACCCTTCAAAGGGGAGTACTGGGGGCAAAAACCTAACTGGCTTCAAGACCGGGGTGCTCTGAAGGGACTGGTAAGATGGCATGTGGCCCATCGGCAACTGCCAGTAGCAAAAATCCCCAACTGCTGGGATGGGACACTAGATGAGGAGAGCTCTTAATTTTTTCCCAGATATATGCCTGGTCTTACCCACATGATGAGGATCTAACTGATTGTCATATCTGGAGTGTGGAAGGAGTTTTTCCCTCAGGTCAAACTGGCAAAACCCTAGGGGTTTTTTGCCTTCCTCTGCAGCATGGGGCCACTTGCAGGTTTAAACTAGTGTAAATGGTGAATTCTCTGTAACTTGAAGTCTTTAAAACATGATTTGAGGACTTCAGTAACTCAGCCAGAGGTCAGGGGTCTATTTCAGGAGTGGATGAAGTTCTGTGGCCTTCAATGTACAGAAGGTCAGACTAAACTATCATGATGGTCCTTTCTGACATTGAAGTTTATGAGCAAATGGAAACCAGCTCCACTAGCAATGAGCACATTACTCCTGCAGAGAGAAACAGTAAGCCCTGGTCTACACTAGGACTTTAGATCGAATTTAGCAGCATTAAATCGATGTAAACCTGCACCTGTCCACATGATAAAGCCCTTTATTTCGACTATAAGGGCTCTTAAAATCGATTTCCTTACTCCACCCCTGACAAGTGGATTAGCGCTTAAATCGGCCTTGCAGGGTCGAATTTGGGGTACTGTGGACACAATTCGACGGTATTGGCCTCCGGGAGCTATCCCAGAGTGCTCCATTGTGACCTCTCTGGACAGCACTCTCAACTCAGATGCACTGGCCAGGTAGACAGGAAAAGAACCGCGAACTTCTGAATATGATTTCCTGTTTGGCCAGCGTGGCAAGCTGCAGGTGACCATGCAGAGCTCATCAGCAGAGGTGACCAGGATGGAGTCCCAGAATCGCAAAAGAGCTCCAGCATGGACCAAACGGGAGGTACGGGATCTGATCGCCGTATGGGGAGAGGAATCCATGCTATCAGAACTCCGTTCCAGTTTTCGAAATGCCAAAACATTTGTCAAAATCTCCCAGGGCATGAAGGACAGAGGCCATAACAGGGACCCGAAGCAGTGCCACGTCAAACTTAAGGAGCTGAGGCAAGCCTACCAGAAAACCAGAGAGGCGAACGGCCGCTCTGGGTCAAAGCCCCAAACATGCCACTTCTATGATGAGCTGCATGCCATTTTAGGGGGTTCAGCCACCACTACCCCAGCCGTGTTGTTTGACTCCTTCAATGGAGATGGAGGCAACACAGAAGCAGGTTTTGGGGACGAAGATGATGATGATGATGAGGAGGTTGTAGATAGCTCACAGCAAGCAAGCGGAGAAACCGGTTTTCCCGACAGCCAGGAACTGTTTCTCACCCTGGACCTGGAGCCAGTACCCCCCGAACCCACCCAAGGCTGCCTCCTGGACCCGGCAGGCAGAGAAGGGACCTCCGGTGAGTGTACCTTTTAAAATACTATACGTGGTTTAAAAGCAAGCATGTGAAAGGATTAATTTCCCCTGGCATTCGCGGCTCTCCTGGATGTACTCACAAAGCCTTTGCAAAAGGTTTCTGGGGAGGGCAGCCTTATTGCGTCCTCCATGGTAGGACACTTTACCACTCCAGGCCAGTAACACGTACTCGGGAATCATTGTACAACAAAGCATTGCAGTGTATGTTTGCTGGCGTTCAAACAACATCCGTTCTTTATCTCTCTGTGTTATCCTCAGGAGAGTGAGATATCATTCATTGTCTCCTGGTTGAAATAGGGTGCTTTTCTTCAGCACCCTCAGAGGTGCCCGTTCCTGCTGGGCTGTTTGCCTGTGGCTGAACAGAAATGTTCCCCGCTGTTAGCCACGGGGAGGGGGGAGGGTTGAGGGGATAGCCACGCGGTAGGGGGAGGCAAAATGTGACCTTGTAACAAAAGCACGTGCTATGTATGAAATGTTAACAGCAAGGTTTACCCTGAAAGAGTGTAGCCACTGTTTTATAAAATGTGTCTTTTTAAATACCGCTGTCCCTTTTTTTTTTCCTCCACCAGCTACATGTGTTTCAATGATCACAGGATCTTCTCCTTCCCAGAGGCTAGTGAAGATTAGAAAGAAAAAAAAAACGCACTCATGATGAAATGTTCTCTGAGCTCATGCTGTCCTCCCACACTGACAGAGCACAGACGAATGCGTGGAGGCAAATAATGTCAGAGTGCAGGAAAGCTCAAAATGACCGGGAGGAGAGGTGGCGGGCTGAAGAGAGGGCTGAAGCTCAAATGTGGCGGCAGCATGATGAGAGGAGGCAGGATTCAATGCTGAGGCTGCTGGAGGATCAAACCAGTATGCTCCAGTGTATGGTTGAGCTGCAGCAAAGGCAGCTGGAGCACAGACTGCCACAACAGCCCCTGTGTAACCAACCGCCCTCCTCCCCAAGTTCCATAGCCTCCACACCCAGACGCCCAAGAACGTGGTGGGGGGGCCTCCGGCCAACCAGCCACTCCGCCACAGAGGATTGCCCAAAAACCAGAAGGCTGGCATTCAATAAATTTTAAAGTTGTAAACTTTTAAAGTGCTGTGTGGCATTTTCCTTCCCTCCTCCACCACCCCTCCTGGGCTACCTTGGTAGTCGTCCCCCTATTTGTGTGAAAGAATGAATAAAGAATGCATGAATGTGAAGCAACAATGACTTTATTGCCTCTGCAAGCAGTGATCGAAGGGAGGAGGAGAGGGTGGTTAGCTTACAGGGAAGTAGAGTGAACCAAGGGGCGGGGGGTTTCATCAAGGAGAAACAAACAGAACTTTCACACCATAGCCTGGCCAGTCATGAAACTGGTTTTCAAAGCTTCTCTGATGCGTACCACGCCCTCCTGTGCTCTTCTAACTGCCCTGGTGTCTGGCTGCGCGTAACCAGCAGCCAGGCGATTTGCCTCAACCTCCCACCCCGCCATAAACGTCTCCCCCTTACTCTCAAAGATATTGTGGAGCACACAGCAACCAGTAATAACAGTGGGAATATTGGTTTCGCTGAGGTCTAAGTGAGTCAGTAAACTGCGCCAGCGCGCCTTTAAACGTCCAAATGCACATTCTACCACCATTCTGCACTTGCTCAGCCTGTAGTTGAACAGCTCCTGACTACTGTCCAGGCTGCCTGTGTACGGCTTCATGAGCCATGGCATTAAGGGGTAGGCTGGGTCCCCAAGGATACATATAGGCATTTCAACAGTTATTTTCTGGTCTGGGAATAAAGTCCCTTCCTGCAGCTTTTGAAACAGACCAGAGTTCCTGAAGATGCGAGCCTCATGTACCTTTCCCGGGCATCCCACATTGATGTTGGTGAAACGTCCCTTGTGATCCACCAGAGCTTGCAGCACTACTGAAAAGTACCCCTTGCGGTTTATGTACTCACCGGCTTGGTGCTCCGATGCCAAGATAGGGATATGGGTTCCGTCTATGGCCCCACCACAGTTAGGGAATCCCATTGTAGCAAAGCCATCCACTATGACCTGCACATTTCCCAGGGTCACTACCCTTGATATCAGCAGATCTTTGATTGCGTGGGCTACTTGCATCACAGCAGCCCCCACACTAGATTTGCCCACTCCAAATTGATTCCCAACTGACCGGTAGCTGTCTGGCATTGCAAGCTTCCACAGGGCTATCGCTTCTCAGCTGTGAGGACTGCTCTCATCTTGGTATTCATGCACTTCAGGGCAGGGGAAAGCAAGTCACAAAGTTCCATGAAAGTGCCCTTACGCATGCGAAAGTTTCGCAGCCACTGGGAATCGTCCCAGACCTGCAACACTATGCGGTCCCACCAGTCTGTGCTTGTTTCCCGAGCCCAGAATCGGCGTTCCACAGTATGAATCTGCCCCATTAGCACCATGATGCATGCACTGGCAGGGCCCATGCTTTCAGAGAAATCTGTGTCCATGTCCTGATCACTCACGTGACTGCGCTGACGTCGCCTACTCGCCCGGTATCGCTCTGCCAGGTTCTGGTGCTGCATATACTGCTGGATAATGCGTGTGGTGTTTAATGTGCTCCTAATTGCCCAAGTGAGCTGAGCGGCCTCCATGCTTGCCTTGGTATGGCGTCCGCACAGAAAAAAGGCGCGGAACAATTGTCTGCCGTTGCTCTGATGGAGGGAGGGGCGACTGACGACATGGCTTACAGGGTTGGCTTACAGGGAATTAAAATCAACAAAGGGGGTGGCTTTACATCAATGAGTATTTCAGGCAGGACTTCACGGAGGGTTCCAATAAGAAATGGTGCACCTAAGTAATTGTTCTTATTGGAACAAGCAGGTTGGTCTGGCCTCTGATTGATACATGGCTAGATTTACCTCGCTGCACCTTCTCTGTGAGTGACTGCAGTGTGACCTAGAGGAATGAGTCCCCTAGACGTATCGCCTGCCTGCTCACCATAAGATGGTTCAATAGGACTAAAGAGAATGACCTGGTCAAGTCAGTCAAATTTCGTCCCTGCGCCCATGTCTGCTCAGGCGCTCCTGGCCGACATGGCCAGGAGCACCTCGGACATGACGATAACGGCTACCAGTCCTACTGTACCGTCTGCTGCCACAAGGCAATGGGTTGATGCTGCTGTGTAGCAATGCAGTACCACGTCTGCCAGCACCCAGGAGACATACGGTGACGGTAACCTGAGCGGGCTCCATGCTTGCCGTGGTATGGCGTCTGCACAGGTAACTCAAGAAAAAAGGCGCGAAACGATTGTCTGCCCTTGCTTTCATGGAGGGAGGGAGAGAATGGGGGCCTGACGATATGTACCCAGAACCACCCGTGACAATGTTTTAGCCCCATCAGGCATTGGGATCTCAACCCAGAATTCCAGTGGGCAGTGGAGACTGCGGAACTGTGAGATAGCTACCCACAGTGCAACACTCCGGAAGTCGACGCTTGCCTCGGTACTGTGGAAGCACTCCACCAAGTTAATGCACTCAATGAACTTAGAGCATTTTCTGTGGGAACACACACACACGAATATATAAAACTGATTTCTAAAAAACCAACTTCTATAAATTCGATCTAATTTCGTAGTGTAGACATACCCTAAGAAACATCTCTCAACAAATGGAACCAACAGTTATGTGATGTCCTGCCATTAGAACAGCAGGATTTATTGTATACTTGCTGTGTCTTGCAGTTTCTCAGTATATGTCACTACCCATAATGCACTTGAGGCTTTTGAGTGCCCTCTCTAGATTTATCTAGTCCTACACATTGTTGTTTTTATTACAGGATTAATATTCAGTTTGTTGTGGTCACCAAGACTTTTGCCATCACAACTTCTGAAGGCTTATAAAAATACTCCAAAGGTATGCTGAGCTATTTTGAATCTTATCACTTGAATATATTGCCATTTTGCACAAAATATTTTTTTCTTCAGTATTTAATACCCCTTATTCTGTTTTACAAGCATGTGAGCCATCAAGGAACCAAAATCCTTTTGGCAGGTAAAATAGGTACTTGGTTAAATTATTTCTAGCTACAGGAAGATGCATCTCCTCCCACAGTGGCTCAGCAGGTCTATTTCAGCAGCTGGTGCCCTTTGCTGGTTTGCTGTTTGTAAGTTTCCCATCAGACTGTCAACCATTTTCACAAGCACAGCACAACACAGCAGACAGACACACTTAGTAGCTGTTCAGAAAGAGAAGCACAGCTAATATTTTGCATCAAGTGAGATGTATGTAATTTTAATGTTAAAGCGAGGTAAAAGTTTTGTTCTTTCATTTTCATAATTAATTTTGCATTACAAGGCCAGTAGTTACCAGCAAGCTCCCAAACAACAGTAAAAACATGTGAATCTCATGTTGCGACTTGCACTGAAAAAGGTTTTCTAGAAATCTGTGAAACATGTAATTCTCAGCCACACAATACATATGCTTTCAATGAGTCTAAAAATACATATAGAATGCAAGATACAGTAACAAATATGGTTTTACATAGTTATTCAATGGTCATCCCTCTACAGCATATAGTTTTCTAACGGCATGACGAAATGTTGGCAACGTATTAAAATATTTCCCCGGTACTACAATAATTATTCTTTTCTCTACATGTTCACTATCTGTGCCATAAGTAAGGGATAAAAACAGTCCCACAAACCTGAAATAATAATCATGTTCAGTAACTTTCAATTAATAGCAAAGCTGTAGCAAATGTTCTTTAAAAATATATTTACGTATAATACATCCTTTTCTTTGAATTTGGGGGTTTTTCTATTACTATAACTACACTGCTCAGCACTACACATCAACACTTGTTCTGATTAATATGAACACTTGTTTTAATATACTTGAGGAAACATATAGTGCTGATACAACAAAGAACATAGCTATTAATTTTCCAGAGATACTCCACCTCCCAAGATCTCCAGGGTCTTAAATCCAGCTCATGCATACATTATATCCCTCAGACAGCTGTATAGGGAGCTCAGAGAGCATGCAAACGTATTAGCCTATGCTGGAAACCCACATGGTTACCCTATACAACCAAATATGCTCTTCTCAGAATGTTCAAAGGCTGGTGCCTGTAAAAAAGTCAAAGGGCTTGGATGTGTTCATGGGTCCACAGAATTCTTGTTAACATTTTAATTAACTCATTTATGGAGCACTTCAATGCCATACAATATAGAACACTTTGAAACTCAAAAGCACAGCCAAGGAGAACCACAGAAAATCCAAGGAACCACAAAGCAAAACATCTCAGAAACAAACAGGCTCAAATTCTACACTTACACAAACAGGTAAGATTTGAGTAGGAGTTGGGTTTAAAAGAAGGAAAAGTGATTTCAAACCACCAAACAAAACAGATGAAATCTGTAGTATTTCCATAAGAAGAGCTAGCAAAGAACTGTGGCACAATTCTCTCAGAATATCCACAACAAATGGATCTTTACCAAAAGAATGTACCCTCCAGCTGTTTCTAAGAGAACCTAAGGAAACAGAGCAATTCCCTCTATGTCTAGTTTCAAAGCAAACATACAATCCTGTTGTTAAACCCCTTAAAAATGGATCTATGATGGTGGTTCTGACAGAATCCTAAATAGCAAGGGGATAAGAGTCAGTGATTGTTTACGTCATTTAGAAAGTCCTTTGACAGGGACTATGACATGTCCATTTGTGACCTGAGAATATGGATACTACTGGGCTGCTTACACGCTTCATCAGTATTCCCTGTAACCCTAAGTTAACTCCGAAATGGCAATTTTGTGTTATACCCTACCCTTCACCCAAAAAAGGATATGTTCTTCAGCCAGCCTTCTCAAGTAGGAGTTTGAGATTTACCAGTATTTGGCTTCCTGTAGGAGCAGTTTGTTTTCAAGCAAGTCTGTATCGTAACTCAGTCTTCAAAATCATTCTGACAATAAAGGCTGTATCTTTGCAGTATACACACACACAAGAAGGTATGTTTGATCAAACAACTGCCAACATCTAAGCTTAAAATCTTTGGAATCAGGCTGTCAGGATATAATCAATTTGTATACATCTTTTAAGGGATGGAGTAAGTAGTACAAATTCTGCAACCTGTTTATAACTTCCACTAAACCTCTTCCAGATCCATATCTATCACTGATTGTTCTACTCTTGCAGTTGGACTCACCTTGCTGCTTGAACAGTCAACTGGTGAAAAACTTTACTATTAGGAGCATTTAACAATCCTTGTCATCCATTTCCACTTTAACTACAAAAATTTCTCCAACAGAAATTAATTTACTTTAATAATGGTTTGAAACAATTCTCCCTCACCATTGCTAGGAGAAAAGGAGTACTTGTGGCACCTTAGAGACTAACCAATTTATTCGAGCATAAGCTTTCGTGAGCTACAGCGATGAAGTGAGCTGTAGCTCACGAAAGCTTATGCTCGAATAAATTGGTTAGTCTCTAAGGTGCCACAAGTACTCCTTTTCTTTTTGCGAATATAGACTAATACGGCTGCTTCTCTAAACCTGTCATTGCTAGGAGAATATACGTTAAAGGGACCTTTAACTTAGAAATCATACTTTGAGTGATATGGCTTAGTTTACCACTTTAGTTGTAAATCTAGTAAGAACCAAATTTCTGCTGTTTGGGTAGATCTTTCATACAGCAACACTCGAGAAAAAACCTATTTCAAAAGTTGGGAAAATGCAACTCTAAAACCTCAAAGAAGGACAGGGACTTCAAGGACAAGGAATACCTGAATCTACTTTTAAATTCCTTTTTATTTTAAAATGGACTTTGTTTCAAATTGATAGTGCCCCTTTTAAATGAGATATAGAGGCCTCATGAATGTTAGGAACCATTAGGAAAGGGATAGATAATAAGCCAGAAAATACCATAATGCCACTATACAAGTCCATGGTATGCCCACACCTTGAATACTACATGCAGTTCTGGTTGCCCTAGCTCAAAAAAAGATATATTAGAATTGGAAAAGGTACAGAGAAAGGTAACAACACATATTAGGGGTATGGAACAGCTTCCATCTGAGTAAAGTTTAAGATAACTGGGACTTTTCAGCTTGGAAAAGAGGATCAAGGAGCAGATATCAAAGTTCCATGAAATCATGAATGGTGAGGAGAAAATGAATAAGGAAGTATTATTGACTCCTTCACATAACACAAGAACTAGGCATCACCAAATAAAATTAACAGGCAGTAGGCTTAAAACAAAAGGAAATACTTCTTCACACAAATGTACAGTCAACCTGTGGACTCGTTGCCAGAAATGTTGTGAAGGCCAAAACTATAACTTGGCTCAAAAAGGCATTAGATAACTTCCTTTAGGATAGGTCCATCAATGTCTATTAGCCAGGATGGATAAGGATGCAACCCCATGTTTTGGGTGTCCCTCGTCTCTGACTGCCAGAAGCTGGAAGTAGAAGGGACTGCAGCATTCAACAGTTGCCTGTTCCATTCATTTCCTCTAAAGCACCTGGGATTGGCTGCTGTCAGAGGACAGGATACTGGGCTAGATGGAGCATTGGTCTGACCCAGTATGGCCATTCTTATGTTTCCTGTAATTAAATTAGTGTTAGCCCCATCTTCTCACTCCATGACAAAGACAGTAGTCTTCAAAGTCCATGTTTGTGCCACAGTCCTTACTACTGGCTGCCCCAGCATTACAAAGCTATTTAAAAATGACCTGAACAAAGCACTCACACTGGAGGAAATCGTGCATTGGCAAAGGGATGAACAGTATGAAAAAGGCACTGTCATATCCAGTTTCTATGATCCTGCACATACATGGAATCTGAACGCAGAAAAAAAAAATAGATAGTAAAAATCTAAAACAAAATGTGGGTACCAGTAAATTTGGTATATTGGGTAAGAGGTCAAAGGAGAATAGATGTCTCAAAACACTAAAAAAAAAATCACATTTTTCAACGAGAAAGCAGCAGCTACAAGCCACATCTCCTCAACTTAAATAAATGTCTGATACTTGTTCAGCACTGAAAACCCTACCTCTACTGTGTACAATCTGTTCAGTCCCATTTTTTCCTCACATTTTTTGTCAGTCTCCTTAAATATACAAAGCCTGTTCCAAGCTAGAAAGTTTGGAATAATCTCCATTGCCAATTTTACCTTTTCCTCTTCATTTCTTTGCCTATAACACCATCTCTAGCTTTCGTTCACACTTTCCTTCCTTAGGAGCCGCTCAGCTACCCCTTTTGAATCTCACATGAAAATCTTCATTGCTTCATCTCTTGATTAATTCCCACAAATACTTTCCTTACCCCATTCACAAAATCTTTCCTTCTCTCTTTAATATATTTTGTATTTGAATTACAAGCTTTCTGCTCCAGTCTACCGTGTACTGCTTCTGCTGTATTTTTATGAGTTCTTGTATCTACCTTTTTTCCTTGTTCTAAACTATTTAAATATAGTTTCTATTAAAAACACTACAGAGATAACTTGAATTAATATCTGTTTCTCAGTTTTGGGAAACTACAAAATGAATAGCCATAGAACGGTGTTGCACAAAAGGCCTCTAACTTTCCCAAAATGGAGAACATTTATAGGAGAAAATTCTTATATGCAAAAAAGCACACTGGCAGTTCATCTAGAAAAAGGTTGTTGTGAATTGTAAATATACTGTATGATATTTAAATTATAGGCTCCATTGTTTCTTTCGATGATGAAAAAATACTTTCAGTTTGTGATAAAAAATTAAGGGGGTTTTTTTAGTGGTTTGATTCATAAGTGAAAGTAGCACAAAATTATTGCTACTCAATAAGAAGTATTGTTTACTTGACTGTTTGAGAAGAACATTTATTCATATTGAGGATACCATTATTAGTGGTGTGCTGAGAATTCAGAAGAGACACAGATAGGTGAGGTGCATGTTTATAAAAATAGGTCACTGCTCAATGAACAGGTACCAATAGTATCTTATCTTCAAAAGGAAACAACTGCAAACACGATGAGAGGACAAATGTAACGTGTGTTGTATTATGCACTGCTAATGAAGTCATGTAAACCCCGGAGACTCTGATGTAGTATTTCCTAAGGAAACAGTTATGGACCATCTGCCCGGGGTTAAGGGCCTTGGGATGACCAGTCTTCTAACATGACAGTGAACAGATAATTACCAGCCACCCCCTAAAACAAAATAATAATTAGCTGAGATTATATTGTACCATACGGTCTTTATCATCTTTGTTTAACAATAAGCCACAACCTGTATTTGAATTTACCTTCTCTAATGCTGTGTGAAGGTCATAACTTTACCATGACCAGAGCGCTGAAGGAGTCTTTTTTGCATATATCACAACAAACCCAGGATTTTAACAATTAGTTTACCAGCTGGCAAAAAGTTATAGTTTTCATGAAGAATTATAGTTCATGAAAATAGTAAGTAAAATAGGCTGAAGGTAGTAAGATCATCAAAATTGTCCTGAGACAATTTAAAAAAACTTGACAGGAAAACCCAGAAATCTCTAGCATACTTCCAGTCTCTACAAGAGAAAATTCTTTCTGTTCTCTAAAAATTAAAGAGCAATAAGCCTACTCCAATTATGTATTGGCAGCTGGTGCCTTCTGTAATATTGCTGACTGTATGAATTCAGCAACCATGATCCAGTAATACACATTCCCATTTCTCCCACTTTGAAGTATAGATAGTTTAATGACCTGCATTCACAGGTTTTATAGAACAGCAACAGATCTATTTGGTATGACATTTGTAGAGGCACTTTCATGAAAATTTTGTAGCTAATGCAGAAAACACTAACAATTTTACACTAAAAGTCCTGTTTTGAGATAAAATATATCACTTTATATCTACAGTACATGCTTGCATGCAAATCCTCATCAGTTCAGACTCTTATCCGGTGTGCAAAATCGAAATGCACAAAATTGAACGAGACAATATTTGCATAGGATTTGATCTTTCAGAAAAAAAGTTTTAAATATTGCATTAGTATTGAATGAGTAAAAACAAAATACTCTTCCGATCACATATATTACAAAGAAATTGAAGTAAACAGAAATAGCCTGGGTATATGAAAGTAGTAGTTGATAATACAAACAAGCAATTACTCAACCCTAAATTTAGTGGTTACTAACAACTAATGGGATGACCACAGAGGTTGGATTAGCAGATATGCCTACTAAAACGAACATGACTGCAAAGGTACATAAAAAAATTTAATGTTTCAGCTATATGGCCTAAGTGTGTCTAGTCACACAATTACATTGCTGTTTTAAAACAAAAAGACATATTACAATATTTCATCAGAATACATCAGTGAAAAGAGTCTATTAAATCTACATTTCATAAAACATAGGTACAAAAAACATTCTATATAAATCACAATTTTAATATTCCCACAGTGGACATCAATAAACATGAAAAATACATACACATAAATGCATTCTATTTTCAGAAAGAAAAAAAAAGATTAGAATGTTGTTGCTATCACACATTTTTCAAAGTCCAGAAATTAGAAGGATGCATTGTAGGTCAAAAACACAAATGCTAGAAAACACACAGTTAGGGTTCTCACTCCATTTTAAATTTTGCTATCTCACCCTGATTGTCCTCCAGGTCTTCGTAGAATGCAACTACCAGCCTCTTCATAGGAATTTTAATATTGCTTATTGAATTATAGTAGAAAGTATGGTTATGTAAAGTCTAACTCATCAGGAAACAGCCATGTGCTTTTGTGTTTGTACAATTTCTAGTACATGCTAGGTGCTACCAGAAACATGAAATAAATAATATTTATTAACTATAATGAACTCAGTATGGTATTATACTGTATGCTAATATAATCTATGTGAAGTACAGGAAGAAAGCACATTCCATATTGCAAAACGGGGGATATCTGTGACCTACATGGTCAGGATCTACACAGGAAAAGTTCATAACTAACTTGCATATGGAGTCTCCATAAGGTATCAGGAGGGGAAATGGATAGCGAGATAGATCTGGATATCCAGCCCATAGTGATGTGGTACAGGATAATGTGTGTTTGTATGGGGGGGAAAAAAGGGGGGGGGGGAGCACTATGGTATGAATAACAAACCTCTCTCATTGGAAAGGTGGAGGGTTTGAACATGAGCCTCTAATTAGTGAGTAGCTCTATAGTTTGCATGACACCATGTAGGTGTGTGCCTGGAATAGCAGAGGTTCTGTTACATATGAAATTTAGGCTATGATCCTGCAAACTTGTCAGTACATGTGTAGGACTACACAAGTAGTTACTGAAGTTATGCACGTGTGTGTTTAGTTAGAAGGAATCGTAGGGAGTAGAATGTACTTTTGAGTTGGAAACCAGAGTATTTCCACATTTGTTGATGTTTTGGTTTTTTGAGCTTCAATTTTCAAGTTGCCTAACTTTCAAAGGTATTTCCATTTTGAATTTCTTGACTTTCAAATTGCTTTTGTTATAACTACAGTATTCCATAATGCTCTTTTAACTTGGATATCCATTTACCAACTTAACTTTTGTTTGTTTTGTAATTTGGCATTGCATTGGTGTAATAGACCAGTGGTCCATCTAGCCTAGTATCCGGTCTTCCAACAGGCTGGTATCAGATGCTTCAGAGGGAGTGAACAGAACAGGGAAATTATCCAGTGATAAATCACCTGTCCCCCAGTCCCTGTTTCTGATAGTCAGAAACATGTTTAAGGACACCCGAAGCATGGGGTTGCGTTCCTCACCATCCTGGCTAATACCCATTGATGGACCTATCCTCCATGGTTGGCACATAAAATGTAAGAGTGAATTGCAATTACTGGTAAAAGAGTCTAAGCTGCTGGTAATGCACCTCAAGTCCAACATATTTTTCCAATTTTAGACTGTATTAACAATTTTGTACTTGGTAAACTTTTTAAAGAAGTTTGTACTATATTTTTTACTGACTAGATGATGGTATGACCGCTAAACATAAAAATAATTCAAAAACTAATCAATGCAGCCCAACTGTCAAATATTAGTTGAAAAAGTACAAATGAAATATACCACCATATCAACAGTGGAATAAATAGCTAAACATTCTTAAGGATAATGTGAGAAGTATAAATTATACACTAATGCCTCTACCTTCACCCACCTTGCTTACTTGGTAAAATTATAAAAACAATAGAGCATTACAGCAAGAAAAGGGGAGTATTGATTTTGTAATAATTCCTAAGCATTATGCAACAACAAAAAAACTATTTTTTATTTGGACCAGTAAGTACTGTAAGTAAAAGGAAATGGAAATAGCATGAAATGAATAAATAAATCCTATCCCGAGCATCCACTTTAGGTGAAAAGCTAGAGCCATTTATCAGCAACAGTGATTTGTTAGACAGAACCACTTTTTCTCCATCTTCTTACATAATTTTCATTACCTTAAAGATACATTTGTTAAAGAGTTGCCAAAAAGGGGGGGAAGGGGAAGCAACACTTTTACTATAAATACACAACTATATTTAAGTAATGTTCAGGATGTATATCAAGCAAAGAAATCCAAACTCATGCCTCATTTTAACCTGTCCTCTTAGAACAGTGTTCCACACCTAGCTAATGTGCCATATATGGTAAGTTTGCAGTGTTGCTGTAGCCGTATTGGTCCCAGGATATTAGAGAGACAAGGCGGGTGATGCAATACCTTTTACTGCAGCAAATTCTGTTAGCGAAAAAGAAAAAAAAATGTTCTCTTTCACCAACAGAAGTTGGTCTAATAAAAGATACTACCTGACCTACCTTGTGTCTCTGATATATGGAAGGTAACATTATCTAACCTCAGACTAAGGAATGCAGTTTACAATGAGACAAGTTAGGGACGCTATTGGCAGCCAGTAAAGGACAGTTTGTGCTTCTTGGGCTTTCTCAGTTAGTATCGCCCTAGCCAGGCCACAGGTTAAGTGACACTGTGGAAAATCTCCCTAAAGCACATGAGACTAACAATAGGGTTATGCTTCCCAAGGAAAGACTGGCTGAATATGCAAAGGAATATAAAAGTGTGTGTAATGACCTACTCTGATGTGCAGGATTTAAGATTCTATTCTCCCTGTACCTTGTTTGCAGCTGCAAATAAACTTTTCTCCACCCCGTTGTGATTATTGAGTGAAGCACACCGGGTAACGAACCCCCCCGATGTTGTTCGCCTCTGGCACTGGGTGCCGGCAACAAGAGCAAGGACCTTCCATCATTCAGAGAACTTTCTACAGTTTTGGCTGGACTTTCTCTGCTCTGTGCCAATTGGCCATTGCTACAACCCTCTCCCTCCCTTTTCCTCAGTCTCCTCATTCCAGTTTCACTCCACTCCTCCCCCTTTTTCTATTTAGTTTATCCTATAGTCAAAATGATCAAATAAAACTGTGGAACTAACATAATGTTTGCTGCCAGCACACTGTACATTCTGCTGTGTCTGTCTTATCTATTTGTAAGACAGACACAGCCTCTTTGTAACCTCTTTGGGGCCCTAACCAAAAACCCTATCAAACAGATTTCTTCTGTAGCGTGCCACCCAGGTCACCAAATTCAGGCAATTCCAGTCTAAGGCTTCAGAAAGCACATTCCAGAGTCCTAGAGAGCTCACAGAGAACACTCTGCCTGCCTGCGAGCCACCCATTATTTTACAAGGAGATGCAGCTCCAGCTCAGCTGTAGTAGTGCAGCATAGGGAGCGTGGTGATGCCTCTGGCAGGTCAGTCCCAGCCCATTTAGACTTTATAGGTTATCCCCAACATCTTAAACTTCATTCAGTAATTCACCATGTCTGGTTGCAGCAGTGCTGATCATCAAGTTCCAACTCCTCTGTCGCTACCATTGTAGGAAGGAGTCGCTTACAGAAGATTATAACGGAAGCTCAGTAGTAAATTCAACTGCAAATTTCCCACATCAGCACATAAATTTCAGTCTTTTCACACCAGGCAAGCACACCAAATCAATAACTCAAAGATCATGGAACTTGGGACAAACAAAAGTTTGCTCATTGACTGGATTGGAATTGGCGTCTCCCAGCCAAGATATGGATAACATTCTGGGTTTTGTAGATCTTTGTAGATTGCTGGTAATTAAGTCAGGAAAAATTAGCTTTATTTCCACAGACCTAAAGCCCAAGCTAGTATATTTAAAAGGTAGTTGGAGACAGAGACATGGTCCCAGAGTAAACTGTCCCAGAAATATAGGTAAAAGATCTAACTTCCCCTTCCCTTATCCAAAAACAGAGATCTTGTCAGGACCTTTCCTGACTGGCCATGCAACTGCCAAAGCTCAATTTTCTTACATGCTGGATTTCAGGGAAAATTGAGAAATATAAAGGCTGTAAAAACCATACTTAACTGAATGATCTCTTTGGGATTTGGGCATA
Organism: Chelonia mydas; assembly: GCF_015237465.2. NCBI lineage: Eukaryota > Metazoa > Chordata > Testudines > Cheloniidae > Chelonia > Chelonia mydas. The sequence continues at coordinate 74,211,120 of NC_057851.1, forward strand.
ACGTTTCTAGTATTTACAGTATGATAGACTGCCTATGTCTGTGTGTTCTTCAGGGCAACTTCTTCCTTTCCTATCCCTTTAACCAGAGATAATCTCCCCTTAAAACTATAGCTAATTCAGAGGTTAAAAAATAATAAAAGTAAATTTGAATATTCTGAATGGTTGCTAGGAGAATATGGAAAAGTGAAAACATTTTTTTCCCTACAGAAAGGTGTTTTAGTTTGGTTTTGTTATTTAAAATTTGATTTTTATTTATTTAAGGAAAAACTCTATTAAGATCACTACAGTTTATCACAGTAGTAATAAACTAAATCCAGGACTTTCTATTTTATATATTAAAAAAATGAGTGGTGTTCATGTATATGTGCTTGAAAATAGAAAGTCCTGAATTTTGTATATTACTACTGTAACAAATGGTAGTGATCTTAATAGAGAGTTTGTCCTTAAATAAATAAAAATCAAATACACACACACACACACACACACACACACACACACACAGAGAATGATCCTGCAAGACTGAGATAAATGGAGTTTTGCTATTCGCTTCAATAGGAGCAGTACTCATTCACCATAATGAGTGAAAAGCACACGTACACTTGAAGATACCAAGTCTTGAATTTTTTTTTGGTTTTCCTCCAATGTATACCATGGAAAGATTGTACAGTTATCGTCTAAAGCAGGGGTGGGCAAACATTTTGGCCCAAGGGCCACACTGGGGTGCGAAACTGTACAGAGGGCCGGGTAGGGAAGGTTGTGCCTCCCCAAACAGCCTGGCCCCCGCCCCCTATCTGACCCCTCCCACTTCCCAGCCCCTGCCTGCCCCCCTCAGAACTCCCCACCCATACAACCCCCCCCACTCCTTGTCCCCTGACTGCCCCCTCCCAAGACCCCCCCCAACTGCCCCCCGGGACCCCATCCCCTATGGACCCCCCCCCATTCTCCATCGCCTGTCCCCCCACCAGAACCTCTGCCCTATCCAACCACCCCCTGCTCCCTGTCCCCTGACTGCCCCCCCCCCCCCCGGAACCTCCTGCCCCATATCCAACCCCTCGGCCCCTGCCCCCTTACCATGCCACTCAGAGCGGCATGTCTGGCAGCTGTGCCGCCCGGCCGGAGCCAGACATGCTGCCACGCTGCCCTGCATGAGCACACAGCCCCGCCACCCAGAGCGCTGGCAGCTTGGCTGCAGAGGGGCATGGGGGGAAGAGAACAGCTGGGGAGAGGCTGGGGACTAGCCTCCCTGGCCAGGAGCTCGGGGCAGGATGGTCCCGCGGGCCGAATGTGGCCCGTGGGCTGCAGTTTGCCCACCTCTGTTCTGAGGGTTAAGAGGAGAAGAGAATTAATCTAGTGCTCTTACTCAGAACATTTCAGGAATATCTTAAACTCTTGCATGCATACACACACACACACACACACCCCCTCTTTAAAAGAGAAGGCAGCTAAAATAAAAATCTCACCATATTATTTTGTAATCTTGGCTGATACTACCTACTGCCATATTTTTCAAGTGGCTGACAGCATAAATGGAGAGAAAAACTGAGCTACTGCAGCCATAAAATGTGACATTTTTAATATCAGTATTCAGCATAAAACTTTCTCCAGTGAAAAATCTTATCCAAAGCACAAAGCTAAACCCTTTCTGCAAATTTGTAATCCTCCAATAGAAGTTCTAAAATTCTGAGAGACGTTCATAATATTTCAGATAAATGAGCTCAACTAGAATTAACTATCTAATGAAAACTGTTTCCGCATTTCAAAACATATAACACATTTAAAATAAATGAGCCCTGAAATTATTCAATTATGCAAATATTTCAGAGCATTTAATTTTTCCTTTTAATAGGTGCGTATCTTTAGGGAACTTGTATTTTCAAGTATACATTAAAGTTCTACCTTATATATAAAAAAAAGGAACTAATTTAAGTTTCCACGTACATGCTCTCTCATTTATTCCAAAATATATCAAACAAAGCTTTTTAACTACAACCCAGTTTTATAATAGGTTTTAAAAAAAAAATCCTCTAGGGTCCAACTTCAAAAGCATTCGAGTAATTTGTGAACAGTCATCCCCCTTTATCAAACCTTCATTGCATTGCTTGAAAACTTTTAGCAGATTTTTCATGAGCCTTCATCTAGTTAAACAGCATCTCACTCTGTGAGAAGCCTCATATTCTACTGAGTAAGGGTGTGAGTATTTGCCCCTTTATACCATTTCCGACGTACACTTTTAGTCCTAGAATAAGATTGGTTAAAGAATTTTTTCACAAGCTAAAGTACTTGTGCCTCAAAAATAACACTCAAGAATTCCTCTTGTCTAGGTTACCATCTATTATTTTAATACCTAGCAGGCTTACTAGGACAGGGATCTAGCCATTGTACACATATATATTAAGCGACAGTCTAAAGAGACAACATAAAACAGTTGAGTGAGAGGAGGGAGGATGGAGTTAACAATAACTGGATGTTTTAGCAGAGATAGCTGTATGCACAATACATAAACAGCAAACTAATCGCTCACAACCTCTCCATCCATTATCAGATGGCAATGTTCTGTATGCATTGTGGCAGATTTAAATGCTACATATTTAATGAATTTGATTTGAAATATACTTTAAGATAGATCATGGAATAGGTAAGTGTATTTACAAAACATTAAAAGTACAACCTAGAACAATAAAAAAAAACAGGAAAAGCCAAAAGGCCACAATATCCCACTTTTCCAATATATACTTTGACGTGTTTGTCCATTGAGAGGGATGATGACTTTTTGGGGGGAGGGGGTGTCCCCCCACATCTGTTACACTGGGGTGTGCCCTAAAACAATTTCTTTCCTGCCAAGAGACAAAATCGGACCATTTCTAAATTCGCACTCAAAATCATTTTCTCTCCCTTTGCCTCAGGTTTATGAGATTTATCAGCACTAGGATTCAGAGAAGTAGATATACTTGGTTTACTTAGGTGTTTCTCCTTGTTACCTTTCTTTTTACAGCCAGAAATTACCCACAATGACTCCAAGATATTTTTCTTGAATGGTAACAGTGAATTTAGAATCCATCATTTTTTATGTATAGTTGGGAATTACATTTTACAATGTGCATTACTTTGCACTTATCAACAGTGAATTTCATCTGCCATTTTGTTGCCGAGTCACCCAGTTTTGAGAGATCTCATGGTGACTCTTCACAATCCGCTTTGGACTTAACTATCTTAAGTAGTTTTGTATCATCTGCAAATTTTGCCACCTCACTGTTCACCCCTTTTTCCAGATTATTTATGAATATGTTGAGCGGCACTGATCCCAGTACAGACCCTTGGGGAACACCACTATTTACCTCTCTCCATTCTGAAAACTGACCATTTAATTCCGACCCCTTTGTTTCCTGTCTTTTAACTTGTTCCTGATCCATCAGAGGACCTTCCCTCTTATTGCATGACTGCTTACATTGCTTAGGAGCCTTTGGTAAGGGATCTTGTCAAAAGCTTTCTGAAAGTACAAGTACACTATAGCCACTGGATCACTCTTGTCCACATACTTGTTGACCCACTCAAAGAATTCCAATAGATTGGTGAGGCAAGATTTTCCTTTACAAAAGCCATGTGACTCTTCCCCAATAAATCATGTTCATCTCTGTCTCTGATAATTCTGTTCTTTACTATAGTTTCAACCAATTGGCCTGGTACTGAAGTTATGCTTACCAACCTGTAACTGCCATCATCACCTCTGGAGCCTTCTTAAAAGTCGGGGACACATTAACTATCATCCAATCATCTGGTACAGAAGCTGATTTAAGCGACAATTTACATATCACACTCAGTAGTTCTGCAATTCCATAGCTGAGTTCCTTTCGAACTCTTAGATGAATACCATCTGGTCCTGGTCACCTATTACTGTTTCATTTATAAATTTGTTCCAAAACCTCCTCTATCAGTATCTGACTCTGGGACAGTTCCTCAGATTTGTCACCTAAAAAGAATGTCTCAAGTGTGCGAATCTCCCTCACAGCCTCTACAGTTAAGACTGATGCAGAGAATTCATTTAGCTTCTCTGCAATGGCCTTATCTTCCTTGAGTGCTCCTTCAGCACCTCAATCATTCAGTGGCCCCACTGATTATTTGGCAGGCTTCCTGCTTCTGATGTACTTAAAAAAAAAAAAAAATTGTGGTTAGTTTGAGTCTTTAGCTAGTTTCTCGTCAAATTCTTTTTTGGCCTGCCTAATCATACTTTTACACTCGACTTTCCAGAGTTTATGATTCTTTCTATTTTCCTCGATAGGATTTAAGGATGCCTTTTTGCCTCTAACCACTTCTTTTACTTTGTTGTTTAGCCATGGTGGCATTTTTTTGGTCCTCATACTGTGTTTAACATAATTCACCATTCCCTCAGCTAGCAGTGGGCATAATGCTGCATGTTCCATTAGCTCAATTTTGTTATCCTTTTCAAAAACTGTAGTACTTTATTTCCAAAGGATATATACAATATGCCACTTCAGTAACTTTTCCAATAGTATTTCCAATACTGTATATACTCTACCAACTGATAATACAGAAAGGTCAACTTTTTGGCATCCTATTAACAAAGAAGATCTTTTTAGTTATCTTTGCACATTATTAATGAACTACAACCTATCCTGGAAAATGATCCCTCACTCACAGACCTTGGGAGGCAGGCCAGTCCTCGCTTACAGACAACCCCCCAACCTGAAGAAAATACTCACCAGCAACTACACACCACACCACAGAAACACTAACCCAGGAACCAATCCCTGTAGCAAACCTTATTGCCTACTCTGTCCCCTACTATCTACTCTAGCGACACCACCAGAGGACCCAACCACATCAGCCACACCATCAGGGGCTCATTCACCAGCATGTCTACTAATGTTATATATGCCATCATGTGCCAGCAATGCCCCTCTGCCATGTACATTGGCCAAACCGGATAGTCCCTACGTAAAAGAATAAATGGACAGAAATTGGACATCAGGAATGGTAACATACAAAAGCCAGTAGGAGAACCCTTCAATCTTCCTGGACCTTCTATAACAGATTTAAAAGTAGCTATACTTGAACAAAACACACAGAAACAGACTTCAAAGAGAAACTGCAGAACTAAAATTCATTTGCAAATTTAACATCATTAATTTGGGCTTGAATAGGGACTGGGAGTGGCTGACTCACTACAAAAGCAGTTTTGCCTCTCCTGGAATTGACACCTCCTCCTCAATTATTGGGAGTGGACTACATCCATCCTGATCAAATTGGCCCTGCCGACACTGGTTCTCCACTTATGAGGTAACTCCCTTCTCTTCCTGTGTCGGTATATAATGCCTGCATCTGTAATTTTCACTCCATGCATCTAAAGAAGTGGTTTTTTACCCACGAAAGCTTATGCCCAAATAAATCTGTTGGTCTTTAAGGTGCCACCGGAATCCTTGTTGTTTTCATAGTTAGTTTGAATTCTGAAGGTATTGTCACTGAGATTCCAGAGCAGTTTTCCACTGTTTATGAGTAACATCTCACAACATCCTTGTGACTCAATTAAATATTTTTTTAAACTAACATGGATCCTGATGCAAAGAGAAGCTAAGTGATTTACTCAGTCACATAGAACTGTGAGTGGACATTTCAATAAGACTTTAATCCAATCAGGAGCATTGTTAATGTTACCATTGACACTACAAGTGACAGCCACATTTTAATTGAATCAGTAACCAACTATATTGTACTCCTGATTCAGTAGTTTTGTTGCTTTTTTTAGCATGGAATGACAGCTCTAAATTACTGACTGAGTCCTGTGCTTTCACCAGTAGTACTTCCTTGTAATATTAACATTTAAATATAACCTATTAAATAAAACTTTAAAAGGATCACAGATCATTGCAAAATTCAGTATTAATCTATCTTCAAACAAGTAATTATAAAAAATAAGAAAACTATCATTTAATTACCTTTTCAAGTGGTTTACTCACCTCATCTAAGTCTTTGATATAAACTATTTTTTCCTCAGTGCCAACAGGCATTGGTTCACTATGGGGGATCTTTACTTCTTCATACATTTTGTTGTTTTCCCTCTGGATCGCCTCCGGTAGAAGCATCTGTAACAATTTGAAAAAAAAAAGTTACTGGAAGAAAGAAAAAATGGCATTAAAATATGCTAGAAATAATGAATTGAGTGACCAGTGATTTATCTCTTGTCCTTACATATACATAGTTAACAACTAATGTGACTGAACTTGAAGTTAGAAAAATCCCTATATGTTTATTACTTGTACAGGTAGCAACAGAATCAAAAAATGGGGGGAAAAAACCACAAGCATTTTACTATCCAGAGGTTCATTCATAAAACTGAGATGAATTAGACAATACTTGTTTCCTGTTAAAAATGACAGGTCTAATTAAATTTTAGGAGAGGAAATTATTAAAAGCCTGGATTTTCAGGAAGTGTACATTTTGTTAGAATCAATTCAACAGCTTCTGAAAAACAACTGAGGAAGAAAAAAAAAATATATGTAAAGACTTAAGTCTCCATGGAAGTGAAAACCAACCCATCAGAAGAAAGATTATTGTCTAAGTGAAAATAAAATATATGAAAATACTCAACCATTTGCAGAAGCAAAATTTGGTACAGTGCTTCAATTAGCAGTAAAACATCTGAGGTAACAAAAGAAACCCAGCTGCATATTATTTACTAGGATAAATGCATTGTTGAGAAAAGGTCATATAGCAAAGGTATACCTTTGCACCCCCAATGAATGCTGACGTTCTCATAGCTTCAGCCTGGGAATCATAAACATGTGGATAATGAATTTTTTCAAAGTTCATCTCTCTCTGCCTGCTTAGGACCGGCACACTTCGAGCATTCAGAAGTGATTGTTCTCTGTAAAGAGAAAAATAACTGAAGTAATTCTGCCAATCACAGGCCTACCTTGCCAAAAAATAAAACAACAACAAACAAATACAGTATGTTAATATCATAGTAACAGAATGTTCTTATTGATGTTTTTGTTCTTCTCACTCCCAGGTACATAATGTGTATCAAAATTTATGATTCTCCATATTTAAAATTCCAACTGCTGTTTTTCTCAATACCAAAGGCAATGCCTTATTTGCTTGCCTTCCCTCCCCCCGACTCCACTTTTACATGACAACATGGAAAACAATACCCATTAATCTGGGGGCTGGGGGAGAAGGAGATTTGAAACACTTGGTACAGACTTCATAAATCTTAAGCTAGTGGTGTGTGCACAGCACTCAAGGAAGATGGCTTATCTCCCTAATCTACATCTCTAACCCATGTGGATGAAACCAAGAAGATTCTAATTAAGCAGATGACTGCTTTCTTATCCCAGAAAATAAGGTTTTCATACAAAAAAAAATTCTAGACTTGTAATAAGACGTGACTTGAAGTGAGAATCATCTAATCGCCAAAGGTGAACTAAAAGAAAATAAATGATTATGATACATTAAAGTTGCAATTACAGCACAAGCATTTTTCAACTTTTGGCATTTATTACCTTTGCATCCGCAGCTCCTTGGGATCAAAGCACATTAGTCCTTCTCCAAAACTTTCTCCATCTTCCCCAGCTCGTTTTTCTCGTCTGGCAATTCGTTTTTCTTCCCGACGATATTGTTTCATTAATAGCTTTTCTTGTTCAGACTGAATTGTGACTTGACAACCATAATTGGGTTTAGTGTTGTCCCCTACGAGTTTTTTACACTGTTCTGCAACATGGAAATAGATAAGGCTCTCTGTGAACATTAGAGACTGACTTATTTTTCTAAATGATTTTAAAAAGTTGTTAATTTTTTCAAAATACAACGCAAGTTGTGACAGACTACTAATGCTTAAAATTGTTTAGCATTATTTAGTTTGCAAATGTGCTAGGTTCTTTCAAAACACAATGAAAAAGACAGCCCATGCCCAGAGAGAAAACAATTTAAACATTATCATTAGGAAAATATTATGCTTCACTTCATGTGTTCAACTACATAATTCTTCATTCAACAGCACTTGGGGCCAAATTGTGAAACACCTAGCATGATGGTGAACGGGTGTACAGGGTTGAAAATTACTCCCTTGTTACCCTAAGACATATATCCATGCCATCAGAGTAAGCAAGATCCACAAAATTTCTAACAACTCCTCCCCCACAACCCAATGCCTGAAGTGGGCAGATCGGAGTGGAAACTGGTTGGCACCTTTGTCTGCCCCTTCCCAATGTACCAGCCAATGTAGCTGCACTGCATAATGGATGTTCTACTGGTTACAGACCCGACACAATGTATTTCTTCCCTACGCAGTCTGTGTCTACGAGCATGGGGGTTGGGTAATTCTGGCTCTGCAGAAGATTATTCAGCTTCAACAACTAAACCCAGGAGTTAAATTCTGATGGGGGTAAAAGTTTTGCAGCACATACCTTCCACCTACACTGACATCCAAAAGACTAAGCCCCCACTTCTCTCAATATCCATATTAGATAAGTCTGATGTTATGATTCATTAAAGAGAAACTGTCAAGATACACACATTATATTAATCACTTCTCAAACTCTTACTGTTGTAATCCTCATCCTTCCTGTATCTATTGCCATCTCTCACTGTATTAAGTTTAATTCAGACTGAACTCCTCAGGGCAGAGCCTGTTACTTGACTTATCTATAAAGCACCATGCACATGTTGGTGCTGTGCAAATACATTATATCAGACATTTTACTCTAAAACATGCTCAAATACTCCACTTACATCACATTAGAAAGGAGGCAGTTAGCTGTGTATAGTCAAAGGGAGGGATACTTAAAGTAGTCTTACATAGTTCACATATATACACTAAGGAAAATGGTGATTCTTCCAACATAGCTATTAGGTTATATAGATCAGCGGTAGGTAGAAAGCTAGTGATGTTCCTAGCATAGAAGTCTGGAACTTATTTTATGATATAAGCAGGCCAGAGTTTTCAAATCTAGGTGCCTACAGTTAGACTTCTGAATACATATTTAGGCATGAGGGCTATTATTTTCAAAGTGAGAGTCTATAATTCAGGTTCCTAAGTCCACATTTAAGCACGTAAATAAATGACCTGATTTCAAAGACTGTAGAATAGATAAATAGCTCTTTCAAGAGAACAGAGGCTGTTAAGCACTCATTACTTTTGAAAAATCAACCTACCGCTTTAAACTCCTAAATATGGCCTTGGGTTCCTAACTGTAGGCCCTCACTTTTGAGAACGTTGGCCCTGATGTAAATGAAAGCTGCCAAAACACCTGCAGTTTACACGGACTTCAGTAAGATTTGCAAGTGCTCACCACTTCTGAAAAACATTTTATTTAGATGCGTAAATATCAGTTTAAGAGCTTAACTTTAGGCACCCAGGTTTGAAAATGTTGGCCACAATCTATAAAACCATAAATTTTTTATTATTTATTTTTATAGATTTTTTTTTTTTTTTTTTTTTTTATAAATTAGGTCAGTATTATCATCCCCATTTAACAAATAGGGAAACTGATCCACAGAAAGGTAATGTGACGTGGCCAAAGTCAAGCAGCTGGTCCATGGCAGAGCCAGGAATAGAACCCAGGTCTCCTAGTTCAGTATTTCCCAACCCGTGTGCCATCAGGCCTGAACAGGCGTGCTGCAGAATATTTTGAAAAACTACATGTGAGAATGAGAACAAAAAAACCTTTGCCTTGTATTTGAATTAGTGTCGGCGCCAGATTGCATTCTGTACTTTTGCTCTCCGGGACAAGGCCTCTTTCAAATATTATGTATGAGCCTCTGGAGCCGCCACTCCCACACAGCCTAGAAGGGAAGTGGGTATTCCGCTACAGTCCCCCAGGGTTGGGAGAAGGGAAGAACCCCAGGAGGAGAAGTAGAGGTCAGGGGTGGGGCTGAACTGGGAAAGTGGGGGCTGGATGTCACTTTCTCCACTGTGTATCAGAACTCTGGACGAAAACAGGCTGAGTTTTAATGTTTGTTAGTTTCCACCGCTGAAAATGTTAATTCTGGCACAAAAAAGACAGATTGTGATCTAACGTTAGCTGCTATGGTTGTTTTGATTTTAAATCTGCTAGCCTTGTTCTGGATTGGCTCGTGAATATTCATGAGTTCATTTGGAGACAATATGGTATTGTGCCTCAAAATAATTCAAGGTCTCAAGGCGTGCCATGGCAGAGAAAAGGTTGGAAACCACTGTTCTAAGTCACAGTCCCGTGCAATATCGACTATGCCACTCTGACAGAAAAATCAGACACGTACAGTTAAAATATAGACTCATCTTGATTTAACACAGTTATTCTTCTGTAAAGAAATGTTTTGGCATTAACAGATTTAATCAACAGGAAGTATTAGGTATGCCTGGACTGGAAAAAAAATCTATCCATGTTAGGTGTTTAGTGATCTACACATTGGATTTCGTTTCTTTGATGGTTGCTTTTTTAATACAGTGGTATACATTTTTTTAATCAATGTTCTGCTAGAGTTGTTTTCATTTAAAATGTAACTTTCAAAAGGAAAATGATTTTAGGTAAATTAGGTCTGAAATTATTAAATACAATTACAATTCCTCATATCTCATATTTGCTTTCAACAATTTTTCCAACTTACAACTGACTCCTCAAATTTTAAATTCTGCAAATATAAAACTATGGCCAACCTTTGAAAAACGCATTTTGGTAAACTGGGGGCGGGACTAGGAATTCATCTGAGACAAATTCCCAGGCTGCATCTGCAAAACCCAGAACAGCCCACTCTTCACTGTCATGTTCCATTGCCATACACTGTATTCATACTACACATAGCTGTGTTTCAGAAGCAGAGAAAGGAATTCTAACGTATACTGCAGACAGAAAAAAAAATTTGTTTCCAAACATGGCTGTGATGCCATATTTATCCAGAGTGGCTCTCTGCACCAAACAATGTTAAAAATTCTGTTATTTAATATTAACATTGAAAAACTGTAGACTACCCTTATGGGCCCTTCTCACATGCTCCACCTATTGCCATTTTTTTTTCTGGGAAGATCTAGAAGGTCCAGTCTGCAGATGCCTTCTCCCAGCTCAGGTTGACAGACTCAGGCTCCCAGGGCTTGCGCTACCATGCTAAAAATAGCAGTGTAGACAGCATATTGAAGTTAAGGGTCAGGCTGGATCTTGGGCTCAGAACCCACTCACCTCCCTAAGCTTCAGAGCCTGATCTCCAGCCCGAGCTGCAAAATCTACACAGCTATTTTTAGTGCAATAGGGCGAGTCCCGCAAGCCTGAGTCACTCAACCCAGACCGAGAAGCTTGCTGCCACAGGCTGTGCACACATACCCTATGTGCCGCCCACCCTTTGCCAAAAAATTCCTTCATATTTGCAATTAGTGTATTGGGAGACAAATTAACTGGCACAAAAATATTTTCTACACACTCAGGCTTTAATCTAACACGCAACCTAAAGATTGAACACTGAGGAAAAATACAGTATCCCCTGACCATTTGAGAGTCCACATGGGTTACCAACTCCACAAGGCTGGCATACATTGTGACATAAATCCACTCTTCTCTAACTACCACCGCTCTGCAGTCTACTACTGTCAGCCATAAGTTTTACAGGCTAGCAAAACTTTCTATTTAGGATCTGTAAAACTGAAACCACAAGCAATTTACCGCTGGTTAAGTTAATTGTAATGATCCTATTCATGGGTTTCCCATTCTAAAAAGAGGAGTGAAAACACCTTCTCCAACTGGTCATCTTGCCAAATCCTTCAGTTTAAATTTCTTGGCAACTCCTGGCATACTGGGATCTCTGGATGGACACTTTGGGCACATATTTATTAATATAATCTGCAGTACAGTCAAACAAGTACTGCTTCCGACTGTTGTAACTGACTCGGTAACAAGTGAACTGATATAGGTAGTGTGCAAGAAGCCCAGGTATGAGCAGCTTCTCTCTCACCAATCTAACCATCAGCTTCTCCTGGTGGCCTGAGAGAGCTGCGACATGTAGGTTCTGCAGGACAGTTAGTAGTGTCTCCACTGTCTGTGCAGTTTATAATGCCTTCAGGGAACTGGAAAAACCACTGATGTCTTGGCAGATCGCTCTACTTTTTTTCAGCTGAGATATCTTTTCCTGCTCCCAAGTCTTTAACCAGCAGATCACTAGGTGGGTTCTCAACTGAGCACCACAGTCATTAACTTTATATTGCCGTGGGACCTGAAGGCCTCAAGCAGGTTAGGCCCCCATTCTGCTGTATACCGTGTGGGCATATACAAAATGAATGTTTCCATTCCATATGGTTTCCAATTTAAAAAAAAAAGATACGACATGAGGGTGAGAAACAAGTGGGAAGATGGGGGAAAACAGGGTAACAAAAACAATCGGATGTTTTAGGACAGCATAGCACTGTGCACAGTTCTTAGCCAATTAGTAGCCGCAATCAAAGCATGTCACCTGCTTAGCCTTTACCAGATAGCAATTTTCTGTACTCCTTGCAATAGAGGTGAAAGGTGAGGAAGGAGCTGAAGGAAGATAAATAAGGTGGCGGCTTGGAACCTCCATACACTTGGGGAACTTCTACAGGAGGCGGCTGGCTCAGTCTCTTGCTTTTCTGTCATTTCTACCATAATTGTCCCATGAAAGTTTGGGTGGAGTCAGTGTCATAGCCTGGATTATTGCCTTTCCTGAGCGCTCAGACATTTTTTCTTTACTTTATAACACTGATTTAAAATTAATTATTTATAATGCAAGGCAATGTACTTTATAAAAACAAACCACCTTGACCTTTCTTCACACATCATTCTTTTGAAAAGTGGCTACAATGCAAAGGTGCTACTCTCCTGTGACTTGTATTTGAGCAATAGGAGCATGCGGTGAAAGCAACACGAAGAATAACCAAACATCGACTCAGCTGCATGACAATCTGGTGAAGGAGCAACACAATGTCTATGGTAAAAAATGAGCATTGGAGAGTAAAACGAAAGAGACTATTATTTTTTTAATTCAAAATTAGAGGCAAGCAAAGCATGCTCCCTTCTTCAATATATGCATATAGTGAAAACTTTTTAATGGGATAAAGAAAACTTGTTTGATTTATCTAATCAGGCAGTTTAAAACTCAAAAACTCTGACTTCAATCGATTTTGAAAAGATTTCAACAGTTTCTTACCTTGTAGAGACTGCAGCTTATAATCATTTGGCCAGGACAGAGATCTCTCCACAATCATAGTCCTATTCTGTAGGAGTTTCTCTATGAGTTCAAAGCCCTCAGGGCCTAACAGCTCAAATAACTAAGGAAAAATAGAAAACAAAAAGATCATGCTCCTAAAACATTTTTCCACAAATTAGAACAAGAGTTTATAAACTAAGAGTCTATAATAATTTTGCCCTGGGTAACACTGTATTTCTTGGAGATTTAAACAAAAATAATTCTGTCCAAAATAGGTCACACCTCGTATTCATCCAGTGCCTTCACTACTTCTATCAGTTTTAGAACAGAAAGCACTCACATTTTATGATGAGTGGCAATATAAATCCAAAGAGAGGGAGAGAGGATTAGGAATTGTTCTGGCCACAAAATTGCCCTACCTCTCCAGGGATAAATAGATCCAATTTAAATTCACAGGGGAAAGAGGACACCTGATCAAAGAAACACTAGACCCTGCCACACTTGCACTAAGAAGTATCTTACACCACAGTTTGTCCAATTTTCTTCAATGGGACAACGTGGAGTACTGTATTACTCTATGTGAGATAGGGTGGCAGACGTGGCCCTAATAGTAAGTCATGAATTATGTATTCTTTTCTGCACAGCAAGTTCTACTTGGTGTTGACTTTTCTAATGTAACAGAAGCCGTATGTTTCTCCTCAATATCTCTGTTTTGGTCATTGGGTCTTATATGCAATGCCTCAGATTTTTTGCTGTCTCCCATGTTGCCTTCTGGCTCTGATCCAAATGCCACTGAAGTAAATGAAAAGAATCTAACTTCAGTGGGCTTTCTATCAGGCCCAAGAAAAGTATCCACGTTTTTCCATATTGCATTAAAAGATATCACGGAGATCAACATGCCCATTAGCAGACTTATTAAGAATTATTAAAAATCACTCCCTTTCTTGATCAGACTACCCCTTTTTTTCAATGGAGACTGGATACTCCCTGTTTCCAGATAGGAGCAACCTGCCGTCATGATCTTCTGGGGAGTGTAAAGAGGAAAATGAGTCATAAGTCCAGTCAGCAGTATTTCCCGTAAATATAAACAAACTTGTTTGTCTTAGCAATTGGTTGAACAAGAAGTAGGACTGAGTGGAATTGTAGGAACTAAATTTTACATTGTTTTGTTTTTGAGTGTGGTTATGTAACAAAAAAAAAAATCTGCATTTGTAAGGGAACCTGAGAGGCAGTGACCATGAGATGGTCGAGTTCAGGATCCTGACACAAGGAAGAAAGGAGAGCAGCAGAATACGGACCCTGGACTTCAGAAAAGCAGACTTTGATTCCCTCAGGAACTGATGGGCAGAATCCCCTGGGAGAACAACATGAGGGGAAAAAGGAGTCCAGGAGAGCTGGCTGTATTTTAAAGAATCCTTATTGAGGTTACAGGGACAAATCATCCCGACATGTAGAAAGAATAGTAAATATGGCAGGTGACCAGCTTGGCTTCACAGTGAGATCCTCGCTGATCTTAAACACAAAAAAGAAGCTTACAAGAAGTGGACGATTGGACAAACAACCACGAAGGAGTATAAAAATATTGCTCGGGCATGCAGGAGTGAAATCAGGAAGGCCAAATCACACTTGGAGTTGCAGCTAGCAAGAGAGGTTAAAAGTAACAAGAAGGGTTTCTTCAGGTATGTTAGCAACAAGAAGAAAGTCAAGGAAAGTGTGGGCCCCTTATTGAACGAGGGAGGCAACCTAGTGACAGAGAATGTGGAAAAAGCTAATGTACTCAATGCTTTTTTTGCTTCTGTCTTCACGAACAAGGTCAGCTCCCAGACTACTGCACTGGGCAGCACAGCATAGGGTGTGCTCCACAGCCCTCTGTGGAGAAAGAAGTGGTTCGGGACTATTTAGAAAAGCTGGACATGCACAAGTCCATGGGGCTGGATGCACTGCATCTGAGAGTGCTAAAGGAGTTGGCGGATGTGATTGCAGAGCCATTGACCATTATCTTTGAAAACTCATGGCGATCAGGGAAGGTCCCGGACGACTGGAAAAAGGCTAACGTAGTGCCCATCTTTAAAAAAGGGAAGGAGGAGGATCTGGGGAACTACAGGCCAGTCAGCCTCACCTCAGTCCCTGGAAAAATCATGGAGCAGGTCCTCAAGGAATCAATTCTGAAGCACTTAAAAGGAGAGGAAAGTGATCAGGAACAGTCAGCATGGATTCACCAAGGGCAAGTCATGCCTGACTAATCTAATTGCCTTCTGTGACAAGATAACTGGCTCTGTGAATGAGGAGAAAGCAGTGGATGTGTTGTTCCTTGACTTTACCAAGGCTTTTGATACGGTCTCCCACAGTATTTTTGCCAGCAAGTTAAAGAAGTATGAGCTGGATGAATGGACTATAAGGTGGATAGAAAGCTGGCTAGATCGTCAGGCTCAACGGGTAGTGATCAATGGCTCCATGTCTAGTTGGCAGCTGGTATCAAGGGGAGTGCCCCAAGGATTGGTCCTGGGGCCGGTTTTGTTCAATATCTTCATTAAGGATCTGGAGATGGCATGAATTGCACTCTCAGCAAGTTTGCAAATGACACTAAACTGGGAGGAGAGGTAGATACGCTGGAGGGCAGGGATAGGATACAGAGGAACCTAGACAAATTAGAGGATTGGGACAAAAGAAATCTGAAGAAGTTCAGCAAGGACAAGTGCAGAGTCCTGCACTTAGGATGGAAGAATCCCATGCACAGCTACAGACTGGGGACCGAATGGCTAGGCAGCAGTTCTGCAGAAGAGGACCTAGTGGATGAGAAGCTGGATATGAGTCAACAGTGTGCCCTTGTTGCCAAGAAGGCCAATGGCATTTTGGGATGTATAAGTAGTGGCATTGCCAGCAGATCGAGGGACGCGATCGCTCCCCTCTATTCAACATTGGTGAGGCCTCATTTGGAGTACTGTGTCCAGTTTTGGGCCCCACACTACAAGAAGGATGTGGAAAAATTGGAAAACGTCCAGCGGAGGGCAACAAAAATAATTAGGGGACTGGAACACATGACTTATGTTGAGAGACTGAGGGAACTGGGATTGTTTAGTCTGCGGAAGAGAAGAATGAGGGGCGATTTGACAACTGCTTTCAACTACCTGAAAGGGGGTTCCAAAGAGGATGGATCTAGACTGTTCTCCCCGGTAGCAGATGACAGAACAAGGAGTAATGGTCTCAAGTTGCAGTGGGGGAGGTTTAGGTTGGATATTAGGAAAAAAAATTTCACTAGGAGGATGGTGAAGCACTGGAATGCGTTACCTAAGGAGATGGTGGAATCTCCTTCCTTGGAAGTTTTTAAGGTGAGGCTTGACAAAGCCCTGGCTGGGATAATTTAGTTGGGCATTGGTCCTGCTTTGAGCTGGGGATTGGACTAGATGACCTTCTGAGGTCCCTTCCAATCCTGATATTCTAGGATTCTATAATTCTAAGTTACACTTTCATGATAAAGAGGTTGCACTACAGTACTTGTATGAGGTGAATTGAAAAATACTATTCTTTTTGTTTATTATTTTTACAGTGCAAATATTTGTGATAAAAATAATACAAAGTGAGCACTGTACACTTTTTATTCTGTGTTGTAGGAGAAATCAATATATTTGAAAATGTAGAAAAACATCTAAAAAATTTAATAAATTTCAATTGGTATTCTATTGTTTAAAAGTGCAATTAATCGCGATTAATTTTTTAAATCACAGTTAATTTTTTGAGTTAATCGCGTGAGTTAACTGCCATTAATCGAAAGCCCTACTTACTCCTAAGTCTGGAAAGTGACTGTAACCCGGAACTAATCTAAATTTGGGGTTGATGAGGTATAGAAGAACACTACCTGGTTAAAAAACAAATATCAGAATAAAGAAATGAACAAAAAATATATGTTGGTATCTCTACCAGAGCTTGATTATGAAAATTTTATCAGCTGACTGCAGTATCTTTTACCCAGCCTATTAAGAACCCCTTTCTCTTTTTTAATATTGCCTCTTCAACACATGGGCTTTTGCCTCTAGGTTGGTCTGTATTTCCATATCCATAGGTAATTATGTAATTTATAAAGCACATAATGCCTTCCCCCCGAAAAATACAAGTTATTTAAACGGTTTCAGAGTAGCAGCCGTGTTAGTTTGTATCCGCAAAAAGAAAAGGAGTACTTGTGGCACCTTAGAGACTAACAAATTTATTTGAGCATAAGCTTTCATGAGCTACAGCTCACTCACGAAAGCTTATGCTCAAATAAATTTGTTAGTCTCTAAGGTGCCTCAAGTACTCCTTTTCTTTTTGAAGTTATTTAAAGTGGAGGGAAGGGTATACTCCTGTAACAAATAACTTTTACTCCCATCACACGTAACACTATCTCAAATACAGAATTTAAATAAAAAAAGAACTTAAGGAACACTTTGCAATTTAATGGATGACAACCTCGGTAAAAGTACAGTGATAACATTTCTTAGATGTTTTAGACAAAGCTGCATTCTGTAGACTTGCTTGCACAGGAAACTTTCCTTAAGTTGATGTAAGTTTAACTGAAACCACCATAAATTAATCAGTTACAGAAAAACTGGATAGACTGTTTTGACTTACAGTACAAGACTTATATGAGATACTATCCAATATAAGTAGAAAGAAGTAACACATTTTATTTCCTAATACCTTTTGCTCTCGATAAATACCCTTTTTCCGTGTCCTTCTGACAGTCATCCAATGGAATAATGTGTCTCAGAACAATTTTAAAAGATTTGTTTCAAAGGTGTCTCCAGCTTCTTCAACAAATCCACATGAAAATATCTTGCTGTATTTGACAATAAGATGCTAATAGATCCATGAAAGTCTACAGAAAGTTCTAATATTTAGAATTCTTGTTGAAGATAAGCAAAGGGAGACATTCTTCTAACATTAACTACTAACCAATAAAACAAATTAGAAATCTGAATCACTCCTGGGGGAATTCTGCCTCACTGCGCGTACGCAGAGTTCATGTTGTCCGCAGGTTTCTTTGCTTCCCTGCAGAAAAATTATTTCTGAAAGGAAAGCAAAGGGAAGCTGCAAGAGTGATCATGTGACCCTCACCGGAAGCACAGGTAGGGTGGCTTGAGCGCCCGGAGCAGCTGGTAGAGAGGTAAGTCACCACGGGGGGGGGGGGGGGGGGGGGGGGGGGGGGGGGGGGGGGGGGGGGGGGGGGGGGGGGGGGGCAGGGGAGGGAGGAAGGGCGCTGGGCAGTCGTGCAAGTGAGAGACACAGATAGACAGACAGACACTGTCCTTCTTGCTTGCTATTGCATCATGCTCAGCATGGAGGGGCAGGGCTTCAGGGTGTTTCTGAGGAGGTAGGCATGGAATAGGCTCTATCCCCTCAGGCAGAGCAGAATGTAGCATCCTGCGTGCTTAGTGAATTGTTCCCATTGTTTTTGTTAATTCCTCCAGGAGTATAAAATAGGTGTTAAAGTTTTAAAGCTCCTTCACATTGCCAGAAGGGTGTAATGGACAGTATGGCCTTATAAATGCTTATGGTGCTTTCGTGATTAGATCTGGTCTAAATTTTTTGACTGGAAAATTTCCCATCAAAATGTGCTCTATGAACGGTTTGCTACTGACCTTTCTGGAGATGGTCAGTAGCCAATATAAATTGTGAGTTTGATTCCCCAGCCCTCACTTGCTCTTCAGTTGCCTGTGATGTAACACTGAGCATATGGCTGCATATATTTGTTAACTAATAACTAGAATAAAGGGTCAAACCTAGCCACATTACTATTAGGCAAGGGGGGTTGGGGATTTCCTTCAATGCTCCCCACTCCCATTCTCCATCCATTGTATTGTAGTTTAAATAAATTACCGAAATAATTGAAACCAGAGTGATTATATTGTGTTATTTTGACAAATAAAATATGCAGAATTTTAAAACATTGTGCGTAGAATTTTTTAATTTTTGGTACAGAATTCCCCCAGGAGTACTGAATATATGTGTACCAGAAATAATATAGGCACAAGATTAACCCAGCAGCATGTTGAGCCTATAGACCATCAGAATTAGAAATCTCAAACTCAGCTGAAAAAGCAGAGTGCCAAAGTGCAAATGACCTTTTTAAAAAGAAAGCCCTAAAGACCTACTTAAACTAGAGGAAAAGTTGTTCTGTTATCAGTAATGTGACTCGTTCTACCATGAAGTATCCCCAGCACTATCCTAGGGATCAGCGGATTATAAACAACGAAAAACCTCTAAAGTTAGCGTGCCATCACACTTGCCATTTTTCCCAGCATTGAGAGCAGGTCCAGTTCCAACGTAAGCTGCCGGCTATTTTGGCACTACTCAGTGATTATCTGTAAAGGTACTGCACAGATGCCTGAATCAGTACTATGCAATACAAATCCCAGATCCCCACAAAGAAAAAAAAATGGAGATACCAAAAAACTTTGTTACTAGGAAACAAATACCAATTTCATTTTGTGGCAGGGACAAATATTTAGTTAGAAATAAAAGCAAGCAAGCGACAGCTCTTGCAAAACATCCATTAAAAGGTGAAAGTAATTTTTTGACTGTGGTCAGAATCAAATCATCCATAACAACTGTTAGTATCCTGGGATAAGTAAATTTATAAACAGCTACAGTAGGCATAGCAACAATTTTTCCAGAAAGTCACAAATGCAGATGTTCACCTTGACAAGAAAAAGCATTACAAAACTAATAGCACTGGCAACTATGGAATAATACAATATGGAATGATACAAAACTACTCAAGATAGTTAAATCCCAGGCAGACTGCGAAGACCTCCAAAAGGATCTCACAAAACTGCGTGACTGGGCAACAAAATGGCAGATGAAATTTAATGTTGATAAATGCAAAGTAATGCACATGGAAAAACATAATCCTAACTATACATACACGATAGGGTCTAAATTAGCTGTTACCACTCAAGAAAAAGATCTTGGAATCATTGTGGATAGTTCTCTGAAATCACCCACTCAATGTGCAGCGGCAGTCAAAAAAGCAAACAGAATGTTGGGAATCATCAAGAAAAGGATTTATAATAAGATAGAAAATATCTTATTGCCTCTATATAAATCCATAGTACGCCCTCAGCTTGAATACTGCATGCAGATGTGGTCGCCCCATCTCAAAAAGAAAATATACTGGAATTGGAAAAGGTTCAGAAGAGGGCAACAAAAATTATTAGGGGTATAGAACAGTTTCCATATGAGGAGAAATTAATAAGATTGGGACTTTTCAGCTTGGAAAAGAGATGACTAAGGGGGGATATGATAGAGGTCTATAAAATCATGAGTGGTATAGAGAAAGTAAATAAGGAAGTGTTATTTACTCCTTATAATATAAGAACAAAGGACCACTGTTCTGTGCTAGGCCGCAGGCCTATCAGGAGTGCTCCGAAAGAACGAGGCCTACACACAGCAAAGCAGCGAGTTATTGGCTTTATTGAAGGTAAGTGACGCACCCGCAACGGGGACTCCAAGCGTTGCTGTCACGGAGGCGGGGAACCCAGCGCACCGGAGCGCTGCCTGGGACGGAGTCCAAAGAAAGAGTGACCAGCGAGCCATAATAAGCAGTACACACAAACAGCTCATGAATATAAAATTAGGTACTTTCCTAAAGGGGCTTTCCGCAAACTGGCAAAGGGCCATATAGGGCAGACAGAACCGGCCTAAAGCCGGTTATAGCTGGTTATCCATGTCCTACAGTGACCCGTCGGCTCCGAGAAAGCGGAAGTTCCCTACCTAGGCCGTAACAAAGTCTTCCGCCATCCCTTACAGCCACCAAATGAGATTAGCAGCAGGTTTAAAACAAACACAAGAAAGTATTTTTTTCAAGCAACGCACTGTCAAACTGTGGAACTCCTTGCCAGATGGTGTTGTGAAGGCCAGTACTATAACGGGGTTCAAAAGGGAGCTAGATAGATTCATGGAAGATAGGTCCATCAATGGCTATTAGCCAGGATGGGCAGGAATGGTGTCCCTAGCTTCTGTTTGCCAGAAGCTGGGATTGAGTGACAGGGCATGGATCACTTGATAACCATCTCTTCATTCCCTTTGGGGCATCTGCCGTTGGCCACTGTCAGAGGACAGGATACTGGGCTTGATGGACCTTTGGTCTGACCCAGTATGACAGTTCTTATGTACTAAATACAGCCTTAACAGACAGATTTAGCTGACTAGAGTGGAACACTTATTTTAGTTGTTCCATGGTGAAATGAAAGTGCCTAGAAAAACTATTTAAATAGGTCAGGCATCTGATTCACATGGCTTATTAGAGCTGGCTGAGGAAAGGTAATTGCATTTTGCTGCAATATTTTGACGTTTGGTTTTGTTCTGATTAGGAACACAAATTTCAAAATTCTCTCTTCAAGGGAATTGAATCTCATCAATGGGGCAATCTGCATGGTGGGTTGTTCCAGAGCTACAACCCCTGGAAGCCCTGGGTTCCCCAACTCCAAGGCTGCTCCAGAGATGCAGACTCTAGAAGCCCTGGAGTCCCTTGGCCTCAGGGTAGTCCACAGACCTAGGAAAGATGAGCTGGCAGGAAATCAGAGTTCCACTGGAAACCTGCCTGGATTCCACTGGAGCTTTGGTAAAATCAAACTGTCTCTGCAAAACATCTTGATTTTGCCAAATCAGCACATTACAATTAAAACTACATTTTGTTAGCGTTTTTCAAATCAGCTCTCTTGTGGACATTAAACTAGCTGGCGAATCAAATTCTGATATAGTTAAATTGTCTCTGCATAATCAAATTTACTTTAAATCAGATCCTCTCCTTCCCTCCCCTTCCTCCCAATCTTACACAACTTTCAGTTTTAAAACTAACTAGTTTCGCCTTCCTCTGCAGCACAGTGCACTTGCAGGTTTAAACAAGTGTAAATGGTGAATTCTCTTAACTTAGTCTTTAACCATGATTTGAAGACTTCAGTAACTCAGCCAGAGGTTAGGGGTCTATTACGGGAGCGGGTGAGGTTCTGTGGCCGGCAACGTGCAGGAGGTCCGACTAGATCAGTGGCTCTCAAACTTTTGTACTGGTGACCCATTTCACAGAGCAAGCCTCTGAGTGAGTCCCCTTTTTACTTAAAAACACGTTTTCATATATTTAACACCATTATAAATGCTGGATACAAAGCGGGGTTTGGGGGGGAGGCTGACAGCTCGCAACCCTCCATGTAATAACCTTGCGACCCCCTGATGGGTCCTGACTCCCATTTTGAGAACCACTCGACTAGATGATTATGATGGTCCCTTCTGACGTTGAAGTCTATGAGTCTAGCTAAAGCAATAAAGTTTATACATCTCTACCCCAATATAACGCGACCCAATATAACATGGGTTCGCATACAACACGGTAAAGCAGGCCCTCCCTCTCCTGGGTCTGGGAGGCAGGAGCTATGGGGGGGCCACTTTTGGGGGCCCCACAGGCCCAGAGTGGCCCGGGTGATTGGCGGGGGGCCGGGAGCAGCCCGCTCCACTTCCCTCACCCCAGCCATGTTGCTCGGGGGAGGGAGCTTGGGGGAAAAAGGGATTCCCCACCCCCACCCCACACTCACCGGCAGTGGCGGAAGCGGAGCAGCCCAGCCCCAGCCCACTCCACTCCACCAGCTCCCAGCCACGGCGCTCTGCTTCCTGCCGCCGGTGAGTGCGCGGGGCATCCTTTCCCCAACCTCCCTGCACTCACCAGCGGTAGGAAGTGGAGCACCACGGCTGGGAGCTGGTGGAGTGGAGCAGGCTGGAGCTGGGGTGCTCCGCTTCCACCGCTGCTGGTGAGTGCCTGTCAGGGGGCAGGGGAGTGGATAGGGGTCGGGGCAGTCAGGAAACAGGGAGTTGGGGTCTCTGGAGAGGGCGGTCAGGGGACAAGGAGCAGGGGGGCCAAAGCAAGTTTGATATAACGTTGTTTCACATATAACACGGTAAAAAATTTTTGGCTCCTGCAGACCGTGTTATATCGGGGTAGAGATGTATAGTAAAAAAAATCAGTGGTCTCTCTAAAGCAGGAGAGTTTATTTAACAGCTTAAAAATTATTTTTAAATTGCTTTATTTGCCATAGCAAATATAAACACATGGTTAAGACCAAAAAAAATAGGACATAAGACACTTCATAAAAGACACCTATCATTAGAAAAATATTCCGTAAGTTACATTTTAAAGAAGACATCAGTAACAGCAAACTGAGCCATGGCTCCTCTGTAGAATTTTATTTGTCAATTCAGTGATTAGGCCTCTGCTGAACTAGGCCTCACAATATGGCACATATATTCCTTTGGCATTAATTTTGAACTGTGAATCTGGCACAAGAATCCATTGCATGGAATAAGTTGTAGGATTGTGGTCTTAATTTTTAACACTGATAGCTCTGTTAGTTACATTACAAACATTTGGAATGTTTGACAAGTTATAAGCTGCAATTATAGCAAGTTCAAATCCTGATTCTGCAAAGAAATCTCTAAAAAGACCACATTTTCATGGCCCTAATTCTACTTTTGGAACTTCCTGAGTTGTGTATTTAAATGTTCAACCTTACTGTTACTTTAGCTAAGTTTGGAGGCTTCCCCTCCCCCCTCATTTAATTGCTTTTGTTTTTTCCAGGTTTTTCGATTGAACAATGTTCCATTTCCTCTCTACAAAAAACAAGGAGTTATGGATTATGCATACACAAATATTTGTTTTACTTAAGTTTAGCATGGGAAATAGTATTCACAGAGCCTTGGTCATATTCCACCTCGGAAGTTTTCACTTCTCTTTCAGTTACTTAGGCACAAAGTTAATTTTCTTTAAAAAAAGATTTTTTTCCACTCAACTCAAAAACTGAGAAAAATAAAACATTTATACATATAAAAATCACCACTGGCATAAGAATATCTATATCGTTAGGATTTCAGCCAAAAAGCTTAATTTCTCAGAAGGCTGCAAACTATTTTTTAAACGTTTTGAATGGAAAACCCTTCCCTACTGAAAACAGAGATGACTTGATAACTACAAATACCTTCACAGGGAGAAAATAACGGGTACTAAAGGGCTTTTTAATCTAGCAGAAAAAGGCATAACAAGAATCAATGGCTGGAAACTGAAACTAGACAAATTCAAATCAGAAGTTAAGCACATATTAACAGTGAGGGCAGGGATGAAAGTGGGCCGGTAGCTGCCACAGCGCTTTAACATCATTGCCCCTTTTGCCCCCCAGGCCTCCAACTGGGGGCAGGTGGGCAAAAGGGGCAGCTGCCTCGGGGCCAGCGATTTAAAAGGGCCCGGGGCTCCAGTCGCTGCCATGGTAGCTGCAGCCTGGAGCCCCGGGCCCTTTTAAAATCGCCACCGTAACCCCAGGAGGCCAGCGTGACTGGGCTGGCTTGGGGAGGCTGACCCCCCAAGCCCCGCCCCTTCCACCTGAGGCCCCACCCCTTCCAGGGGCCCGCTCTGCGACCCCGTACCAGTAAGAATTTTATATTACTTTCACGTCTGAGTGAGGGTGATAGCCCATTGGAACAAACTACTACGAGAAGTGGTGGTTTCTCCATCTCCTCATGTCTTCAGATCAAGACTGGATGCCCTTCTGGGAGATATGCTTTTGTCAAAACACAAATTACACGTTGGTCAAACAAGCTATTGGGCTCAACAGAAGGGAAACTCTGTGAAATATAATGGACGGCAATATACAGTCAGACTATGATCTAATTGTTCCTTTTTGCTTTAAATACTACAAAATTATTCACTATGTAGCATTTGCTATTTTGAACATTACAAGTACCAATGGAATGTTATTATAAAACGAAGAAAAAAGAAAGTCCCTGTATTTTACAGTAATATGTTACTAGGTAACCAAGAATAAGTGTTCCTGCCTTACAATAAACTATGTGGCACCTTGAAAAGAGCCCAATTTGTACCACTCTGAACACTACTAAGAAATGAAAATTACATTGCCTAAATTTGTTCTATTCAGTTCTAGTCACTCTTTTTGCCATTATCGTAGTTTCTTGATATTAAGATATCAAAGTGTAACCATCTGCAGAGAAAAGGACTACAGATTTCCATTTTGGATTTTTTTTTATTTGAGGGTTTTATTTGTTTTGTTTACCTGGAAACTCTGCACTCAAGGAGTTCCCTAATAAGCACACCTAAAATGGACAGAGAAGATATTCCCTTGCTCTTTCTCAAAAAGCAAATGCAATAACTTTTCATAGATTAGGTCTTAGAGTAGCAACCGTGTTAATCTGTATTCGCAAATAAGTACTCGAAAAGGAGTACTTGTGGCACCTTAGAGACTAACAAATTTATTTGAGCACAAGCTTTCGTGAGCTACAGCTCACTAGGATCCAAGGCAGTAAGGTGAAATCTTGGCACCTATTGAAGTCAATGGAAAAACTTCCATTATATACCTCTCTTTCAGGCTAAATTTAATAAATACAAAGTGCTAAATAAGGATTAATTATCATCAAATTGTATTCACCCAATATAATTTGGGAAGTTCCTAATTCAACAACCTCTTGCCCAAATCACTTTAAATTTTGTAGGAATATTCTATACCTCCACCTGCAGCCTGACAATTTTGAGACTGATTTTATGTAACTTTGTGGATTTTAGCAAAAGGGGACAAATCAGGGTTAAAATGGGACTTTAGTTATGGATAGACTGAATTTTTAAATCATGGAATAAGATGAAGTAGATTTTTTCAGTCCAATTTTATTTGTTTTTTTACAGCATATTTACTTGAATCTTGCTGCTAGAAGGTATCACAAGATTGAAGTATGTGTAGGAGCAGGATTTTATATTTGTACTATAAGAATTAATGTACGTCTTGATTTCATTTTATCAGCCACCCCATTGGAATAACAGAAAGGAATAACCCTCTGGGACATTGGTAGAAATGCAACTGACAGACTGACAGTGTCTGTACTGATGTTAAGGCAGGGACAGACCAGAACAATCCTTATGACTGATTATGGTCACCCTTTTGTTTTAGGATAAGTTATGTCTACTATGTATTACAATACTTCCCATATGTATTACAAATTAGGCACTCTAGTTAAATATACATTTCTTTGTTTTAAGGTTTAGTAAGTGACAAGGTCTTGTATTGTGTCTATGTTAAGGAGATTAGAGGAAGGTTTAATTTACAATGCCTTTCTTGCATAACATAAAAAGTGCTGTATACCTTTGAAGGTCTCTGTAAAACACTGTTTGTGTGAATGAGGAATGCACGCATCAGGAAAAGATAAGGTGTGAAGGCCATTGTTATAGCCAGATGGTTAAGAAAGTGTGAAGAGACTTAAGGACATCAGAGAACCATCAACACGCATCCATAATGAAGGAAGGGCAGATTGAGGACTCTGAGGTGAAGGCTGGCACCCCTAAAGACAGGACAATTGATTAAATGGGAACTAGGACAGGATGACCCTCTTGGAGGTGTATTAGAATGCTTACATCAAAAAGATACACCAATTAAGAAGTAACCAGTCACAAATCAACAAAGGGGGAAAAAAAAAAAAAAAAAAAAAAGACTATAAGAACAGGGTGCCTGGCCATGGGACTTTGGGTTAGTCTTGCCACACTCCAGAAGCATCGGATAGCGACCGACAGAGCCCTGCTCCCCTCTGCGACCAATCTGGCTGGCCAGTAGATTGATCCAGACTCTGGGATGGTAACTAACTGAAGGCATCCGATGAAGTGAGCTGTAGCTCACGAAAGCTTATGCTCAAATAAATTGGTTATTCTCTAAGGCGCCACAAGTATTCCTTTTTTTGCGAATACAGACTAACACGGCTGCTACTCCAAAACTCTTATTAGAGACATTTTATAAAAAGCTTTTTGAAAGTCTAAGTAAGCAATACCGACAAGCTTAACTACCATTTTGAAGTATGGGTCTCACTAATTTTGGCTCTAGAATGCATATTTATATGATCAGACATCTGTAAATAGTAAACCTGAATTTAAAAAAAAAAACCCAAACTTTAACTTGTTTAATTTTATATATTCTTTTCCCTTTTCCTGGTTCTCTCTTCATATTTGAAGGCACGGACTGCGTGTGTTGTTTTGAAGATGTACGAGGAAGGGCTCATGCTAGGCAACTGACTGGCAGAGTCATGCTATTAAGCAGACATTTTGCTTTGCAAGTGTCAAGAGTGTCCTTCCATCTCTCCTCCTAAGAAACCAAATTAAATGGTGTTTGAGTGCTAAGTATTGAGGATAGAACTCAAGGAGTGAGGAAACCACAGTGAGAGCAGAGAAAATGTGTTCACCTAAACAGCTCTTGGGCTGGTGGTGAGAGCAGGTTCCTTTTATTTCCGGTAGCTTTCTCTTCTTCCCAAATGACAGCATCATTTTAATATTGTATATCAGAAAGGAGAGAGCTTATTTTCAGTTACAACTGTTGTAACAGTTTGACCCCTTCAGGATATACTTAACAAAATTTTATACTAGTTTGTATTTACTCTCTATCAGTTTTTCCCCGAATGAGTTGAGACACGCTAGATAGTTGATAGATAATTGATATTTCACTGGACTCCTTTTTCCCTGGACTCCTTTTCTGAGCATGAACAATTGTTTCCAAACCCGACTGGGGACAAAACAAATAACACAGATACATATGTTATACTTATAAGAAGCACACAGGCTCTTCATAGGGGAGAGGGCAGCATGCCGTATTTATTGAGAATACAACAGTTAGCATATGCTTTTCAACCTCTCTCTTTCACACACACACACATTCTCACACCCCATGCACACAGTCCTGCCAGTTGATGTTTATAGGTTTCAGTGTAGTAGCCGTGTTAGTCTGTATTCGCAAAAAGAAAAGGAGTACTTGTGGCACCTTAGAGACTAACAAATTTGAGCATAAGCTTTCATGAGCAACAGCTCACTTCATCGGATGCATTCAGTGCATTAAGAGTATTGAAGAAAATAACCATGACGAGGTGCAAAGGTCTGACATGAATTAAAAATAGGGTAAGCAACAAGAAATAGTCTCAAAATGAAAGGAAAAGTACAAGGGATGTCAATCCTGGACACAATATTTAAAATATTAACTAGTCATTAGACTGCTTCACAAATGTACCAGTTATGTAGAGAAATGTTCCCAGTACTGTCATATGTGGTATAGCAAATAGGTAACTTATTAGGAAATACTAATATTCTACTGGGAATCAGCGCTTGAAAACATTCGTTGTGAGAAGATTAATGAGTTAACACAGGAAGTGGGCTAACAAAATTGTGAAAGACAGGAATTTGAGAAACACAAATGAAATTAAAATATATAGGGTTGCATAATTAAAATATATAGGGTTGCAGACAAAATTTAACTTGAATAAACACAGTAAGAGACATGCAAAATTATCTAAATTTCTCAAGCCCTAAAGTGTCTCCGTTTATCAAGATCCTCTAAGAGAAAAGATTTATGCATTATGTGAATACGAATGTCAACTCAGTGCCCAGAAGTAATTTTTAAAAAGTAAATAATAAGCATTAAAACAACAATAGAAAAAACAGAAAACATTAGGACACTATGTTGAATAATGATGTAACTGTCTCTGGAGTTCTTTGCCAATTTTATTCACTAGAAAGCTCTCTGAAGATAATTAGTAGTAATGATGGGATTTTTGAAAGATAAGAGATTGCAAAGAAAGATAGTTTATCCTGAAAAGGCATTGGAAGGAATTTAAGGTGTTTTAAAGTGATGAATATGAGCAATCCCTCCTCCTTACCATGTCTCAGCTATAAGAACAAGTGAACTCTTAAAAATATTAAAAATACATTTTCATGTATTTTTTTTTAAAAAAAGAAACACTTACACGGTGTAGAGCTGAAGCGCGGAATTCACTGACATAGTTGGTCATTGAGACAAATACTGAATGTAGACTTCATAAAGGGCTGGATAATTTTACATCCACTCAAATTTGTAGCTATGAAAGCTGAGATTAAAAGCGTGATCAAATGTTCTGCTGCAGCAAAAGAGTTTGTCATCTTCAGGGGGTCAGAAATGTATTGTCCTTTCCTCTCCCCCATCATCAGAATTAAACCATATACAACTCTGTCAGTGCAGCGTGCAGTTTTTAATATTTTTTTTCCCTGATTCAGGCATTAGACACTACTAAAAGAAAGATGTTAAATTAAACGACTCAATGGCAAGTCTCATTCCCTGCAGCCAGAACCAGAACATCTCAAAAGAAAATCCTTGGCAGTATATTAATATATATTGCACAGAGATGCAGAAGCCATACTAATACAAAATGTGCCAATTTCCACTTCTGGAGAACACTGGAAACCTCTTCAATCATGCATTGTATAAAAGTAGTTTGACTTGACTGGCTCCAGTAGTGATACTCCACCTGTGATTTCCAATGTCTCTTTTGAGCTCTGTGAGTCCACATGTCTGAGAATAGCCATTAGACAAGTAAAACATCGTTCTGAAATTGTTTTGCAGTATGTTCATAATGACGTTGTATGACTATAATGCTTCTCAGGCATGTTTACAATCAATGTTAACACTAATGCAATAAGCTTTCCAGCTCCTCAAGGCTGAAGACTGCTTGTTTAGGTCATAACAAGCACATTTCCACATAGTGAAGATCTTTCAGACCAATTGAACTATGCATTAGGGTTCTGGGAAGTGAAGTTTCATATATTACCATTAACTTTAGTAATTAATAACTTAGTTATGGCAAGGCTATGATATAACTGGAAAACCATTGCCTAGAATCTGAAAGATGGTAACAATGTTTTCTTGGCTAACAAAAATTGCCAATATTTACAAAACGTTTGTATTACACTGTATTGCTATTTTCCCCTCTATTAGTGTGTCTTTTTTCCCAAAGTTGTATTCTGTTGGTGTGTCACTCCCACACTAAGTATGCCACACGCTGCTTATTATTTTGTACTACAGATACTCTACATCTGGACAGACTAGCACTTCGATGCATTATTTCAGTTTTTCTGCCCTTCATTTCACATTCTATCCCCATTACATTCTATTTCCTATACAGCAAAGGCCTAGCAAACCTTTTAGCAATTTTTAAAGCTCACTCTACCATTATGAATGGCTAAGGCGGAATTAAAATATTCCTTTTGTTAATGGCTTGCCTGCACTAGACAGCCTGTGTCAAAAGGTTCTTCACATCTGATGGAACACCAATGTAATTTTGTAAGCATAATCATTGCTAAAAGTATTCATTGGCATATTGTTTTAATAATCTAATTACTCGTCACCACTTTATGCCACTATTTATAGATGGATATTTTGATATAAATAGAGTTGATTTAACTTTGGATTGCTTCCAGCCTAGATGAAGTTGTTGTATTTTTAAGAAAAAAGTATCTGCATGACTGTGTACATGTCCATTTTTAAGTGCTTTCAGCAACATTTCGTCAACCTTTAAAGTACAATAGTTTGTCTAGCATCCCGGAATATTATGTTTTTGTTTTGAAAATGGTTACGTGTTAGCACATCATATAGCATGTTTATATGCTGCAGCTTCTTAAGATTCACCCTTAGAAGATAAAAGGAGGCTCACTGACTCTCCTGCTATCTCAAACTCAACTTTTAAATTCTTAGGGGAATACCACTTGACTCAGGTACCTTCAATTCTTATCTTTAAAAAAAGTCTCTTAATATTAAGAAGAAAAAAAATAAATAGGACATTTATGCAACACAAGTGTATCTCATATTCTTTTTACCATTCTTACTTTGAGGTTCCACATAGCTAATCCCAATAACCAGCTGAGGGCTTCTCTCATTAAATATGTATCTGTGACATTCCCAGGTACAATCTAGACTAATGAGCAGCTGTGCTACCCTTGCTCTGCAATCTTGGTGCTTTACAATGCCTTGCTGAAGGAGTTCCCACCTGTGCTGTCAAAAACAGCCTTCCAGCATGTAAGCCACACCCTTAATGTTTGTGCAATATGCCAGCCACACCTTCATTACACTCTGGATCTCACCAGCCTTGGTTATACTCCAGCACACTCCAGTCTTAAATTTCCCCCCAGAAATGTATGTCCTGCACTGCCTAGCCCTCTCCTTGACAATACAAGTTTATATAAAGTCCGTTATTTCTTTAATGGAAATAAGCGCACAACTTGCCACCCTGAATGGCATTTCCCAAACACTTCATTTAAATACACTGATTAGATAAAACAATAAAACAAGTTTATTAACTATAAAGAGAGACTGTAAGTGAGTGAAAGCAGGGTCAGCAATGGTTACAAGAAAATTACAGATAAAACACAACGGGTGCCCAAGGCTATGTCTACACTGACAGTTTTGTCGGTGATAGAAAAGCGCTAAAAGCGCTCGTTTGTGTTGACATTGTTTTCCACACGCATCAGAGTGTGTTTACATATGCAGCACTTGCATCACAGATGAGAGGAGCACACTGTGATAACTATCCCACTATGCACTGCTCCGCGACACAAAGCAAATCATTATTGTGGCAGGGGTGGATGTGTGTGTGTGTGACAGCCACGGGAAGCAACCAGTCCTGAGGTAGGGAAGGGGGAGACCCCACCTCAGCCCCTGCTTCCCTCCCTGACTCTGCTCAGCACATTGTTGCATTGTTGGAGGCAGCAGGAGCATTCCACAATAATTATTTCTTTTGTGTCCCGGAGCAGTGACAGCACCAGCTGTCAGAACACAGCTAAAGGGGTAGGGTGCACACCTGCAGGCAGGACTGCTGAGTTTCAAAGAGTGGCCACTCCTGCTCTGCATTGTGGGATGGCTCCGGAGGACAATTAGACTGGTAAAAGCAATCAAGAGTCTTCACTGGCACATCCGTGCAAAAGCATCAGCGCAAAAAGCAAAAAGACTCTCGTTGCGGTGGTTTTATTTTTGCACTGAAACTTAGCAGTTTCAGCGCAAAATGGGGATTCCCAATGAAGACGCTACCATGGTTTTTACGCAAACACTGGCAAGTGTAGACATAGCCAAATATAAATTCTGTTAAAATCAAGGCAAAGTTTTCTCACCACATGCTTTTAGCTGTCTCACTGACTAAACTTCTTAGGTCGGGACCTCTTCCCCCAGAATCCAAGAAATGCTCCCTTTGTCACTTCAGGGGCCATGAATGTGATAGGCCATCTGATGGGGACAACTTTGAAAGAGGGCCTCCTTTGGGTGTTGGTCCCTCCTTTTTATTGAGTCAGTCCTCCTCCTGAAAAACATTCCCAGCTGGATACCAGGAGACAAAAAGTCTATGGGGAGAGATGTTTCCTGCTGCTTTTTCCGTCATCTATTTGAGCTTCCTTTGTTTCCCTTCTTGCTTAATGACTCCATTTACCGTTTAAATGCAAATTGAGCAGAACACACATTCCTTTGTTTGAGAAAGATCTGTTTGTCAACCTTAGTTTGGAATAGGTGTTAAACAACACCATACAGTGGAATCTTATAACTTCTATTACAATGGTGCCACAGACATTGTATCAGGACAATAATGATGAGCAAATTATGAATTTTCAAATGATACCTCACAAGGCATATTTTGTATAAAGATTATTACAATAGTGTGCAAAGGGTGAATACAGGGGTACAGTCTGTCATAGTATTATATCCAGATAATAAAGTAAAATTGTTAAGATACGGATTGGTCTTTATTTGTTCTGTAAAACAGCATGCACACCTATGGCACTATATTAAGATAATATTAAAAATAAGTTTAGAGGCCTACATATACATATGCAAAATACCTGCCAGTAAGTTTTTAATCAAATAAGAAGCATTTTCTTTTTTGCACTGAGCTTAGCTTCATGCAAATCAGAAAGTTGCTTCATAATCCTCTCACTCTCATTAGATCAATAATTGTGGTACTGAATATTAGTACCTGTTAACAATTTGAGGCAGGAACACAACTTTCCCACCTGGAGTAAGCTTTTTAGGTATTCATAATTTTAGCAAGGAACAACCAGAACGCAACCTAACTCAGTTTTCCACCTTAAAAACAAAGTGAGGAAAATAGCCAAAACATGATTCCCCTGCACTAGTGAACACTAACATTTAATTTGTCTGTTAAATATTTAATGCATCAGTTACTAGAGCTGTTTACATCAGCTATTTAAAGACTACTTTATTAACACTGTAAATTTGGCTGGATTAAATAAAGGCTGATTAGCTAGTGAGACTTCTGATCCAGGTGGGTATATAGGTATTCCCATGAGTGA
The DNA here is from genome assembly GCF_015237465.2 of Chelonia mydas. NCBI lineage: Eukaryota > Metazoa > Chordata > Testudines > Cheloniidae > Chelonia > Chelonia mydas. Next base: position 74,244,412 of record NC_057851.1, read on the forward strand.
GATTTCATAAAAATATAAGAATAGTGTAACTTTCTTTAAAAACTATTTTATAATAAGTATCACCTTGCACATTGATCTTGTTTTAGTGTTAGTTATTTGGCTGGATCTTCAGAGTTTGAGTTCATCCAACTGGATAGCTAATCCTTATTTGCTGAACAAGTTACATGGCCACTGTCAATTTACTCATTTTATTTTATACATAAAGGAACGGAAAAACGGGCCCTACTGAAATCACTGGCAAAACTCCCATTGATATCAACGGGGCCAGGATTTCACCCAAGTCGTCTTTACCTATTGTACTTAATTTTAAAATCCAACTTAGTTTTTGCTTTGTATTCAGATTACTTTTTTGAATTTGTCTTTCTCTGGACAATAAGACTAGTCAGTTTTACTACGGTTCATGTTTTCTAGTCAATTCGCTAATTCTCATGCATTAACATTATGCTTTAAAGTTTCAGGTGGTTTTATTTCTTAAACTTGTCTACAAACTTTTTCAAAAGATTATGGAAACAGTGTTTATTGGCCTCAAATTCTGCAAAACGTGGTATCGGTCATCAAGTACGTAATGAATTGTTGTCCTTAACTGCTGAAGACAGGACAAGAAGTAGTGAGCTTAAAACGCAGCAAGGGAGATTTAGCTTAGACATTAGGAAAAGATTTCTAACTGCAAAGGTAATTAAACACTGTTACAAATTACCTAGGGAGGCTGTGGAATCTCTCTCACTGAAAGTTTTTAAGAACAGGTTAGACAAACTGGTTTAACCAGGAGACCTTCAGTGATCTGAAACGCAAAAAAAAGCGTCCTACAACAAAAATGGAAACTAAATTGAATGACAAAGGATTAATATAAAACACCACAAGAATATAGGTACAAAATTAGAAAAGTCAAGGCACAAAGTGAGATTAAACTAGCTAGAGTTATAAAGAGTAACAAGAATACATTCTACAAATATATTAGAAGCAAGAGGAAGACCAAGGACAGGGTAGGCCCATTACTCAATGAGGGAGGAAAAGACAACAGAAAATGTGGAAATGGAAGATGTGCTAAATGACTTTGTTTCAGTTGACACCAGAAAGGTTAGTAATGATTGGATGTCTAACATAGCGACCATCAGTGAAAATGAAGTAGTATCTGAAGCTAAAATAGGGAAAGAGCAAGTTAAAAATTACTTAGACAAGTTATATGTCTTCAAGTTGCCAGGGCCTGATGAAATATATCCTTGAATACTCAGGAAGCTAACTGGGGAGATATCTGAGCCATTAGCAATTATCTTCGAAAACCCATGGAAGAGAGATTCCAGAGCACTGGAAAAGGGCAAATACAGTACCAATCTATAAAACGGGGGATAACAACAACCTGGAGATTTACAGACCAGTCAGCTTAATTTCAGTACCCGGAAACCTAATGGAGCAAATAATCCATTTCCAAAGACCTAGAAGATAAGGTGATAAGTAACAGTCAGCATGGATTTGTCAAGAACAAATAGTGTCAAACCAACTGAACTGCTTTCTTTGACAGGATAACAAGCCTTGTGGAAGGAGGAAGCAGTAGATGTGGTATATCTTGACTTTACTAAGGCTTTTGATAATGTCTCGTATGACCTCATAAACAAATTAGGGAAATACAAACTAGATGGAGTTACCATAAGGCAGGTGCATAAGTGGTTGGAAAACCATTCCCAGAGTGTAATCATCAGTGGTTCCCAGTCAAGCTGGAAGGGTACATTGAGTGGGGTTCTTCAGGAATCGGTTCTGAGTCTTGTTCTGTTCAATATCTTCATGAATTACTTAGATAATGGCATAGAGAGTACACTTACAAAGTTTGCAAACAATATCAAGCAGGGAGGGGTTGCAAGTGCTTTGGAGGATAGAATTAAAATTCAAAATGATCTGGACAAACTGGAGAAATGGTCTGAAGTAAATAGGATGAAATTCATTAAGAATAAATACAAAACACTCCACTCAGGAAGGAACAATCAGTTGCACACACACAAAATGGGAAAGGACTGCCTAGGAAGGAGTACTGCAAAAAGGAATCTATGGATCATAGGGGATCACAAGCTAAATATGAATGAACAGTATAACACTGTTGGAAAAAAGCAAACATCATTCTGGGATGTACTCGCTGGAGTGCTGTACACAAGACACGAGAAGTAAATCTTCCGCTCTACTCTGCTGATAAGGCCTCAACTGCAGTATTGTGTCCAGTTCTGGGTGCCACATTTCAGGAAAGATGTGGACAAATTGGAGAAAGTGCAGAGGAGAGCAACAAAAATTATTAAAGTCAAGTACCTAAAAAGTTGCTACAAGAAGGAGGGAAGTAAATTGTTCTCATTAACCTCTGAGGATAGGATAAAAAGCAGTGGGCTTAAACTACAGCAGGGGAGGTTTAGGTTGGACATTAGGAAAAACTTTCTAACTGTCAGAGTAGTTAAGCCCTGGAATAAGTTGCCTAGGGAGGTTATGGAATCTCCATCATTTGATGTTTTTAAGTGAAGGTTCGACAAACACTTGTCAGGAATTATCTAGTTATTACTTAGATTTGCGTTGAGCGCAGATGACTGGACAAGATGACCTATCAAGGTCCCTTCCAGTTCTACATTTCTATAACACTATGATAAAAATCTAGGACTTATAAAGCCTAATTTTGGGGCCAATTTTAACCTGACATTTCTTTCACTTAATGGCTTGATTGATTAGAATGGATGAACAGCTTTATGCAGGACAGGGAGGAAAGCAGCTGTGAACATGGACCTCTGAGAGCACCTTTGGTTCTGTTTCGAACAGGGGAAAAAAGCAGCAGCTGGAAAGCATCTAAGCATCTTGGATGTGGATTCCACTATGGAAAGAGCAGCAGCTTATATTGAGAAACTAAGCCCTGGATTCAGCTAGAGAGCAGCATGCCAGCTTAGAGGATGAAGGTGTGAGGGACTCTGACGCATCTGGTTAGTGATGAGTAAAACTGATTTTCTAGCTAGTGTAAATGACAGCACATGCTATTTTCCACAACTCTGGTTTGGGAAACTTACTTTGTCCATTATATTACTGCCAGCATCCAGTACTAGTGGAACAGATTGCACTAATAAAAGCTATCAAAAACAAAACATTACAAAATACCATATTCTTAAATCCTCAATATCTTCAAAATTCAAACTAAATATCCCACAGAGCAGTGAAGTGCTGGTGTCTTATATGATGTTTTATCTAGAGTAAAAGAAAACAAACACCACCACTCATTTCTGCACATGGCATTTCTCCTATGGAAAAGGCCAGCCTATAACTTAGGTGAGCCTTTGCTTAAGTCACACTGCAGTCAGCATGACACACCAATTATATTGCAGATTTTTATTTATTCTTAGCACCACCCATGTTCTTCTCAAAGTTCAGGTTAGCTCCCCATGTACTAATCTTATAGCACAGTAGCTCCAAAGCATGGTCTGTAATCACTTGTGATCTGCGGAAAGCTAGTTGATCATATGGTTCTATATTCTTTGTTTCGTTCTGCTAAATCACATGAGAAGACATCAGAAAAGACATTAAATATTTTCCCAACATTAAATTTGCCACATTAGCAGTTGCGACTGTTGCCACACAGATGTCACTCGGTCACAAATGCACAGTCCGCTTTTCCTCACATTCATCAATGGAAGGAGAGATAATCTCCAAGACAGACTCTCTCTAAGGTCCATATTGTGAAAAAGTCTCAAAGAGACAAATAGCATTTCGAGTACCCAAACAGATTTACAAGCTAGAAGTTGAGACACACCTAGTTAGAAAACTAAAGGAATCTCACATAACTTCAAAGTGTATCTTATCCATCAAGTACAAACTCTAGCAAAGACTTCCCTAAATAGATACAAAATTCAGAATCAGGATATCAGAAACAGAGTTTTCATCTTTTAACTATTGTTAAAAACACAACAGTGAGGGCAAAGTATTACACTGACTTTGTCCTGTATGTAAATACTATTTAACATGAAAGAATTATTTTGTCTGTATGCACAAAATCAATCTTCAGTTAGAGGAGATCTCTCTATAAATTATGGGACATGACATTCAAGAAGACAGACTAGAAGTAACAAGAAGCATCGCAAGTATAAAAGTCTGCTTCATAAAGCCCAGCAGAGTAGCAAACAGGGAAAAACAAGGTAGCTTTGAAGATCTATTCTGTTCAGAATGTGTTCCCTTCATGGAACAGACCTGGATCCCTTTGTGACATGACAGACCCTGAACATTACATACTTCGGAGATACACAACCTGATCACTTAGATAACACACACACACAGTTTAAATGCGGTTTCTTCCCATTACTTGGATCTGTAAAATATTAATACAATAGATGATTCTCAGGAATTCAACTCTGCCTCTTTAAAAGAAGAACTTCATGGCCCTGAGAGCTATCGAACAGAAATGTGTCTCAGCCTATCTGGAGGGAGAGAGAGTCTGATTCAGATATAAACTTTCAGGGAACTTGAGAACTAAGGATGTTCAATATCATTCATATGGAAAATTAAAAACATATTAGGCTTCCATACCGGCACAAAGAAAAAAGTGCACTAAGAATGAATTTTTAAAGAAAACAGGTAACCTAAGTCAAACCTCCAAAAAACAAGAAAGACCTAAGTGAAATTACAAACAGAATAATAATTATAGTACATTTTAAATAGTTTGAGCCACTTCTTTAATAGTAATTTTGACAAAAAAACTGTACTGAATTTAAGGTATCAGTCTTCCTAAAGTAACCTTATCAGAAAAAGTATGGCTAGATTTTTAAAAATATATATATTAAAACATAGGGAAAATGTTTTTACCCCTTGTCTTTGCCTAATTCAAAAGCAGCTAGAAGGATTTTGCTCAAGCTCTTACAAAAAAATCCCCCCTTGGATAGAGAAAGCATGACAAATGTCATTTGAAAAAGAACGTTCCATGAATGTACTAGTGTTGAAAATATTAATAGCTATAGCTATTCTTTGGTGACAAACACACTAATACTATGGCCCAGGAGGGCTTTATATATTATAATGCAATGGCACAGGAGAGACTTAACACAAATGGAACATTCAGACTGTCCATGATAATCCTTAGTTAAGGCCAACTAAGTGCTAAACTGAACACTTAAATCAGTGAGAATTAAGAACACTTAAAACTTCTCAGGAAGTGCTCATCAACTTCTAAAAATCAGACCCTAAATGCAAGGGCAGGATAATTAAATATATTACCCGTGAATCCACACAGTTGCATGCAGTGTAGTTATAGCCATGTCCATCCCAGGGCATTAGAGAGACAAGGTGGGTGAGGTAATATCTTTTATTGGACCAACTTCTGTTGGTGAGAGAGATAAGCTTTCGACCACACAGAGCTCTTCTTCAAGTCTGGGAAAAGCACTTGCAGCTTCACAGAAAAATGCAGAGGCCCACACCTGTCCCAAGAAAGGAGCTGTGACGCTAAGTCCTCCAAGAAGCCTAGAAAGGCTTCAAAGGTCTAGCCAATCAGAGCCTAGGAGATCCATATAAAATGAAACCGCATAGTCAAAGACTGGCTTCAGGAAGAAACTGCCTGAGGAGTGCAGGTGGTACTCCTGGCTGGCCAAAGGAACCTGCAGCACCACGGACAGCTCAGTGCAGGCAGGGACATGGGGAGTGAAAAAGAGCTCCTGACTGGCTGCTGGGCCTAACCATAGAAGAGCCCTGAGCTAAAGGTGAAGCATCGGTGAAGGCCATGGGGAAGTAGCACAGGGAATTGAAAACAGTTTCATTAAAGGGATACAGCAGCACATGGCTGCTATTCTTAGGGTCTCTGGGTTGGGACCCAGAGTAGTGGGCGGGCCCAGGTTCCCCAACCCCCCGTATAGGCCACTGGAGAAGTGGCTTACAACTGGACAGCAATAAACCCTCCAGAAGGGGATCTGAACTACTCAGTGGTCCAGCTGGAGAGCTCGGGCCAGAAGGGCAGAGGGGGAAAAAACCACTGCCTCCAGGGAGAAAGCTCTGGAGGTACAGCTCGATACCAGGGCCAGGTGTGTTTAAAGACTGTAGACACACCTGGCCAGAAGCGGGTGCTCATGGGAGATGGGTGCCACGTTATTACAGACCATTCAAGAGTGGTCACTCTACCACACAGTAATATTGTGGCTACTACATGAATCAAACAGTTTAATTGGCAGAAAAACTACATGTTAGGGTGAGAAGAGCGTCTGCAGATTACAGTAATGACAAGAAATTAGTAAAAATCTACATATACTTTCTCCCATTGTATTTTGAAGGAAAAATGCTGCTTTATGCAATAAATTTGCATTTGTGCTGCTTTATATGAAACAGACAAGATGCGCATAAAGTGTACAGAGTGTTCGAAATATTAAAATTGGTTTTAACCATTGACTTGCAAATATAAATTCTAAAACCATCTCTCAAGGAATAGTATTTTATTGTAATTTCATAAACTAGAGTGTCACTCAGACAGCACTTCTCACATTAGCCTTAATTTTGCTTGCCAGACAGAATAATTTTGAATATTCACACTTATAAAATTAAATTCTTAAATAGCATTAACAATTTGGCCATGTAAATTAAGACTGCACTTATTTTCTCTTAAAGTGTCCACGCCAGATTCCTGTTTATTGCAGCAAACTAAATGAATGACTTCTCTGAATAATGAATGCCCATTATTTACACATACTTACTTTAGTGGACCAATTTACAAAACTGAAGCCAAGATCACTTTACAACTTAATTAAGATGATTTGAAATGTGAGGACTATTTATTTTCTGCACGCTATAATTAATTAGATGTGTTGTAAGTAAGGTTAAATCTAGGTACATTAGTGTATTTAAAACCCAACTCTACATTTTCTTTACCGTGTGACCTTACTAACTGAAAAGTTTCCTGATCTTAAAGAACATATGCTGATTTTGATTGTGTGTGAATCAGAGGGTCATTTAATTTGTATGCAGTGTTGTTGTAGAGATGTTGGTCTCAAGATATTAAGAGACAAGGCAGGTTTTCTTGCACTAAGTGAAGGAAAGTGAAGATTATTGAACCTTTTTTCAAGTTGTTTTCATTTTTTTAATCTAAACTTCCTCATACTTGTCTCATTTCCCTAGATTGATTTTGTATATAACTTAAACTAGGGGGGGTCGGAGGGAAAATCAATAAACTGGAAATTTACTTTCAACTATCCTCATCCTTTCAATGGTTCTAGATCTTTGTCTTCGATATGCTTTTTATAGCTTTCAAGATTAGCACCTGATTGACCACTTACTTCATGAAATCCTAAAAAACTAATTAATATTTCTTTTTGGCAGGATTGCCTTTTCATCTTTTTCTATGGTAACCTACCAAAAAACTTAGCTGGTCAACTCTGGATAAGTTCTGGATCATGTCCATTATGACAAAGCAACAAAGTGTGTTCTTAAGGTCATTAACAATACTTTCTGTAATGTGTCCTGAAAGCAGCTGTATGACATCATTTTCAATTACTGGACTGGGTTGTCGAGTCTTTTGGCTTCCCTATGAGTTCAAGAATAGGATTATATTTGGCCAATAGTTCAATAGAAAAAAAATTACCACTGTTTCCTTCACCAATAATCTCTATGACCTCAAAATGCAAGATCAGATATAGCCCAAGTGAATATGCTGTTAACACCACAATTGAGGACCTGCCTGTAGTAACTGTACTCTTTTCCTTATTTTCAATTTGAGATTTTTAATGATATTATGCAAATGCCACTGATCACATATTAAGCAAGCTCCAAAATGAATCAGCTGTTTCGTGTATTGCTATATTTTGAGAAAAATACTGCCAGTCTCTCTTTCCACTTATACATGCTATGTCATCTGAATTTTTTTCCCAATCCCCAAAGAGCCAAAAGGGTTGGCAGTAACTTTTCTCCACAGCACAATCAGGTTAGTTTAAATTTGAGTCTGACTTTCAACACTGTTTCATAATAAGATGCCGAAGAGCACTGACTTGTCTTCAAGTACTGTGGGACTAGTCCCTCACTTTGACCAAGGCCGTGTTTTACAATAAAATATTTCTGTTCTGAACTTAAAATTTCAACATTAAATTTTTACTTTTCACTGGGATTTTCTCTAACCAACTCAGTTTGAATGTCACTGGAATCAGTCAGTAAGGTATTACTGGTTCTTGCAGAGGTGTTCATATTTCCATTCTGAACAGAGTCTGCTCTTTGAACATTATCTTGCTTGAATATTTTCGGGCTACCAGGGATTGAAACATTTTCAACATACACTGCCAATTTTCTGAGATTTTGTCAGTGGTTGCTGAAGAGATTGTGGGTGTATCTGATGTAGTGAGAGTCTTAAGAAAAAAATTATTTTTTTGGAAACTTCACAATTTGCTCACTAGTCTCCTTTTGTTTCTTGTGCTTAGCAGGTCCATTCAATTGTTTTGATATTTTTAAACAAATAACTCAGCATTTATATTCCAAACTTTAAACTAAATAGCAACACACATCCAAAGCACCCATGTAATAAGTCAAAAAGCCTAATGGATGGAGTCACCAGTTTCGACCTGGGGTCCGCAGACTACATTTAAGAGGTCCGCAAAAGGTTGTCATTACCACAGAACAATGGTTTTCAACCTGCGGTCCACAGACCCCTGGGAACCCCTCTGCAGACTGTGTCTAAGATTTCCAAAGGGATCTGCACATACATTTGAAGTTTTTTAGGGATCTGCAAATGAGAAAAGGTTGAAAATCACTGCTCTACTATAACGGAATTAAATGAGTTAGTGCCATAAAAAGGGGAGTACTGTCACTGGGAAATCAAACCATAAATCTTTATATCTCAACCCACAATTCTGCTCATGGAAAAGCTTGCAATTGATCACAAACAGTATTTGCTTTGGATTCACCAATCATGTGGCTGAATACCAAATGCAAACAAGTATTGACAGTCACAAATATATCACAGAAACCAAATACAAGGATACATGCTGCCATGCAATTAAACTATTAAAACAATTACATCCTCAGCAGTTTTCAAAGATCATGATACTTAGTCCATTTTACATTTTACTGTTTAAGTCAGGCACTTATGGTATGTCTGCTTCCATAGAATAGAAATGTTACCTGACTAGATAAAATGCCATCCTGCACCAAGATCTGTAATATTTAATTACCTTTAAGCTATACACTATTCAGATAGGATTAGATCCTACCGCACATGGGACAAGAGTCTCTGGTACGCTCCAGCTATTTTGGGGCACTCCATAAACCCAATTTAACTGCCTGATTAGACCAGCTTTATAATGGTTTTCCAATGTCAAAATGTTAAATAGGAGCTACACTGCCCCACTGAAACTAGCCTAGTTACGAGAAACATACTCTAACAGAGCGAAAAGGGATTAATTTTGATCAGGGGCCATTCCCCATTTGGCCCCTGCAATCCTTACCTGGTCTCCTCCTTCACTCTCCCAGGGCCAGGGACTCACTCCCCATGTGCCCCCTCTTCCCCAGCCTCCTTATATCAGCAGACACTGGATGAACCTTTGGACCAATACATTAGATTATAACACTAATATCATGCTTCCGCAGTCATCTCTTGCGACCTCCAACCAGTGGTAAGGGGCGTGGGCCGAATGAGAGAGAGATGTACTGCTAGGTAGCTTAACTTTTTGTTTTCTTGCTTGTGTGTCAGGTATACTGGGTTCTTACCAGGCTTGTGTGCTTCACCCCAAAGTTTTGTTATTTTTTTGTATATTAGGTTTCCTAGGGTGCTTTAATTTTTTTTTTAATATTTAAAAGCATGAGATATTGCACCAACATGAAAAGCCGTACAATCTCTGCTTCACTTCATCGTTCTGTTCCCCCATTCTCAGAATAGCTGACAGCAGACTCAGAGCTTCCCCTGTGATTAACCGGATGATGTTTGTCAGACCCAGCTCAATAATGGAGCCTGGAATTCCACTTGTCTAGAGTTTCTGCTCATCAGTTTCCCTCTGTTCCTACCTCTGTAGGGTTTAGGGGTTAGGATACAAAGAAAAGAAAGAAATCGGGATTGTGGTAAGAGAAATACAGGAAGCCAACAGAAGCACTACTGCCAAATTGAAGCATTCAAAAAAATCAAACTGACTTAAAAATCGTAAGCTTTTTTTAGGAATAAAAAAAAAAAATCAGCTTCAATCAGATTTTCAACCACATGTGAGTTGTGTCTGAATGCTATGTTGAAAGAGGGCTGTCAGGAAGCCAGTTGCTACACAGAAAATTCAAAGGACATTAAAACTAATACTATTTGAAATTTCATACACGAAGACCAACTACAGGAAGAGAAAAATGGTAATTTAGACCCCTTTTTATGCCTATTTGAGAATACAACTTTAACTACCAAGCTGCAACCAGTAGCTCCTATAATTAATACTTAAAGCTATTCAGAAAGTGCAGCTGGTGCTGAATTCTGCAGCCTGCTTCTTAAGCTGTGTTTCTTTTTGTGAGCATACTTAACCTTCACGTTGAAGTTAATGAATGATAGGTCCATTCTAAACCTGCTCTACAAGAGACACTGGCTGCCTGGTGGTTTCCATTTTGATTTTGAGACAGCAGTTTTGACCTCAAAAGCCCTAACTGACTTGGGACCTACCTGCCTCTCCCCGTGACATACCTCAGTGTAAACTGTCAGCAGAAGCATCTTATCTGAAGCTCCAGTCAGTATAAGTTTGGGGGGGCAGGGGGAGATAGAAAGGGAGGCGGCCATTCTTCGTCAGGACCATGGGCTTTTGAAATTCAGTTCCTCCTCAGGCCATCAGTTGTCCAAGTTTGAACATACTACAAGGCTTCCCTAGGGATGGGGAGAGGTTTTGTGGAAGTTTATTGGGGATTGAATGGGGAATATTGATTAATTTTGGTTATAAATGTTTTGTCAGTGGTTTATTGCATTTGAATTGCGGTAACTGCAGGGTCTGTTTATCAGAGTACTGAGTTTTGTTTGTTTGTGTTTTTCTAAATAAACACCGTCCAGAGCCTTGTTGACAGGCAGGGACCAAAAAAAACACATATTATGTGTGGAAGAATGGGGAACAAGGGTAATGTAGGCTGGGGTGGAGCTCAGGTAGGGGGAAGTAGTAAAACAAAGAGGAGCTCACATTTCCCCCTACACCAGACCCAGGTAAACTTGCTCCATGGAAGTTTTCTGGACTCTTTGAGAAAATACACTTAATATTAGTGTTAAAGGGAAAGGAAAAAACACAAGTTACTTTAAAAAGCATTTGCTAACAGCAAATAGCTCGTAAATCAGTCCTCAGTCTTCTGTGGCAAACAAAGTAGTGCAATCTTGAAAACTTATTTTTAAAAAACAGAACAAAAACACGTCTTGTGTATATCCTCTAGCCTTCTTTTGATCTTGTTAGAAAACCATAAACTTCAAAGGCAATATACCAAGGTACCTTGGGATTGTTTATCTACTGATTAATGATATGTAACATCAGGATAAGTTTCTCTTATAAGTCTTTCATTCTTCTGACATTTCATTTTTTTCGTATTTATCTTTTCCATTGTATAACACTGAAAAACTTGCCCAATCAGTCTATTCATGACAGATATGCCTGTTGCAAATTAGATAAATATAGTTTTTGGATTCTAAGTCTATGTGCTTGTAAATATGTATCTACCTATTTTTATACACACACATACAATCAAAAATTAGTAGACTGGCAAAAGTGTAAGAATTTCATGTGTTTATCTAGATACAAACGAACATCATACATTGTGAATAAGTGGCAATAATATACTTTTGTATTATAGATATTTTCATATAATCATCGAATTCCCTTCTACTCATATTTTATATAACGTTTAACATTTTGTCTAGCTATACATGTGACATGCTGAATAGTTTGCTGTCATACTGAATGACACTCCAGCTTCTTAGTTTTAGTTGTTCAGACGTTTCCTTTTTCATGCTATAACGTGGAAAACAGAATTCAATAAACGTTTACAATGAACTTTCATATAAGCTGCTTCTTCACGTTTTTCTCCTGAATTTCAGGGTCCACTTTAATTTCTCTCTGTACCTCTAACATGTAAGCAATTGAAGGAAGTGTAATGGTTGTCTTTTTATTTTAAGATTATTTTGTAATGGTCCCCGAGCTAATGGTGTTAGTCACTTCTATTGTATTTCCAAAAAAAAAAAAAAAAAAAAAAAAAAAGAAAAATCTCAAAAGCATCAGTATTTTACTTATAACTTCTAAGTATTAATTGGAGAAAGAATCTCTCTGAGGGAATAACATTCAGTAAGTCAAGAGCGGATGCAGTAATTTTGCAAGATTTCTGTTTTAAAATCTAACTGGAGCAAAGCATTCTCCAGTTATCCTAAGAAAGTTAGGTTTGTTAAAACACTCCTATTATTTAATTGTTTTGAAAGAGCCATTATGGTGGCTGCTGTGTGTGTGAATGGGATATTAAGAATAATATACCATACACTAAATCTTGAGAAAAATCATTGACGCAGCTATCATGGCTAAACTCCGAATGTACCATGTCAATAACAATGGCTCTCTACTCTCATATACACGTAATTGGCTTCTTACATGTCACTACCAGTTATGTCATTAACAAACTTAAGCTGAAATATGTTAAAATCATTTATCTGCAATGTAATGTATATAATCTAATTTGACTACATTTGTTCATCGTGGAAAATAACTGCTGCATGTATTCGAAGAGTAAGAGTGAGGCAATACTTAATGAAAGCAGATTTCTTACAGTTATGAACTGAGAGAAACCTTGTTATGGGTTGAAACTGATATGTAAACATGCCTTTCATTTGATATATTTGTAAGTGACTGTTAAGGGACTACATCGAAAACAGGACATATTAGAATCTAGCCAGAAAGTAGCATTTTATTTCACAGAATTATAGAAACGTAGGGCTGGAAGGGACCTCAGAAGGCCATCTTGTCCAGCCCCGTGCGCTGAGGCAGGATTAAGTATACTTAGACCATCCCTGAAAGATGTTTGTCTAACCTGTTCTTAGGAGGGAGATTCATAGAATCATAGAATATCAGGGTTGGAAGGGACCCCAGAAGGCCATCTAGTCCAACCCCCTGCTCGAAGCAGGACCAATTCCCAGTTAAATCATCCCAGCCAGGGCTTTGTCAAGCCTGACCTTAAAAAACTCTAAGGAAGGAGATTCTACCACCTCCCTAGGTAACGCATTCCAGTGTTTCACCACCCTCTTAGTGAAAAAGTTTTTCCTAATATCCAATCTAAACCTCCCCCATTGCAACTTGAGACCATTACTCCTCGTTCTGTCATCTGCTACCATTGAGAACAGTCTAGAGCCATCCTCTTTGGAACCCCCTTTCAGGTAGTTGAAAGCAGCTATCAAATACCCCCTCATTCTTCTCTTCTGCAGACTAAACAATCCCAGCTCCCTCAGCCTCTCCTCATAAGTCATGTGCTCTAGACCCCTAATCATTTTTGTTGCCCTTCGCTGGACTCTTTCCAATTTATCCACATCCTTCTTGTAGTGTGGGGCCCAAAACTGGACACAGTACTCCAGATGAGGCCTCACCAGTGTCGAATAGAGGGGAACGATCACGTCCCTCGATCTGCTCGCTATGCCCCTACTTATACATCCCAAAATGCCATTGGCCTTCTTGGCAACAAGGGCACACTGCTGACTCATATCCAGCTTCTCATCCACTGTCACCCCTAGGTCCTTTTCTGCAGAACTGCTGCCTAGCCATTCGGTCCCTAGTCTGTAGCGGTGCATTGGATTCTTCCATCCTAAGTGCAGGACCCTGCACTTATCCTTATTGAACCTCATCAGATGTCTTTTGGCCCAATCCTCCAATTTGTCTAGGTCCTTCTGTATCCTATCCCTCCCCTCCAGCGTATCTACCACTCCTCCCAGTTTAGTATCATCCGCAAATTTGCTGAGAGTGCAATCCACACCATCCTCCAGATCATTTATGAAGATATTGAACAAAACCGGCCCCAGGACCGACCCCTGGGGTACTCCACTTGACACCGGCTGCCAACTAGACATGGAGCCATTGATCACTACCCGTTCAGCCCGACAATCTAGCCAGCTTTCTACCCACCTTATAGTGCATTCATCCAGCCCATACTTCCTTAACTTGCTGACAAGAATACTGTGGGATACCGTGTCAAAAGCTTTGCTAAAGTCAAGAAACAATACATCCACTGCTTTCCCTTCATCCACAGAACCAGTAATCTCATCATAAAAGGCGATTAGATTAGTCAGGCATGACCTTCCCTTGGTGAATCCATGCTGACTGTTCCTGATCACTTTCCTCTCATGTAAGTGCTTCAGGATTGATTCTTTGAGGACCTGCTCCATGATTTTTCCAGGGACTGAGGTGAGACTGACTGGCCTGTAGTTCCCAGGATCCTCCTCCTTCCCTTTTTTAAAGATTGGCACTACATTAGCCTTTTTCCAGTCATCCGGGACTTCCCCCGTTCGCCACGAGTTTTCAAAGATAATGGCCAATGGCTCTGCAATCACAGCCGCCAATTCCTTCAGCACTCTCGGATGCAACTCGTCCGGCCCCATGGACTTGTGCACGTCCAGCTTTTCTAAATAGTCCCTAACCACCTCTTTCTCCACAGAGGGCTGGCCATCTACTCCCCATGTTGTGATGCCCAGCGCAGCAGTCTGGGAGCTGACCTTGTTAGTGAAAACAGAGGCAAAAAAAGCATTGAGTACATTAGCTTTTTCCACATCCTCTGTCACTAGGTTGCCTCCCTCATTCAGTAAGGGGCCCACACTTTCCTTGACTTTCTTCTTGTTGCCAACATACCTGAAGAAATCCTTCTTGTTACTCTTGACATCTCTTGCTAGCTGCAGCTCCAGGTGCGATTTGGCCCTCCTGATATCTTTCCTACATGCCCGAGCAATATTTTTATACTCTTCCCTGGTCATATGTCCAACCTTCCACTTCTTGTAAGCTTCTTTTTTATGTTTAAGATCCGCTAGGATTTCACCATTAAGCCAAGCTGGTCGCTTGCCATATTTACTATTCTTTCGACTCATCGGGATGGTTTGTCCCTGTAACCTCAACAGGGATTCCTTGAAATACAGCCAGCTCTCCTGGACTCCCTTCCCCTTCATGTTAGTCCCCCAGGGGATCCTGGCCATCTGTTCCCTGAGGGAGTCGAAGTCTGCTTTCCTGAAGTCCAGGGTCCGTATCCTGCTGCTTACCTTTCTTCCCTGTGTCAGGATCCTGAACTCAACCAACTCATGGTCACTGCCTCCCAGATTCCCATCCACTTAGTCCATTCCAGACTATTCATACAAATACTCCTTATTTCCCAGTGTATAAATGATGAGAGAATTTTACAAAGCACAGCGACTTCAGCAGACAAATATCAACCCACTCAATGCAAGATCCTCAGAGCATGCACATGGAAACAGCCACTTGTCACACTATCTCAATAATGCTAGTTACAAGTCTATTGCACACTTTGTTCTAGAAAAGGACTATTTTAAGTTACAGAAATTCATTTGCATGAAGACACTAGATTATGCCAGTAGCAAACAAACATCAAAACACAACCAACTACAATGAAAAAACTGCATGAAAGCACAACCCAAAACTAGCAATAAATTTCAAAGCATTATTGCCCTAATGGAGGACATAACAAAGTAAGCCAGCTTTTCGCAAAATCTGCTGAATTACAAACTGTCTCAATGGCCCCACATAAACACAACAAAATGAGCAATGAATTAATGGGACTGTTATGATGAAAGGTGACATGCCAACCACCTAATATTTGTATTAAGCAGGGAAGGGTTTTTTGGAAGTGAATGGGGAGTAAATGAACAGAACAAGGAGAGAAGTTAAAAATAGTTAAGAAATATATTAAGACAGGTGATTAAACATTTTAAAAACTTCCTTGAGATTATTGCTTGCAATCCATGAAAGGAAATGCCATATTTTTTCCCCCTGATGACAGTCCCAAAATGCTACTCTAAAGAAAGATACTCTTCCCTGCTCAACAACCTTCATGAAGGAAGCCCGGGGGGGGGGGGGGGGGGGGCAGTCTTTTTTCTTATCTAATCAAAATTCAAGTTTAACCACAATGACAAAGAACATTTGTCCTGCTTCTCCACGTGGGCACCAATGATACTGCCAAGAATGACCTGGAGCAGATCACTGCGGACTACGTGGCTCTGGGAAGAAGGATAAAGGAGTTTGAGGCGCAAGTGGTGTTCTCGTCCATCCTCCCCGTGGAAGGAAAAGGCCAGGGCAGGGACCATCGAATCGTGGAAGTCAATGAATAGCTACGCAGGTGGTGTCGGAGAGAAGGCTTTGGATTCTTTGACCATGGGATGGTGTTCCATGAAGGAGGAGTGCTGGGCAGAGACGGGCTCCATCTTACGAAGAGAGGAAAGAGCATCTTTGCGAGCAGGCTGGCTAACCTAGTAAGGAGGGCTTTAAACTAGGTTCACCGGGGGAAGGAGACCAAAGCCCTGAGGCAAGTGGGGAAGCGGGATACCGGGAGGAAGCACAGGCAGGAACGTCTGTGAGGGGAGGGCTCCTGCCTCATACTGAGAATGAGGGGCGATCAGCAGGTTATCTCAAGTGCTTATATACGAATGCACAAAGCCTTGGAAACAAGCAGGGAGAACTGGAGGTCCTGGTGATGTCAAGGAATTATGACGTGATTGGAATAACACAGACTTGGTGGGATAACTCACATGACTGGAGTACTGTCATGGATGGTTATAAACTGTTCAGGAAGGACAGGCAGGCCAGAAAAGGTGGGGGAGTAGCACTATATGTAAGGGAGCAGTATGACTGCTCAGAGCTTTGCTACGAAACTGCAGAAAAACCTGAGTATCTCTGGATTAAGTTTAGAAGTGTGAGCAACAAGAGTGATGTAGTGGTGGGAGTCTGCTATAGACCACCGGACCAGGGGGATGAGGCTTTCTTCCGGTAACTCGCAGAAGCTACTAGATCGCACGCCCTGGTTCTCATGGGTGACTTTAATTTTCCTGATACCTGCTGGGAGAGCAATACAGGGGTGCATAGACAATCCAGGAAGTTTTTGGAAAGCGTAGGGGACAATTTCCTGGTGCAACTGCTAGACGAGCCAACTAGGGGGGGGAGCTTTTCTTGACCTGCTGCTCACAAACAGGGAAGAATTAGTGGGGGAAGCAAAAGTGGATGGGAATCTGGGAGGCAGTGACCATGAGTTGGTTGAGTTCAGGATCCTGACACAGGGAACAAAGGTAAGCAGCAGGATACAGACCCTGGACTTCAGGAAAGCAGACTTCGACTCCCTCAGGGAACGGATGGGTAGGATCCCCTGGGGGACTAACATGAAGGGGAAAGGAGTCCAGGAGAGCTGGCTGTATTTCAAGGAATCCCTGTTGAGGTTACAGGGACAAACCATCCCGATGAGTCGAAAGAATAGTAAATATGGCAGGCGACCAGCTTGGCTTAACGGTGAAATCCTAGCGGATCTTAAACATAAAAAAGAAGCTTACAAGAAGTGAAAGTTGGACATATGACCAGGGAAGAGTATAAAAACATTGCTCGGGCATGTAGGAATGAAATCAGGAGGGCCAAATCGCACCTGGAGCTGCAGCTAGCAAGAGATGTCAAGAGTAACAAGAAAGGTTTCTTCAGGTATGTTGGCAACAAGAAGAAAGCCAAGGAAAGTGTGGGCCCCTTACTGAATGAGGGAGGCAACCTAGTGACAGAGGATGTGGAAAAAGCTAATGTACTCAATGCTTTTTTTGCCTCTGTTTTCACTAACAAGGTCAGCTCCCAGACTGCTGCGCTGGGCATCACAACATGGGGAGTAGATGGCCAGCCCTCTGTGGAGAAAGAGGTGGTTAGGGACTATTTAGAAAAGCTGGACGTGCACAAGTCCATGGGGCCGGACGAGTTGCATCCGAGAGTGCTAAACGAATTGGCGGCTGTGATTGCAGAGCCATTGGCCATTATCTTTGAAAACTCGTGGCGATCAGGGGAAGTCCCAGATGACTGGAAAAAGGCTAATGTAGTGCCAATCTTTAAAAAAGGGAAGGAGGAGGATCCTGGGAACTACAGGCCAGTCAGTCTCACCTCAGTCCCCGGAAAAATCATGGAGCAGGTCCTCAAAGAATCAATCCTGAAGCACTTACATGAGAGGAAAGTGGGCATGGATTCACCAAGGGTAGGTCATGCCTGACTAATCTAATCACCTTCTATGATGAGATTACTGGTTCGGAGGATGAAGGGAAAGCAGTGGATGTATTGTTTCTTGACTTTAGCAAAGCTTTTGACACGGTCTCCCACAGTATTCTTGTCAGCAAGTTAAAGAAGTATGGGCTGGATGAATGGACTATAAGGTGGGTAGAAAGTTGGCTAGATTGTTGGGCTCAATGGGTAGTGATCAATGGCTCCATATCTAGTTGGCAGCCGGTGTCAAGTGGAGTGCCCCAGGGGTCGGTCCTGGGGCCGGTTTTGTTCAATATCTTCATAAATGATCTGGAGGATGGTGTGGATTGCACTCTCAGCAAATTTGCGGATGATACTAAACTGGGAGGAGTGGTAGATACGCTGGAGGGCAGGGATAGGATACAGAGGGACCTAGACAAAGTGGAGGATTGGGCCAAAAGAAATCTGATGAGGTTCAATAAGGATAAGTGCAGGGTCTTGCACTTAGGACAGAAGAACCCAATCCACAGCTACAGACTAGGGACCGAATGGCTAGGCAGCAGTTCTGTGGAAAAGGACCTAGGGGTGACAGTGAACGAGAAGCTGGATATGAGTCAGCAGTGTGCCCTTGTTGCCAAGAAGGCCAATGGCATTTTGGGATGTATAAGTAGGGGCATAGCCAGCAGATCGAGGGACGCGATCGTTCCCCTCTATTCAACATTGGTGAGGCCTCATCTGGAGTACTGTGTCCAGTTTTGGGCCCCATACTACAAGAAGGATGTGGATAAACTGGAGAGAGTCCAGCGAAGGGCAACAAAAATGATTAGGGATCTGGAACACATGAGTTATGAGGAGAGGCTGAGGGAACTGGGATTGTTTAGTCTGCGGAAGAGAAGAATGAGGGGGGATTTGATAGCTGCTTTCAACTACCTGAGAGGTGGTTCTAGACTATTCTCAGTGGTAGAAGAGGACAGGACAAGGAGTAATGGTCTCAAGTTGCAGTGGGGGAGATTTAGGTTGGATATTAGGAAAAACTTTTTCACTAGGAGGGTGGTGAAACACTGGAATGCGTTATCTAGGGAGGTGGTAGAATCTCCTTCCTTAGAAGTTTTTAAGGTCAGGCTTGACAAAGCCCTGGCTGGGATGATTTAATTGGGGATTGGTCCTGCTTTGAGCAGGGGGTTGGACTAGATGACCTCTTGAGGTCCCTTCCAACCCTGATATTCTATGATTTCCTGAAAAAGAAATTTAACATTTTTTCCTGCAAAACAAGTTAGAGGATGGCATTTTCATACAGATCAGCAGCATGCTTTTGGTTTGTATACTTGATTTACAAGACTTCTTTATTATCATCAAGACTTATTATGGAAGGTGGTTATTCTTCTCAATCCCCTTTCACTCTAGCTAGTTTTAAGGGAATTTTTAAACCCGTTACTTAAATATCTTAAGCATTAAACATGGATAAATTAGGTAACACTCTGAGGCACCACTTCAGTGTTTCTACTCCCTTTCAGAAAAGCTACAGAGGGATCTTTAAGTAGTTTGAAATGTCGATTTTCTAAAAGAAAGTTAAAAGGTTCAGTTGAACGAAGTACTGAAGAATTATGATGGAAAAGGGAAGAAAGAGGTGGTAGTTTTCTCTTCAAAATTCACTCCGTACTCCACACCAGTGTTCTCTGATGGGTAAGCCACCTTCACCAGTTGAATGTGTCTGCTCTCTCTCGCTCAGCAGACTCCTCCTCAGGTCCAGGTCTCCCCAACCCAACACTGTCCTATTACAGGACACATTTCCACTCTCCACCTCTACTCATCTTTCTTCCGACACATTATTAGTCCGCGTCCCACTCCTTCCTCTTCCAGGTTAGTAGCCACTACTCACATTCAAAGAGTATTAACTGGGGGGGGAGGGATAGCTCAGTGGTTTGAGCATTGGCCTGCTAAACCAAGGGTTGTGATTTCAATCCTTGAGGGGGCCATTTAGGGATCTAGGGCAAAATATTGGTCCTGCTTTGAGCAGATGACCTCCTGAGGTCCCCTCCAACCCTGATATTCTATGATTCTATGAAAGAAGTCTGCTGTTGATCAGCAGCTGAGTATCGTAAATGAAAGGCTGAGAAGGAAAAGGACCAAGCAAAACAGCAGGGATCCTTCCTGAAATATCTCCTCTTTAAGCCAAATGAAGATGGAAGCAGTTCACAGCATTCAGATGAAGGAATTTTACTTGGAGAGGAGGTTAGCTTACATCAGCATTGAAGCAGTTTGGAACATCAAGATGAACGTATATTACTTGGAGATGAGGGTAGCTCACATCCACAGAAAAGCAGTTTGGAAACTCAAGATGATGGAAACTTCCTTCTAGATGAAGGCAGCTCACAGAATCAGACTGATATGGAAGTGGAGAAAATTTATTCACCTTCAGAGACACGTGAAGAAATTGAAGTAAATGAAGTAGAAGGAAGAAAGGATGAGGAAGTTACAAGCAAGTTACAGTATGGGGACCCAGCTTTATGGCCCAGATGTGATGACAGTGTGCGGCAAATTCTCGTGGAACATGGACCCGAACAAGTTCATGAATTTCCCTTCCCTAAGGATGGAAAGAAAAGAAAATTCTCTGCTCAATAATACTGGACTGCACACCAGACGTGAGTCATGTTGAATAAATGACGATCATTCATTTTGTGGATATGGAAAAGTCTGCAGTATGAAGATAATGTTGAAGTGCTCATAAAGGAACATTTTTGGGGTTTCATACCGCTGAAGGAGACGACTGGAGCATTTATGACAAACTATTCTACAAGAGCTTGAAACATAATTATCTGTTGAAAACTTACGTGGTCAAGGCTATGATAATGAGAGTAATACGAAGAGTAAAGACAATGGTGTGCAAAGGAGAATAATGGAAATCAACCCTAGGGCCTTTTTCGTTCCTTGTAGTGCACATTCTCTGAATTTGATTGTCAATGATGCTGCTAGATGGTGTTTGGAGGCAAGCAGTTTCTTTGACCTGGTGCAACGTGTTTTTCTCAGGCTCAACACGCCATTGGGAGATTCTGACTCGCCATGTGAATTCTCTGTGAAACAACTTAGTCAGACAAGATGGGAGAATCGCACTGATGCTTTGAAGCCTCTTCGCTATGAATTTGGAAACATTTATGATGCCCGAATTGAAATTTCTGATGATACTACCTTTACCGGATCATCTGGCAATATGGCGCATTCAGATGCAGAAGCTCTTGCAAATGGCCTTTCCAAGTTTAAATTTGTGACTTCGCTCATTTTGTGGTAGAATATCCTTTTCAAGGTTAACCTCACCAGTAAGCAGCTTCAGGAAAAGAACTTGAACATACATTCTGCTATTCAAAAAACACCGCAAACTAAAAATATTCTGGAGGAATTCAGAAGTGATGAAGGGTTCGAAAGAACACTGGTAGATTTTCTCAGGCTTGCTGAAGAAATAGGCTTTCCAACAGAATTTGAACCAGGGCCAGTTCGCATTCAGCAAAAGAAACATCACTTTTCATATGAAGGACAGACACACCCATTCAGAACCCAAAACAAAGGTTCAAAGTGAATTTCTACTTTGCAGTCCTTGATACTGCTATTCACTCGGTTGACGAAAGAATTCAACAAATGCAGCAGCTAGAGTCAGTATTTGGCTTTCTATATAATATCCACAGCTCGCAAAAGAAAACAGCAAAACAGATAAGAGAATTTTGTATAAAACTGGAGTCAGCATTGACTCATGAAAATTCAAAAGACATTGATGCTACAGATTTGTGTAGCGAGCTTCAGGTTTTTTCAAGACGACTTAAGAAACATTCCACTCCTGAAGAAGTACTCAAGTTTGTTCGTGAAAATGAACTCTGACAGTTTTCCAAATATTTTTATAGCTGTACACATTCTTTTAACTTTGCCAGTTTCCATAGCTAGTGGGAAACGTAGCTTCTTAAAGTTAAAATTGATAAAAAATATCTGCGTTCAACAATGGTGCAAGAGAGACTTGTTGGACTTGCCACAATGTCAACAGACCACGAAATAGCTGGAAAACTGGATCTAAAAGAACTAGTGACTGAATTTTCAAAACTTAAAGCAAGAAAAGTCATGTTTTAAGAGCACAAAATGTTTTTTATTCTGAATGTTTTGTAAATACAGGTTAAAGTTCACTGAAGAGTTTTCTTATTTCTTTCTATATTGGATGTGGTGGTAATGGCAGTTAAAGCAGGCTAGCGTAATGGATGATTTGGGATTTGTAATAAAAAAATTATAAACATTTTTAATGCATTTTTATTTGAAATCTGACTGATACATCATCTAGCTCTCGTGTACAAATCTATTCTGAAAATTTCATGTCAGCCTAGATCTGCCCTTGAGGTTTGGGGGTGGGGCCGCCAATTGCAAGGTTCGCCTAGGGCGCCAGTTGCTGGTAGCTAGTCTAGGGCCGCGCCTGGTCCCCTGTCCTCCTTCTGAAGGAGTCACTCCTTCATCCTACTAGCTTCCACCAGTTCCTGGACCACTTTCTAAAGGCGGAAATAGGTAGCAGATTTATAATGGGTCTTTCTGCAGAGCTACCTGCCCCTACTTCCACCTCAAAGCAGATCTCTCTCTCCTGCATCAGCAGCAAAAAGAGGATCTGCAACAGGAAGTGTGACCACTAATGCAGAAAAGTAATTAAAAAGGTAATTTTTTCCACATTTAAAAGTACCAAATGATTTTTTTAAAGTGTAGCTAGAAAGTATAACTGCACTTTAAAATTAATGAACATTTGGAAGTTAAACAAGATCTTTAAAGATAATAAAAGTTCGACCTCTCATCTAAAACAGTTGCTTCCTAACAAGACTGTGTAAGTAGACATGTCAACCACGGGGAACAGTACGGCATCCGCCATAAAAAAAAAGAAAAAACAGGGTGAGTGATGTAACAGGGCCTACAGATTTACCCTAATCATAAGTTCAACTGTAAAAAGTAAGTGCAAGTTCACAAAGTGTCACAATAACCTATAACAAATGTAAAGGGAATAGGTGCAAAAAAGCCAGACAAAAACTCTACATTAATCCAAACAAAAAAAAGCCTGTTAATATAACCCAAAGTTAAAATCATGTTTTGTAAACAAAAAATGTGGGTCCAAAAATTAATGAACCAAAATTGGTTTGTTGAATATTAGGTCCAGTTGCTGGACATGACAAAATGGGCTATTCCACCCATCACTCCTCTTTTAGGTCCTTTAAGAAAGACTGTTGGGGAAAAATAAAAACAGACAGACTAGTGAAGAAAGCTTCACCATTACACCCCCACTGTCTCTTCGGACCCCAGGCCTACATCATCCTAATCCTGAGATGTCCTGACCAGACTGGGCCAAAAAGGAGGGCCCAGGTAACATTGCTACCAGCTCCAGCTAAAATCTCAGCCACCACATGGGATCTGACTTTAACAACAGCTACAAGAACAGCTCCAGCCCATTCTTAACTAGGTTCTTTTTTCCCCAAAAAATGACAGTTTTTGCCATATTTGGTACCATTTAAGAGACTGGACAAGGGGGTTTTCCTTCTAAACATTTTCTCCAGCTAAAGGGAAAGGAACAAGGGATGTTATAAGAATTAAATAAAACATTTCAAATGTTTAAAATAAAAGTGTTAAGTTTTTTCCTTCTTTTTTTAATCTTTAATAAAAGTTAAAAAGGATGTTTAGTGATGTGTTTGCCATGGTACTAAGCAGTCTGAGGTCTCTGTACACCAAATCACAGACCTGAATACGGTTTAACATTGGACATTGTGTTATGTTAATGCCGTTTGCCCATATATTCCATCCAAGTCAATACAACAGTGACCAAAAGAAAACTGTCTCCCTATATAAACAGAAAAAACATTTATACAATGCTTTCTTTCTGCCCCAGTGCACTGCAGTATCTTAAACCATTATACAGACTCATGTATAGTGATTTAAGATATTGTGATTTCATTTTTATTAACACAAAGACAAAAACATTGATATCACCCAACTCAGCTATTGCCCCTTGACAGCTGTGGACTACAGCTTTAGCAATATGCCAAGTCTTGAAAGCTACCAGAATAGTCACTGCCTTTTACCTTCAAGAAGAAACTTGTCTCTAGCCCGTTAATGCCAAGTGGACATCTTTTTTTTGTATGTGGAAAACTTGAAATAATGAGTAAAAAAAGGAAAGTTTGATATCTGTGTCACTTTAAATAAATTCTCCTACAGTATTACGAATATAACTACTGTACCTCATTCTGAAGTTCGTCACCACTTTTACTAGATGCAAGCATCTCATACAAAGTGCAGCAGAGATCATCTGTTGTTGGTTCTCCAGGGGTTCCTTTTAGTGATTCATTTAGAAACTTCCCAACCTCATACCACAGAAAAGAATCGTCCACTTTTTCCAAGGACTTGAGATCAGAGTTATCGCCATAGCAATTCTGGAAGTGTTCCAAATGGTTATTCAGAAATTTGTTGTAATCTAAGCTTATAGTTTTCTGTTCAGCAGCCTCACCATTTATTGGCAGTTCTTCAGAGTGATCCAGGTCATGCATGTCAAATGAAAATACTATATTTTTACCAAAGAATACTCTGTTATCACCATTTTGCTCTTCAGCAATCTGTATAAGTGCAGTAAGCTGTTCTTCAGTGAAGTAAGAAGCAATCCGGCTTGTGGCACTACAGGCGGCAGTAGCAGACGACGATGGAAAGGGCCCAAACATCTGCTTGATTGCCTTTGTTTCTTCATGACCAACGCACTCCTTCATGTGAAACGTCTTAAAGAGAAAAACAGCTCCACTTTCAATTGCCTCTTGTCCATTTTCAGTTCCTACTGTGCACAAAAACAAAAGAAACTTCACTACCTAAATTCTAACAACTACAATAATTCTCTTTTACTGCCTATCACATAAATGTATTCAATTTGTTGCTCCAAATAGTGCCATATGAGCAATTAGAGTGACATGAATCTTTAATCTAAGAATAAAACAATAAGAATAAGTCGTTGCAGGGTTTTACAGTTACAAAAGGTGTTGTAATAATAAAGCATCTAGATTTTACTCTTTTTAGTTGTACTTTTATTTATTAAGGATTTCTATGTCTATCATTTTGATACCCTATATCAGTGGTTCTCGAACTAGGGCCGCCGCTTGTTCAGGGAAAGCCCTCATTGGCCTGCGACGGCGAACAGTGGCCAGTGGGAGCCGCTATCGGCCGAACCTGCGGACGCGGCAGGTAAACTAACCGGCCTGGCCCACCAGGGGCTTTCCCTGAACAAGCGGCGGCCCTAGTTTGAGAACCACTGTCCTATATGAACTTAAAAAAAACAAACCTATTTTCACACCGTCAATATTCTTTGTACAAACCAACATTTTTTAAAAATTGGAGAAGGTGTTGAGAATGTAAATCAAGTAACCTGACTGAATGTTCTAATTTACTTTAGAACACAAGACAAAGACAAAAGCTCTTCTCTGCTACCCTAGCTCGATTCAGCCATTAGGAATTTACTGCATACTGTACAATACATACATTCTAATTTTAGAACTAATGCAACATCATGTTTATCTGTATCAGTTAATGCTGGATACAGATATTTTTCTATGGACAGAAACAAATTTACAGTGTGCTCAAATCAACAAAAGCATAAAGAATATTAATTTTACCATCTATATTTATAAATCAGAGTCAAGAAGAACCTTGGGAACCAAATGCCAAGAGAACCTTTAACTTAGCTGTTGCTGGTTCTGATGATGATTATTTCATTTGCCTTGTTCTTGATTTGTCTCTTTTTACAAGTAATACGTAAATATACTCATTTATAGTGAAATTATGAAATATGTAATTTTGACAGACACTGTATACCCCTAAGTTTTGTTTATTTGCTTACCCCTGTTCTGGGATAAAAACAAAAAACAAAGAAACCCAAAAAATCCTTTGTACTAAATTAGCTTTAATATATCAGGCGCTTTGGGAAGCAAAAGGGCAAACAATGAATTTAATTACATAGTTTCCAATGTAGCTGATCACTGGTTACTTTTAATCCTTTTTAAAGTGTTACATTACTAAACACAGATATCCTAGGAATCCAATGACAAAAAAAATCCATCCATAAACACCTCCTCAAATATTCATGCGTAAATACAAATCATATTCCTTAAAGTCACCAAGAATATGATGCTGCTCTACATCTTTGAAAAGTTTCAGGTTTTTTCGTTCATAGGCTAGAGAGCAATTACTTCTTTGTATCCCAGTAGAACAAATAATGCTGTCAGTCACAGTGCGAGTTAGTTCTGATTAAATATTTCTAAGACAACTCTGAATGCTGATGATTGTCTAACTATAAGTGATAGCACCTGTGCCTGACTGAAGACATTGGTGTTGAGTTTAAAGCACAGTAGCAGGCCAGCCTGAACTTATTTCTATATCTAGGATAGAATAAACTAGATCTCTCCTTGCTCTAAGCAATGAAAGCTGAGTTAATCTAGTCAGCACCAAAATATTGGAGAAAATATCCTTAGGAATTCCAACAGGTTTCAATCATATTAATTCTGAGATCTGAGTATATCAACTTTTAACTTCACTTCCTCCTCAGAAAAGCACTGGACATGAAGACAAAAAACCTCAAGAATTGGGATGATGAAGACGACTCAGTAACTAGTTCTGTGATGTCACCATCTGTTCACACAAAGAAATTGTTATATAGTGTATATAGAGCTGAATAGCCAGGATTTAAAATATTCTTCATCATATATAAGAAGAAAGTAATTACAAATAAATTGATTTTCTGCACAAGGATTTAATGGAGTAGTTATAGAAGATGCTAAGAAACCTTGAAGTCAATGGTACTCGGCACCTTTGGAAACATCAGGCCACAACTGAGTAATGAATATTCAAAACAAGCAAGATTAGTAATGTTCAAAGTAACTTCAAAGTAATTTAAAAAGTTATTTAAATCATTCTCGTTGGTTAATAAGGTAAATTTAATTCAATAAGATGGCTAGATTTAACAAGTTCCACTACTCATTTATGTTGCAAAAATTGGGGAACATGTTTCTGATTTATTTTATGTAAGGCCTGGTCTACACTACGGGGTTAGGTCAAATTTAGCTGAGTTAGGTCGATTTAAAAAATGACAGAGCCCACACAACCAACCCTGTTCCGTCGACCAAAAGGGCTCTTAAAGTCGACTTCTGTACTCCTCCCCAACAAGGGGAGTAGCGCTAAAATCGACCTTGCTGGGTTAAATTTGGGGTAGTGTGGACACAAATCGACGGTACTGGCCTCCAGGAGCTATCCCAGAGTGCTCCATTGTGACCACTCTGGGCAGCACTTAGAACTCTGATGCACTAGCCAGGTACACAGGAAAAGTCCCGGGAACTTTTGAATTTCATTTCCTGTTTGGTCAGTGTGGCGAACTTAGCAGCACAGGTGATCATGCAGTCCCCCCAGCATCGTAGAATATTTCTACGCTCCCCCTATCATCTCCGTCCCTGAGGTTATTGTAGATTAGAAAGCAAAAAAAACTGCACTCGCGATGACATGTTTTCCGAGCTCATGCAGTCCTCCAGCACTGACAGGGCACAGCTTAATACATGGAGACATTAAGTGACAGAGGCCAGGAAAGAATTAAGTGAGCGCGAAGAGCAGAGGCAGGACACGATGCTGAGGCTAATGGGGGAGCAAACGGACATGATGAAGCATCTGTTGGAGCTGCAGGAAAGCCAACAAGAGCACAGACCCCCGCTGCATCCACAAGAACGTCGAAGAGGCTCCAGGCACCCAGCCACTCCACTCCAGAGGATGGCCCAAGCAACAGAAGGCTGTCATTCAAAAAGTTTGATTTTTAGTGTGGCTACAATAAGCAACGTGGCTTTGTCCTTCCCTCCTACCCCACCCCACCCAGGCTACCTTGTCCTTTATCTCTCCTTTTTTTTTTTTTAAATTAATACAGAAAGAATGCATGGTTTCAAAACAATAGTTACTTTATTTCGAAGGGGGGGAGAGTGGTTGCTTACAGGGAATTAAAATCAACAAAGGGGGTGGGTTTGCATCAAGGAGAGAAACACACAACTGCCACACCGAAGCCTGGCCAGTCATGAAACTGGTTTTCAAAGCCTCTCTGATATTCAGCACACCTTGCTGTGCTCTTCTAACTGCCCTGGTGTCTGGCTGCTCAAAATTGGACGCCAGGCGATTTTCCTCAACCTCCCACCCTTTCATAAATGTCTCCCCCTTACTCTCACAGATATTATGGAGCACACACCAAGCAGCAATAACGATGGGAATGTTGGTTGTGCTGAGGTCTGACCTAGCCAGCAAACAGCGCCAGCAAACTTTTGAACATCCAAAGGCACACTCTACCACCATTCTGAACTTGCTCAGCCTATAGTTGAACTTTTACTTACAACTGTCCCGGCTTCATGAGCCATGGGAGCAAGGGGTAGGCTGGGGTAGGTGCGACTGCACGATGCTGCTGGCTGGGAGAGCAACCTGAGGCAGAAGCCTCCAGCTCGCATGATATTCCAGGCAGGACTGAATCTCCATGAGACGAAACTTAAAGAAGAGAATGACCTCTGGCTCCCATTCGGTGCTCGAAGAGGAGGATAGCCATGTCTGTCCAGGCGCCCCAATCTACCTCACTGAGGTCTGCCAGGAGCACCCAGGAGACGGACGACGGCTATCAGTCCTACTGCACCGTCTGCCGTGAAGGCAAGGAGCTGCTGCTGTGTAGCAATGCAGTACTGTGTCTGCCAGCAGCAGCCAGAAGATGTACGGTGAGCTGAGCGGGCTTCATGCTTATCGTGGTATGGCGTCTGCATGGGTAACCCAGGAAAAAAGGCGCAAAATGATTGTCCGCTGTTGCTTTCACGGAGCAGGGAGGGGTCTGATGACATGTACCCAAAACCACCCGCGACAATGTTTTTGCCCCATCAGGAATTGGGAGCTTAACCCCGAATTCCAATGGGCAGCGGAGACTGTGGGAACCGTGGAATAGCTACCAGGTCTATCCCTTAGCTTAATACAAGTATACCTGCAGCCCACCCACTTAGCATCCAGAACCACCCTGCAGCCCCAGCTCTGCTCCCGCCCGACTCCTCTGACCCGGCGCTCCACCTGGGGAGCGGGGTCGTGGCAGGGGGGCTTGCCCAGCAACTGCCCGCCAAGCGCTCCTGTCAGAGAGCGGGGCGTGGGGGCTCGCAAGGCCCCACCCCCACTCTCCCGCTGGTGCGCCAGGCAGGCGGAGCAGGGCAAGCCCCATTCCCCAGCGGGAGCACCAGGCAGGTGAAGAGGAGCAAGCCTTAAGCACCAGGTAGGGGGGCGGAGTAGGTGGGGCGCAGGGAGCACATTTTTACAGGTCCCCACCAGTTTTCTGGGGGCCCTGGCCAGAGTGTCATTCCTCCCCACACAGGGCTGGCTGGAGGAGGGGAAGGTGGCCCTGATCACTCCTACCCCCACCATTGCCTGCCCACTCCAAGTCGGGGCCGACCCGTGTTCCCATCCTCGCTATGCCACTGACACCTGACATCAATTTCTGATAAAGTAAATAGCCCAGTATAGCTGGACTCAGAGAGGATACTGGCAAAAACGGACACTGCTTCCCAGACAGAAGGTCACTTTGTATGTCAGCCTGGCCAAGGGTTTTCTTCTTTGGAGCAAAATGTCTCAAACCACAGAAAAGCAGTTTCTTTCTGCAGATGTCATTCAGGCAGTCACGTGCAAGGATGTACGACTCGGATCCCATAGGACTACCAAGGTGATAGGCTGCCATATTTACACATAACAGATTTACATAGCTTAATCCCCACCAGTCATATTTACCCTGTGGCTGCTGTTTGAGATTTCTGAAACAGTAACGAGGAAAGAATACAGGAAAATTTAAGCTTACCCCCATCAAACTCAGGGAGATAATCCTTAGCCAAGCATCAACTATGAATGAAACAAACCTACAAAACATCTCCTTGACCCTCATGCTGACAAGGGGTGACTAGGAGCTAATGGGGCTCAACCCCACTAATAATGCTAATTGAAATTTTTTCAACAAAAAGTTTTTTTTAAAAAATAGGGTTTTGTTGAAAACAAATTTTTCCCCACACATTTTGTCTCAAAGTTTTGTTTATTGAAAAATATTCAAAATTTTTGAAACATTTTCATTTTGACTGACTGGGAAATTCCTCTCCCCCACTCCACCGCTTTTTAAAAAAAACAACAAAAACTAAAAACAGTAACTCCACTCCGTCCCCTATACTGGTAAAAGGGGTGGAGAGGCTAGAGGCTTCTTCTCGGTCTCTTGTTTCCTACGTGCCTAGTTTCAGAATGATAAAGTTGTTAAAAAAATCCATTCTCTAATATTACAGCTATTTCTGCACTGAAGTAGATACCACCAGACTTGTTCTCTTCTCCACTTGTTGATGTGCCAAAAGTAACTGTAGCAACTTTTAATTATTGGAGGTTGATTAAAGAGAAGTAAGAGACAGCACTCTAACAATATGAGAAGCAACAATTCCAGAAAATGGAAAATTAAATCGAAGTTAAAAGACATCCTGAGGCCCCAATTCCAACCTTAGATATGCACGTGTAACAGACTGGCTTTAGTTGCCAGGGTATATCTGAGGGAAGAACTGAAGAGTACAAAACATATCAACTTAAAATTTGGTTTTCAGGCTGATGGTATTAGATTAACAACAAATTAAGACTTACCTATTTGTTTTGCAGCCTGTAATATAGTTCTTAAATCTCCAGATACAGACTGCTGTTCTTTCTTGTCCAAACTGTCTTCAACAAATTTTACTATCTTCTTCCATGTAAGCTCAGAGTTCATTAACTGTTTATGTAATTTTGATCTTTTATTCTGAAAAAGAATAGATTAATCAGAGAAAATAAATGTTAGAAATGTGTATTTTGTTTGGAATTAACATGCAGTTCGTAAAAACAAAGGCTAATTGGAGCTGCGGAGCCTGTCCTTGTTTTAAACAGTTTCCCTACAAGAATTATGCTTTTATCCTTGAAGATGTACTTACTGGAGTATGGGATGCATCACATATTAAACAGTCATACTGATACACCACATATTTTTAAAAAGAACAGACAAAGGGGGAATAGTAAGATGTTACCAAAAAGCCCCAAGCTATTTAAGAGGATGATAGGCATAAGAACACACACACCTAAACAGACCACGGTTCATCTATTGAATTTCTAACAATAACCAAAGCCGAATGCTTCAGGAGGGCATGAAATAATTCCCCTGATCATGCAATTTCATACCGTAAAGGGAAATTCCTTACTGACCCCAGCTGGTCAGTTTATACCTTGAAGCAGAAGGATCAATGACCATATTGTTACCGCAGTTTTTAGACTTCTTCATACCAGTAGAGTGTTCTAAGCTTTAAAATCTTACTAACATTATTTGCCTCAAATATCTAAGTTCAGTAAATTCCAAAGGTTAATTATATGTTGTAGATAAAGGTTTTATCTGACATTTTAAGATACGAGATGGGATTCTCAATGTAAATACTAGCTGTTCTTCCTGTATTCTTATAACTATTTTTCCAGTTAGTGCAGATGCAATTCTTTACTGCATACATGAAGCAACCTAATGTATTCCCATTGAAATGGCCCAAAGTGTAAATATTCAGTCCTTTCCCTTCCTGTTTGGGTGATACTTACCTGTTCTAAACCCAAACAGCCTCATGTCAGAAACTGGCTGTGTTGTTCCTACTACCCAGCCACCAACACTGGGTCTGAACCCCACTCCCTCACATACACACACAAAATGAGAAAATGAAGAGCAACACCAGATTAGCCTCTCTACATCATTCACTAATATTTTTCTATTAAAAAGCTATGTTAAGAGAACATTACGGTTGCAAAGTCAAGCATTCAAAAAGTTTGGAAGTCCCAAACTAATTTGGCCTCCTTGTGTGCATATATGGCGGTAGTATGTGATCATGTAATTAAAGACTATTTCCCACAGGAACTTTCCTTATTCAGTGCCCAGGATGGATGGTGCTCACCTAATGAGCTGCCCCCTTTTTTTTTTTTTTTTTTTTTTTTTTTAAATTCTCTTTGTTCAATATGTGGTGCTAAAGACCTTTTTAATGCACATTATTCAAACTCTGCTCGGAAGACAGATAAGCTCTTCTATAGTACTCATCACTATAGCATGAGAGTTCTTCACAGTATTATTGAATTTATTTTCTCAGTATTCTTGTGATGAGAAGGGCTACTAATATCCCCATTTTACAGATGGGTGACTGAGGCACAGTGAGATTAAGGTCTAAAGTTTCTACTAGTTGTGTCTCCAATTTGAGATGCCTGGAACCTGATTTTTCTGAGTACTTAGCATAATAAAGCATTTTATATAATCAAATCACAGCTGCTTTTGACTTCAGTTGCACCTGTAAGTGCTCCACACATCCACAAATCAGATCCTTGGAATCTCACATCTGGCAACCAGAATGTGAAGAAAACACAGTGACCGCTTGTGAAAAGTTTGGCTTAAGTGACTTGCCTAGCTTCATATAGGAATTCACTAGTAGAGGTAGGGATGGAATCTAATTTTCCAGGGAAGCATTCAATTGTCTTAACCATGAGACCATCCCTTCTCTTCCTGCAGTTCCCTGCCTCATTTGCTACACATCTTCCAACTTGTGCAACCAATGAGGTAGGATCCTACAACTGCCTCTTTCATTACAACCCTGATTCACCCCCAGAGCAGACCCATCCTGTCCATTAAATGAGGCAAGGGTCTTGGGGGGGTCAGGGGAGAGATTATGTGACCACATAATTAAAGACTATATCATAATACACAAATGGGCCTGTTACAAAACACACTACCTGGAACACCCTCTCGCAGCGAGACCTGGCGTTGCAGTGCTCTGCCTCAGTTTTCCCCCTCTTCTGAATCTTGAATAGGGACTTCACAAAGTCTCTGTTTCAGTAACACCTTTGTTTGAGCTCATTTATTAACACACAAAATATTCCAAATCCAAAGAAACTCCTCAGAGTCCAAGCTGACAATGTCCAACAGACTCAGAAATGTAGGCTCTCTGCCAACACCAAGGCTCCTCTCCCATGCTGACCTTCAATAATGTTCAGAGCAAGTTCTTACTACACACAAGAAAATATAAATTTGCCCCCCTTTCTGGGCACCTCTTCTGCACATTCTTTGCCAATACTCCCAGGCTCTGCAGAGTCCTTACTTGATGTTTTAACCAAGCACCACCTTCCAGGGCTTTCTCCCTAGAGCCTCTTTTGGCCAGCAGGTTCCCATTGCCTCCCCTCCCAGGGGACTCTGGCAGCCTCTCTGTCATAAATATAAAGGGAAGGGTAAACCCATTTAAAATCCCTCCTGGCCAGAGGAAAACTCCTCTCACCTGTAAAGGGTTAAGAAGCTGAAGGTAACCTCGCTGGCACCTGACCAAAATGACCAATGAGGAGACAAGATACTTTCAAAAGCTGGGAAGAGGGAGAAAAACAAAGGGTCTGTGTCTGTCGGTATGCTGCTTTTGCCGGGGATAGAAGAGGAATGGAGTCTTAGAACTTTAGTAAGTAATCTAGCTAGATATGCATTAGATTATGATTTCTTTAAATGGCTGAGAAAAGAACTGTGCTGAATAGAATGACTATTTCTGTCTGTGTGTCTTTTTTGTAACTTAAGGTTTTGCCTAGAGGGATTCTCTATGTTTTGAATCTAATTACCCTGTAAGGTATCTACCACCCTGATTTTACAGAGGTGATTCCTTTACCTCTATCTACTTCTATTTCTATTAAAAGTCTTCTTGTAAGAAAACTGAATGCTTTTTCATTGTTCTCAGATCCAAGGGTTTGGGTCTGTGGTCACCTATGCAAATTGGTGAGGATTTTTACCAAACCTTTCCCAGGAAGTGGGGTGCAAGGGTTGGGAGGATTTTTGAGGGGAAAGACGTGTCCAAACTACGTTTCCCAGTAAACCCAGTTAGAGTTTGGTGGTGGCAGTGGATATTCCAAGGACAAAGGATAAAATTAATTTGTACCTAGGGGAAGTTTTAACCTAAGCTGGTTAAAGTAAGCTTAGGAGGAGGTTTTCATGCAGGTCCCCACATCTGTACCCTAGAGTTCAGAGTGGGGGGGGAACCTTGACACTCTCCCAAAAACTATTCCACTGACCCTGCTTCCTGTTCACCTCTCCTTAATGACAACAGGTTTTTTATAAAGGAACACCTATTCACTTCTTAGTAGCATTCAATTAAGGACCAGAGGCTTGGAGCCAGCCAGCCCTGTTCATTAAAGGGGCAGGCCACCCTGTTACAGGACCAAAATAAGGCTTCTTGTCTGATCCATCTTCCCACTGCACCCTCATCCACCTTCCAGACATCAGCCTCTGCCCCTGTCCCCACATACATACACCACAAGCTCTCCTCCCAGCCCCATTCTCCTGCACTAAGTTCATTGTCACAATCTCCACAACAAGCTCCTTATCCAGTCAGTCAAGTCCACTCCACAAAGCTGGGTCCTCTCCCAATCGGTCTTCTCCTTACCCCTATCCAGTCCCAGTCCCCCAACCCCAGGCTCCTCAACTGACCTCATTCCTTCTCCACCCTGGCTCCTTGCCACAGTCCCCTACTTCTCTCACACACCCAGCTTCTCATCCAATCTGTCTTGCCTCTACCCTCTAGCCCCTGTGATCAGCCCCACAGCAGCCCAGAGAAGCAATTCCAAGGAAAGCCTTGCTCAGCTCCCACAGCCCCACTCTAGAACATGCTCAGTGCAGATGTAATCTTTGGAGAATATAGTTGCTGAACTCTAATAAGTCTCTCAAAAGCATGTGCAAATCAAGATTTTTTTTTTTTTGAAGGCCCACAACTTGGACAAATTTCACAAGAACAGTAGAAGGCAAATCCCTGACACCATAACGAACCCCCTTCCAAATGTCAAGTGCCTGCTCCAAAGCCTGGAGGTGTTAGAGCTTCTCAAAATAACTTCTTCGAACCAGTTCATTATTATGAGCAAATCAATGTCTTTTTCTTTAGTCCCAATTTTCAAACGGACTGAACCATTTTTGCTAAAACTTTGCAAAAAAAAAAAAAAAAAAAATTCAGCATGAGGCAGTGTCACACTGTGGGGTGCAATGCAGACCAGTGAGGGGGTGTGTCACTGCCTGTCCTGTAACCCCAAGTGCCTCAAAATGCTTTGCTGCTACTCTCTTCACTGGACACTTCCAGCCATCATAAAAGAATGCACTGTGTATCTGTCTGTTAAGCAGTTCTGGTTCAGCGCTCCGATTTCAGCAGCCTGCTTGTTACATTACTGCCTGATTACCCAAAATCCCCTAGTCCCAAATTTTCCCAAAAGCATGTGCTCTGCAATGTCCAACCCTCTCCTGGACCATACAGAGATATTAACGTTTGTTTGTCCCTTTAAAGATACAATACCCAACATTCACTTTTCCTCAACCACAGCACTGGGCTGGTTTATACTGAAAGTAAAACAAGTTTATTCTCAAAAAGAGGTAAGATTTTAAGGGAATTTTAAGTATAAAGGATAGCGCTAGACATAATTAAACACCTTTTCTAGAGGCTAAGACTTAAAAAAACAAGCTACAGCCTTTGTTCAACATAGTTTCTTTAGCAATCTACTTTCCAGCAAAATGGCTGACCACCCCTCTGGTCAGGATCTCCCACAAAGTCAAGATTGCTGGGTTCCTTTGTCTTAGGTAAAAGATCACTTGGGGTTCTTTGCCCCTCTTTTATACTCCAGTGCACCTCTGAAATGGATTCTTCTGAAGACTACTTGGGGGAGGAGGTAAAGTTCATTCAAGCTGTGAGGAAAACGACATGGAGTCTGGTGGCAAAGGAAGTTCCAGACTGGTTTCTTCCCCTGATGGAATTTGCTAAAATACAGACTGATCTGTTTCCTTCAATCTCCTTCCCCCGCAACGATGCTGAAAGGTCATTTCCTCTGCTTGTTGGCTTGATGATCCTGTTTATCATCTATGTAAATTACATTTCCATTGTCTCTTAATGTACTTTGGAAGTACCTTTAAGGTGGCACTCTTGTCTAGAGTGGGATAGCTTTAGTCCTGCCTGCCAGACATAATTTGATAACAATTTTCAATGTTTTAATTTGTCCTCTGTACATATGCCGCACAATAATATTAATTTTCAGCATGGTATTAGCTTTCTATTGGTATCTTACATGACACCTTCTAGATACATCAGTGAGTTGGGGCACACTGAACTGGTGAGGCCAACTGAAACTTACCACCAGGTATTAGTGAGCCTCTTGCTGTTTTGGGATGCTGCTAGGGTGACCAGCAGACAACCATCATGAAAAATTTCAACCTGAATGATTTAAGTTTGGCACCACTCATAAGCTACTGAAAACAGGATCTTTATAACGGGAAGCATTGGGCAACCCTCACTAGAGGCGTTGCTACCTGCATCACCTATTTATGAATTCTATTTGCTATCTATCTTCTCTTTTCCCAACCAAAATCATGAATATCAGTATTTGTAAGCTTTCCTGAAAGGGAAGACCCCCCACCACCAAAACCATCCCTCATTCTAGTTATTACCACTGCCCTTCTCTATTTTTTTCTGTTTTAAGGAAAAAAGATGTAATGATCAACAGAATGGAATTTTAAAATACGTAAACATCCCATTCCTCAAAAAGTATTTTCTCCTTTACCAGCTCCATTCATTCATGTGGCATCATCCTGGATGAGAAGTGGTAATTAGAAGTGCTGGACCCCAGGAATACTAATGTGTTTATTATTCAGATTACTCTATGACATTCACCACTGGAGATTACTTAACAAAAAAGTATTAAATAAAGTGCAGTGCAATATTTCCCTCCAATTTATGCTGTATTAGTTGTTGCTAATGCTTGGTTCAGTGGATGGATTTTCTTTTAACGTTTCACTTAGTAGCATAAGCGCAATACCTTAGAAACAACAGGAATAGAAGGCTAAAATCTGATCTCAGTTACATTAGTGAAAATCTAAAGTAAATTTAAGTCAGTCAGGTTACTAGGTGTTTATATAGGTGTAAATGAATTCAGAATCTGGCCTCACGTGCTCTCCTCTGCGTGGGAGTTTCACATAGATCCAAAGTGCCAGATACCAATTTATTTCTAGTAATTTATTCTAAAGAGATATCTGGCTGGTTAGAGAAACATTTTTAACAACAACAACAAAAAAGATCATGCCATAGATTTTTTTCTTTACCTTTCATTTTAGAAATTGACTGTTGAATACAGTCAGCAACTTTTACTCCTTTGGACTTTTATAAGGATTGTCTTAAGGTTCAGCTTCCTTTATAGCTGCTACACTTGTACAAAGAAAAGGAGGACTTGTGGCACCTTAGAGACGAACAAATTTATTTGAGCATAAGCTTTTGTGAGCTACAGCTCACTTCATTGGATGCATTCTGATGAGAGACTGCTGAATTGGAATTAATTTGCAAACTGGATACAATTAACTTAGGCTTGAATAAAGACTGGGAGTGGATGGGTCATTACACAAAGTAAAACTATTTCCCCAAGTTTATTCCCGCTGTTCCTCAGATGTTCTTGTCAACTGCTGGAAATGGCCCACCTTGATTATCACTACAAAAGGTTCCCCCCCCAGCCCCGGCTCTCCTGCTGGTAATAGCTCACCTTACCCGATCACTCTCCTTACAGTGTGTATGGGAACACCCATTGTTTCATGTTCTCTGTGTATATAAATCTCCCCACTGTATTTTCCACTGAATGCATCCAATGAAGTGAATACAGTGAGGAGATTTATATACACAGAGAACATGAAACAATGGGTGTTCCCATACACACTGTAAGGAGAGTGATCGGGTAATCCACATCCAATGAAGTGAGCTGTAG
Organism: Chelonia mydas; assembly: GCF_015237465.2. Lineage (NCBI taxonomy): Eukaryota > Metazoa > Chordata > Testudines > Cheloniidae > Chelonia > Chelonia mydas. The sequence goes on from NC_057851.1 coordinate 74,282,385, forward strand.
CTCACAAAAGCTTATGCTCAAATAAATGTGTTCGTCTCTAAGGTGCCACAAGTCCTCCTTTTCTTTTTGCGGATACAGACTAACACGGCTGCTACTCTGAAACCGGCACTTGTACAGTAATCAGCCTTGCCTTGATCTTAATAATTATTTATAATTAGTTGTACACAAGCACCTAAGAGGTCCAGTCAAGATTAGCATCTCATTGTTCTCTGTACAAAACTAAAAAGGAAAAATTACCTGTGTTCCACTTGAACATTTCCTTTTTCAAGTAGCAAAATCCACAGATTCTAACCTTCGATCTTCAGCTTACTTGTAGCATTGGAGACAAATCTGTCAGCCACTGGAAGCAGCCTAGTCTCCCTCTATAGAGAGCCCACCAGTTTAGATAAATGAAGATTTCATCCACCTTAACTTCAGTGACTTAAAAATAGCTACTATAAACCCAACATAAACTTACTGAAGAGTTAAGGTAACAAGTTTACTTAATTCTCGCAGGATGAGCCACATCTGTAGTCCCTGCTAATGGAAGAACGTACGCATATACGTTTCAAGATACGCAACCACTGAACAACGTGTTTGATTTGAATTTCATGCTTAGTCATCAATATGCAGGCATACAGACTCTGATTTTCCACAATACCATTACCGATCCTCTAAGTTAGTATTGCTTTGCTCAAGTCTTCCTTTGCTTTTTGCTTCCCCCACAACCAAAATAAAAACTTCTAATTTACTTCTATTAGAGTTTGCAGATTTCCATGTGTTTTTTCACCCAAACTACAGTTTCCGGAGGTTTGCAGCCATATTACAATGCTAACATTTTCAGAAAAATCACAATTTTTTAGACATCATTACTGACATTTGTGAAGTGAAAATTGGTAATTCCACCCCCCTGTAGAATCAATTTCTCCTCTAACATTCAATAGTCCTATTAATAGTCAGCCTCTAAGCCCCCAAAAAATTGTTTAATGAGGCATATATACTTTGAAATTTCTCACAAAGGGCTGCACAAAAATGTTGCAAGTAGCAATTCATCTTTCAGGATAGCAAAACTATGATTAAGATTTTTATTTAACAGATACAAGGCTATGACTAACCTTTCTGGGTAACAAATACACTGGCCACTATCATCTCACTCAGATATTTTTAATGGTTATCATAGTTTGTTGATAAAACTTATGTAGAACTAGAAGAGTGATGCTACAAGAGACACACAGCAATTACAGGTCCAACAGGTTCTAACTCCTAAGCCAGTCCAATGACATACTGTATCATACACACAAAAAAGTGTGTAAAATGTAATGGCTATTTTCTTTTAATATCACTCAGTTACTGAGAGATTGTCACAGATAGAGGTCAGATGTCTTGAACACAGTTTTGGTTAGCTAAACACAATTTGCTTCCAAAAAGCATGATTTTCTGGGTTGGGAAAAGTTGTGTGCCCCCTGGCAGGCCAAAAAGTTTGGCACGCCATTCTCAGGCTGTCCAACGGCTCAGGGTAGAAAATGTCACAAGGGCATACTGCAGGGAGGTTTAAGAGATGGTACTAAAACTTAAAAAAATACTCAAAGTGGAGGGAACAACTGCCTATGTTCCATTACTCTGAGATGTCACCTCTGCGTAAACTCAACCAAGAACATATTTAGCTTTAAAATGTGTGTAAATAAAGAGTATAATTATCTCAGCAAAATGTAAGAATCAACAACCCACTTTTATTACAGATAAATGTTCTGTTTCCAATTACTGGTGGGAGAAGGAAATGTTTTCCCATACCACCGCTCTGGCTAGACTAAATTTGGAAAAATATTAGAGATGGAGAAAAATCCCTATGGATAAAACAAACTTGGAAAGGCATTTCAAAAGTTGGTTATCTTTCAGTGAATTCATGAAAAAAAACTACTCTTCAGCAATCAAGTACCAGAAGTTCAGCTCATTTTTTGTTCATTAATTATGCATAGCAATTATTTTGTTTCACAGTTAATTTCCTATTGGTCTATTTTTAATGCTTAATTTTACCAATATGAAAAATCCAATTTAACACAATTGTCTAGTTAAAGTATGGCATGCACCTTAGGCACATACATACAAAGGTTCCCAAACCCTGTATAATCAGACCTCATGGAGGGACCACCGTAATGGTGTGAAGGGATGAATACCATCTATCCAGCCAATAGCACGTGTATGTTATTTGGAGGTAGAGGGGATAGGGCTTACACCGGAGGATCTCCATATCTCAGTGGTCACCAGAGTACTCTGGGCCAGTGCAGATGCCAACTTCATTAAATGTTAAGAACAGTCATACTGGGTGATACCAAAGGTCTATCTAGCCCAATACCCTGTCTTACGACAGTGGCCAATGTCAGGTGCCCCAGAGAAAACGAACAGAACAAGTACTCATCAAGTGATCCATCCCATTGCCCATTCCCAGATTCTCGAAAACAGAGGCTAGGGACACCATCGTTGTTTTGAACCCTGTTATAGTCTATGCCTTCACAACATCCTCTGGCAAAGAGTTCCACAGGTTGATTGTGCGTTGTGTGAAGAAATACTTCCTTTTGTTTGTTTTAAACCGGCTGCGTATTAATTTCATTTGGTGACCCCTAGTTTTTTTGATACGAGAAGGAGTAAAAAACACTTACTTTCTCCACACCAGTCATGATTTTATAGACCTCTATCATATCCGCCCTTAGTCGTGTCTTTTCCAAGCTGAAAAGTCTTAATATCTCCTTATATGGCAGCCGTTCCATACTCATTTTTCTTATCCTTTTCTGAAATTTTTCCAATTTCAATATATCTTTTTTGAGATGAGGCGACCACATCTGCAGATAGTATTCAAGATGTGGGCATATCATGGATTTATGTAGAGGGAATATGATATTTTCTGTCTTATTATCTATCCCTTTCTTAATGATTTCCAACGTTGTTAACTTTTTGACTGCCGCTGCACATTGAGTGGATGTTTCCAGAGAACTATCCACAATGACTCCAAGATCTCTCTCGAGTGGTAACAGCTAATTTAGACCCCTCATTTTATATGTATAGTTGGGATTATGTTTTCCAATGTACATCACTTTGCATTTGTCAACATTGAATTTCATCTGCCATTTTGTTGCCCAGTCACCCAGTTTTGTGAGATCCCTTTGTAGCTCTTTGCAGACTGCTTTGGACTTAACTATCTTGAGTAGTTTTCTATTTGCAAATTTTGCTACCTCACTGTTTACCCCTTTTTCCAGATCATTTATGAATATGGTGAATAGGACTGGCCCCAGTTCAGACTCCTGGGAGACACCACTATTTACATCTCTCCATTCTGAAAACTGACCATTTATTCCTACACTTGGTTTCCTATCTTTTAACCAGTTATCAATCCATGAGAGGACCTTCCCTCTTATCCCTTGACAGCTTACTTTGTTTAAAAGCCTTTGGTGAGGGAACTTGTTAAAGGCTTTCCCAAAATCTAAGTACACCATATCCACTGTATCCCCTTGTCGACCTCCTCAAAGAATTCTAGTAGATTGGTGAGGCATGATTTCCCTTTACAAAAACCATGTTCACTCTTCCCCAACAAATTATGTTCATCTATGTGTCTGACAATTCTGTTCTTTACTATAGTTTCAACCAGTTTGTCCGGTACTGAAGTCAGGTTTACCGGCCTGTAATTGACGGGATCACCTCTGGAGCCCTTTTTAAAAATGGGTGCCACATTAGCTATCCTCCAGTCATTTGGTACAGAAGCAGATTTAAATGATAGGTTACAAGCTACAGTTAGTAGTTCTGCAATTTCACATTTGAGTTCCTTCAGAACTCTTGGGTCAATACTATCTGGCCCTGGTGACTTATTACTGTTTAATTTATCAATTTGTTCCAAAACCTCCTCTAATGACACCTCAATCTGGGACAGTCCCTCAGATTTGTCACCTAAGAGGAATGGCTCAGTTTTGGGAATCTCTCTCACATCCTCAGTTGTGAAGACCAATACAAAGAGTTCATTTAGTTTCTCCGCAACTGGTTGTTTAACAGGCTTCCTGCTTCTGCTGTACTAAGCAAATTTTGCTATTACTTTGAGTCTTTGGCTAGCTTTTCTTCAAATTCTCTTTTGGCCTTCCTAATTGTATTTTTACACTTCATTTGCCAGAGTTTGTGCTCCTTTCTATTTTCCTCACTAGGATTTAATTTCCACTTTTCAAAGGATGCCTTTTTGCCTCTCACTGCTTCTCTTGCTTGGTTGTTTAGACACGGTGGCACTTGTTTGGTTCTCTTACTAAGTTTTTTTAATTTGGGGTATATATTTCAATTGAGCCTCTATCACAGTATCTTTAAAAAAAGTTTCCATGTAGCTTGCAGGGATTTCACTTTTGACACTGTACCTTTTAACTTCTGTTTATCTAACTTCCTCATTTTTGTGCAGTGCCCCTTGCTGAAATTAAATGCTACAGCGTTGGGCTGCTGTGGTGTTTTCCCACCACAGGGATGTTAAATTTAATTATATTATGGTCACTATTACCAAGCGGTCCAGCTATATTCACCTCTTGGACCAGATCCTGCGCTCCACTTAGGACTAAATTAAGTACTGCCTCTCCTCTGGTGGGTTCCAGGACTAGCTGCACCAAGCAGCAGTCATTTAAGGTGTCAAGAAACTTTATCTCTGCAGCCCATCCTGAGGTGACATGTAGCCATTCAATATGGGGATAACTGAAATCCCCCATTATTGCTGAGGTTTTTTTTTATTTTTATAGCCTCTCTAATCTCCCTGAGCATTTCACAGTCACTATCACCATCCTGGTCAGGTGGTCAGTACTATATCCCTATAGCTATATTCTTATTACTCAAGCATGGAATTACTATCCATAGAGATTCTATGGTACAGTTTGGTACATTTAAGATTTTTACTTCATTTGATTCTATGCTTTCTTTCACATATATAGTGTCACTCCCCCACCAGCACGACCTGTTCTGTCCTTCCGATATATGTTGTACCCTGCTATTACTGTGTCCCATTGCTTATCCTCATTCCAACCAAGTTTCTGTGATGCCTATTATATATCCTCATTTAATATGAGGCATTCTAGTTCACCCATCTTAGTATTTAGACTCCTGGCATTTGTATATAAGCACTTCAAAAACTTTTCACTTTTTAGCTGTCTGCCATTACATGATATAACTGAATGGGACTCTTTTTCATTAGACTGTTTCTCACCAGATCCCACCCGTACTTTATCATCTTCCATCCTCTCCTCCTTACTAGGAGATAGAGAATCTCCCTTAATAGATCCTCTCCGAAGGGATGTCACTGTCCAAACCATGTAGTCTTTCCCCCAACCTCCTCTGCACCTGCCGGCTTTCCCCCAGTCCTTAGTTTAAAAGCTTCTCTACGACCTTCTTAATTTTAAGTGCCAGCAATCTGGTTCTATTTTGGTTTAGGTGGAGCCCATCCTTCCTGTATAGGCTCCCCCTTTCCCAAAAGTTTCCCCAGTTCCTAATAAATCTAAATCCCTCCTCCCTATACCATTGTCTCATCCACAGATTGAGACTCTGCAGTTCTGCCTGTCTAATTGGCTGTCAGATCAAGGGTGAGACTGTTTTACTATATCCCAGAAAGTCTCATCTATGTACCTCTCTGTCTCCCTTAGCTCCTCCAGTTCAGCCACCCTGGTCTCCAAAGCACGTACACGGTCTCTGAGAGCCAGGAGCAACTTGCACCGAATACACACATCCGCCACCTGCCCATAGCCCCCACTCTGTTGATAGACTTCTGCCTGCAGCACAGTTGCCAACTTTCAAGCAGTAAATAAGCACCCCGACTTTCACAATAAGCCAAAAATCAAGCTAATCCCATTTCAAAACAAGGCCAAAACAAGCCAATCCCTATTAACCCCAACACTCTATGTGACTAGATGCCCCTGGCATGCAGTCTGGGACTGTGGTGGGCCCAACTCTCTCTCCCCTCTTGCCCCTGCTTGTCAGGGGCCGATCAAAAAAAAAAAAACAGAAGCAACAAGCCAAAAACTAGCCAAACAAGCAACTCAAGTCAAAAACTAGCCAAACAAGCAACTCAAGTCAAAAACTAGCTCAATTTCTGTGTTTTTTTCCACAGGTTTGGCATGTCTGGCCTGCAATCTCTTATTACTCCTGCATGAAGTTGCAAAGCCCTTCTATACAGCCAAGCTGCCCCACATGGGTAGCCATTGGTGCAAAGCAGAAGATAGGGCCTTGCACAAACCCTCCAAGCCAAGGTAAATTCAGTCTTGTATGAACATAATGGGATAAGCAGGAAATGCACAAGGAATCTATACTTAAATAGTCTTCCTGATCTTGCCATTAATAAAATAGCAGTTTACCTTAAGGAAACAGAATAAATAGACTCTTACAACATCCACTAGAATTTAAAACAAAAAAACCTAAAAAGATAAAACTTAGTATCTTTACCATTAAGTCACCCAATTCTTCACTATAATCATCTTGTTTAGTGACATTTGAAAAGGAGCGTAAAGCTCCCGTAAGACGAGGTAAGGCCATCTGTTACTCATTCAGTGATCCATACGATGAGAAATTAAGTCACACTCCAACTTGTAGAAACCTAAAAGAGAACAAAAAGAACAAAATGAAACTTTGCTGACACTTTAAAAACAAATTAACATAAGCCTACTTTCAAACAGGTAGAAACAGACATTCATTATTTTTGAGCAGAGGTTCTCAAACTTCATTGTACCATGACCCCCGTTCTGACAAAAAAAATTACTACACAACCCCACAAGAGGGGACTGAAGACACAACCCGAGCCCCACCACCCCAGGCAGGGGAGCCAGAGCCAAAGCCAAAGCCTGAGCCCCGCCACCCCGGGCAGGGGAGCCAAAGCCCAAGGGCTTCAGTCCCAGTGAGGAGCCTGTAACCTGAGCCCTGCCACCCAAGGTTGAAGTCCTTGGGCTTCGGCACCAGGCAGTGGGGCTCTGACTTTGGCCCCGGGCCCCAGCAAGTTTAACGCCAGCTCTGGCGACCCCTTTAAAACAGGGTCCTGACCCACAGTTTAAGAACCGCTATTTTTGAGCACTGAAAACTATGCTAGGGACTTCATGCAAGCAAGCAAAAACAGGGTCCTTTCCTTGACATACACAAACAGGCAAAAATAAGAAGTATGGAGAAGGAAACAGGAAAATAGATAAAGGGATGGGAACTACAAGGACCATAATAAAATAAGATGATGGGGTTACTCTGGTTGGCTCCCCCCACCCCACCTACATGAACTAAAGTTACCAGTAATGGATAAGAGCATAAATTACTTCTTTATCACTATCAACACAAAGGTATTACAGTAAATCTATGTGACTAACATAGTGACAAACAAAGAATTACTATCTATTTGGGAATTCATTTTCAATCAGGAAGTTCTGGCAGATTTCAGTTCATTCAACTGTTTCCAGCAATGTAAAAGAGAGCTTCACCATTGCACTGTTGCTCTCTTGTATCTTCTTCCTTGGAAATGACTCCACAATTTTTAAACAGACAATCAAGGGATCACACAAAGTAATTTTAAAAAGTGTCATTTTTACTCAAACTGAGGTTCACAATATTCACCCTTCCAAACTCTTAAGAAAGAAAAAGGAAAAACAAAATGTTACTGCACAACTAGAAAGAATGCCTCAAGCTACATTCACCTACACACATGAAAACACACCTCTGTTATTCTGCAGCACCACTGTCTCCACAGGGTCTCAGGAACACCATTTTTTATATTGTGTACATTCTTATTTACAATGTGATGTATGGATTCATATCTATATATTTAAATTCCCCATTTTATAATCCTAACTTCAAGCTCCTTCAATCCAATGCCTGCAACCACAATTACTAGTCATAAGAGATGGATATTGTTTTAGATTTGCTTTTAAAATTCTATTAATGCTACCACTGATCTAATAGTCTGCACACAACAATCCTTCCAAACATGTTTAAAGAGCCATTCAGATTTTTTTTAAACTTTATTTAGTGGGATCTAGTCTAGAAACAGAGCAGCAAGAGTGAAAGTGAATTTGCATTATTTTTATTAGTCGTGCATTATCTTGAAAAATAAATAGTACTTTTCTTTTGGAACTGGTAGTTTTCCAAGTCTCCTTAACATTCATCAATGTTTTACAGCTTCATCTACATTTTTGTCATCAGTCTTACAGTTC